>NC_139322.1:31343723-32543723 GCF_056507025.1 Lutjanus erythropterus
CGTGACTAAATGTAATGTGAATAAAACTATAATTAAATCATCCATTAACATTATTTCTGCTTGAGTCATGTCAGCTATGGTGGTCGCTTAAAAGTAAAGATTACAACTCTCATGATCCCACACCACTTCACGCCATCAAACTATTGTTATCGCTTTGATGCGAGAAAGACCTCTAGCTGCAGAACTTTCAAATCGTGTGTTTAAAGTAAAATTCAGTATAAGATGCATTGCCATAATTGAACCACTTCTCAATGATCATTATTAAAGTTAAACCAACTCCCTAATACCTTCACAAAAACCTGTTTTAACGAACTGTTGGTCCTCCTCTGTACAGCAATATGTTGTATGGCTCCTGTGTGGAGAGCTTTACTGTCCAATGATGATATAAAATCTTGTTTTACAGGGTTTTCAAGTCCCAAAATATACCTGTTACTTATATTTGACCAATCAGAGCTTAAAGATATAATATGCATTTCCCTTAAAAAATGGAAAGACTCATATAAACCTAATCTCTTTCAGTCGTCTCTTATGACCCACAAGAAGTGTGTGGTGGTGGCTGTATCTGCAGAGCCTGTCCCCTGTCTGTATTTCCTTATTTTCAAGTTATTTTGCTGTGTTCGGGACGCATTACCAACCTAGAATGTCAGTATGTGACATTCTGGGAATGAGACTCAACAATGAACTATCTTTCTGGTGCGTTTACAAACAGCTCGGACAAATCCATCTGATTCTACCTTTAAATTCAAGTATTTCAGCATCCAGCATCTGAACTCCAGTCCTCTCATTTTAAATATTCACTATGCAGTTATGTGTTATGGTGGGAAAATGAACTTTACAGCGGCAGTTATGGTTCAGTCCTGCCTGTGGGTCTTCACTACTAATTGCCGTGGCAGTCAATGACGAGTCATACATGGTTCACCCCTGTCCTTAGCAACAGCAGCCCTCTCTCTCTTCTTCTCTTGCTTTGCTCTCTTGATTGTCTCCCCAGGATGGTCACATGAACCCGCATCTATGTCTGTTTTGTCTCTTACGCTATTTCACAGGGACAACCTGTTCTGGTCCTTCTGGATTTAACAGACTGCTGAGCACAGGGTGTTTACGACATGCACGCACACACACACACACACACACACTCGCACACAAATCTCCAGAGGATATGATCTCACAGAAGCAACACAGCCTATTTCACTGCAAATTAGGTTAATCACGCTCCAGAGAGGCCCAGTTAATAACCCTCATGGAGGATATTAAGATGGCACCTAAATCACAAGAATACGTGAATATCAGATGGCCCCTCACACAGGAAAGCCACGTTTAGCCCTGGAGTTCTTGGTAGAGCTAGCTGTGTGAATGCTGACTGCACATAAACAGCCTCAGAGCAAACACCTCAGTGTTGAGCATAATATATTAGGGAACCCTGCTTCATTAAGCTAACGGTATTAATCAGAATTAGACTATTACTCAGATACAAAACAGTTTTCTTGTTTAAGCAGGGCTAAGACACTGAATACTAAGCATATGATCACCAGCAATATCAACATGAGGACATAATTCCTGAAATCTGGTAGCTCAAGATTCATTAAAGCCACTTTCTCTTATTCTGAGACCTTTCCATCTAACACTCCGATCACTTCACGTATTTTCAGTTCATCCAGGCCAGAAAAAGCCACTACAACACGTGCATGAGCAGTCACCTGTACTTAACAAGTGGAAACAGACAAATGAAGCCCTCCTGAAAGGCAACTGGTGTCTCTGCCGGTAATGTTTCGCAGCTGCAGCGTGCCGGAGCCTGATAGCATCCCCAGCGCCTCAGCGGTACGAGAGCTCGCCATGGGGAACCTGGGACTGTGACGTCCATGAAAGATTGAGCCCGGAGATGCGGGGCCTGGGAGAGATGTATCCCTGCTGGTTAACCCTCAAGTGAAACACTCTCTGGCTGCAGCTTGTTGTACAGTAATTCTGTGCTATTACAGGCAACTCGCATCTTGAATCTGATCTAAATTAATCTCCTTCGAGATACACATAGTACATGTATGGATGCATGTACGAAACCCATTATTTTGACTGGAAAGTGTCACATTTAAGTGGAAATACAGCAGGTGCTTTTATCCAAGCGAAGAGGACGTGCTGGTACACTGTGTCTTCCAACTGGCACAGGTTTGTTTTTCTTTCCATTTGCATCCTGAGTAATAGTTTTGTGCTTGAGTAGTTAAAGCTATGGGGAGAATTTGATTACGCATAATATTCAAGCCAGAGAATAAACCTCTTGCCACTGCCAAAGTTTCAGTTTTGGGCGATTTAATTAGGATGAAGCACCTTTCCAATGTAACTCGTGATTCATAAAGATTTTTACCCAAAATGCTACAAAACGTTTTTGACAACCAACTGTGTTCCACAATTAGAATTAATAAATGACACTGAACAATTGATTTATCTCAAGAGCAGTATAATTAGTGCTGAAACCATGCAGTGAAATGTGTGTGTGTGTGTGTTTCTGCATCTATTAATTAGTCAATCAAAGTTCTGACCATTTATTTAAATAATGTACTGAGCAAAAGTATAATAGATTTACTGATTCCAACAGCACAAATCCTCATAATTCCTTAGATCTCACTTTTACGATTTTTAAGGGGTTTTACAGATTGAATATCTTTGGGGTTTGGAGGGTTGGTCGCACAAAAGACACATTCTATATATATATGTGTGTGTGTGTGTGTGTGTGTGTGTGTGTGTGTGTGTGTGTGTGTGTGTGTGTGTGTTTTGACATTTAAAAAGTAAACAAGGTTCAGATCCTGGCGCGAGCCCCCATTTGTCACAAACTGACTCAAGGAATGTAATATAGAAGTCCACACAAGAGTTACTTAACTGTGTCTCCTGCTCTTACTCTACTTTTGTGCAGGGGAATATAAGATATAATTGATGATCACTTAAACGGTCATTAAGATTTTTAGCATTTGCATAACATTTCATCAGTCAACTATCAAATGAAATGAACAAGAAACATAGTGATTAGATGATTTTTATGAGCATGCTCCACACATTATCTGATAATCAGTCATATATGTTTAACATAGAGGCCTCAACATCTTCATCAGAGATTTAATATTTTGCTGTGAAAATAAACCTTCGATTGTCTATAAAGGACAATACTGAACTATAACCCAGCTTTAGTCTCCAGAGTGTCTTTATGAGACAGTCTGCCCAGACTGCATGAAGAATAGCTACAGGGGTTGTCTTCTGAATCACTGCTTTTAATTTCTTTAGGTATATGTATTCATCCATTCTTCTCTCCAGCTATGCTCGTCATTGCTGTTGCATTTACGCCCACAAATCAAGTGTCTGTAGGTGGTCTGTTCTTTGTCTGTTCCAGCAGGTACAGGAGCTTCAGCTGCACATGCTCGCCGTCCATTTCTTCTTGTTGTCATTTCAATAAAACAGTTCAAGTTAAAAGAAACCAGGGCTCTATCCCACACACTACAAGTTCAGAAAACCAAAGATTGCATCACTGCCTGATAATAAATGACAGTAACGAACAAAACAAGCACACAGAATCTGGAATATGGTGATTTACTACAAATAAGAATCGGCTTCTGTCCAAAACAGCAGGTGTGGTTCATCCCACATCCCATTTTGACGCTCCACATCAAGTGACAGGGACATTCCTGAAGATGGAAATTGGTTTCTCTGTGCCTCTCACCAATCCATCCACAGATATGAGACCTAAATGCATTTCATTTCATCATCTTATACAACTGCTCTGTCTTATGGCGTGCATTGCCATTACCCTGCGAGGTCAGCCCTAAGATGTACAGTGGGTGTCATGCATAATAAATGAGTGGCTGTAAATGGGCAGGAATTAGAGCAACCCGGTGGGAATGAGATCCAGCAGGTGGCAAGAGAGAATCTCACCGCTGGCAGGTTTGGTCTCATTTCACAGCGTGTCATTACCTCTAAACCTATTTTACGGCAAATGAATGAGCTCAATTTGAGCTTTTGTTTGCAGACTTCCTAACTAAGTCGGTAGACTGTGGTGTCCATGCTGCTTTAATTTAGGACTGTCTCTTATTTTTATGTCAGTTTTAATATTATGTCAAACTGAATATCTTTGGGGTTTGGAGAGTTTCGTCAGTGAAAAGAAGCAGTATGAAGATGTGAACTTGGATTATAGAAAGTTATGAAGGGCATTTTTTTCTCTGTTTTGACTTTTTAAAAAGGAACAATTAATCAATTATTCAAAGTTACTTGCAGCCCTAAAAATATCTTTTAGAAACCACATCACTGCAGAAGTGGCTCCTGCTCTTACTCTATGGTACATATATATAGTTAAAATAATTATCACAGTATTAAAAATATTTTTGGTATAAATGTGTATCATATTATGATAAATGTTAAAAAAAATCTTATATCTTCAACTAACTGCAAACCAGTGTTCAGAGTTAGAGAAAAACCCACGTATGTAACACATATGGCACACGTATGATATGATCATATGACCATCATCATACCTCTTCATACTGCTTTAAATTAGGGATGCCATTTAATCATAAAAGAAAATAAGGTCTCCATTCATTATGGTGTATGACTAGCAAAGTGTGAGTTTATGTTGGTGGGAGGTAATGAGATAAAGCTTGTCTACATGCCATCCTCTCCTCTATACAGGGATTTTATTTTACCATGACAGTCGAGCTGCAATGATTAATGGGTTGATCGATCATGAATCGACCATTAAACAAGCTGGCAACTATTTTCACAATCAATTCATTGTAGTCAAAAATAGTTTTAAAAAAATTCTTTCATTCTAGCTTTGTAAATTCAGTTATTTTCTGGTTTCTTCACTCCTTTATGACAGTAAACTGAATATCTTTGAGTTATGGTCAACACAAGATATTTTAGGATGTCATTTTGGTTGACATTTTTCGCAACTGTCTGACATTTTATGGACCAAATAACTCATACAGAAAATATCTACAATGGAGATGATTGTTAATTACAGCCCAACAAGAATAAAAGCAAAGACAGTATTCATTTATTATTTTGTGTAATGACTAGAAAATAAGGTGAGAGCAGAAAGAGACGATGGAGCAAGGTGTGAGTTCATGTTGTTGCAGGAATGAGGTAAAGCTTACCTCTCCATCCAGGCTGTCTACATCCTTGGATAAACACTCAGTAGCTACATACACTTACTACTTCCATGTTTTTAGGAGGGGGAGAGCTAGACTTTGAATTAAAATTGAGTTCACTCATAATCCCACTAAGAAATTAATTTATAATTCCCTTTACCTATAATTCCACCCTCTGATCACCGCATTAAGTGCGTGTTTCTGAATGTTCTCACAGTGTGGAGGAGCTGGCAGACCTAACCTTGAGGCTGTGCATGCACACGTGTGTGAGTGTGTGTGTGTGTGTGTGTGTGTTGCTCTCGCCGTGCTGTTGGCGACCCCCAGCGTACAGGACGAGAAGTTTTCGATCATATTCTTCCTTTTAAACATCACAAAACACATCCACATAAAGCCTCCACATTCTCATGCCTCGGTGTCAACACTGCAGCTGAGAATATTCGGTGGATGTGGAGAAGTCTGGCGCAAATCAAGCGACGTCTGCATGTTTTTACAGACGCACTGATACATGTTATCCAATCATCAATTCCAGCAGACTCTTCTAACTTGCAGTGGCGTAGATTAAAAAACTGAGATGACAACATGGAACAGTGTATATAATAGTCGGTTCTCACAAGCCTCCCTCGATTAAAATGTCATGAAGATAATCTGAAATTAAATTGTTTTTTCTTACCTGCGCGCAACACTCCGTTTTATCCACATTTTTCTCGACTGCCGAATCCGACTCAGTCCTCCAGGTATCCTCCCATTTAGATGGGTTTCCACCAAAGTCGACAATAGCTGATAAAAACACTCAAGTGACGGACCTTACTCCAGCTGTCAGTAACGCAACCATTATTTAAGCCATATCCTTCAACGTTGCGCACATCAAATTCCTCCAACAGCGCTGCCAAATCCAACTAAAACACACCAGGATAAGAGTCAGGTCTCTCTGAAGTTGATCGCCAATTGTTCTTGAGGCGATGATCTCCCTCGTTATCAGTTAAAAGGAGAGGGGCGGACAGGTGAGGTACCCTCAAACTTTGCCTTTACGCAAATCTTTCATTCCCCCCTCGGCTGGGAAGACGAAGATGTAAGCTGCGGAGAGCAAAAAACAAGGCATGTAGTTGGTACCCTCGTCGCTGAAATGACAGCGCACCTTCCTTCTCCTACATTGTTGAAAGGCAGATGAACGTCCAAAAAAAATTGGGGGTGGAAGATGAGGATGCTCGGTTCTCTTCTTCTCTGAAGCGCGGAGCGAGGAGACAAGTCACCGCTGGCAGGGGGTCCTCATTATCTACTCACATCTCTGGAGGTGTCGGAGGAGGGGGGTGGGAGGGGGATGCTGAGGGGTTAGACAAAGTAAAAAAAAAAAAAAAAAGAAAAGAAAAGAAAAAGAGGTGCAACTGAAAAAAGGAAGAGGGGAAGCGACGGAGGAGAATCCTGAAGGTTGAGAGTTGTTTCGGAGGAGTTGGAGAGAGGGGGAATGAGAGCCTGTCATCAGAGAGGAGAGAGAGGAGGCTGGTCCGTCTCCTGCTGCTCCTCTTCTCTCTCAGACTGACGAACGACCTGCCTGCTCAGCCCCACGCTGCCGTGACGTCATTTTAAAGCCGAATATGTCATGTGCCGGAGTGTCTCACGTCATATGGGTGCACGCTCATGGGTGTCAGACTGGGAATGACAAGGGGCAGCGCGGTCCAGTGCAGTGCACAGCTGCATAGGAGTTTAAGACTGAGGCAGGAGTTGAGTGAAATTCAGGGGCGGATTTAACCATTTTGGGGCCTGAAGCAAACACAGGCATGGGGCCCTCCACATCTCTTTTTTTCTCCCTCTTTTCAATCCTTGAATAAATAATGCATCATATAAGTAAACTTTTATTTATAGCGGAGGCAGGAGGATGAACTAAGCGGTCTCCTAGCCTCAAGGAAGAAGCTGTTCTGAAGCCTGGTGGTAAAGCAGTGGATGCTTCTGTATCTCTTGGCAGCAGCCCCCAAAAACGTTTGTTTACAAGATCATTTTTTAAGACTATTGATTTTTAAAAAAGACATAATTAGCATTTTTTTTTTAAATTAACCATATATTTTAAGGGACCCTTGGTAACATGGGTTTTGGCCTTTCCAGGTTATAGAATCTCTCATGATGAATACCAGATTGAGATTAAGATAAAAGGATTAATGCATTTATTCTGTTCTTTTTTTTCAATGAAATCATGTATAGTCAACCATAATGATACCATACCTTCACAGCAGTTTTTTTTTTTTCATTAGTGATCCCATTCAAATTAATACACTCAGAAATATACAGACGCTCAGAGCAGAAAACAATCAATTGCATTTTATAAGATTATAAACATGTTATTTTGATCTCAGTAAAAAAAAAATTCTACCATGAACCATTACAAAAAACAAGCATAGCCTACCGGAAAAGTCTAAAAGTGAGTAAAGAAAATAATAGCAAAAAAAATTGCAAACATTGTTTTTGTAATAAATTAGGGTACTTTGTGTCCAAATTTGAGAACTCTAACATAAAAATTCAGCGAGTTACAAGTGCTGAGACAAAAAGTGTTACAACTGTCCCTAATTTATGTTCCTAAAATTCTTCAATAATTATACTAATTAGGACAATTTCATCTAGTTATCTGTATTTTAATGGAGGAAAATTAAATGGAACTTTAAATCCCTTGCGAAGTTTTATTGGTGGAGACAATGATAGTCGCTAAGCAACCAAGATGCATCTGCAATTAAAAAGTAAGAATAACAGGTGCAATTTCATTGCAGTCAGTTACACTGCCTATGGCAAAACAAGGTATAAATGTTCACATTTTCTTTGCCTTTTGTCTAATTTATATGAACGTGTTAATTATTGCAAATAAAAATCTTAAAACTGTCATTACCTTACATGATCCCTTGCCATCTGGAAAACATACCGAATTATGCCAGCTGGAAATTAGAACCAGCTGACAGAGTCCAAAGGACTGTCCACATCAAGGACTCTGACTATAACTACAACTATAAAAAATCTAACTCAATTGGATGAAGGAGTCCACACCACAGCTATAAAGCTGCAACATCCACTTGAGTTAGAACGATTTTAGAACTATATTTTTTATATTTATAGTTATAGTTCTTGGTGTAGACAGCCCTTAACAGTCTAATAAAGTAACCTTTAGACATCCAAGACTTCTGACAATTTGGGCATGACCTGAACTATCCCTTGTATCAAAGGTCAAATGTCTGTTCACTTAACTCATGCCAACCTTTAATGAGTAGAATATGACTCCCCCACTCCGAAATATGTGGGTGGAAACAGCTTAATTATTGCAATTATTATTATAATTGATACTGGCAGATAATACTGCTGGCACAAGCAGCGGGTGACAAAACAAACCAGCATAAAAGGCATTTAAAATTGGTTTCCACTCTAAGAAATAACTCGAAATGTGCACAAGAAGAATCAATTAAAATTACTGAAAGAAACAAAGTAAATTAAAGACACAATGAGCTGTTTTTTAAGAAATTAAATGATGTTTCAAAATCTTATGTTGTCATGCAGTTGTAGAAAAAATGACAATCCACATGAAAATTGTTGCAGTATGTGCGTTGCTTTCAGTCAATTAATTTTAATATCCTCAGTTGGACACATTGGGGAGGAGAGGGGTTGTTTTTTTTTGCTTTGTTGTTTGCTACAGTGTCTTTTTGATACACCCACTAGAGGGCATTAAGGGAAAAATAATCCCCGTAATCTGACAAAACATTGTATTAGTTACTTGTCCGGGGCCTCCTGATGGTCAAGTAGGAGGTACAGCTATTTAGCTTTATTACAAGACATGGGGAATATTGCACTTCAGCATTTTTCCAAGTTATTATGTGATGCAAGCTGCAGTGAAAAAGAACGGGGTGGGGAGGTGATGAAGTTACGAAGGGTAAATTGTTTCATTTCATTATTTGTGATAAGCCTGTTGTAGATGTTGGCTGTCTGGCCTTTTTCAGAGCACTGTTGTTTGCTGCAGCTCGTGTTACAGACCACCATGTCTGCTTTTTTACAAACCTGAAGTTTGTTGGCATTTGTGGGTTGATTATATTAATGTTAAATGGCTGTGTGGCTGTCTGGGCATCTGACATCACTGAATTTAAAACTGTGTATTCATTTGCCTTCTCTGGCAAATTTGATAAAATTTATTTGGCAAATCTCTGGGTTGCCTGCCCTGCTGGTCTAGTCTGCCTCACTCACACTGGGCTTTGAGCACATTATTGGTAATATACACAGCACCAACAATGGTTTTGAAATAACTGATCAGCAGTTGTACTCCTTCAAAATCAGCAGGTTGCTGCTGAATATCTACATCTATGGCTCTGTCCATGGTGCTGAAATACCTCATTGTAACTTGCATCTCTCTCCATTTTGCCATTCTGTCTGTAATTATGGATATATTTTTTAATTTAAGTCATATATGTTTTATTTTAACAAGTCAATTAGCTGATTATTGATTTAATTTTTGTTAAAATATACTGCCGGGATCAGACAAATCCAGTTGTTTCTAATTCTAATTAATTTGAGAGTTAAGGGTGACAGTGACATGAAAGGATTGGAAGACTGCCAAACCGCTTGATTTCAGATATTCACTGTTAAAATATTGCTTGCTAAAATATTGGATTAATATAACAGTGAAGAATCCCATCACATTGGCAGTGAATATTACAGATGTTTTAAACAAACTAAAAATTATTTACAAAGGATTATTTCAGTCTTCATTACATTATTACTATTATTATTGTTGCTATTTAGAATTAGACAATATAGCTCCTACCCTTTTCCAGCACCTAACTCTGATGTTGCCAGCAGCTTATCTTTACCTGGCGGGTAAACCTGAATGGTGATACAATGTGGAGAGGCTCATACTACCTGTAGATCCCATGTCCAAAGATGCCCTGTCCAGTAGAAATCATTATGTTGTAACAAGGACATGATCCCTCATCTGTTTCTCTTCTCGGCAGCGAAGACTGTTAGATGTGTTTGCTGGAATGGACAATCACAGCAGAGATGTCTCTTTTGTTATCCTGGCTCTCTGAGGTGGTGGGCAAGAGTTTTGACTATACCCTCAAATGGACATCGACAGCTGTGGACACCAGTGACATGTAGTAGTTTTGTTTATAATACTTTCTGGATTCTGCTCGGATGCTGTGTGGACGAGTTCCGTGAACACAGAAAGTACAACACCAAACATCAGTACCAGTAACATCAGTGTGCTAACAACTCTGTAATGTTTACATGGTGATGTTTAACAGGCATAATGTACCCCATGTAACTGTCTTAACATATAAATCCAAGTTTTGATCGGATTCGTGGCACTACATGAAAAAATAAGAGGATCACTAAAGCTATAGATCATCCTGAGGGGAACATGAATGTGTGTGTCAAATTTATTGCAATTCATCCAGTGGAAGAATTTTATACAGATCTTATCCCAAAACAGTCATGCCCCATGAGTTAATAAACATAAAATTTGATTAGAATACTGTGCACAGTACACAGTGTTCACAAAAAATGGCCTACAAATGAGTAAATGTTTGTTACTTATTCATAAGTAATCTAATTTTCTTAAGTTGTAACTTCTAACTAGCAGCTAGCATTTGCTAATGTAAGTTAACTTTTGTCAGTATTGATTCTATATAGTCAGAGGACAGTTAACTTATTTTTTGTAATTTAATTTAACTTAATTTTAGTCATATTGATTTCATTTTTGTAAATCCCAAAAGCTCCCCGATTTTGAGGAAACACTCAGAATGTCTCGTCATCCATGAGACAGAAACATCAAGGATATCAGTCTCAATTTTGACAACTAAAAATTGTTTGGAGGTGGGGTGAATGTATGAAACCTTGCAAAAATAGAACCAGGGCAAGCGTTTTTTGTTTTTCTTTCAAACTTGTTGTTTAGCCTGTTCCATGATGCATGGAGCAGGTTAGGGCATCTTCATTGGGAAAAACTTTAACAATGAACAATGAATGCTTGTTTGCATCACTTCCAGTTAGGAAGCGGTGTTCGATGTCAGGATCCATCATGTCACCCTAAGCTTCAGAGTAGTGAGAACTCCCTGAGCTGAGGTTAAACTGTGTTTTCTTGTAATATTTACCCACTGAATGCTGAAGTGAGAGCTACTTTCCGATGTGTGGGGGGGCTTGCATCCACCATCTTTCCCGTACAACACGAATGCAGCATTAAACTGTCATCCTGGAGGCTTTTTGCACACCTGTACTACAAGATGTCGGCGGTAGGCAAAATCCCATTACATTAGAATCAATGTGCTGATGTGACCGCACAACGGGATAGGTGAAAATATTACCTATGACAAGATCAACTCTTGCGTGAGAAAAAAAGAGAATGTGGCGGCCTTTCTTGTACACCTCGAGGTCAAAGTGTCAAACCGATGAACACATCACACCTGTTTTAGTCTTTGCGACGGCTCTAGCCTTTCCTGTAAAAAAAAAAAAAATTACAGGGCTGAACTGTTTATGCTTTGCTTTATTTGGACTTATTTTGTGCATGAGATCTCAACGTATACTACAGAGATTCATCAGATCTTGAAACTACAGAGATTAGTTTGGTATGGGCATTAAACAGCATGACCTCCTGCAAATTGCAACAGAAACTCTTTCAACTGTTCTAGACTCATAAATATGTCATTATAACATGTCAAGTCTTAATAAATCCAAGTGAGGGAATTACTGAAAAATACTAAAATCCATGATGTTCCCATTGCCATATTAAAAAACTGGTTTATACATGTCTTCTTGTCTGATGTCCATACACAAGACATGGAGTTGGATGCAGTCGCACCTTTTCTTCTCACAAATGTTTGTACTAAAAGGGCATCTCAATACACAACTTTCCCCTCATATGATTCCTTAAGACTTTTTTAGCTGCAGTCAGCAGCTGTGTAGGTCGCTCCATCAATCCGTCATTTGGTCAGTCCACAAAACTTCCCCACCTTTTGGCAGCCAGTTTTTGCCCTAGGAGGCTGAAATTTGGCATGGAGGTTAAGTGAGTGTGTGTTTGTTTGTGTATATCTGTGTTAATGCGAATTGGTTACAAGGGGTGTGGCAATGGGAGTGGCCTATTGCAAAAAGGCACATAACCTCCAAATGGATTCATAGACTCGCACAAGATTTTGTGGAAAGGTTTGTCATGAGCCAGAGGTCAGCTGATTAACTGTTCGTACCGACTTGCAAAAGAGGGCGTGGCAGTGGGAGGGGCATATAACAAAAAGACACATAACTTCAACATAGATTCACTCAAGATGGCCTAATGAACTCTATGAACAATGAACCATTAGTTGTAAACTCATGTAGGAGGCATTGTGCACTCAGCAGAGTTCCTTTTTTCATTAATGACATGTGCCCACCCCCTATTTTTTAACCACGCCCACTTTCATAACACTTGAACCATTTGTTGTAGACTCTTGTGGGAAGAGTTCGAATTGCACGAGAGCCATGTAGCCCCACCCTCTATAACAGCACCGTCCCCTTTGTGATTTTAATTGTTTGCTTTAGGCAAGTGGGAGGTGTGGGAGTCATTATTAGACTAAGCACAGTTCATTTTTTATTGGTGACAGTTTGTCGCACCTCCTATACTTTAGTCATGCTCTCTTTCATAACTCATGAAATGTTTGTCACAGAGCCTCGGAGCCGGTGTCAGTGGACTCGGCGGTGTTCCTTTTTCCACTGGTGTGACTTAATCCTTAAACTTTAGCCATGGAGGTCAAGCTGTAGCTGGTCACAGCTTTTTTTTTGTTTTTGTCACACTCAGAACATACTGAAGACAGAAGAGTTTGTTTATGCTGCAGTTTGTGTGAGGTTGACCCACACTTTTTAGTAAAATGCCTTGACAGCTTCACTTTGCTACAGGTGTGGTTCTGTAGCTCTGACGGCTTTTGCTCACATTTTCTCTGTATTGCCGTGATCAGCATGTACTGTAGTAATGAACGCAGGCGCTCTCCTCCTGCTCTGATGAATTGCAGCCGTTTATGTAATTTCACTGCTCCATACATGATGAGGCAACTTTTTTCCCGTGCTAACTGTTGCCATAAAGCACACTTGTGTCAAACACCCTCATTACTGCATTAGTGTGTATACATACAGAACATACTGATCCAAGTGGATTCCTGTGTCTGAGGAGCCCATCAGCAGCTCCCCAGCAGATGGAAGCTGTCATCGCTCTCCTTCTCTCTGTCACTTTCTCCATCTTTCCCTTGCATATTCACACTCTTCTCTCCCACACTCACTGTTTTGCATTTTGTCTTCCTGTGTCGCATGTTTGTATGTAGTCTCACTCACTCGTTTCTGTCGCTTCATGCGAGCAGTGTAAGCGTGATACAGTGTGAACAGGCTTATTTTGCCTCCGAGACGGAGTCACAGGTTGTCATGCATGTCTGAGACTGCGGGTAGCTTCGGCTCACATGGACCTAAACGCAGCATACTAAACATCTGTTGTGTAAGCCATTAACACCCCGCCACGAGAGTGCGAATTAAAAGGAAGAGGGATTTGAGTATTGCTGTGTATCTGCTAAGCTGGATTGAGTCATCCTGAACAGCAGTTGAGGGTACAGTTTAAGTGTGCAGGGTGAATTGGATGCTGCAGAGGGGGTTTATGGCTGTGGTCTTGCTGGGGTTGCAGACAGAGAATATTATGACTTTACATGGTTCTCACCGAGCATCATGAAACTGTCTTTCCTGCATGCTGCAGCTTTCTGAGGCTTTGAACGCATCTGAAATCCTCAAACACAGAAAGCTTTACAACTGCCCATTAAAGACGGCCTTTGTTAAAATGGAGCATCCTTGTGACCTACTAGATTCAGCATTTGTATAATAATATGGGTTGCCAAGTACATATAGGCCATTATGCACTTCTTAAAGCTGAAGTAGGCAGTTTATTTTGACATTATTAGGCAAAGGTTCCATAATAACCTTTAAGTATAATGTAAATAAAGTGGTCTGTGAGACAACACTACATTTCCACTCATCCTCTTGGCTCTTTTTTTTTTAGGCTTTTGACTTTGGTCAGTCACAGGTCGGTAAGATAGTTGATTGTTGGGTCTCATTCCCAAAGTATCTGATGAACTGCGAATGAGACTCAACAATCGTCTTCCTCCAGAATCACTTACTGCAACTTTAATTATCATAAAGTTTAAGTCAGAGGTGTTTGAGACCGCGGACCTCCCCTCAGACAAAGCCTGAGGTTAACTTGGCAGTTACTTTGCTTAAATTCACACAATTCTGGATGTGTATCCTATGTGATCTCCTTTTGATAACTAATGGAAAAAGTCATGTAACATTTTTTCACTTCCTGTCACTGAGCCTCCCTTGAAACTGTTTGGAACCCTCTTGGGGAGGCCTGCCTCCCACTTTGTAAACCTCTGGTATAAGTAATGACAACACCAGATGTACATCAGCATCAACAATATGTGCATGTGCTGGATTAAGACAAACTTCTAATTGTCATCTATGTTAATCCGGTGTCAGGTTGCTAATATTTTATAGTAATATTATTTCATGCTTAATTTTTTTAATTAAATGTGTTTTTGTGCGCTTATTTCAACCTATGGATCAGAGCGTAGTTTCTCGGTCTTAATTGTTTTAAAGGCTCTGTAGCATAAATGAAAAGACACACTGGCAACTACCTTTAACTGATAAAGAAAATGTTGGCACATACATTTAGTAAATTTGGGGATTATTAGCAGGATTATACATTTCTGGTCGCAAGTGAAACCACAGCTAATCTCACAATTCTTTTAACATGGCCTCTAGTGAAAGAATGGGTAAAAATTTAACAATTATTTTGTCTTGAAATCAGAAAAGGGAAACAACATCACAGCACAGTGCAAGTTCTGCCTTCCAGCTGTGAAAATGCTGCCACCATCCAAAGACTCAAGATCTGTTATAGAAATATTTACAAGATCAACTTTACAGAAAAAGAATCCAGTCAGCTAACTTACTGTCAATTCGACTACTACTACAAACTTCTGATTTGTCCCAAAGAGTAACCTCTATCAGATCAAGCCATTTAATCCATTGTTAATATATAAATATTGATCAGTGCACCGCTAAGGATCAGTGACTGTCCTTCCAGTCATAGGACAAAACAACAAACTTTTCTTGTTCTTGCTCTCTCTGATGCTGACTGACAAGATGAGCTCTTATTCATTAAGTCAACAGTAACTTTAATAAATGCAAATTGAATTACAATGCCTGATTTTATTACAATTTTAAATCTAAATCTAATACTTCCACGTCTATGACTATAGGGAGAAAAAAAAAGAAAAACTGCAGGAAACAGTAGACTTCAGTTGATAGTCTCTTGCTCAAACAAATAATAAATACAGCTTCCTAAATGGAGACAGTGTTGACCATTTTGTGCAGACATACATTAAGCATCTGGACAATGTTATTGGAACTTTACCAAATAGCTCCATAATTACCAGATACATTAGAAGATGTCTGAATGTTTAAAATGTAATTACACTCACACAGCAGTGTTCATTTTTCTAAATGTCCCATTTCGAGCTGCTGCAACACCATTATACTGTGTAATGTTATTATCATTTAAACATATAGGGATTTTGTCCAAGTGACCACGTTTACATTTTGAATGTTTTTATTTGAAGCAAAGATTATTGTAATGTGTTGACAGCGGGTTCATTTTCACAGGTATATTAGGTTTTTATATTTTCATGGATATAACAGTACGATTAGTTTCAACTCATAAGAATGAATGGGTATAAGTAGGGAGCTTTTCACATTTCATACTAGACTCTGCAGTCTACTGTTACATCACTGGGTTAATTGAGCATACTCGAAATATAAAATTTTATTGTAATTGAGTTAATTCTTGTCAAGTGATAGCACTATAACAGGTCCGTCCATATGCTTCCATTATAAAATAAAGTCAGTTAATCCAGTGTTTTGGCAGCTTTTCAATTTTGCCTGTGCTTGATTACACAGCAGCTATCTACACTGTTTGTATAAGCAACGAACCATTTAACCATCCATTAATATGTGGTGTAGTGCAGTGCTCTTCACACTGTGCTCATGCATTTAAAGGAGGAATCCACATTTGATATGGAGAGATTAACCTGTGTTTCTTAACATTTAAATTTTTATCATGTCATTTATCTTTAAAAGTGTAGTGGCTGATGAGTATTGAAGGAAAACTAATTAAATATTACTCCAAAATACAATTGGACGCTAATTCTAAAGCAGCTGAACTAAAATGTTAACTGAAGCAGCTCTGGGTTTTAGCCACAGATTTGAGAAGTGGGCACTTTTGATTCATAAAGCAAAACAATCCCCACTACGATCCCTGTCACAAACTGTAAGCAAAGTGCTTCATCCAAAGAATGACTTTCATGTTTCACATCCTTGTATTTGATTATCAGTGGGCAGAAAACTATTGGGTAGTTTACAAGAAAAAAAAACAAGTGAAAAATACACATGAATTAACTACACGCAGCAAATCCCACAAATCCTCTGTCAAAACACCAAAATTATTCTGCTCCCCTGTGATGGATTCTTTGCCAAAAAGTTATAAAACACTGACTCAGAGAATTTATTCTCAGGTTTCCAGCTTTCAAAGGCATTGCTAGTGGGAATTTCAAAGTGAAATCACAAGCACAGATAAAATATATTGCAAAGGCTGCAATATGGGTATTTGTTAGTTTCCACTTGGTACTACTACTACTGGGTAAAGCAGTGCCAATCAGAGTTGGCTGGCAGACAGTCTCCCTGAAGCCCAAAAATAATGTGAGGAAAATAGTTACTATGATGGGAGTCTCAGCAAGCCACTTTTAATGTCACAAAAAAAAAGTTATTGATCTTCAAAAATCACAAGTTGTATAAGACCAGGGGTTGAAAGACCAAAATGTCTTACTCAGGTAGATTTACTTTCAAAAAAATTCCTTAATCCAACTTTGATTGTGGATTGAAAATTCATTTAGATTGATTATTTAGACAACTGAACATTCACAGACCCCCTCCTCTGAAGCAGAAGCAGGAACAACTGTCCCATCATTGAGTCACAACTAGACACTCAGTGTCTCATGAGTTTGGAGGTTGGTGTCTTTTTTTAACCTGAGACGCCAGGTGGTTTGTTACACAGAGCCATCTGGGAAGTCGTCCTTAGAAACTTTTTGGAAAAGGGCAGGCAAAAAACACTTTGCCAGTGCCGGCAGGAGATTGGGTGAACCATCTGTTTATCACATCTAACATAGGCTAATGTCAACCAATTAGATCAAACTCTTGACAAAGCTGGTCAGGAGAAGAGTGAAAAAAATCACAGAAGAGTTTAGGCCAAACATGCAACAAACTAATCGGAAAGTCGGCTCATCGCCTGAATGAAGCAGGTGCCCCAGGAGCACAGATGGTGGCAGCATGACGGCAGATTTACCAGGAGGAAAAGGAAAAAGATTTTTAAGTAAGGAGACAGATCTCGTGGTTTGAAAAGTGAAAGCACAAGAGTGCGCAATATGTGAAGACGATAGAACATCTCCAAGACAGCTTCACGTGTAAATTTATTTTACATAAACACCTGCAAAAAGTAATGCAATACATGAACCGTAAAAGCCATACACATATGTAACTGGTTATAAAGCACCTTGAAATTACGTCCTATTTTATAATTCGTTATTATCATCATTGTTATTATGCACGTAGACACAAACACTCCAGCTGCTCAGGCTGTCATGCTGACTGATCTGTTAAAAACGATCTGACAGCTGTGATTCTGTCCTGTGTGCACTTTGCAGGTCTGTGGAGATTTATTACGCTTTATAATGATTATAATAATTCCTGATTCCTTATTAGTGACAATAATTTTACACACACAGGCACGCTGTTTAACATTAATGAAAGGTGTTCGATTGTGGAGACGTGAGCGTGCCACAACCAATCACAAGACACACACACACACACATCCGCACCCTTTTAACTTTAATAGGGTCTTTTCTCCTGTGTGGGGAAAAGACTTAACATAAATTAAGGTGTTTTGTGATTGTGGAGACGTGTGTGTGCCTTGGCCGAACACACTGGGTGCTATCATGTGCAGACAGACCGACTACACCATAGACTTTCTGCTTTGGCCAGGTTTTAGCCCGTCTAAGGCACAAGTGGTTTTTACTCTGAGCACCAAATAGCAAAATAGCCGCACCACGCCTTTGTTTTGCCTTCACTGTTAGACCTCCCGCCCAGGGCTGCACCGATCAGGCACCATTGCGTTTGCTATCTCACAGACCTGGCAAAAATGGCAACTGCCAGCGCAATGGCTTTGTGACGGGTGTAAGATAGGGCCCCTAGAGTTTAGAAAATCACTGCCACTTTCAATGTTAAATCTGCCACGGTAATCTCTGTAAACTGCAATTGTGCAGTGCAAGAACAGAAGGTGTGACAGCCATAGCATCAATTAGTAAGGATGGTAGGGTGTAGCAAAGGGTCAAATGACCTGCCTTTTTTTGTTCCGTGATACATAATAGTTGATACTTCGGTCAACTCTCTCCTTTTCCTGTAAAAGTGGCATATAGAGTCACATCAGTAAGCTTTGTTAACAAATCACTAGCTAACTAGCTCACTAATCTACATTAATCATTAGCTAGCAGCTAAGGAGCTAGCATTTGCTGACACTAGCTAACTTAAGATGTGAATTTTTGTTGCTTTTACAGGCCCCCAAGCAACATCTTTCAGCTATCTTCAAAACGTTGTTTTCTTTTCAATATAGACAAGCTTAGCATATGTTAATACAGCAATCAGGAAAAGAGGAAGTCAAAAAGAAAGAACAAACAGTAAAATAATTCGGAAAGGTCAGTTAAATTGTGATATCTACATGAAGTTAGCTAACATTAGCCATAACCTGGCTGTAGCAGCAAAACCCCTGAAAGTATTGAACCGGTTCTTTTTGAGGGCGAGAGTTCAACTGTGGCAAATAACCACAATCAAACCCAAAATAACCCCCCATCACAAAATGGATTGCTTTTGTTGGCAAATGTATTCTCTGTAAGGATGTATTCTACAGCTACAATAAACAGGGGAGCTCGAAAGTGTGTTGTGGGTCTGTTGTGTGTTGTTATGTTTCTGGTGGAGACTGGCTTGTAAAATTCCTTTAAAATTTATGCTTACCACTCGATTTCTCCAAAGTGCTGATGGAAACAAATACATCAAGACAAAAAGTTGGTGTAAGTGTAACAGATGACCTTTCTGAGTTTCCATTTAATTTGATTTACTACATTATTTTGTAGGAGGTGTCACGCTCAATAATGGCCAGTTATTGATTTGTGTTGAGTTGCACACCTTCAGTGTTTTAAGGGGGAGGATAAGCAGGGCTGCAACCGGAGTTTAGAACATGAGGCACGTTCAGATACAAGTGCTTAACTTAGACTGAAAGACTGGTGATATGCACCACATCTACATTCTAGATACAGTCGTTTACCATGGAAACCATACAGCATGTCGTGGAAGTCTGACATAGTCACTATGTCTCATGCGTCAAAAACTGTGGAGCATGAGACTGAGAAAGCTGATGTGTTACTATGGCAACATCATTTGGATGAACATTTCAGTGGCAGCTGGGATGAACAGTCTAAATTTCAAGGGAGGATGTTTTTTGTTTTTTTTCAAGATGTTTTTCGAAGAAATGGTTAAAGAAAAAGGAGAAAACTCATTTGAGATATTAGCATGTTACATCTGTAACAGGCTGTTATTGTATAAATGGTCAGATATATGGTTTGGTCTTCATGTTTTGGGAATTAATGGGGGGTTGAGCCCACAGAGCGGAGAGCTTCATCCTGAGGGATCTGTCCACTCCACTTTTTCATCCAATGAGTTGTCTGTTAGCATAAAACAGCTAACATGGCATATAAGGATATTTAATATGAAAGCAGCTTTCAGCCACTTAAACATGAAGGCAGACTTCTACCTTTACATCAGATGACAGCAGGCATTACCTGCATCGTCTGCTGCCCACTCACTGCTCTGTAGGAGAGAGGCTAAATGGAGCTTACTGACATTCTACTCAGGCAGACTGCTTCTTTTTGAATATTTTTCTTCTAATACTCTCTCAAAGCAATACCTCTTGGCTCCTATTCATTCATATATTTTCATTTGCTTCAATAGTCCTGTCAGAATACAATTCAAGAGGTTCCCTCTTGGTTAACACCATCAAATCGAATCCACCTCAACTGCTTCTGTCTTCTCTACGCAGGAGCCGCAGTGGTAGATATCAGCGTAGTCTTTGTGGATGGAGGATTTTAAATGCCTACACAAACACGACTCAAACAAAGAAACAGTGTCATACAATACACATTATTATATGCACATCCTTTTTGTGAATGCATTTACTGTGTCTGAATTAAAAGAAAAACATCCTAAAAGGACAATTATTTTGTCTTTAAAAGACCAGTGTGCAGGATTTAGTGGTTGCAAATTGCAAACGCCTCATCTCACTTTCCCCTTTCGAGCATGTAAGAGGACCTACAATGGCAGTGAAAAATGCGCAAGGCCATATCTAGCCAATGTTTGGTTTGTCCATGTTTGTTACTGTAGAAACATGTCAGTGCAACAGGGCAGCCTCCATGGAATGGGACCCACTCACTCTGTAGATATAAACCACCCATTCTAAAGTTAAAAGAGAAAAAAAAAGATTTTGGGAGCATTTCTAGCCTATATTTGATAGGGACAGCTGAAGATATGACAGGAAATGGGGAAGAGAGAGAGAGGATGACACACAGCAAATGGGTCACAGGTAGGAGTTGAATCGGTGGCCGCTACAGAGGCGGATACTCTACCAACTGAGCTACAGGGGAACCCCATACTTGCAAATATTATAATAAATTTCTGCAATATTTTACCTATAGATCACCATAAATCTTTCACATTGGATTTTCAATAAATTAATTAGCATTTTCTAAATGTGACATGAATTTTCTGTGCGAAAACCAAAATAAAACCACAAAAGACAAAAAAGTGAGCAGATGTATTGCATTTCAGTGTTGTCCAGCAGAGAGCAATATATACTTGTTAAGACTATAGACACAAGGTGCAAGCAAGTTTTTTCTATTTTTTAATGGGTACACATCACTGATGCCAAAATGAATTAACTGTCTAACAACAACAACTAACAATCAATTGTCCAATCGCAGCTTGAGGTTCGGACCATTAGCAGAGTTTATTATCGTTAACATCATAGACATATATATGTAGACGCTGCATCAGCCTTTGTATCTTATGCTGTCACCACATTGGACAGGTTAAGACTGACCTGTTAACATATTAATGGAATTTCAACTGATTTCAGTCAGTGGTGTTATATTTACGACTTCATGAAAAAAAGCTTCTTAACTCAAATATGACAGGGACATTGACATAACACGTCAACAAGCCAACGCCATCACAGTCGACCTTTTACATCAACAGTCCCAAAGCATTGGACATAAATAGTAAATACATTTAACAATTTTATATTTTTCTTCATTTCTTGTTTGTTTTATTTAAATCTTCCATATTGATGAACCCAGTTACCTGACGTTGCTAAGATGAAACCAGGTGGGCTTCTTCCGATAAAAGTATGATGTGATACAAAGTGTGTGTGGAAGAGGTGAAATTTTATATACCTTTCAATTCAGTACAATAACTCACTAAGTTATGCCTTTGTGAATTAAATTGAATCAATACCTCTCCAACACAAAAGTGCATTAATTGTATCGCTGTTCATGTGATTGCGCTCCAGTGCAGCCCCCCTTAGAGTATATATTTTTATGAGGACATTATATAATAACATTTAAATAAAATATTCAAATTCATGAACTAGTCTAGTGAACCATACATAATGTAGCTGTGGCAGAGTAAATCAGACATTATTTCAGCCTACATTTCATGATTCATGTTGATTACAGTGGTTGTGCAACGTGACTCTCAGCCACACTGTAAAGAGCTGATTGTGATTTAAATGCAATACAGCTCAGCCTTCAAGAGAATTAAACAGCCTGATATTCTGTTGTCACACTGTCAGCATGTTGTCTTTTAGCTGTCTTTTGCTTTATTTAACTAATGGACAATTAGCCGCAGCTGTGTTGTTTCAAAGTTATTTAACGCTGGTGGACAATTTTTGGAGTAAAAGACAGAGCAGGTCAAGTTACGTAAAAAGCTCTTCACTCGCTGATCTTATGTGGGTTATAATGTGGAGTCAAAAGGGCAAACAAAGTGCATGATGATCGGTAGGCAGCAAGTCTGATATGATAAACAGGAATAGCTCAACATTAGTTACATAACATACACAATCAGGCCAGTGCATGTGGGATCCTGTCTCTGGATCTACTGAGGAGCTAACGAGCAAATCAGGAACAGCTGTGCGGGGACGCTGCTGATGGCGAGAGCAGTCAGGTGAATCTGTAGTGGACAGGTGTGGTAACGGCAGGGCCTGGAGAACATGGAGTAAAACACACTGATGAGGAACAGATAGAGAAGACAAGCTGAGGAGTGGCAAAGGGAGAAGATGCAGACTTCATCAAGAAAAGTTGATGTCAATAAGAGAAGATGTGTTTGCTGCTCATGGGGAGTCACATTCAACCTTTGAAAACTGTTGTAAAATGTTTTCAGGAGCTCTGGTTTATAACAGAAAGTCTGTCTTACAAAAGTGGGCTCGAAGAAAGCATGGATGCACGCAGAGGACTGGATGCTATGTTCCAAAATGGTGTTACATTAAAGGGGCAATGTCTAAAATATGGCCACCTCTCAAAGGAAACTCCAAACAAATGGGGGGCAGCATGCAGCAAACTGCTGCTGCTCACTTTACTCTTAACTCTTAACACTTTACTCTGTAACTGTCCCTCACTGTAGTTAGCCTCCTAGTTACTGTTAGCACTGTAGCTAATGGTCCATAGTGGACTCAAGTCTGACCAGGCCTAGAGCTGAGACGAAATACATCACCGAGATGATTTATGGTGGCTATGACTCCAGGAGCGAGTTTTAATTTTAGTTTTGTTGTTGTTTTTGTTGTTTGTCAGGTTGGATGACGTAGGTACCACCAAAGGTAGGAGAGATTTTTTAAGTAGTAAAGTTGGCACTTGCACACATCTCCCAGACTGTCGCCTCTTGTTGCACATAGTGGTATTACTGGGCAGGACAGGCTGAGACTAGCTGGTTAAAACGCTAACTTCAGTAAATATGTTTTCAAAACGACTAGGCTATTACCTGAAATTAAACTAAAAACTGTAAATACAAAA
The DNA here is from genome assembly GCF_056507025.1 of Lutjanus erythropterus. NCBI lineage: Eukaryota > Metazoa > Chordata > Actinopteri > Lutjaniformes > Lutjanidae > Lutjanus > Lutjanus erythropterus. The sequence goes on from NC_139322.1 coordinate 31,367,077, forward strand.
ACATTTTTGATAAATGAAATAAAATGACTTAAGTAAAGGAAAAGAAAAGTAACTGAAATGATATTGTGTGCTTAGAAAAAGAAACTAAAATAAAAAATGTACAGGAAACGTCCTCATGTGGGGGCATTAGTGTATATGTTTACTGAGAGTGAGATGTTTGTATTGAAATACCTATTCTGAACTTCTTAAATATCGCCCCCAACAAATACCCCCCACATTATTTAAAAAAATAATAAATTAATGAAAAACTAAAATTAACACTAAAACTATTATAAACAAAATATTTAAACAATAAAACTAAACTGATATGAGCAAACACATTCTGGAAACTAACTGAAACTAAACTGAATTTAAAGAAAAATAAATAAATAAAAAACAAACTAATGATTAAATAAAAATATAATAACTCTGCAATACAGTACATAGACGTCTTTGACATAAAATCATAACTGTTACTAATTCACATCACGTTGATACTTTTAAGTCTTTTATGAATGTTTTAAATTAATTCGTGGGTCCCGGGGAGACACTAAATTTCTCTTTTGGGTCTTGAGCTGAAAAGGCTTGGGAACTCCTCTAGTAAATGAGGTCCTGGTGTCCTGAAAGTTGAATGACAGTTGCATTATGGGAAGCAAATGATCCAGTGTTTCGGGAGCTTAACCCACACCTAAGAAGTAAAAGTTATCATGTCTCAGCCTCTGATGCATTGATTTGACCGATCTCAATTCTAACCTTACAGAAGGGTGATTGTACATTACTGAAATAGCCCTTTAAAGTAAAAGAAACTGCACACATAGTCTATTTTACACAGTTATAATGAAAAAAGATGAATTGTAATAATTTTGAATTACAGACCAAATTTCCAGCAGAAAGTTAGGTCTACTACTTATTTTTAACTTTCATTTAAAATGTTAAAATGCTCCTACCTCTCAAAATGTTCTCAGGTGTCTTTGTTTGTTAAAGCTGATGATGATTTACTTGACATTATCTCTGTGACATTATTTGCTTACAGGGTCTGTAAGTGAGGAGATAAAAGTACGAACAAGTGCGAGCGGGGCAGCTGTTTGAGTGAGTGGATGAGACACCTCTGTTGATCTCTTGCCATCCAGGCCTGTGATACTCGACACTTCCCCAGCAAGACTCTGGCGTCAAGCTGGACATGCACTTATCCTGTCTCTTATTAAGTACAGGCCCACACACACACAGAGTGAGAAACAGACAAAGGAACCCTGTCACTGCACACTGGGCCGTTGGCCAGGGCTGCTCAACTGTTTTCAGGGAAATGTCATAGCCTCTCAATTCAAAGTTGTTCTTTTTTTCAATAAAGTTTCAGCTCACATTTACCTTAGTTTACATGTAGTGTGAGAGTCTGAAAGAGAGCTGGCAGTTTATGTCTCGACAGATAGCTGAACGTTGAAAGAGGAGGGGAGTGATTGCACACTTACAAAATGTACCTGTTCACTTGCTGCGTCTGTCGGTTAAAACTAGTGTCTCGCTGCACGCTCTCGTCTGCTTTCACACAGCTGCAGTGAAGTCACACGCATTTTCACACGTCAACCTGAAAGGTTTAGACTGACACCCCTGATATGCTGCGAGCAACAGTTTTAGCCACATGTCTCCTCAGATGAAATAAAAGTATTTTAAAAGCTACGATACAGTATGAAACATTTCCACATTAAAATGACTAAAAACACGAAACATATGTTATATATTTTTTTGGGTTGTGTGGTTACATTATCCCAGATGTTCCCAACAATGTTGAAACACAGAGAGGTTATTCAAGGTAATGATGCTATCCTACTAACCGTTGTTAGCTTGTTGCTAATGGGATCATGGGACATGTCAGAGAGTGAGGAAGGGAGACAAATGTGAATAAAGGTCATGTGAACAAAACTTTAAACTACCTGAGTCACTCCAGATAGATGTTCATTACCTACGGTGGCTATTTAAAAGTGAAGGACACAACTCCCATAATCCCATGCTACTTCACAATATTATCAAACATCTTTTGTTATTGTGATAATGTGAGAGAGACTCCTAGCAGCAGAATTTACATAATAGGACCACAGAAAAAAAAAAATCCTGCTGAATATTGACCCAAATTCCTTCAGTTGTGTTAAGTCTGAATCAAGGAATTGTTAAAGTATTATTTTAAAATTGTCTGTCACTCAGACTCATTCAGTCAATGCTTCAAACTGTCCAGCATCCAGTACAGAGTATAGGCCGTTTCTGTTTCAAATAATCATCATTATGCAGAAAAATAACTAAGTTGTATGAATTCTTGTCACTGAAAATGATTTAATATCTTTCCTTTTTTCTTAATAATACAAAAAACGCCAACGGACATGTCATCCAACATGATGCTGCTCACCTTCTTCAGCTGGGAGGAGGGCGGGTTCATTTGGGGGACGGGGAGACAAGGTGTGCTGAACCTGAAGCTGACTCTGCATCTGTGGGACGCTGCACCAGGGGCAACAGGGACAACTGAACTGGATGAGTGGTTTGCTAAAAGTTTTTCCTGCATTGATCAAATGTCGGCCAAAAGAGGAGTGAAACGTAAAAATATTAAGTGACTAGCAACAGTAACGTATGTCAGTATGGCCAAAATTTCCTCCACTCACGGACTAAACCAATCTTTCTTTTCAAAAGTTGGGTGACTACTGTTGCTCATTCTTCTCTCTCCTCTTCTGCTTTCCTTTCTTTCTGTTTTGGAAGCCTCTTGGGTCTCTTTTTTTGTTATCACAAACAAGAAAATAAAAAGAAACCATTAGTTTTATTAGTACATTGTGAATAAAATAGCAGGAGGACTATTGCAACAACACATCATCCGTAGGGTAAAACTAACCTGTCTCACGACGGTCTAAACCCAGCTCACGTTCCCTGTTAGTGGGTGAACAATCCAACGCTTGGTGAATTCTGCTTCACAATGATAGGAAGAATCATAAAACGATGTCGCTATGAACACTTGGCCGCCACAAGCCAGTTATCCCTGTGGTAACTTTTCTGACACCTCCTGCTTAAAACCCAAAAAGTCAGAAGGATCGTGAGGCCCCGCTTTCACAGTCTATTAATGATGACAGGTTAATAATTAAATATTGAAAAATATTACTTTAAGTTCTAATATGTGTCATATGTTAAATTTAAGGTAAATTAAAACTTTAATTTTACCTCATCAAATGAAAATGATTTTTGCCTCAGTCGTGTCAGATTTTCATCAGCTATGGTGGCTGTACAAAAGTGAAGATAACAACTCCCATGATCCCACGGTACTCTACAACGTTGTCAAACTAGTCTTTTGTTATTTTTTTTTACTGTGAGAGACCCCATAGCAGCAAAAATTACTGGAAGAGTGCACTTAGTAGAGTGCAAATCTCCATCAGGCAATCTGAAAAGAATATTTGGATGTAACCCCTTAAGTCACTAATATTTGATCAGTAACTGTTATTTAATTCCCTTTTTTGTCAGAAACTGAAACAGATTACAATTACATTTATTTTGCAAAGTAGCTTCTCACCAGCATAAGAATTTGTGGGATTTTATATGAAATAAGCATATGACTTATAAGTTATGGTCAAAAACATGTTTCGTGAGGTGATAGTGACCAAAACAAATTCATTCTTGAGTCTACGTGGATGTTGTACTAAATTTGGAAAAAAACTCCCCTCAAGCCCTCCTGAGATATCCTGTTCATAAGAATGGGATGCACGTAAGGTTGCTGTGAGTTTTGATGAGAAATCTAATCAGTTCATCCTTGAGTCTAAGTGGTCATTTATGCCAAGTTTGAAAAAAAGGTGTTCACAAGAATGGGATGACCAGAAAACATAATGCCTCTGGCCAAGGCTGTTGCCAGCATGGAGGCATGAAAAAGGTCTTTGAAGGTTTTTCAAAAACTTCTGGATCACAGAGGTCCATTGATCATGCACACACATACACACATACACACATGCACACATGCACACATGCAAGCAATTGCATCATCCCCTCCAGGCTTACACCTGGCAGAGACAATGATGAGATTTTTTTTTTGTCTTCTTTTTGTCTTTGAGCCACACGTGTTTTCCAGAAACAAAAACAGACGGCGCTTTTTTCATTTGGCATCTATGGATGGTCACAGACATATGCCTGAAATAAGCGAAGAAATGAAACAATAAAGTGGCTCGATCCATTTCACATGCTGTGCGGTCCTCGCTGGAAGTGGGAAAGATTGGCACGTGATAAATCACCACAGCGCTCGAGTGTTTTACATGATTAGATGGTGGAGGGAACATTAAATCAAGCTCGATTTGCTAATTGACTTGCTGCAAGACCCTTATCCCTGTGCATTCTGGCTGCAAGCATTTTCCGTGTTTAAATGAAAATCATTATCCAAAAAAAAAATGAGGCACATTGTCCAAAAAAATCACCCTTCATCACATAAACCCTATCAAGAGCTAAGCATGGCTTAGAGGTTTTTATATGTTGCAGCTGGTCTGTCCTGCTCCGGCTCTGTGCTGGCTCTTATATTTTGTCATTTTGTTGAATCATACAAAGGCAACCAGATAAATCAGTTAGAATTTGAGCAACGTCAGCAGAGCCGGTGGAGGGGGGGTGCAGTGATGTGAGATGTGGGGAGCTGACCTTGAAGAAATGTTCAATTTGTGTTGGCGGTTGGGGGCTAAATTCACGCTAAACAGCGTAATCTCCAAACCCAGCGGATCCCAACATAAGGCATAGTGTTAAGATTTGTGACATAAGCATGAAACAAAATAATTCCTATGTTCATAGACGCACAATGCTGTACTCAGTTTCTGTCTCTTCTGCCTTGATATTTATAATATGTAGAGCAAAAAAGCCATCCCACTCTGCCTCCTCTCCTGCAACCCTTTTTATTCAGCTTCACACACGCAGACATATGTATAAAGCTGCTCTGGTATGTTTAATGTTAATGCCTGAGCCTTCCAACGAGATATCAATGAAAATTTATTGGAGCACACTCAAGGACAATTGACGTACTGCTAGAATATCTCTCTTTAGTCTAGCAGAGGAGCTGTAATGATGAGAAATTCTTCAGTGAAGCATTGTCACCCCAGCAGTGCCTACCTGGAAGTAGAGAGTGTGGGAGCATGGGAGTCATTGCTATGGAAACAAGCATAACACTGACAGAAAAGAGGCATACTCTGGGTATAACTTAAAGCAGAAACTGCGCCGTGGAGGGAAGAATGTTCTAATTGATTGGTCGATAGCGCTGTGACGGAGGTGCAGAGAAATACCTTGTTGCATTTTCCCAGGTCACACATGTGCAGCACATTTTTCCTCATGTCTAGGAGCGGGGAAAAAAAAAAGTTGCTGTAACAAATGGCGATGCTGCTGTAAAGAGACAATGGATAAAAGCCTGAAGGGAGGAGCACTGACTGCTCAGCATAGCTTCAAGCTGGCTCAGAGAAAATCTGCCCCAGACAGAGGGCTCTCATATGATTGATCCTTTTATGTTACTTCGAGGAATATGAAACACTTCTAAGCAAATAATGTCAGCTTTTAGTGGTAACTTGAGCTTGAATTCCTCATTGAACCTTGCAGATTATAACAAAATATTTTAGAGGGCATATCTTTTGATCACACTTTATTTTACAGAACACCAATAGCATGTAACAAATTGTTATCTGTATTTAAAAAAATAGACAATAACTACAGTATTAGACCTTTTTTCTGGACCCTTATTTGGTAAGGGTCTAGAAAAGGGTCTATGGTAATTAGGGACACGTTACAGCAGAACTGTACTAAACTGTACCTAAACTGATGCCTACTTCTTTTATTAAATCAAATTATCTGCCTACAGTATTTCAAGAAGTTTGTGCAGTCACCCGCAGGCAAAATATTCCTCTACCTCTATAATTTTGGTTATTGCTTGGGGTAGATCTGGTTCACATATTGTTCTTAAAGTGGAAAGTAGCAGATACGTGCTTTCATTTTAGGTTACATTGCAGTTCTGTTGTAATGTGTCCCAGATTACCCTCTAATAAAGTCTAATGAGGGTCTAACAGTGGGAAACAATACACTTTAGTTTACATTACAGTTATATTGTAATGTATCCCAAAGTACCCTATAAGAAGTGTGACATATCTTTCTCCTTAAAGGAGAAGTGTGTGATTTCCAGTGGCATCTAGCGTTCAAACCTTCGATTGCAACTAAGAGGATTTACCCCGGCACCGCCCCTCTCTCACCAAGAGTACGGTGGCCGTCAGCGGACAAAATGGCGAGCAAAAGCTATCTCACAGCAAACTACAATTATGTGTGTAGGATGAATTAACCTGTCCAGCAGAAAACAGGCAACTTTGGCGTCACTGTGAAAACGTTTGTCCTCCATCAGTAATTTCCATCGTGTAAACGCTATGCTGATGTTGATTCGTGTTTTTGCTGTTTCCTGTCATGCTTGCGTTTACTTTCTTCGCGTCTCCGCTTCTTGGATGACAGGGATTCACTGTCCGCTGCTTTTTGTTCTGGTACAGTGTATGTATGATCCTCCATTTGTCAAAACTGTGCCAGTCAAGGTTCACAACGCTAAATGGTCTGCCAGCAATCACCCGCATCTATCCTCCCCATCTACTTCCGTGTTTACGCTGCGGCGTCTACGTAAGGTCGCCATGGGCTTCCCAAGACTCACTGTTAGTGCAGTTTGTCCGCTCTGACGGCGCAGGATGATGATCTCCATAAGTCGACCCGACAGTATGTAACTATAAATGGCTATTTCTAAAGTAACGGGAACATATAGATTATGAGTTTACGTTGATTGATAATAATAAATAACATATTTATATATAATATATCTCATTTATGTACATCAATTCCTGTAATTATTACACACTGGTCCTTTAAATGAAGTATAGCAAGATCCACAGACATCTATTTTTGTCTTTAGAATTAGGTAAAGCAGAGCACAAGTCAGAAAGACAAGCCCCTCACCTCCATCTCAAGAAACAGGGCATGATGACCAGCATGACCACGAGAGTAATTTGACTTATTTCAAGTCACTTTTGATGCCCCAATGCCGTCCTCTTGTAAGAAAATTTGAGCCAGAATAACCACAGTTTCCTGACCATTGGTGAAGCAAAATACTGCTGGAGTGCAGTGGGTGGATCATGGCCATTGGAAAGCCGGCACAGCCAATATCACACATGGTTGGCTTTGGTATTAAGTAGGATGAGATATCTATGGAGAGAGAGACAGAGGGAGAAGAAGTGGACAGACCAGAGTACCAGTTGTTGGCATTCTGGGTGGACAGCAGATAAAGGGCTGGCTTTAACTTACAGAAGAATGGTGCAGACTATAGAGCGATATTACCAACATTAAGAAAAATACATTTGCAGCTACTAAAGCTTTAAAAAGTTATTGAAGGAAGCAGGTGCATATCTTAGAAATGGATCTTTAAAGCTGCACTGGGAACAATTTGAATGTAAAAAGGTACTTGGGCATCCATGAAGACAAGCACTCATGCTGTAACTGAGTGCCGTCTTCCTATTTCTGTAAATGTTTAATGTCATTCTCCACTTACAACTTAGATGGTGCAGTTTTGCCTTTGCCCATATTCTGTTCTCGATCCCAACAACCAGCAGCTACAACAATATTTGGTACCACTGTGGCTCCTATAGATGAGCAGAGCTACGAAAATTCAAACTCCAGAACAGCAATTAAATTGACCTTGAAGTGAAGTTGTTTGCAAGATCAAGAAAGTTTGAACCTCGCTTTCTAAGTCAAGGTGAACAAAATTTCCTAGTTCTGGCCGCCTATTGGAGCCACCATGGTACAAAATATTGTCCTACAAAGTTCAAGGTTCAATTATTTGTCATTCTTTAACACAGATTTGCAGAATGAAATGCAAGTCGTTTTTCTGCAAAAGATAAAACATTATTTTATGCTGTAGTGCTGAGGATGAATTCAGTCTCACAGCCTGAGGGAAAAAGCTGCTTTTAAGTCTGGTGGTACAGCGGTGGATCCCTGCCAGATGGCAGCAGGGTGAACAGGCTGTGGCTGGGGTGGCTGTTGTCTTTTAGTATCCATTGGGGCACCTCACCTCACTGATATCACTGATGCTTGGTAGGTGGGTACCAATGATGTTCAGGCCCAGCCCGCCCTCTCCAGAAAAACGACTGTACTGGTCATGTCTGCAAGTAGCAGCTTATTACAACCTATATTTAGGTTTATTGTTAGGCAGCCACCTCTAGTGGCCATAGTAATTATAACAGGAGCAAAAGAGGAGGTCAGATGATGTAAACAAAGTCCATGTAGGGAGGAGTTCAGGGTGGATAGAAGGATCTAAAACACCCAGACTTACACCCAGGAGAGCAAAGTTCATTTCTTATGTGAAACCAAGTCAACATTGACTTAACTAATATATGTAAGTAAATTTACTCAACTTACTTAACATCATATACTTAATATAATGTAACTTGTGTAGCTAACGTAGGCCTACTTATTTTAACACAAACCATGATGTTTTCTTTGACCTAGCCAAGTTGTGGTGTTGTTAATCACGTGATGATGAATCTCTGTGAATATCTGTTGCTGGTATTCTCTAATGGTCATATATGTCATTTTGGGAATCGCTGGCAAACTACTGATACTGTCTTTTAGGTAAAAGCACATGTCGTCTGGTTGATCACGCTGCAGAGTCCTTTTGACCTGAGTCGTACACAAAACATGCCAATTTGTGGTGCTTTCTGTCGCTCCTCAAAAGCTGACAATATGGCAGAGGAATTTTTTTTTTCTTTCTTAAGTGTCCTCAAGAAATACAGCCATTTTACCTGCTTGTTGTTGGGATTTGTCATGTTTCTGACAGTAATCTGACTTCAAAAATTGTTGTCAGTGATGGCACTTTGGGACACTGGGCTTTGTGCTGCAAAGCCGCAGTCTTAACTGGTGGCCACTTAAACAGTGAGGTGATCAGAGGGAATGGGTTTACCCAGCGCGAGAGGCTTGTCACTGAAACTGAATTAGGGCAAATTGATGGTATTACTCCTCAGGCTGCACTACCGGGACGGTGTAAATCACTTTGCTGCTGAGCAATAAAAAAATGTCAGCCAATGGATTAAAGACACTCTGGCTATGAACTTTTCTTTTCCCGTCTCAAGCTACGCAAATATGACATTTGGAAAGAACAGGACCCTTGAAGCAAAAGCAGCAATCATCTCTGTAACATATCCGGCCATAACATACCACTACTATTGTCTGCCAGGGGCTGAATAATAGTGTGTCTTGATAAGCGCTTGTGTGCCACCAGCGTATTATGAGGCAGTTAATAGGTTTTACTTGCTTTCATCTGCAATTCAAAGGATTTTGCTGTACGAACATAATAATTTGCTTTTTCTGTCCTAATGCCCCCGTTCTGTCTCGTGGGTAAATGCAGATTTAGCACTCATTCAGTCATTCTGGATTTGGATGGGGGCATTTAAGGTTGTATTATTTGTTTGATCTCATCTGGCCCTCATCACCACACCTATTTTCCTCTTTAGCACTCCCCTGTCTCTGTGGGTTATTCCACCGCTAGTGAAAGCAGGGTCACAAATCCAATAAGATTCATCATAGGCTCAAATCAGATTAGTTTAATCCAGTGTAAAGCAGGAGCCAAATGTACTCCCCCCCAATATGGAGCATCAGAGTCCTGATGGAGCAATGACAGCAGTAACAACTTGTTATGGTTAAGAGTGTGCGATATTAGCCTGAGTATACAGAACACTGTAAAAGACAACTTGAGCTAATCTTGTCATTATTCAAAACAAATTAACTTTTCTAGTCAAATTAATTTAGCTGTACTTGAGAAAACATGTTCAATAAGCTTAAGATATTAAAGGTGAACCAACAATTCTTCAGTCAGACTGATGAACATTACAAAAAAATTGAATCCCTTTCACATTTTCTCAGTTTGAAAAGTCAGTTCCTCATTTTGCACAAAAGATTTTACAGCTGCAGCTGCTCCAGTTGGAATTACTTTTTTCCAGCATTGGTACAAAGACAACATGTGAAACTGTTCCATGCTAATTTATTACAACTTAAGTGTAGGGTTATAACAATGAATACTAACTCAGTACTACTCTTCATCATTATTGTTTAAACAAGCAAATATAACTTATCTTTAAGACTTTTAAGACTCTTTGAGACACACAACAAGTTGTCATCATATACGTTTTCTTCAAACTACTAACCTCAAACAACAAGGGTCTCAGGAGAGTTTTAACTCTCAAACAATGCATGCTGGGAAGTTGATCATGTTTCTTTAGAAACTTAATTTAATGGGTTGAATGAATTACAGTGCATTCAGTCAACTCATAATCGCAAGTCAAAAGACTTCAAGTTAGAAGTACTCATGTTTAAGTTCTTACGTTTTCTAAAACTAAATATTACAAATTTTAACTTAAGTTAACTTCAGTAATTAAAACTTGTATATTAATGTTAAGTTAATGACAAAATATAAGTTGATTCAACTAAAGTCCTGTGTGACAGAAGCATTTTTTTTGGGGGGGCGTTCATGTGTCCGTCACTTCTTCTGAACGTGATATCTCAAGGACGCCTTGAGGGAATTTCTTCAAACTTGGCACAAATATTCACTTGGACTTAAGGATAAACTGATTATGGCTTGGTGGTCAAAGGTCAAAGGTCATCTTCACTGTGACCTCACTTCTTCCCCAGTCTGTTGAATACAATATCTCAGGAACACCTGAGCAAATTTTCTTCAGATTTTAGTGAACTGATTATATTTTATTGGTTTAATGTCAAAGGTCAAAAACAGAAACATGTTTTTGGCCATAACCCAAGAATTCATGTTTATTTTGACAAGATTTCAGACATATATCTAATAGAATAAAATGATAAAGACATTTTGAATCCAAAAGGTCAAAGGTCAGCTTCACTGTGGCATCATACCACTCTACAAAAACACTTGAAGCTTACATTTTGCCAAAGAACCTACACCTTTTATTAAATTCCTCTTATGTCTTCCCTGCATATATTATATGAGTCTGGACAGACATGGATGTAAATTTCAACCTGACTGGTTGGCAGAAGCACACAACTGCGAGGCAGTAATTCCAGTTCACAGTGTACATGTGTAGAAGCAATATATGTTGTTTTTAGGCACAGTTTAGCATTACTTCACTCATCATTAAGCTATGTGTGTGAGAGGGCTGGAAAATTTGGACAAAGGAGCCAGTTCGAGTCATGATTGTGCTGACGCATGGCTCCACCAGCATGTCGAACACTTATTTATTTATTTTTTTTATTTTTTTTTTACCAGACGCAAATGCTAAAATGCAAAAGCTGAAATCTGCACATTCTGGGGAAAAAAAGAGCTTCCTCAACAAATCAGGGCTAAAAGATAGCCTCCTGCCTTTTTCTTTTACACCCCTGCTCCTCATTGTGTGCCAGCCTCCCAGCGTAGCAATTCACAGAGACACTGTTTTAATCACCTTGTAATATTGCCTCAGTTCACTTCCTTCTTTCTCCGCCCGCTCCTTTCCCTCCATGTGGCATTTAATTTATCCTCAATGCATCGATTTAAGATCAAGAGCGCAGGCTGCTCCTAACGACTCTCTCAAAATTATTCATATGTTTATTGAGAGGCTTGTAAAGCTCACTCAGACACCCCTGCTGCCACACCGCTGTCGCCACCTTCCCGTTCCACACTTGGCAATAAATTCCTTCAAGGTTTCAAGATGGGTGATTGGAATGATTTATATCTCCCCTTACCTACACATTGCTTTAGTTTCCTTGTTAATGTAAAAGACTGTGGTGGACCCTTACGGCACTTTGGCTGATTGGAGATCCACTTCTGCTGAATACCTTTCCTTCGGCTGGGTTATATTTTACCATTTGCTAATTGGCATCTGAATATCTGCAAAGTTTAAGGAGGCTACATGACTCTGTTGCAGTCTGCAGCACTTTGCATGAAAATGACATTTGATCATCACAAGGAAAAAAAAAACATGGAAATATGAAAAGCCTTCGGTTATGACTTAAATGTCACACTGCATGTACAGCAGCCTGCGTACTGATGATGTTAAGGCGTGCTGGGACACTTACATCATCGCTGTACAGTGCGGCCGCAGTGAGCGTGGCACACAGTAACATTAGTTTTGTCCTTTTCTTCTCCGGTACTTTCACTCCTGAACGACCTCAGGGCTGCCTTTGTATTTGTCTCACATAGGGTCCACTCGTCAGAAGGACGGTGAACATACGGTAATGATGCCCAGACAGGGTTTGGTAAGTGGTCAGACAGCTGCAAACTGCAAAGCAGATGGACTGATGTACCCTTTACCAAGCTGAATGTCATTGGCTGGCATTTCCTACCAGGCCTCATGGATAAGACTGCTGAAAATGGCCTGGGGCGAGGTGGAAAGGCCCCCCTCGTCTAACAATGTTCAGGGGGAAGATTGCTTAGGGTTGTACTTGGAAGTTATATCAGTTACATGAGACACTGGTCGTGCCTTTCTACTTGAAAAACATGGAATAAAGCTGTTAGATTTGTTGGAGAAAAAGTCTGCTTATAATTTTTTTTCTTTTTATGTGAGTATTCAGTGGAGCACTAACATGTAGCTAATGGTCACATGTGCTGTCTTTTATGCTTGTCACAGTGTAGAACAAAGTCCGAATAAAAGAATCATTGTCACTTTCAAGCTTCAAGAAGTATGTTCCTTGGTAGGTTTATTTATCTGATCACAGTCAACTTTAGTGATTGTTGCTACCCCAGAGGCGTCCTCAGCTGAATCTAAATGATGGACTTGTCCCACACTTGCAGACTTATGGAAGTCGGGCATATCTGTGAAGTCCAGAGAGTTAAGGGCCTTTCAAATGCATAGTGGTGGAGGAAGTACTCAGATCTTTTATTCAAGTAAAAGTAGCAATACCAGAATGTAAAAATAGCCTAGTCTGTTAAAAGTAAAAGTTCTGCATTCAAAAATTTATTTCAGCAGTGGATTAAAATGTATTGGCATCAAAATATACTTAAAGTACCAAAAGTAAAAGTCTAGAATAGCCCATGTCAGAGTAATATTAATAAACTGGATTATGTTTATTGATGTGGACTTCACTGTATGAATATATGTCTATGTTTATAAATATTATGAATTTGACTGTATAATCATTCTCTTTATGATTGTATGATCACAGTTAAGTTGGTTTTTACCTTGACCTTTACTTTAATGTTGTGGCTGTTAAGGGTGGGGATCCTTTCAATTACTTAATATGCTGCTGGGTAGCTTAATCTATAAAATATCATAATTTATGTGTTGATTTTCAATAACCATAATCTGCAAAGTAAATGATAACTTAAGTTATCCAACAAATGTAGTAGAGTTAAATGTACAATAGGCTGTTTCTCTCCAAAATGTAATGGATTAGTATAAGTAGTAGAAAACTGAAATACTCAAGTACAGCACAAGTACCTCAAAACTGTACAGAAAATACAGCACTTGGATAAATATACTTAGTTACACACCACCACTGCAAATTCACAGTTCATTAAGTCTGAGAGTGACCTCATGTGGACTTCAGCAAACTTTGTGGAAAGTCCGTCCTTGGAGCAGACAGCACCACATTTCATTAGGAAGGGCACCCATAATTCATAGCTCTACGTCTGTGACCATGTGACGCTGCTCTTAAAGGATGAGAGTGTAGGATTTAGTGGCACCTAGTGGTGAGATTGTAAATTTCAAACACCTTTTCTCCCCCTCCCCCTCCAAGCGTGAAGGAGAACCTACCATGGCCATAAAACTGCAGATGCAAAAATCCATATCTACAGCTGGTGCTTGGTTTGTCCATTCTGGGCTACTGTAGAAACATGTCAGTTTAAAATGGTGGTCTCCACGGAAGGGAATCCACATCCTCTGTAGATAAAAACAACTAACTCTAAAGTAACTAACACAACCATCTTCTGGTGATCATACTCTGATGAAAACATACTTATATCTTTAACACTGGACCTTTAAGCCAGGCTCAAAGTGCCATGCAACTGTCATTGCTATTTTCTGATCGACGCAGTTGTCATTTTCTCACCCAGGGCCCACACTGTAGGTATTTAATTAAGAAGCTAAATACAACACCTTTGTGCCTAGTGTCTTATTTAGCCCTCAGATTATACACCCTTTAAATAGCAAACTGGAGCTGGACATGCCCTAAATGCACTTTGAAGCATTTGCTATAGATAGATATAGATGTGCTATAGATCATCTGTATTGTACGGTGGCCGACAAGTGCAAACGCGCTGCATATACAGACAGGCGCTACAAATACAGAAACGCGCTGCATATAAGAAAACAGATGCAAAAGGAAATCGCTGCAAATACAGAAACGCGCTGCATAAACAGAAACGTGCTGCAAATACAGAAACGCGCTGCATATAGGAAAACAGATGCAAAAGGAAATCGCTGCAAATACAGAAACGCGCTGCATAAACAGAAACGTGCTGCAAATACAGAAACGCGCTGCATATAGGAAAACAGATGCAAAACGAAAACGCCGCATATACAGTCACACAACGGAAGTGCTCCAGGCCTCTAGGGGCAGTGCTGAGCTTTCCCCCGAGAGACAGACAACGGACGAATCAACCTGCGGAGGAGAGGAATAGGCCTACGTGAAAATATTATGGCACATATTACTAGATAAAATCCTTACTGTCTGTTATGTATTATGCACTCCCTGTACTTTACTGTTGTTTTATGTATGAGTGTTGTCATGTTGCTTATATAATGTCATGTTTCCTTGTATGTCTTCAACATGACAATAAAGTTTGTTTAAAAAAAAATAAAATAAAATAAAAAAAAATCCCGAAAGGGGAAACGTAATTATGAAGAATAAACATCCCGTAACTGTTTTTTAAACTAAAAAAAAATGTGAGAAGTAGAAGGTTATTGGTGAGAGGAAAATTGGAGGTGGGAGAGGCTACATGAAAAAGTACGTATTCTTTTTTCTTTTTCTTTCTTTCTTTCTTTTTTCCACATGTGGCCCTCATCTTTTACTGTATTAAGAAAGTGCAGCTGATTTACATTTTTACATTTTTACATTTTTGTTTGTTTGTCGGATTTACATTTTCTGATTTTTTGCCTCTCCCGCCTCCAATTTTCCTCTCACCAATAACTTTCTACTTCTCACGTAGGCCTATTCCTCTCCTCCGCAGGTTGATTCGTCCGTTGTCTGTCTCTCGGGGAAAGCTCAGCACTGCCCCTAGAGGCCTGGAGCACTTCCGTTGTGTGACTGTATATGCGGCGTTTTCGTTTTGCATCTGTTTTCCTATATGCAGCGCGTTTCTGTATTTGCAGCACGTTTCTGTTTATGCAGCGCGTTTCTGTATTTGCAGCGATTTCCTTTTGCATCTGTTTTCCTATATGCAGCGCGTTTCTGTATTTGCAGCACGTTTCTGTTTATGCAGCGCGTTTCTGTATTTGCAGCGATTTCCTTTTGCATCTGTTTTCTTATATGCAGCGCGTTTCTGTATTTGTAGCGCCTGTCTGTATATGCAGCGCGTTTGCACTTGTCGGCCACCGTAGTATTGGGCCCTAAAAGTCTACAGCCGTATCATTTATTAAATACTAATTAAATACTAATGCTAATTAATTTTCATAGTTCTGGGTCTACTCATCTTAATGAGAGGGAGGCAGTTGTGTATCCTTGTGATCCTGGGAGCCGGGGTATCAGGAACATTAACTCTTGGTTTGGTCTCCTAAGGCAAATTGATCGCAGGGGAGGAGCCACTATGAATAGGCCACCTGGGAACGGAGCTCGCCGGTGGGTGTCTGGAGGTCTTGCTCACAGACTCAGGCTTTGCATTTTACACATCCTTGTATTAGGATGTGGAGACCAACTCCAGTTCCAAGCCAGTGCTGTGGTCAAGGGTACTGACAGGAAAACTGACCTGGTGCAGATGATTTTGATGGTGAAGCGGCCATGCAAACTCCACACAGAAAGCGATTTGAACTATGGATCTTTGTGCTGCGAGGCTGACCACCATTAATGTATTGGTCTTCATCAGCAGATGTTTCTATTGTAAGTATAGAACATTGGTCATGTGATAACAGGTGGTGGTGTATGGAGAGTAAATGACATGACATGTACAACACTGAGCTCTATTTGCTGATGAAGTTAGTGAGATGCGGACAAAGCCCAACTACTATTCATGTACTTACAGTACAAATGTACCATTTCTATTCACAATGTTTAATTACGTAATTTTCTTTCATGTTTCATGTTTGTCTACATGTGGTGAGGCACATTCCAATATCCAGGTAATGTCCATTCAGAATTGTTCAGAAAAATACTCTGAGATGGATTACAGGGTCAAGATGTTGCTTGTATCCCTGGAAACAACTCAGGTCTGCAGTCCTTCTAACACATTCAGTCGCCTCAAGGTCCAGTGCTCTTGCAGACTTCACACACATCACAGAATTTATTACTAAACTCTGCAAGAGACAAGTCTACAAGTCCAGCGGGTGGACATTTGAAATTCAGAACTTCTCTTTTCCCACATTTGGACTTTTATGGCTCCAGTAATTGGCAGAGATGGTGGTAAGTGGTATACCAAAATCAAAGCTTTGAAACACTGCTTCAGCAATGACAATCAAAGGCAGGCTTTGTTTGACTCAGAATCTGAGTCGATTAGCTCTACGCTTTCTCATTCAGAAATTTTAAGCCAATGACGAGGCACATAATGCCACCTGCACAGTCTCTCTGAAACACAGAAAAAGCAAAGTGTTTATAACAACAAGTAGTGGAAAGACGATAAGGTCTAAGTGTTTTTTATCCCCCTCCCCTCTTTAATTTGAAGACTGCCGTCGGCAGTAGCAATAACTGTAGATTAGCAGTAGGGGGATTTCTCTTGGGAGAGAGGCTACAGAGGAAATTGTTCCAGGCCGTTCCTCTGCAAATGTTTTTCTTTCCAAAGGCCAGATCTCTCTGCTTCATTGTCTTTGCAGCCCCCGTATTTCCCCCAGTTTTACGGCTCTTCTGAGGGACAATTTGTGTGTTGGGCCCTGGTTTTATTTGTTGGTGCTCGGCGAAGGGTAGGAGAGGACGTCAAATGAAACCCATTAATCACCTCACAGGCTATAAGAGATAATTGTGAAGGGAGAGCGAGGAAGACATTGAGAGCGGGAGAATGAGTGAGCGAGAATGGAGAGGTGAGCGAGGGAAAAGAGTCGAGGGAGAACAAACAAAATAAATCAGGAAGTGCGGTGTGGGGATTCTTACATATAACAGCCTTTGCCTTCAATTTCCTCACTCACTCTTTCTCCCACTGCGCTGGGAGACGGTTGATTGAGTGCAGAAGAAAAGTGAAATATTAGAGTAAATACATGACTTTTCAAGCCCCCATGATGCTCAATTGATGGAGCCTTGCACCATTTGTTTAAATTTCACAGCTGTATTGAGCCTAAATTTAGAGTCGACTGACATGGCACAGACATGTAGTTTATGAATGAATTGTGAATCTGGGGGCCCTGAAACAAAGCAACAATAAACATGTCACTTGCTGTGAATCGTACTATTACTCTTTGGGACAATAAATCACAATTATGGTCAAATGGCAATAACTCTCTAGATTATACTGTGTTAGCACACGTATGTGGTGAATATGTCTTTGTCCTGCTGAGAATTTTGGAGTTTGATAACTCTATTTTTTCCCCTCTAAATGTACAAATTTATTTAAAAATCAAATTACTAAAATACTATGACCTTTATATGTCAAATACAGATTATTTTTCTCAAAACGTCAAAATATAGCATAAATTAAACAAATGAGAAGATGAATGGATACAAGACTGACCTGCCCTGGGGGGATTCATCCTGGAATCATGAATGAATCATGTTTAATCCCAGAGACGGGGAAGTGAATGGGTCATGTTGGAGACTTTAAATGAAATGCAAATGGATGATAAAATGGATGATTTCTCAAATTATCTCATCCTCCCCTGCCAACTCTCCCTGAACTTCTGATGAACTAAAAATTTAATTTACATAATTAGTCAAAACAGCAGACAGGCACATCCTGTGCAAGTCAACTCAGTTCATTAGATCAGTTGGAAAAATATTTCAATGTGCACCGCAAACACATTTTTCATTGTTTCTTCATATTCAAATATGGCACATTTACAGTGGACTGTGATGATTTGCAGGAGGCTGTAACATTTAAGTGATGGAATGCAGACCATCAATCAGTCCAATTCACTTCTATAAACTTTAATAACCCTCATGGGGCATGAAATGGCTGGCTTAAAATCACACAATACATTCAAGTATGAGATTTAGTGTCTATCTGCAGCACTTTTTTTTTCCTTTTATGTAAATGCACCATATGGGTTGTCAAAGGTTGTTAAAGATGTTTCCTTCAGTTTCCTTCACTTGTTTATTTTTCTAGCTTTTTTTGCAAATGTGCTACAGATTCCAAGCTCACGCTGTCTCTTGCACTGGCAAGCATCCACAACTCCACCAGGTACAAAGTGATGAAACTGATGAAACGGATGAAAGTTTCATCTTTGTATTTAATTTCTCTATGAACATAGCAACATTAACAGGCCAAAATACATTGAGAGCAACACTGGATGGTTGTAAAAGTGCTATAAGTACAATTTTATGAAGTCAACAATAAACTTAGCTAAGTAGCTTATGCTATGCTAGCTTAAGGTGCTAGCTGGGCGCCATTTTTTCCCCCCAAGATGGTGAAGTCATGACCCGCCATACTCTGACTCTGCAACCTGTTCTCATACCAACTCATCAACTCCCAGTGTTTTGTCATGCTCCTTCAAAGGTACCCTTTAGCATCAGTATGAGGAACAACAGGTCATACATTCACACCAATATCAACCCATTTGCACCGCTATAACATACTGTGAGCATCCAACTGTTCTCATCCCAGTGGTACAACCACTGACACTGTCAAACCGCACAAGGTACCCTTTAGCAGCTATATGAGATATTTCTGACAGAAAGCCTTGAAAGCATGTGGTTAACATTTTTGAAACAGTTGCATTTGGGTACATTAATGTGCCAAAACTACTTGGGTAAATTTAGGAAAAGTTAAATGCAGTACATCACTGAAACAATTTGTAAGATGAAAGACACATGACACACGTCATTATGTACCTTACAACTTTTAATAACATTTTGCTGCTTTATAAGATTTAAAACAAAAATAACTGGTGGCAGGGAAGAGAAGGGGAGGACTCTGGCGGAAACCATGACATAGAACGATTGTGAGGTGTGTGTTAATGTGTTTGCGTGTGTGAGTGTGTTTGTATGTTGCGGGGGTGGCTGAACTGGAATGAGAGGGAAGTGAATAGCATGTAGGAATGAATGTCTTGTGTATATATATAATTGTATGGCTGGAGTGATGTTTTATGTTGCATGATACCATTCAAGGATAGGACATGTTATGGAATACATATTATGTGTTTAAAGGTATTATTGTTTTGTGTGTTGAAAGATTTTAAGCAAAACCTTAATAAATAGAACTATACAAAAAAACTTTTAATAACATTTTGGTGTCACAAGGGATATGAACTTGGATAAATCCTGTGTGAAAGTCCTGTGTTTGTTTGAGCCATCCATCCACCCCTCCTCCTCCATATGCAGACTTTCTCCCTCTTTATACTACACTGAAAGCCTGGAGTTTCTCATACAGCTGCACATGGGTTTACAGTGAAGTCGCTTGAAAACCTGGTGCATCTCTTTCAGCCACTAACAAGCACCATGTGTGTCTGCATGAGTCTCTGAGGGGCAACACATCAAGCTGGAAATGAGAACGAGCTGGATTCTGATTGGCTAGTAATCGTTGCCTTTGGATTGGTTAGGTTTAAGCATGAGGAGTGAGATTGGGTATGTTTGGGGTAAAAATATCAGGGTAAGCCAATCAAGGCAGAGTGGGGCATGCCTTCACCATGCTGAGAAAAATACCTGTGCAGAAGATTGAATATAACTTTATTAATCCCACTAGGGCCAATTTATTGGAGCAGCGTGTTACACATAAAAAAAAAAGCACAGTAACATATAAACAAACAAATAATGACACAAGGGAGCTAAATGTGGAATATAATCAACAAATAATAAAAAGATCATAGAAAGCATATACCATCAATGACAATGGTTAAAAAACCTACAGAGCAGTGGTCGCACTGCAGAGGGAACGAATGTTTTGGAATAAAGTTTACAGTTTTTACAAGCAGGTAAAACATAACAATGCCCTGATGGCAACAAGACAAAAACATAAAACAAACAACCAAGCTGCTCCTGCGTCGCACAGTAAGCATGAGCGCCTATCGTTCCAACTCCGCATCACGAGAAACTGACACTCCATTCATGTTTTAAAGGCTTAAAGGGAGAGTTTGGCACATTTCATGTGGAAGTCCAGTCAGTGTTGATGGTAAATGTTAGCTGTAGTGCTTATATGTAACAGAGTACATCTTACGTGAGTTTTGTTAGCATTAGGTGACAAAAATACTCATTTAGCACACCCCCTGGTTACCCAGAGATGAGATGGCCTGTAGTTCTTCCATCTTCTTCAATGACATCACTGTGACATCACTGGATGCAGGAAGAGCAGATTTTGCAGCAGAAGAACCCAGCTTTTATAGTCAATATCGCAGCACTGCAGAATTTATTGCTTCAGTTGACTACATTTACCATTAACACTGACTGGACATCCTCAGTAAAAGTACAGAATTTCGCCTTTAAATTATGTTCCATCTCTCTCCTGTGGAGAGACCAAATCAGGCACATAATGGATAGTTCAGGGTGAACCACTTCCAGGAAAAACACAGTGCCCTGTCAGACAGCACAGCTTGTTTAGTCAGTTCTAAATCTTAGTAGCAGTTGAGGTAATCAAAAACACTTTATTAGCAGCACTTACAGCAGCAGTCGCTGATAAATTATGTCCACCTCGTGCACAGAGCCAGTAAAATATTAGCCTACTAATTGCACCTCTTATAATTGTGCTGAATTTATTGGGTCAGCCTTTTTGTGTGTCAGAACAGAAAATCTGGCCTCTTTATTCTAATCTGCTCCTTTAATGAGGACAAGCTCATTTATTGACCACTCGCATACGGCTCGCTTTCTACAAGACACTGTATTCAATACATTGTCATTCTGTTTTAATCTTCAGAATGCTTGACTGGTATTGATCATCCTGCATATGAGTCAATGGCAGTGTTATTTGGTGATATAAGAGTCAGTCTCCCACTTGCTGTGCGCTGTGCCAGGACTCAGCGCAGAGAAAAAGCACACATTTGATTCAGACAGAGATGTTTCACAACAGAATTAGAAGGCTGTCAGTGGCTGCCAAACTTTAGCAATAGGATATGCAAATGTGCTGATGAGCTGAAGGGAGCGAGGTGGAGATGATCTTGAAATACAACACTCTGTAGCAAAATAAGTGTGAACTGTCACGGCTCGCTCCAAGAGTCCCTGTTCAGATGTTACTCCCATCATTCAAATTGGCTGGAGCCTCGTGTTTTTCTGCCACTTTTATGGTTTCTATTTATTGTTGGCTGTTGAATCATTTTACTTATCCATCCCCCAGATATGTCACTTTATTCACTGTAAGGTCTTTGATTTAAGGCCCAATTAAGAAAAAAGCCACACAGTTGCTTGTTTATAACTCTGTGCGTCAATGCATTGACTTTAGGCTTCGTGGGGTTTTTACTGTTTCCTCGTAGTGTATGTAGCACTATTGCATTATTGCATTCTCTAAATAGGACCAAGACCAAAATAGAGATCTTATTTCATAAGTATGGCCTCTACATCTTGTAATTTCAACTTTGTCTAAAATAAATAAAAAAAAATGAAATGAATGAGAAAATATATCATACTCATGACAAGAAATCTCTTACTTGTGAGATCATAATCTAGCAATTACACTGATTAGATAGGGAACTGATTCCATATTCGTGAGGTCTGTGTATTCTATAAAGATCTTGTAATTATGAGATACACCCAACTTCCCCTTTTTATTATGTGAATGCAAAGCACATGTGTAATAGTGCTATGTTTTCCTGCATTTCTGCAATTAAATTGACTTGACTTGAAATATACAATTCTTTGTTACACTATTAGCATGTATACCTGCTTAAACCAGGATTTACACTTACGTCACCTTGATCAGTGTGGACATCATAAAGTAACTGCTTAGATCTGTGAAGACAGCAACATCCCTTCAGTGCAGTCCAAGAGCGAGAAACACGAGCTGTCAGATAATCAAACAATAAACAGCTCAGCCGGATTATTTAAAGCACTTTATTTGGAGGTGAGGTCACCCAGATTGTCTCAGATAAATTAATAGTTGCCTTGAAAAATGTGGTAAGTACCACAAGTCAAAGCTGAAGTAAGAAACTGTAATGGATGCTTACAACCAACAGTTAGGGTAATAATTTTTATTGTCTGCCTTTGTTTTTTCTTAGAAATACTTTTAGCTAATCTGTGGATTTATTTACAACATGTCTGGTCATCTGTCGGCTTGTGTAAATTAAATGTTATGATTACTGATAAGATTAATGGCAAAACTAGAAAAATAAGACCAGGGACTTAAAATAGATGTGTAACATTCAGTTGTTCCATCCATTTCATGCCCCATGAGTTGTCATTGTACCTCAGGTCAGGGACTACTGTGTGTAACCCAGTCTTTGTTTGATATCACTCCTACATACATATATATATATATATATATATATATGTGTATATATATATATATATATATATATATATATATATATATATATATATATACTCCAGGATCTGGAGTTTTGTTATGTTTATATGTTTTTAGTTTGTTTCATTTTTGAGGTATGTTACAATTTGTCTTTCTCTGGAAATGATTAAAAAAAAAGGTGTTGATTACTCATCCTGCACTCCAAATGCTTTCCCACTTATGACACAGTGGGACATGGAAATAATATACATATATGCACCAGAGTAGACTGCAATGTGTTTTAGGGGATGGGCCTCATTGTACAAAAGCACAACTACACTTTATTTTCTGATTTGGGTAAAACTGGACTGTATTTTATGAAGAAAATATATTCTGGTTTTCCCTCTGATGTTCCCCGATGTTCAGCTTCAACCCTCAGTTATTTAATTAGAATTTCTGAATGGAACGATTAGCTTAGCTTCCTTGTTTTTAAAGTGGCTAACTGTTAACTGCTAGCTACAGTTAGCAGACAACAAGTCTGGGACAAACACAGCTTCTGAGACCGACTGGGAGAATAGTACAGTTACAGTATAGTGCAGTAGTACAGTACAGTATAGTATAGTTTACAGAGTTTCCTGATAGAAAGATAACTGTACTCGTTACTAAAGTAAGTATATGAGTTCTTGCTCTTCGCAAGCATATGACAAAGGGATGCACAGGAAACCCCATGGACTTGTCGTAAGATATGGAATTGGTCTCATATTCGAGGTTAACATTAAATTCTTTGTGATTGAATTCACCTGTAAGGCAGATCACTTCATCAGTCACACAGTCTGCCATACAGCTTTTTTTTTTCTGTGGGGGCTTTTCTATCTCACTCCCACATTAAACTGCCAGGTTGTCCACCAAAATCATTAACTGTAGCTAACAGCAATAGCACTGATGATAGAACGTAATACCAAGACACCCACAAGATCCCACTAGGTGCTGTGCAGCCGGTCATTTCTTACCTAGCCTGTTATGTTCAGGGGCAACACAAAATGTTTCAAAGGGCCACCACTGGCCCGCGGGCCACGCTTTAAGAACTCCTTATCTATATAGTGCCCAAAAAATCTCAATAATGCAACAAAAGTTAGCATCCATGGCATTTACATGCATTTCTGCTAAGTGTCCTACAATGTAATGCTTCAATGAAGAAATGGCCGTTGTTGCAATATGATGATAACTGATAAGTGTATGAAAACGAATCTCAATTTGCCGTTCGCTAATAAACTGCTGCATGAGTTATGTAGGGAATTTTGTGCGAGAGTTATTTTGTGTTGGTGATTTCCTCAAGAGAAAGTGTAGCCCACAGACCAGGCTGACTGGAAAATAACCTTCAAGAATGTGAGCTCATATTTGCATAAACTGGCAACTAAAACCAAAAAACTGACTGCTTGCTTTTTAATATGTAAATCTGTATGTTTGCAGAAAAGCACCAGACTGTACATTAGCATGACACATCTCAGAGATTTGTCTCTATATTTCCTAGCTTTGGGGGCGTTGTTGGAGTCATGCTTATAAACACTGATTGGGCATCCAGAGGCCATCGGAATATGATTACTGTTTATTTCAGTTTCGTGGTATTCCACTTAAAGTCCTCATGCCTCCTCCTCCTCCAAGGCTATGGCAGTGGCTCATTTTAAAATTTATATCACGTGTTTTGTGAAAGGCCGAAAGCTGTGATTAAATTCGCTCATTACCATCACTCTATGACTGAGTACCACAGCGTTATTTTGCACAGGTCAGGCAGCCTGAGAGCAATATTCATAAGAGAATAATGTCTGGGTGCGCTCATTAAGAGGAGGACAGACATCACCATTTGCCCACTTTTAGAATTGTAAAGACTTTCTTGAGGGGCACAGGATCAAAAGCATATTAAAAGAACAGTCTACCAGTGCCAACCTTTTAAGTAATGACCAGGATTTTTTAGGAAGCCAGCCGCTAGGCCAGCAAGGTACTGATACTGGGCTGCAGTTATGGGTACCAGCTGCTTTTTATGGATGCTGGTTGATTTAGTTTCACTGGGGCACACTGATGCACTTGTCATCTGTGTTTGGCTTTAATTGGATATGCTATCTTCCCTTCACTATGAGATGAACATAGAATGCAGAAGTGACATTTCCACTCAGTTTTGGGTGTGGATGAAATTCTAAATGAAAGAGGAGACCTGCTTTAATTATGAAACTGTGATAAAACAGTCAATCAGTCACTTAACTGGGCTACAATGAATGACTATCTTTAACTTGCACATCATGTCATTTAAAGCAGTAGGGGTCAGGTTATGCTCAAAACGAACTTGTTTGTTTGTCTGAATGTGTTCAAAACCAAAACATTGTAAAATCTGATCCGATGACCGCAGACAAATGCAGAAAGTCTCTCTTGGAAGCCTTTGCACTCAGTTCCACACACGAGAGGTGGCAGAAATAGTTGTGTAAATAGTGACAAAAGAGCTGAGAGAAGTTCGAACTCTGGTCTTTGCGACTCTATGCAGCTGGCCAATTGTGGCATCAGGTGGGAGTGGATGCTGGAGTGTCTGCTTTTGGAAAAAGTGTGAGGGTTTTCTGGAGCTATTCAATCATCCAACAAAGCAGGTCTGATGAAGCATACTGGCAGCTTAAGGACACCTGTACTGTGCAGGAATGATTGCCATGCTGACACGGGGGCTTGAAATATGATTGTGTTTCGTTGTTCTGGTTGGTCTTTGCTAGTCACAGGGTGAACGAAATTAACCATGTAAGTACAGCATATTAAAGCTGAACCAGCAAGTCAGCCCAAAACTGTGCTGGATGTTTACAGTGGATTTGAATAATATTCATACAACTGCCTCCTCTTAAGCCCGAAGAAAAACAAAATTTGGAAGATGGTTAAAAGATGTTGCTGGGGAACTTGTAAAAGTGACATATCGCCACATCTTAAGTTAGCTAATGTTAGCCAAATGCTAGCTAACAAGCTAGCTAATTTTTGATGTAAATTAGCTGGTGAGCTAGCATTTTATTACCAGATATAACTAGCTAGATAATAATTGATGTACCTGGTGAACTAGTGAAAGGAGAGATTGTATCAAGGTTCTACCGGATATCTTACCTTGCGAGGCAGCTGAATTCTCAAGATAACAAGATCACATGAGAATCCATCTTGCCAGGCTCCAAGCTATTCGTTTGTGTCTGCACCAGCGGTGGTGTAAGCCAATCAGCGACCTAGGAGGGACTACAGGCAGCTGCGGGTGTGGTTTTAGGTGCAGTGACAGCGAGAAGCATCCATGGAAACAACTTGCCTCGAACAACCCCTTCTGGCATGTCAGGTTACCGGATACCAAGACAACCAACTGTTATCGGAGCACAGAGGAAAAAGGGGCGGGATTTAGGGTGGGTCAATTCACTTTCATTTTCTCATTAGTTTGGAGGAGCTTGTTCTTCCTCTTGCATTTGCATGATACAAACAAAGTAGGGACCCACTCATTAAAAACAATTTCCCATAATGCTATCAGTGATCAAAATCTCTACAAGCTGTTTATCTTGAATGAATGCCATGTTACTATTAACCAGACTGGCTTGGTTCAGCACTGGGGCAAAGAAAACGATCTTGATAACCTCTGTCATGATGGACATAAAATGTGGTCATGGTCTCTTGTGGATGATTTCAAATGGGTTTTTTGTGATCCCCTGATGTTTTATTGAAAGATCACTTTAAATCAAAACCATGAAATATCAGCATCTAATAGGTGTATCAGATTTTCTCTCTCCAGAGGGAGGGCACCATGGTTTGTCTTTTATCCATACATTTCATAGAACACCTGTCCTTCTTCAGATGTCAGCTACATCAAAGTGGACATCGCTCTCTTTTTAAGCACAAAGACAGGGAACATCAGGTTTATCACCCTATCTGTCTCACAGCTGTTTTGCAGTCCAACCTCTGAATGATGCCGTGGACAAGAACCTGTTGGCAGTAAATGAGTCAAGCTAGCTGACAGATATATCACCGCCGTGACCTTGCGGTGCCGCAAATCATGGGTGTGGAGGTTGTGGAGGCGACACCAGATATTTCATGATGACAAGGGGTCATTAGATTTATATCGTGCCGTACGATTCAAACCTCGTCTAACAGTAGGAGGGAAACCCCACTTTCACTGTCAATGCCACCGCACGTGTAACTCAGGTCTCATCCATATACAGCACTGTCGAGCAATCACCCGCCTCATCCAGCCTTCAATCCATGTCTCTATTTAACTCCAGCTCGATTTCTCACTTCTCCGCTGACACTGAGGTTAAAGCCATCAGCTGGAAATGTATGACCCACTGTAGAGCAAGCTATGTAGCATGAGCTCGGTTCAATAATCAATCTCCCATGTTATCAGAGTAAGAGTTGCATTGGTCTCGGGTGGAATTAGTTGGCATGCTCTCTGTATGCTGGCAATATAAACGAGAGTGGTACGGAGCTCAGCGGCTCAGCGAGCTGGAGGAAAACGTTCAGCCTCACTGGAATAGCAGGTTACTGGTCAGAGCAGCTGGATTTTCCCACACATTGAGAAACTGTTGTTTGTTCAACCGGTGCTGTTTTCTGTTTCCATCCACAGAGTCACAGGCAAGAACTACTGAAATCCTCTCTGTCAATCAGAGAATGCCTTTCTTCTTCAGTTCATTTCTACAGCTTTGATGCTTTTGGCACTTTGGGCCCATTTTACTTCAAAATTGTCCTTAAAGCCTTATTAGATGTTGAATTTCTTTCTTTAAACTTTGAGCTGAGACTGTGTTCACTAATTAGCAAGAAATCAGGACAAGTGATACTTTCTGAGGTCACAGGCATGAATTGGGCTATTCTTGAACACAGTGTACAGTAGAATAATAGTATGCGAAGTGACACTTGGTTTTGTTTCTCCAACACACTTTTAATTGAATGCCCAAATCTACATGGGGCAAATACCATTGATGATAAGCTTTATATCATCCAGGCCTCTCAGCTTTGGGAGCTGCAGAGCAGTACGCAGCCTCAAAGCTGTACACTTACTTACGGTTACTTATAAGAGACTGTTTTCCTCGGAGACTCATGTTTTTCATTGCACGCTCCCGCTTTCATCCCAGTGTCACAACTGTCACGTATTTCTCCTGATTTATGACAAATTTCTGGCACGCTGCAATGTGCATAAGCCCTACAACAGACCACTGTTTCTACGCGGACAAAAATAAAGCTACATCAAATTTTGTTCCCTCACACGGAAGAGAGCTGCTTGCACCTGCTGTATTATATGGCTCTCTTCAGACCTACCTAATACATCAATGCTCGTAGGCCATATTTAGAAGGGAACCCCAGATCCATGAAAGATCTTGCAAACGTGATAATTTTTCTCTAACCCTACACGGGTGTTTTTTGTCCCTAAACTTATCCAGATCTTACATGCAAAATGAAGAAACAAGTACAAATCTAGTTTCAACAAATTTAGGGTTCCCTTCTAGACATGACCATGCTCGCTTCTCATTCTCCTCTGAGAGAAATGTTGAGTAACTACAAAAATAAATACAACAAATTTCAGTTCAAATCTCTAGAAGTAAGAATTCCCATTTCTTAAGTTTTTTTTTTCTAAGAGGAGCCTAATTAAAATGCCCTTTGTAAAATATAAATTTTGCTGCTGTACTCAATGCTGTTGTCCCATTGGGTTTTCCAGTTATTAAGTGTCATTTAGCTTAACTGCAGTCATCTGTGTATTTTGTTATTTTTATTCTTAAAAAGTGACTAGGGGCAGCCATGTTGCTCAGTCGGTAGACAATCTTCATCCTTGTATGGAGGTTGTTAGTCCTCTGCAGCAGCTGCTGGTTCCCACCTGCAGCCCTTTGCTGTGTGTCACCCTCTATGAAACTCAGACCCTATAGTTTAGTTTCGATATCCTCCCTTGTCTCAATGTTGTCAAGTATGATTACCAATATGTCTTTGATTCTGTCTGTCTTTGATTCATAACAAATTTAACTGCCGTTAATGGAGCTTAAAGCTAATGCTAACACAGAAAGATGATCAGAAAGACAATGCTAACTTTCTGCTGTTTACCAGTCATAATATTAAAGGGATAGTTCAGATGTTTTGAAGTGGACTTGTGTGAGGTACCTATCCATAGTAAATGTATTTACTACAGTAGACGGCAGTCAGCATGCTGCCAGTTTGGAGAAGAAGCAGGATTCCTGTCGTAGGACGCCAAGCAATCTACTGTTGTGAACAGGGTCATCAGCAAAATGTATTACAGCCACCTACCTACAAAAATCAATATGAGTTTAAGTATATGCCATATCTAGAATATTTTCACCATTTCACCTTGACTGCCTTTGCAAAACTTTACCTCACAGAATGAAAAGTGAAAGTATGGAACTGCAGTGACTGACTTTTTGGCTACTTAATTGGAGCACAAGCAAGCTACAAACACAACATGTACATGAAACGGTAGCATTTATTTTTATGTCCAGTAATTCCACTGTTCTCTCCTTTTAGCTCTTTTCTACTCTCACCAGCTCATGCCACTTCAGCTGCTAAATGCTATGCTCACCAGCTAATCGCTAATGGACTCTGTCTTCCATTTGATGCTCGGCAGGTAGTACACACCAGGTGAGCTTTTTCCCTAAAAACAGCTGCCTGCTGCGCCTGGAGTCAACATTGAGAGCAGTCAGAGTGAATCAAATAGTGATGTTCCTTGCTGGAAAACAAACACCATCAGCTAAAAGACGCTAAGACTGTGTATTTTTTATATATCTCAACTGATACAATGGTCTATGTCACTTTTATTGTATATTTATGTTACTGCCATTTATGTATTGTTTGTGAAGTACTATATTACTACAATATAATTTGATGGCACCTTCTGACAAGTGCCCTTATGCTTCATTATGTATCCGCCAACAGCTTCTGCAAATTGTTCTGACATGTTAACATGTGTTTGAATCAACAAAAGACAGCAATTCTGTCAGATTTTCTGCCTCTCTCCAAATCTGTCTGAAGTGTCTCCAGCTTGTTTTGTGTTTCTACAATGAAGACGTCTATGCATTTAGATAAGTGAATGCAGAAAGCTTTCAAACATTGTGCTGTACATTGTTGATATCCCTGGCTGACAGAGAAATTGCAACAACTCTCCCCGAAGTTATACTTCTGTCTTTGTCTTCTTTGATGCAGAGCAAGTGATGCTGTGTATAATCTTCGCAGAGGGTTTGGCTGATGAGAACAGTCAGATCTGGGGTAAGATAGCTCCAAAACCTCCACCTAACCCTGCTGGAATATTCATGAGTGCTGAGGTAATTCCTCCTGCAATCTAGGCTTGTAATATTAACACTCGCTAAATGGGCTCAAATGGAGTGAAAGCTAAACAAAACCCCTGAGTAAAATACCTCTAAATGGCCTATATGGGGCTGATAAAAAACGTATACAGACCTATGAGGGGGAATTGATCATGACATCTCTGTAGAGCAGCTTGTATATTTTCCTTCTTAGTGAATCTTTTGGCTTGCTAACAGTGGGGATGAAGAATCGTGATGTCTTTCTTTCCACCCATCTGTCAGAGACCATGATTCTTCATTTACTAGGTTTGCTGTGGATGTTCATCAAGTGTTTGTCGTGACATTTTTAGCTTCTTTTATAAAACATCAAAATCATTAGCATAGTTGTTGGTTCCATCACAGTTTGATATAGTGTAATTGATGCAAGACTTATTTTCAAGGGATAGTACACCCAGAAATTAAATTTCAGTCACAATCTGCTCACCTTCGTGCTGACTGAGGGTTTATTTTGTTAGTCTGCAAAACTCTGCTGGGGTTTCACAGGAAAACAGCATTGCAGAATCCCCCTAACGACAAAAGTGAATGGTAACCAGTTTTCAAACGTAAAAAAACAACTGGAAAATATACCATAAAATCCTCCATTCTGCACACCTGGCATTATCCAAGCCTCCTAAAGTCCTGACACGCTGACACCCAGTTCAGACAGTGTGCATGTGCACTTAAACGTGGCTCCAAGATGAGAATCTACAGTGAAGATTCAGACTGAAAACATGGTGTAAATAACTTTTTTTAGCCAACTTGGCATGTCAGAGACTTGGATTACATCAGAAGACAAGCAGTGTGGAGGCATTTTTATGTTTTTATTTATTTTATTTGAAAACTGGTCACCATTCACTTCCATTGTTTGGGAGATTCTGCAGCACTGTTTTCCTGTGAAACTCCAGCAGTGTTCTGCGGACTAAAAAACTAAACCCAACCTTCAGTCAGCATGATGGTGAGTAGATAATGACTGAATTTTCATTTTGAGGTGAACTACTCCTGTAAGTACTACAAGTTAAAGATACCATAGTTCTTTTGTCAACAAAGTTACATTTAAATTTTGTCAAAACAACATTGTTGAGAATGCCATTCCCTTTCAAATATTTGCAAAGTCCATTAAAGTATTTTGAATCCTGTATTGTTTACATTCATGTTTGCTAGTTAGCAGTCTTCTTCTTCTCTGCTTTTTGCTGGTACATTACTGCATTTCTGCCAACCAGTGGAAAAGCGTGAAACCTTGGACAGGAATGCGTGTCGTGTTTTTGCATGCTTATAGCTCATAGCTTATAAAAACATGGCTCGGTATCTCTGTATCTCTCCACCAGGTACCTTCAACTGCTTGTGTAGTGCTGCCAGAGTGAACTGGAACAATGATCTATTGCTTTTATTTTAAGGAATATTTACAGTTTGCATAATCCAATTGCAATTAATTTACAACAGTTTAGTGCTCGAAGCTCCATGCATCACTAAATTGTATCTCATGCAAAAGAGTTATGATACTGGCATTCAAAAAGAGAAGACCCAAGATAATCCACCTACCATGTTGTGAGCAATTCCACGAAGGGATGATTTTACTTTACTTATTTTCTTTCTTCTGTAGTTCAGTCTACCATAACTACATGTGTTCCTATGTTGTGTGTATCTGGGTCATGATTTCCGAAAGAGAGACGCTGGTTTTTCAAGTGTATTTCTTTTAGTGCTATTTGGGAGTGAACTGTCCCTTTAAGCTGTATTGATTGACTAACAATGTCGATTTGCACACTGAGTAACTTACAAGAAGATATTCCACCTTAAAAGTTGCTGGTAGCTGCTGTAGTGTTAGCCTTTGAGTGGCGACTTAAATCATTTTTTCTCCAGTCTATAGCTAGCTAGTGTTAACTAGAAAACATGAAACATCAAACCCCATCATTAACTCTTCTGATGGTTTATTTATTTGTGATGTATTTGGAAAGAAATATTTCAAAGCCAGCCTGTTAAACTTGGCCGGTGTGAGCTGCATCCAGCAGGACATGAAAGCTTGTTTAGCTACATTTCCATTGCTTAGCCTATTAGACGAGCTGGACCTCTGCCTACACAGAAACTTTTCCTCAGAATGGATGTTTTGAATGCAGCTTCATTTGCTCAGCACAAGTAAAACTATTCAAAACACAAACTACTTTTTTTTAATCACCTATATTGCTTAATGCCAGACAATCATGTGGTCAGTTATACCTTATTATAAACTTAACAAACATTGGTTGCATAACTTTTAAAACAAGTGGTCAGTAACTGTATCATTCACCATTGTCTTCCATGATACCCACTGTCAATATGATCTGATGAACCAAAATTAAAATAACGCCCCCAACAAACATGTTGAATAGATCTTGATCAGTTTTTTCTGAAACGTGTGTATTGTAGTAAAGTTGAGACAACATGATGTCAACCTGCACCTGAACTTTTTTATAAACCTCAACCCAAAATGTGTCTCTGATCTGTTCAATAAATCCTCAAACCTGAACTCCACTTTATTAATATTCTATTTCTATATCATGAACAAAAATGTTTCTGATCAGTATGACATGTTTAGATAAATCTGGGCTCAGTTTTTGTGGTTTAGAATTCTCTTAAAATAGTCTGTTTCAATTTAGGGTAAGTATTTCATTTAAGGTTAGGCCAAATCATTTTCAGGTTAGAATAATGTCTTAAATGTTTAAAAAAGGAAGAGTGTGCTTTTGCTGCTTTCGCAGCCAATGAGGTGCTCAAGTAAAAACTGGGCCAGATGTGAAAAAACAGCTTGGCAATACTGGCAGTTTTGCGCAGGAAGATTCTTCAAGTCAGCCAGTGTTTCCAAACACTTTTTCACAAAAGTGAAAAATGATCATAACAATATGAATCTCTTCTCTTTCCTCAAAGATCAAGCTCAATTTTGAAACTTCGTCTCACTGGCATTTAAAACAGCAAACTCAATTCAGCCGTGTTGCACCATCCAGTTTCCATCAGCCTGCGCTGCTCCTAAATAGAGAGGTGACATGGATTTCAGTTATCAGATATGTCTCTTGAATGGAGCTAACCAACCTGGCCAAACCACGTAAGTAGCCACTGCATCAGACCGTGACTTTACATCAGACTTGATTTATACTTCAGGAGATGGAGTTGGCCTGTCCCACAGAACAAAAGCAAGTCTATATTCCAGCTTGCCTCAGCACTATCTGAATGCAGTTAAAGGTACAATGTGAAGCAATTTAGATGTTTTAATTGCTTTGTATTGCCAATGTATGAACATATTATAAAGTAAATTTAAAAATGACACCTTTCCTAACTTTCTTGCTTGTGGACTGATTTCTATGTAAAGGACAGTGGACTTTTTTTTTCTGGGAAAAACCAACGGATGACATGAATGCAAACTTTCTAGTGCCTTACCTCTCTTCAGCATCACTACAGTGCCAACAGTGTGCAACACCTGCTAACATTGCTAAAATTTTAGAAATAAGCCCCCGTTAAGTCAAGAAATGACTCGTCACTGTTTTCGCCTGTCCCCATGATGCTTGTTTGTGCCTACGGAGTCCGAGGACAAGTGCAAGCAACAGGAGGCTGGCTGTAGTTTACTTAATGGCCACCAGGTGTCAGTAATAACAAGGATTTTCTGAAAATTCCACATATTACCTTTAACCAATTCATGCTGTGGAGCCTCTACTGTGTAATACTGTAAGTACATAAACAGTTTAAGAAAGTTTGTGAGAGTGAGCTCCTAAAGTAGTGCTCCTAGTTTTGGGTTTCCCAGCTGGTCAAAACTTTTAGCGCAAAACTTTCTTCACACTATTGAAGACACATTTCTATTCTGCCCTCGTCACTCATCATACAGCTTGCACAACAGTAATTCCCCAGGCTTATTGGTGTTGGCTGCTCTGTCCACATTGATTTTGTCCTCTTTTCACATCACAGAGATAAATTATTTGACTATTTCAACAATGGCACAAGCAGGGCCTGAGGTGTTTTAATGGACACCTTCTTCATCCGCAGTCCTGTCAATAGTCCACGTAAACACTCAGACAACAAATCTCTGTGTACACCCTGCCAGCTGTGCGCTGAAAACAGACCAAACAGAAGGTCGTGATAATATACGTCTGAGTCTTATCCCTCGTTTTCTGCTGACTCGATACCCAGTGTGGTTTGCAGAGACGTCCTGGCCAAGTCGGCATGTTGACAGCCCCCGAAATTACTTTTGTCAAGTTTGTGGCCGCTCTCTGTTTGTTGAGATGATTTCTCTTTTGTTATCACAAAAATAGGAATCGGTAATAGAATGTCTGGGAGAAATTACACAGGAGTGAGAGGACACCCCGTACATGTGCTAACAAAAAAAAAAAAAAAAATCTAATTAGCCAATACAAATCCACAGCAACTTGTACTTGCTGTAGTAGTGCTACCTGCTTCTAAGAGAACAAGAGTGATCAAACAAAGACAGCAGTGGCGCTCAGAAGCCTGCATTCTTGTCTTGTTAATTAGGGAAATGTGTTTTCTGTTCAAATAATCCCAACTACCAAGATCAGTTGACACAGTAATACAGAGAGACACAGACTTCAGACGGGGTTTTCTCTATAACAGTAATTGGTGATTGCAACTGGGTTGTATTTCATGTTACTTATCAGTTTGCAAAAGTTGAAGAAAATGTTTATTTTGAAAAACTCTGCTAATCTCTTTGAGGATAAAGGAAGTTAGAAGTTCATTTTAGGACTTTTACTTTATTCTCTGCGTATCACCACTTTGGTTGTTTTTATGCAGTGGTGGACCATAATAAAGTATATTTACTTAAAGCTCCAGTGTGTAAGATTTATGGGGATATACTGGCAGAATATGGCAGAAATGTAATATTCATAAGTATGTTTTCATTAGTGCAGTGATTCCCAAACTTAAGAATGCCACGGCCCAAGCTGAAATATGAAAAGCTTCTCAGGCCCAACCAAACCTTTAATCATAAGTCTGATCAACACGCAAGATTACAACAACAACAGGTAAGATTAATCGTACCAATTTAAGACTGGTGACCAAATAAAAAAAAGAATAACACATAATTTAAATACCAGGGCTTTGTTTTTCAAAATAAATAATAAATATTTTATGGTAATTTCAAACATAAAAACATTTTTTTTTTCATAATTATTATTATTTATTTTTCATGATCTTTCAGGCCCACATGCAGGGCCCCTAGGGTCCACCAGTGGGCAGCCCACACTTTGGGAATCACTGTATTAGTGTATAATCACCTGAAAATAATAATAATGACTGTTGAGTTTCTTTACTTTGAATGAGCTGTTTATATCAGAAGATGCAGGTCCTTCTTCACAGAGACCGCCTTGTTGCACTGCTCAGTTTCTACAGTAACCCAGAATGGACAAACCAAATACTGGCTCTCAATAGGGCCTTTCACATTTTTTCAAAGGTAACATAATTTCTCCCGTATGTCTGTTTGAATGCTCTTCACTACCTCACCACTGTACTGGACTAAGTACAATTTTGAAAGAGGTTCATGTAATAATAACCAGACGTTTTAATTATTTTACTACTGCAATACCCATGAGCATCTGTTGCCATGGAGAAGACGCCAGCCAGAGGCACAAGTCTGTGTTGTAGCAAATTCAAATTAATTAATTACCACAAAACAAAACAAAACATGACACCATAGTTGCTGAATTCACCCAAAATTACTCACAATTCCAAAGGGAATTGGTTCAAGTTGTACAGAACCAGTTTTCTCAACACCATAATTTTGAATTCCCAACTAGAATTTCAGGCTCAATAATTGAACAGTTTTTGCAACAATGCAGTCAGGAATAATTAAATTCCTTCCTTGTACTTGAATACATCACCAAATATTTTGTAATTCAGTTGTTAATCTTTTGGATTGATGAGAGTCAATCCAAGTTATAGGTCTATTTTAAACATGTAACAGTCACATAACATTGTCTATGGCAAAACTGAATTGGATTTTTACTTCCTGGAACCGGTGATGGCCAGAATAGCTCCTCCCACTTCACAACTATTACCAGTTACTATCTACCAGTTACTGTAGAGATATATACATATATATTTATACAAAATTTCATATTAAAAGATTAAATTATCGGCCCAGCACCTTGTTCACGGGTGTGTAAATAATATTCATTTAACTTTGTCTCACTCTGTATTTCTCCCTTGCTCACCCATGTCCCTGCTGTGGTTCTATGCCTCCCGGGCGGGTGGGGGGGGGGGG
Source organism: Lutjanus erythropterus (assembly GCF_056507025.1). Lineage (NCBI taxonomy): Eukaryota > Metazoa > Chordata > Actinopteri > Lutjaniformes > Lutjanidae > Lutjanus > Lutjanus erythropterus. The sequence continues at coordinate 31,403,264 of NC_139322.1, forward strand.
GGGGGGGGGGACCACAGTTTGGAACCACTGTGTTAATGCATCAGTCATAATAATCAAACTGATTTTATGAGATCTTACCAGGGCCAGTCTGCTTGCATAATAAGTATTAACATTGCCTTTGATACTAAGTATGTTATGCACTTTTACTTAAGTTACATTGTTGTTTTGCAAGGTTCTGCCCTGACACCTCTGATTTTCTGTGCTTATGGTCTTCATGGTATTTTCCAGGATTTAGGTTGAATCCAGCACTTTGTATTGTTTTATTTGCATGACAACAGATCTATGTGGGTATGTCGTGGGCATACAGTGTTTTCTGCATTAAATCCCATCAAACAGACAGCTCATGGTTTATACCAGTGAACGGGGCACATGTTTAAAACTATGCATTTAATAATGAGCAAATAAAACCATTGTGACAGAAGAATACAAATGCCCTTATTAGCTGAAGATTATCTTGAAGCAGACAACATTCAAATAGTTTCCCAGTCTGTGTTCAAACCAATGCAACAACAACCACAGGCAAGCTATTAAAACACTGATACACTTTTTAGCTGCACGAATGCTACCAGGCGAGGGACACAGGAAATTCATTTTCTTGTTATTGCAAAATTATTCAAATGAGAAAACCGTCAATAATAAGATTCCCACAGAGAAAATGCCCCATAACAGGTCCAATGGGATGAGAGATTTGATAAGAGGCCGCATCCCGCTGGCACAACATAATAAAAGGATTTCCGGAGCCCGACGGGTTCACTGTCATAGATGCTCAAGTCCATGATGGATGCAGATGAACTAACCCTTCTTTCTATGCACAAACGTGTTTTTTTTAATGACCGTTTTAACGACAACACAGCAGCAATGAGGTGATTCACTAACCTGTGTTAATTTTTACCTCACCTCCACAGTCCGCAGTGACAACCCAATTTCCATTAAATATCATCTGGCAGTTTAACATTCACCATAAAACCCAATGGGGCAGAGACAGGTATTGTGCGGGTTTTAATTATCTAACCATAGCCTTCAACAGATGCTTCCTGTTTATTTCTTTTTGCACTTAAAGGAACGCTCGCTATCCTCTTGAAACCTCCCCCCACCCTGAACTGTTTTTCCCTATAGACACGCCGCTGTCATGTAGTGTGGATTTTCTTAATATCATTCCTTCCCATTTTGTTACTTTATCCTGTGAAAAAAAAAAAAAAAACAGACACAGCTATTATGATCATGATGCTCAGCTTGCGACTGACCTCATTGTATCACATTGTCAGGGCTGCAGGCAGGATTGAAAGGGGCTGCAATACCGGATTGCAGATTCTGTTGTTGCAGCTTTTAATTGGTGTGAAATTACTTTTTTGGTAGAGGCATAAGTATCTGACTTCGCTGGGGATAATTGAGTTTGATATGGTTGACAGACACCCCCATGAAAGTTGGGCGCAGTTTGATAGCGCCGTCGGCCCGACATAAACAAAGAAATGTCAATGGATTCCAGCAGAGGCTCTGTGAGGAAAGGAGGGAGGTTTGTTGTGCACCCAGATGGGCGGTCACAGCCCAGTGTGTCCCATTACATGTTTCAGTAATAGGCCAGACTGGGCAGCCTGTCAGTGCAGTCATAAATACTTTATTACAGGTTCACCTTTTTGTGTACAATAGCATGTAACAGCTGAATGGGACAAGAGAGGTCGCTTTGATTCATCCACAAGTGTCACTGAGTCTTGTAAAAACCTGTGCATAAACCACAAAGTTTCAAAATTATGTTTGTCCCTTAAGCAAAATATTTGCCTAAGACAAGGCGTTCACTAAAGCCTAGGATGTCTCCTTGCCTATGTGTTAAGACCATTGCTTCCAAACCCAGGGTCTGGACCCCCCCCATAGGGGCACTCTAGAACTTGCAGGGGGTCCCCAAGATTTAATCTGTTCAGAGGGTGTCGAAATTAGATTTGCACGTTAACTAAAATAATTTATACAGAAGTGTGTATACAAAACCATTTAAAAAGATATATTTATTTGTCCTCAATTAAAAATAGTAGGCTGCTTTCTAGACTATTTAGTAAACCACAACTCTGTGACCTCTCAAGCTCTGTGAAAATGAATCATTATTGTTCTTTTGGTAAGAATTAATGTGTATAAGCCTAGTCTGTTGGGTTGTTAAAAGAAAAAATGTTAAGCATTTACTAGAAAGGACACATTTACTAAAAGTAAAGGTTATAAGAATGGAAACAATTTAATTGATGTTTATTTTGGCTTTGGGAAGAATGACAAATTTTTTGTATTGTATGTGCGCATGTGTGCGGGCTGGGAGGGCTCAGCTTTCCTTACATACAATTAGGAGAGGCTCAAAGGAAAAAAGGACCTGACTGTTAGCGTGTTCAGATAAAGAATCAGTCATTTTCAACTGAAGCAAGCAACATGAAGCTAGACACTGACATTCAACACTTGTTGCTGTGTCAGGCATGAGGCACTGCAAATAAAGTTAAGCTGGCCTCCAGTGATGCAGTGATGCATCAACCAATCATATGTCTTAGTTTCACAACCTCAGTATCCCATTTTCTTCAAAAAATTGAAGAAAAGTGTATATTTCTCTATTACACTACACTTACTGAGTAATTTGCCCAACGCTGGTTGTGAAGTAGTGTTGGATTTTCCATCTTCACTTTGAAACAACCACCATAGCTCATGAAAATCTATGTTGAGGCAGAAATCATTTTCGTGGATGAGGCAATATTTATTTACATCATGTTTAGTCATGATTGCAGACTTCCTTCCTCACTCTCTGACATATCTGACGTGTCCTCTGTTTTCCCAGAAGTTTCTGCAACTAGCTAGCAAGAGCTAGCAGGAAATGCACCATTTCCTTGAATAAATTATGGATTTCTCTTCCTGTGAGCATTGTTGGAAACACCTGGAATAATGTAAGTACACAGTTCAACAAAATATATAACATATGAATAGTGTTTTTACACATTTGAAGGCAGAAATGTTACATATTATATATAGAGCTTTAAAGGGCGTCCCGTACAACATCCTCAGGAAATCCATGTGGTGGTTATATGCAACTCATTTTTCCCTAATGAAACCTTAGATGAAAATTTAAAGAAAACCTTAGCCCAAATGGTTTTATGCAACCAAGAAGTTAAATATGCCTGATGGCATCATACACAAGGTGTTTCTGTTAGCAATGAATACAAGATCTTTGCTGCATATGTACTAAGCACATATTTGTAAACCCAATTTGCCTTAAATTAGGCTTTAATGAGCATGTCATCTTATTTTCTCTGGATTATAGGAGGTACTTGACCTACAGTATTGAATCAGTCTGAACACTTGTTTGACAGGCTGCTGTCTGCTCACACTGTCTTCTCTCCTGCTGAGGTTTGGAAGGTTTAAAATTCATTCAGCAGCAATAACAAGAGTCAGCTTTCCTGCTTGTTGGGAAATATAATGAATTCTTTCTTGAGCGGAAGTGAGAAATGTACATTAATTAATTTACCACCAGGTGTTGACATTCTTGGCTTTCAAAGCTCCTCAAGCTCAGATCTTTGTTGATGTTCTTGGAATTTCAAATGAGGCCTTGAAAAACCTTCCTGTACAGAAAATAAAAGCCACAAAAGCTCCTTGTGCGAGGTCATGTACGTCAAATCACTGCAAGCATATCTTTCATGTCTGTAATAGCGGACAAGTGGAAATCATGTTGGATCGTATATGTTTTACTTTTACTGTTTAAATTTCTTGGAGCATAAAACTGAGACAGCGTTGTCATATCAGAGACAGAATGTGACGGCGTTAGCATAGACTTTTGCTGTCAGAATAATGGAGTAGCCTGTGGAGACTGAAATAGAGCGAGGCATCAAGGGAAGCCACCTGGAGGTCTGCTGGGCCATTTTGAAGAGAAACACTGCCGCTGTAAATCACAACATGAAATAGAAGAGAAAACACCAAGCCGCTAATCAAACACCCGGTCCAGGTGGCCAAATGTAGGTTACATTTACAAACCTGGATATCCTTTGACACCTTTAAATAGCATGAGGTGTAGTGAGATGTAGTGTAACACTCTTCATGGGGTTTTACTCAAGCTTATTTTAATGTGTTGTTTTCATAGTAGGATTAATGTTTTAAATAATAAGGCCTTTTAAATTTCCTGTTAAAACACAAAAATCCAAATAGTGCACCCTACAGACTGAAATATTCATTAAAATACACAATTCAAGATTCAAAACTCATGAAAGACTCATATAAAATGAAGCTGCATTAAAATACAGCAAATCCATGAATTAAAAAGTAAGAGCAGATGTGCAAAACTGCGTTAAAAAGGTCCATTTAGCTTTGTTTAAAATGGATACTGCAGTGGGAATAAAGGTGTTTTTGTGAGTTCTCTTTTTGGCTAGAGGTCCTCTGAAACTACTCTACTAGTGGAGTGTGAGGGATCTTTAGTTATGGAATGGGGCTGGCTCTAAAAATGGACTCATTGAAATCAAAATCTTTCTTTCCAGCAGGTCTTCCAAACTAAATGACAATATACTGTAGGTTCTAGTGTTTTTTTTTGTTTTGTTTTTTTGCTAAAATGACCCTTTTGACCAATTTTTTTTATCAGCCACCACTCTGGTTAAGGTTTGGTTACGTTTCAGCACAAAATGGAAACTTTATCAGTAAAAGTAACTTTTACTTTATACATTAATGCATCTTTTACCAGGTCTTTGGGAGGTCATTATGCAAAATCCCGTAACTTGCCAGAAGTGATGAAGGCTGAAGACTACAAGTTCAAAAATGAAAAAAAAAATCCAGAGGTGTGGAGTAAGAGGTGAGTTTATCAGACCTCTGTGGCCCACTACTACTATCTTGATCTGCTGAAGGCTTGAGGCTGCACAAGCCAGTACTAACCCACTCAAAATCTCTGACTAAATAGTCTGTGATCGACTTGCATTGTGGGTAATATACTGAAGGCGCACCTATTTGGGCACATAGGTGGAGCCTGTGTGGAGCACAAGCAAACAGCAGCCATCGCAGCTGTGTTTGATAAACCCGCTGAGACACCCAGGCCCTTTGTAAGCGCTGTTACATAAATTGGTACATACAGCTGATACATAACTCATAAGTGATGAAAATTCAAGCACAAAATATGTTAATAAAAACAATAACTCATTTGATGTAAGGATAAAAATTTATGTGTTAATATCTGACATGTACCAGGTAAAAATTATATAAATTACTAAAAATGTATGTAAGCACATATGCCCTAGTTCATTGTTTAATTATTTTATTGTTTTTATATTATCCTTTTCTTGTTTGGAAGTAATGTTCCCTGTCTGTGGTGACCCTGTGGGTAAGTTCATTGGTTCATTGTGAGACTGTATACAGCGCAACATGAACGTTGTCTCATGAGCTCCTGCCAGTTTTCATTCATTCTAGTTATGTTGACGTTGACTTTAAAGGACTTTCTAAGGATTTTTCAAGGACTTTAAATGTCCAACCTGCCAAAAAGGTATTTATTGAACCTGTAAAGTGTTCTTTTGTCGTGTGTCTCATAATTTACTGAGATATCAGAACTGTGTTTATAGTGAATATAGATTCTCACAGTGTAAAGCCTGATGGCATGATGGCATGACTGAGGCGAGGATGCAGCAAAGAAATAAGATGTGCCCAAGCAATAAATGGCTGTTTTTGAAGAACTGACCTGTGTCTGTGTTGTTGTGAAAAGAGTGACACCCTTGTCACACAAGTTCACACAATGCTGATATCGCTGCCAGGTAAATCTCTTGCAGCATTTCACAGTCAGCTGTGTTTTTAAATCTGTGGTGACTGTAGTGTTCTTGTACAGTGTGTAAGTAAACTGACTAAACACCAAGTTGAACAACTTAATTTCGGAAATTAGTTTGCTAAACAGTCATTCATTTTAAGCAAGGCTAAAATTAAACTCAACCGTGGCAACAAGTAAGCTACAGCAGGTAGCAGTAAGTCTAGTTAACGGTAAGCTTCTGATGCTCCAGATAAAAAATAAGCTCTAAGGAAGGATGCATGTTACTGATCTTTAACAGGCTGGTATTTGTAAAATATTTGGAACAGGAGTAGGATTATTATTACAGTATCTGCCCTTATTTGCATGGGAAGATTTGCAGAGAGCCCTACTGGGGGTGGGGACTGATCGGGGCAATCTGTTCATTTTTAACAAGGGGATGAACCCAGTGTGTTTCTTTTATCAGCGACCAGTGAACCGTCCATGTAGCTATGGATCTATTATAGATCCAAGACGATACTGACGAAAGTGCAGGATTCAATTACAAATCCGTCTCCCACTTCAGTTCCATGGACAGTACCTTGGATTCATAAATACAAAGCACAATTACTATTTCTACTAATGCTCTTGATATTTCAGAGCCATGGTCAGGGCAATAGATAGTAACTTGCACAAACTCAGTCAGATAAAGGATCAATGAGTCAGGCCGACTAACATACTTAACTAATCGACCCCTCTGCCCTGCACTGTTTCTGTTATTAGGGGATTGACTCTGCTTGTATCAATAATTTTGCTAAGGGGGATGGCATCCCCCCTTATCCCCCCTCAATACACCCACTGCCTGTGGACATATGTCATAAGCGTCGACAGTGTGAGACCAAAGTTTCAGGTGCAGCTGCAGGTTAATTTCAGCACTTTCATAATAAAACTAAAAATATTCTAAATTGCCACCTAGATGCAAACCTGCCATCTCAGTCTGAGCTTGTTTGATGCTAGCATTTAGTGGCATTTATATATGACATTTATGTATTTATCACACATATAACTGCTCTGTTATCTGAAGTCCTGCTGTTGTTTTAATGCTGTGTTGATGCCACTGAACCACCAGCTCCAGTGCAGAAGAGACCTGGCACTTACCCATTTAGCAAAGCCTTTTATCTGTGTCCAATCAAAAATAATTGCCTCCTCCTTCCAGATGAAGCCACCTATACAGAGAGAAGAACCTTAAAACACCCCAGTGGTTGGAAGAACATATCTGAATATGAATATATTGATGTTAAATAGCTGCCAGAGATTAAACACAAGCACACACACACACACATAAACAAAGAGGTCCACCTCCTCACACCCACTCCAGCATGGATTCCTTTATAAACAACATGAGTCAGTCAGGTTGGCTTTTTATTGCCGCTGTAGCTCTGCACATCCCCGTCCTTGGACCAGACTCAGCCAATCACGCCTGCGAGAGTGAGGAAGATGGAAGGGAGCCGCAGTCATCAACAGCTGACCAGAAATGGGCCGAGGACAGACTGACCAGGGGCTGTGTTTCTCTCTGGTAATTGGCTCAGTTTGAGATCTTAATACATTCAACAGATGTTTGCCTGAGCCCTGAGCCATGGAACAGCCAACTGTGGAGGAATTCGCCCTCTGTGCTGTGGTGCCCTTGTTTTCAGCTGCTCTGGCGCCTGTCTCTGCTCGCAGTCTACATCATGTACTATACATCACGGTCCAGTTCAGCTGCATGTAAGCTGGAGAGGAATAAAGCGCATCATATGCTGTCAGCAAAAACAGATTATTATAGCAATGTTTCTTGAAGTGGGATCCTACGATCCTCCTGCAAAATATTTTTTTTCTCAGGGGTTTAACTGAGTGGAAACAATACTTAAAGAATCAATAAGCACTAATCTCTCACATTCACAATTTAATAATTCAACTACTAAAACATTTTCATACACAAACTAGTAGAGTCCACTACTACTTACGTGTAAGTAGTTACTCCCCAACAATGCTAGAATCCAATTAGACATTTGTGTGAAATTTTGTCATAACTAGCATATTAACTTTTGAGTTATGGCCGACATGTTTTGTGAGGTCATGGTGACCTTTGACCATCAAAATCTAATCAGTTCATGATTTAATTTAAGTGGACATTTGTACCGAATCTTAAGAAACTCTCCAAGCGTTCCTGAGATATCGTGTTCACAAGAGTTGGTGGAGACGTGAGGTTGCAGTGACCTTTGACTGCCAAAATCTAATCAGTTTGTCTTTGAGTCCAAGTGAACATTTGTGCCGAGAAGATCCATCAAGGCGTTCTTTAGATTTCATGGTCACAAGAATGGCCCAAAAACATAACCTCAGCTGTTGCTGGTGTAATGGCACACGAAAGGGTTTTTAAAGTTTTTGAAAATTGTGAATCACAGACCTCCCTCAGCATATAGTCATGAATGTGCACGCAAGAAATGAGATTAGCTGAGGACAAGACCCAGGGCCACTGATCAGGAACACACACCAATACACACACACACATACCAAACAGTCACATGATAATCAGCAAATGGGAGACATGATTTATAACATTGTTTTTCTTTCCTCTTTCTTTTTTTGTCTTTGTGTGACATGTCATTTTTTTTCCCACAGTGCTGGAAAAAGGTACTTTCAGAGTGCAAAATGCAAATTACCATCAGTATTAAAGTAACCTTGCACCAAAAATATATCAAATATTTACCCCTGTAGGCTTGAAAGGTGGCTGTGAAAAGTTTGTAGCTTTCTCCTTCTTGGAGGATGGCAACTGTAGTCAGCTTGAATTCACATCAGTTACACTAGATTACAATAGACACACACTTACTGCTGGAAAAAAGTGCCATAGCTAACGTCACACAATCCACCTCTGCTGTTAATCCATACGCTCAGTGTGTTCTAAATAATCAGCCAGGTCCAGAAACAAAAAGGTTCTCCCAGTTTGGTGTGGAAGAGCTCGACTGGCCTGCACAGAGCCCTGACATCAACCCAATCCAACACCTTTAGGATGAACCGGAACATCGAAACATCTCGGCTTGGGTTAAAATGACTACTTCATTTCTGGCAAGAAATGCCTGATTTTCCCGAAAAACAATGCAGAGGCTCGCACAATAGATACAAAAATAATTACTCCACCCACCTTTGCTCACATCTGCCGTCTTATTTTCTCATTATTTTGCTGTGGTCAGGACACTTTACCTACCTTGAACATGAACGGTATTTCATGTCCTGGGAATAAGACTCAACACTGAAGTTTCTTACTGGTACGTTTAAAAACAGCAGCTGACAAATCCTACTTATTCTAACTTTAAGATTAGGACCTTCGTCATCAAGGTTGCTATAATAACCAAGTGGTTAATCTGAGGGGAACAACTGCAGTCATACAATATAATTCCAACCAACACTGAATGTCAGGAGGCCCCTCATCCCAAGCTCAACAACTAAGAGGGAGGGAGAGAGAGACATAGAGAGTGAATAAAGAGAGTGAGTGGCATTAAGAAGAATAAAGCAGCAAAACATAAGCAGTGAGAGATAAAATATTATTTTCCTATTCCTATTCACAGATTTTACATTCTATAGCACAAATAATCACGCCCACACCTCTGCACAGGGCTGGATTTTGTGTGAATGCAGCCAAAGTGATCCTCAGTCTTCTCTGCCAGTGTGTGTGTGTGTGTGTGTGTGTGTGTGTGTTTATGTCTACTGCCAAACAGGTTGAAGCTCAAAAATGTTCTGAACACAGCAAAAGATACAGACACCACCACATACTTCTAGTGGGTCATAAATGATCATTTAAAGCGGTTATTTTTATATCAGTGTTTTTTGTTTGTTTGTTTGTTTGTTTGTTTGTTTGTTTGTTTTTTAAATCCTGCATAGTATGCCTTTAATGTCTGGGGTTTCTATCAACCCAGGTCATGTCCTTATGTGAACTTGTGGGCTGCGTCACATGAATGTAAACATATGTTGTCCCGGGGCACTTTCTGAAGACGGCTGAATCTGTTGTTTTTCTTGGGAGGACAGTCTCAAACATACGGATCAACAGTGAAAGACATGGATAATGCTGCAGGAGCGCTTTGAGAAGTTGACATTTTGTGTATTTTGACACGTTCCTCTGTTGTGGCTCTGATCCAAGCTGATGGCAGGTGCCATCCTCTGCAAAGGAGCAAGCTGCAGTCGCTCAGTATTATATAATGACAGTGATATTTCAAAAAGAGAACCACAAGGGTAATTCATATAAATTGTCAGCTTGCTTTAAATTATACTGCTGCTGCTCGATGTAGGCTAGTGCCATAACTTAAGTACCCTTGAGAAACCTTTCTGTTTCTGTTTGCGGGGCGGCTGGTAATGAAGTGACAAACTCCAGATAAGGGCAGCCGCTGTTAAAAGTGCGACTCTTTTAAATCACCATAAACACTCCTACCAACAAAAGACACAGTTGTTTGGTAGCTTTTTTTCTAACATGGCCTTCTCAGCTGTGGGTGGTAATTAATTCTTCATGAACAGCACACATTTTTATCAGTGCCACAAGATCCATTAAACAGGGCCACATAAATGGAGTTCAGTTATCAACAGCGCTTGCTTATTTCTTGGCTGTAATGCGTATTTTAATGACAAGCAATTACATCTGGCTCCCCGCACTGGGACTCACCTTGATAATCTTTGATTCCTTGGAAGTCCACTCAGTTATATCCTTCTTTTCCTCCTCAGGCTTTTGCTTAATGTTCTCCCATAACCTTGAAAAGGTATATTCCATCATATCAGCATATTCCACATCTCCTTATCGCATCACGGTGCTTAGGTATGACCATCGCAATTGTGTTTCCTTATAATTGCTTCAAGAACGTTAACCTGCTCTGTTAATGGTGACTCCAATTTCACTGAGGCCAATCTCTGAGGGTCAGTTTTATTGAATTGTCTGCTTGAATCTCCTTCTGCTCAAAATGGAAATGCATTTGGCTTATTTCATTTATCATAGGTTTATAGTCTCCAGGAGTCTCTGCCTTCCCTCCCATCGCTCATAAAGAATTCAACAAATCATTTTATCCACAGTGGAGGGTTATGTTCGTTGGCACAACAGCAGGCTGCAGTTTAACTGCATTATTTAAGACACAATTAAATGCTCAATTTTGATTGCATGCAATATATGGGACATCTTTAAAGCAATCAGAGTTATTTTGGATGCTACCCTTTAATGCCCTGAAGTCCAAGGATTTTATAACCACAGTGTCTGCACAAATGTCTAACTTCTGTATGCTTTGTCTAGATTTCAAATAATAATGTCGCAGCTCAAAATGCTTTTGAGCTATTAAATATTCAGAGCTCTCGTTTTGTGGGGAAAGTCAAACTTTTTATGTTTTCATTGTGCATATTGAAACAAATCACTTTCACATTTTTGTGTTGGAAATTCATTTCTTCCACCGATGCCAATTTTATCACAGAGGCCCCCAAGGCTACAGCAAAAGTGAAATAAAACGAAGAGGGTTCCCATTCTCCCAATTTAGATATTGTAGATTTTTCCTCATTATTTTTGTGTTGGTATCAGATAGGGTAACTGGAGGGGATTCTTCTTGGCTCTGCAGGAAGCCATGAGTTGGAGCTTCAGAGCGAAATCCAAAAGAGACAGAAGGTGTTAGAGTTAATCTCATCACCACTTCCACCACGTCAGGCAGTGAGGGGGTCTGCAAAGTGCACAGTTTACTTATGTAACCTCTCTTGATTTCTAAACCGAGGTCACCAAAATTAAGACATTAATCTTTGCTGCTGCTTGCGGCCTCCGGCATGCAAAAGCAGCACGTCAGCGGCTATAGAGTCCACACTGGGCTCATTCAGCTATAGCACTGCTGTGCACAAAGCCAGCAGCTACGTTTTGAGCTAAGTGCTAATGTCAGCATAGCAACATGATCACAACATCAATAGTAATGTGCTGATGAGTATAGGTACAGGTGTAGCATGTTCACCATGTTAAGTTAGTGTGTTAGCAAGCTACCATTTGCACTAATCAACACATGGGAGAAGTTAGTATTCAAAGCTTTCTGTCAGAAAGTCATCTGCCTCTCCACAAGTCTTTCTACCAGAGCCCCTCCCTCTGGCTGAAATATTTTTGCCAGAAAGGGCTTTCTGGTAATTTTCAGACTTTCCTAAATGGAAATGGAAATCTGGGGAGCATGAATGTGCATATTGAAGGAATACTTTGGTCCGTCCTCCCCAGGCCAACGTGGGAGCTTGACAGCATGTGTCAGTGTTTTTGTGTTTAGCTTGGCCCTGCGTTCAGTCAAACAAACCACAGTTCTTTGTATTAATATCATTTTTAAATCTATTTTATTGTGTAACATTGTCAAGATTTTATTGTCTTTTCCATCTACAGTTTTTCACTTATCTGTCTTATTGTTGGTTTGTCAGTCATCCGTTCAGCACTTTGCATTGCGCTAACCTGTATGGAAGTTTGGTTGATTGATTGACTTGCACGTCCGTGGCACAGAAAGAGAACAGAGCAAGGAGAGACACATGTCCTTAAGAAAGTCCAGGCAGAGGGCAGGGTCTCTACAGATACAGACACCACCATACACTTGTAGTAGGTTGTAAGCGATGATTGGGATTGATTACTTTTATATGAGACTATACATTGTTTTTTTAGGAAAAAACCTGCATAATTTGCTTTTAAATTTCAAGGCAATTAGTGATTAGAATGTTAATGATTTCTGTTGTGATGGATATTTTGACCTGCAGGTGGTGTAAGAGGCTCAGGAGCTCACCAGCATGTTTGGATTTATCTTCTGGAGACCATGAGCACTGAAGGTAAATTCCCTTTGAGTTCAAGATAACTTGTTATACAGCAAAATGTTGGTTAAGGGAAACACATTAACAGATGGTAATGCCAGATGAAGGGTTCATCAGATCATTTAAAACGATCCTCTGGTGGCTATTAATACCCTTACCAAAATTCAAGAGAGTGTTCCCAACAGATATCAAGCTGTCTTGACCTGGCTGAAAGTGCAGGACCAACCAGCAGACTAACATCAGGATCCACACAGTGGCAGAGCAAAAAGGATAAAAGGCACCTACACTAAAAGTGTCTTTCTGTCCTCCTAGACAAGGAGAGCACACTGAGTCTGTCAAACATCCATGAATGTGTCCAGTGAACCCGAAAAAAGAATCTCTTACACATGTTGCAGTCTGGTCAGCAGGAAAAAAAAAAAAAGAATCGGAGGGTGTATGTGATCCCTTTTATGGCAAATCAATGTTCCCCACTTAGGTGTGGGTTACATAGAGGTGAAAGTTTCCCAGCTGAATTGTGGCCCAGGATTTATCACAGTACCTCTATAATCTCTATTTAACAATCCATTTCTCACTGTGACCATTATGGCATTAAGATCAGAGAATGACTCTGCAAACCCCTTCGCCAGAATGAAACTTTGACATTATGAAGAAGTGAAGCTATTCAGCCATGATTCTGTGCAGCTTCTAATGGTATCCAGACTCCTCCAGAGACCGATCTTCATTGTACCTTTGAAGTCTTTCAAATCATTAAGTGATTCATTGTCAAGTTTTAAGTCCATTCTCAAATATTACTCTGAGGCATGTAATCAGTGTTGCTTAATATAATAAAAGTGATACATTTGAAAACTTAACAGGCTTTCAGTTTGAGTCTGAAAGCCTGATTTCACGCTGGAAATTCTTTTGTTCAAGTATGTGTCCATAAAAAAACAAAAATGCAATTATCGTAGACGGCGGACGTGAAAAACTGTGGGTGTATTCAAATTTCAAACCTCTTGGGGTTAAGTTAAATATATATTGCCTGTAGCAGCTCAACTCAGTCTGTGGAAGGAAGTAGACAAAACATAAGGAGGAAAATGAGGAAAACAAAACATAAATCGGCCTAATACTCCACTAGTACTTGCTTTAATTAATGTCCGCCCTCGTGGGGAAAGGTGCGGGGGCCTTGGATTAACCTTGCCATGTTGTTTCTGTGTAGGAGTACAGCCTGTCTGAATTCACCATCACCTGCTGGGAAACAAAAACACATAACATTTTTGCTCTTATCACAGCATATGTTGGTCACTAACTCATTGAAGGACCAGTATACAGTATTTAGTGGCATCTAGCAGTGAGCTTGCGGACTGCAAACACCTCGTTTCACTCTCCCCTTCCAAGTGTGTAGGACAACCTGCAGTGGCTGTGAATCTGTGTGCAAAATGCAAAAGGCCATATCTAGAGCCTGTGTTTGGTTTGAAAAAAAGCAATTTAGTATAAGGAACTAAGTGTTTTTCTGTTTTTTGTTCTTGACAAAATGGAAATTCTCTCTATACATGTCTGATTCCAGTGATTAATTTACAGTGGGAAACATGCTGCCTTCACTTTTTACAGTGAACTACAGGGGACTGATGGAGAGTGTTTTTGCAGAACATTATGATGCAACAGTGAAGTTGTCATAATTAGCAGATAAAATCTTCAGTTGTGGCCAAAAATGACCCAAAAACATCATGCCTGTGGCCTGTTGCTGGCATGAAGCCAAGAAAAAAGGTTTTTCCAACAATTCTTTCTTCAGCATACAGTCGTGGATATGCACAAAACATTCAGGCTGATTGATCTAGAAGTATTTCAGATTAGCTGCAGATAAGCTTCATGTCTGTGGATCACTCAAACCAAAATGATGTTATTTAAAAAAAACCACCAATCTGCAAAAACCAGCCCTCTGAACATCTTTTGCAGCACGTTTGGAAGGGATTGGAAGAATGTGAATTGGAGGAATGGTGGGACACACAAACACGCAAACAACTCTCCGATTATATTGGCCGGATAATTTTAAAATTTGCCTGTCTTTCTTTGCTTTCCTCTTCAAAATAAGCTTGACTGTTTGTTTACAGCCTGTATGAGCGTGTGACAACCTGTGCTTACATCGTTGGACCTATTTTCAGCACTCTGACTGTAGTACGAGATATTACCAATTACTTGGGCGAACACAGTATTATCACAATCAGTAGAACCAGTGGCCAGACCAAAGAACCCAATCTGTAGTAAATCCTCCTTTAAATACTGCATAGAAAATGCAATATGTAGATGAGACAACTTTTGAGTGATTGGATGGCACTTTTGACTGAGCTGGGCCAAATAATAAAAACTAATGTAATAAGCAATTTATTCTGCTGATGGGTCTATGATGTAATATGCAGATGTTGGCATCCAAGTGCACTTTTTGTCAGCTTATTCTCTTACTTCAATATAGACTGTTGAGTTAAACTCTTTTTGTATTTGAAATGAAAATGCAATTATTCCGCATATTTCCTGTCATTACTAGGCATTTCTGTCATTATCGTCAGGTGGCACAACTGATAATAGTCGTGTGCTGCATAAAATATTAATTTAAACCAATAAATTATAGATTAAAGTGAACAAAAGATTGGATGCTAAAAATACTAAATACCTGGCCTGTAGAATGAAGTGATTTTAAATTCATGTAAATAAAAAACAGAACCACAAAATAATAATTTGCACTAACTGGCCAAAGATTTAACTTAGAATGATAGCAGAGAAATATTTTTACAAATATATGCCTGCGCCACCTGACATTTTTTGGGTGGTGAAGTCAAGAATCCAGTCAAAAAACAAATTTAAATACTTGAAAACATCATAAAAGTTGAGACTCAAATATATGCATTTTACCCACAAAATACCTTTTTAGAAGCTGGATTTGTCATTGACCCTAATGAACAATTTATAATTAGTTTTTTAGTAAGTAAGTATGTAATCAGTAACTGATGACATTTTTCTGGTAATTCGTCCAACACTGGCTTTAATAAGCTATAACCATGTCCTTCATTGCCACATGCCCATTTGTTGGTTACATAACAAACACAGCTTTAAAACCTCTTTGTGTCTATTATGTGTCATATTAGTAAGTCTTATAAAACCAGATTCCCTGTATTAATTCACTGTATGCATCTTTTTTTTCCTACTAATACCTCATTTGACAGAGCTTCATTTTGCAGCCTCACATTGTGACGAGAGATATTTTAGGATTAGGATAATTATTTGGATGTGTCGCCTACATTCTGATGCTCCACCTCAGATAAAGTTGAGGGACGGTATCAACCCAGCCCTCCCCTCATAATGAAAAAAAGCATCTCCATACCAAGAGACTCAGTGTAATATCTCTCCAGCTGAGCATTATGTAATGACACGTGTTGTTCGGATAAAAAAGAAAAAACAAAAAAACAAAAAACAAATGATGCTCTGCGTGTCAGTGTTCCCTATGCAATAGGTGCTTAGGTTTCACCAGCGGTGCTGTGTTAAATCCTAATCTACAGCTGGAGGCTTTGGATGGAAGACTGAGTGTGTTCATCTGTTCCATTACCAGGAGGAAAATACCTTAATGCACATTAGAAAACAATTTAGTGAAAAATTAATTATGGGTCCTCACAATTTCATCATCGCAAATCGTTGAATTTTGTTTTTTTTTTAAGTTGGTATGCACCCATTTGTGCTCAATATGCGTGGGTCTCATCCTTTTCACAGCGTGTGGGTGGGTGGCAATTAAATGAGGGGAATAAATAATATCACTGCCAGCCGATAACAGAAAAAAAAAAAAAGTCTGTCTGTCTGTCTCACTTCCTCCAACTAAAGCCCTGACGGAACGAGAGGAGCTCCAGCAGATGCAAAAAGCCACTCTGCTGGTGCTCTCGCTCCCCCTCAAGTGACAAGTGACAGATCCTGCATTTACATGAGCTTTACATATTAATAAAGCTGCTCTAGAGAGGAACATGCCTTCTCCATCAACGTGTTTGGCCTCATTGCAAGGCTTCATCGAATGATTGTTTTCCCTCCCATATTGAGATAGTTCCAACCCAGTTATTTCTCAGACAGATCGGTGGGCAAACTTGAGAAATTGTGTTCATCTTATCAGCTGTTTACTGCTGCGAAAATGAAATGGAACAGCAATCAAACATGAGAAACCCCTGGCTGCAGTTAGACATCACACAGGCTTTATCTTGTGATGTTTGCGATGTGCGACCTGAAACTGCATCGCTGACATTGTCTGGCCCTGTGTTGATTTATTGAACTTTGTTTTTTTGTTTTTTTCGGTTGTTGTTTTCACACCGTGTAAGCTTTATTTTATAGAGATAACTGATCCAGCTGAGAAAATGGACCCATTATCCCCCCAAGAATTATCCCGTGGTGCTCTCACAGTCACTGTCTCCATCTTTTCCTATTTATACTCATTGGAGCAGTGCTGCAGGACCTCTTCTTTCTTGTTACTGAACGAACTGAATGCTCGCCTAAATAAATGGAGCACTCTGAGGCCATTGGAAAAAGCATCAAACATGGGTAATGAAATGCAGTAGCTGTATCTGTTAACTCTGGTTTACCTCTGTGGACTGCTTTTATCACTGACCTCTGACTTCTGCAGGAAAGCCAGACAGGTGGAGCCCTGGGGGGCTCAACATTCTTTCCATGTTGGAAAAAATGCAAAGTGCCTTATTGGATGCCCATATAGCAGATAAAACATGATAAATGCCCTCTAGAGTGGTGAAATGTCCATGACAGCGTGACAAACTGCCCTCAGCAGTGCCCTTCCAGTGTATGAAACATCATAAATTGCCTTCAAGAGTGGCCCAATGTCCAAGACAACATGATAAAATTCCCACGAGGGTGCCCTTCCAGTGGAGGAAACATGATAAAATGCCCTCTGGGGCAGTGGTTCTCAAACAGAGGTCTGGGGGGTCCTTCAAGGGTCCCCAGAAACAAGGAAAATAATTCATTTTTACTGTAATATCATACATGAGTAAGACAATCACAGAATGTATGACTATTTGATCATCACTTTCATACACCAGTCTTGCCTCTGTATTTATTTAACAGTGATGCACCACAACAGCAAGGAATTTACCACCACTGCAATATGTATAATTATTGTAATTTAGTCCCAGTGTTCTCTAAAGCTAATCTAAGTGTAGTCCAAATGCTTAGATGTAATGATTATGTAATTATTAATAACATTTCTAACATTAAGACCATGTATCAGAAATGGATATGAGACAAAACCAGAATTATTGCCCAAAGCACCACAACTGAATTAAAACTGCAGATGAAACACTGTACACTTTATGTAATGAAACATCTAACAGCAAATGTTTTATCAAATGGGGTTTATAGTTTAGGGGTCTGTGACATGAGTGAGTTTGAGAACCACTCCTCTCTGGTGCCCTTTAAGTGGACAAAACTTCACAAAGTGCCTTCTAGAGTTACCCAGTACCCATAATAACATGCTAAAGTGCCCCAACATGTTGGGTTTATTATACAACCCAACATGTTGGGTCAAAAGAAAACCAGCATTGGGTTACTTTGACCCTGTATGTTGGGCTGTACTATTAACACAACATGCTGGGTGCTAAAACACAGTGTTGAGTTGCATTTAACCAGCATGAAAACAAAAACAGCATGTTGGGTAGCGCAATCAAAGTTGGAATACTGAAAAAATTTGTACTCAAGTGCATGTACTGTTGCATGGCTAAAATATTACTCAATTACAAGTAAAAGTACCAGTGCTAGAAAAATTCTTAAGTAAAACTACCTTTTTCTTTTCTTTCATTTCTAGGCACAGGACTTATTTAAAAAAAATGCAGAATTTCTAAAATCAATAATAAATCAGAGGTCATTTTACAGCTCCTTGGTCCCCACTGTGAATTGAAGATTTTGCTGATGGAGTCAGAGCACACTGCTGTAATACACCAGAGCTCTGATGTGAACAGGTGGATGGTTGCATGATGAAGCACGGATGAATGCATGATTTGAGTGAGTGAAAGACAATTACCCTCGTTCCCCATCGCATCCCCTTGAGCACTTAACAAGGTCAAGCACTCCTGAGTGAAAACAACAAGCTCTCATCAATAAGTGGCTGTTGAGGCCATTCCAAAATAAATTTGTTTTACAACGAGCCAACTAACAACCACTCATTAAACTGTGACTGCAGTTTGGATTGATCACCCCTGCATAATAATTAATGACAGGGAGACTTAATATCCAGGTTCACTGAACATCACTTCACCATTAATAGTAAGTTGAAGGAGAAACCTGAAGGCAAGCAGCTCAGGAAGCCCTCTGCTTAAATTTGACTGGGAATATTTGAATCAGAATAGAAGATCAACTCTATCAATAGAACAGTCCAACATATTGAAATATACACATTTGGTATCTCGCCCAGAGATGGTCCAGATCTGCCAAACATATATTACAATCAAGAAACACAATGCCTTAATCTGAAGGAATTCAGAATTTAAGTAAAATAAGAACGAATTATTAAAACAGACTTAAAGCCATAATATGCAATATTTTCCTTAAAAAAAAAAAAAAAAGTGCAGACTCCTATAAACAAAATCTTTTCTATCATCACTTATGACCCACTAGAAGTGTGTGGAGGTGGCTGTTTCTGCAGAGACCATGCCCGCAAAATAATTTTACCTTTAATGTAAAATTAATATTCTGTTCATCATATCCCCATGATCATAACTTGTCATGGTTTTGTAATTATTTAACTTTAATTATTTTATTGATGTTTTTGCATGTCAGCTTTTACAAATTAGAAGCTGTTGTTGTTGGACCCAAAATGCACTTGAATGCCTCCAGTTTAAGTCATAGACGATTTGGCTGTGGCAGGCTGTTTTTTGCCATCTAACTTTTATTTCCCACTAACTGCTAAATTCTCCTGTTTTTGTCTGCTGATGTCCAACAGCAGCATTTGAAGCTGAGTGGTGTGTTGTTTTTTTTAATTCAGGTGTGAATTTTTGTGAATGAAATTTGCTCTCTAATGGAGCGGAACAGGCAGGTAATGAGTTAGCCAGCCAAAGAGAGCTGAGTCTTTCATTCAACTGGAAAATCAACATGTTTAATTTTTATACCAGAACCATAACATCATGATCACAGAAGGTAAACCGCCTGCAACATGACAGTCTGGACTGTCTGGTACTTTAGCCTCCAGCTCTCTCCTCTGACTGAAAGAAGGCTGGACCAAAGTGAACAAACAGCAACAGAAACTTTCTCATCCAGTGGGAACATCAGGGAGTTGACCCTTGGCAGAGCCACTAGAGAATATGATTGATTGAAATGCATATGCAATTAATATCAAATTAGTGGTGGGGACGATTTTAGGCAATCACAAAAGTGGTACCCTACCATAAATTACACCCATGGATGAATCTGACTTGGACTGCTTATACAAGCAAGCCTTACAGGGGGAAAAAAGTAAGAGAGGTTTAAGATAAGAACGTGAAAATGTCCTTGCATGAGGGCCATTGTTATTTAAGCAGCAGTTCCATATGGTGGCCCCCACAGACAATCAGGATTTGAAAGTATAAGCACAAATAGGATGTGCAGTACGCTGCCCTTAAAGGATATTTTGAGTTAATCCCATGTACACTATCGTGCTGCTGTAAATACTCACTTGTGCCCTGAATGCATATTAATCCACTGCTGAAGTACCCAACAGATAGACTATATATTCCTGCTTGAAGGTTTGCTAAAAACTACAGTCTAACACTACAATTTAGCATAATTTACTGTTTGTAGGAAAAAGCTCCAGCATTATAATTTAATTCCTGCAAATTTGGTGTTTTTTCTTATTGTTTCTAGATTTAGAGCACATTTTCCTTCCTGTCTGTGCTTTCCCTCCTGAGACTTGTTTGTCCTTGGAGCTGCTGGAGTTATAATGCTGACATCTCTCACAAAGAAAAGAAGATAGGCGCAAACTAAGGTAAAAATGAAATGTATTAATCACATAATACTTTTCAGCAGCAAATACACACACCACTATACATACAGACAGACAGGCCTAAACGTCTAAGATGCAAAAGAATGTTGGTGTCACTCTTTAAAAATCCTTATTTACCATGAATTTGTTTGAATGAGTGAATTTCTTGCCTTAAAACTAGTCTGCAGTGCTGTGATGGCAGACCATTTGGCGACACAGGATTTTGGAGCAGAGAGCACAAGTCTAAGCTGTTCTCCAGCAGCTGTCCAGTGGAACTAAAGCACACGCTGCACCTCAGATAGAAGCAGAGCAGCAACACATTTTGGCCTCCTCCCTCCACTTGTTTGGGAAGCAAAATTTTGGATCCAAGCCTATACTTAAAATAACTATGTGCACACTGTACCTACACTCTTTAGTCATTGGCGGTACAAAAGGAAACAGAGATATGCAGGTGAACACAAGCCGTACGTCATGCTGGTGAATAAAGGCCAACTCCAACACTGTCAGTCTAAAAGATCGATGAAACTTTAAAGTAAAGCATGCTGAACCTTTAATTGTAAACTGTTTCTCAGCCCAGTGAAAACCAAAATCCCCTTAAATAATACAGAGGACATGCCTTTGGTGTACTGAGTAACACTCCAGCTCTGCTCCCATGTTATTTTGTTGAATGTTTTACATGAACAATGGCTGGATGTGCAACGTTGTGCCGAAGTGCGACAGACTTCATTACTCATGTCTCTACACTGGGCTGTGAACTACATTGCAATTCTGATTCCAACTCTGGGCTAGAGCTGTAAGAATGTGGTGAGGATCAAAGCGCAGTGAGAGGCAGGAGACTGAAGACACGTTTCAGAGGTTTATTGTCTTGGCAAAACTGAGAACACTGCAGCCAACAGGACGATCTAACCGTCTCACTTGGCAGACGTCAATACAGCGCAGAAAACAAACAACTAAGACAACTCTTCTCTGGTAATCACAAGTGAAAGGTGTTTTACGACTCAGCATCCAGATTAGGAAACAGGTGAAGTCAATGATTAGACAAGCTAAGTTATTGGCTGGAAGTTCCTGCTGGCTCACTCGTGTGGATGGGGGAGAAAGCAGTGAGGATGGCTGCCTGGCTGCTCCCAGCAGCAGGATCAGCCCCCCTGGAGAGCACCGGGGCTGACAGCCCTGACAAGAGCTCAGCTGACTTTAGCTTATCACAGATCTGTGTATTAAGTATGTCAGCCAATAATTAACAGGAAATTGCAGTAGCAATGTGCCCAAAACACAGTATTTGTGGTAATCTGGAAATGGTGTCATTATTACGTAGCTCAACCATCAGAGTGCCCTGATGAGGTTATTTTTAGCCAGGAGTGGTGGCGCAGTCAGGCCACTTTTTCAGTCCAGACTGAAATTACTCAACAAGTATCGGATGGATTCCCAAATTTAGCACAGATTCTCATAATCGGATGGATCTTAAAGTGTAATTTCACCCCCAGGTCTGACCCTCGCTCCACCTACTGCATAATTTTGAGAAATACTAAAAAGTGGGATAAGGGCTGAGAGAAGTGGATTGGGTGGGTGTGCACAGGGCAACCACTGTAGGGGGTGTGGTTCGTGACACCAACCAGAGGGACAGACTGATCACCACTCAGTGTAGCAGTAACAGCTAATGGGGTAGAGCCAACCAAACATGAGCAGCTGCTGTCAGAGTCGGCAGAGAGACACTGAAAATACAGAGAGCCTGATGGAGCTTTGACAGTCACTAGAAGGTCATTTGTGGCCTTTTTTGGAAAGCGAGCTGAGCTAACACTAGCAGTTCAGAAAGGCTGAAAAACTCTCAGGTGTGTGCGAGAGAGTGTCACTAGCCTCACGGTAGCTCTGCTGTTTATCATGGGATGATTATCAAAGGAAAGAATACAGACTTCTACAGTCATCAAAAGTGCCAAAATGTAAAAATACTTAGTAGAGGGTTAGCAAAATGAGAACCAGGTCAAGGTGGAGGGACTATATCTCCACCCTGGCCTGTACACGTCAATCAGAGCTGGTTAATGTGGCCGGGGAAAGGACGTCTGGGGTCTGCTGTTGGAACTAGTACCTCCTCGACCCGGCTTCTGGATGGATGGATGGATGGATGGATGGATGGATGGATGGATAGGATTAGCAAAAGATAGCGTAAACTCCTGTGAATGATGACTCTCGATCAGAACATATTTGAGAATGTGAGCAGTTTTGCACACTCCCACATAAAAGCGGGGACTGAGAGAGGTGGTCCACACAACTCTGATTACAGGGTGTTAACCGCCTTTTTTTACAGCTCAACTATGGTAATCCCCTGACTCCTCTAATGCTACTATGACGTTGACTTTTGTTGTTTTGTAGTAAATATGTGTACAGCTGTTGAATATTCATGTTCCCCTCAAGATGAACTGTAACAGCTTTGATGATTCCCTGACTTTTCATCTAGAATTATCATGAGGTCAAACATTTATTACAGCCACTGACTGTGTTCATGAGTAAACACCAGCAAATCTAATTACATTCCCATCGACCTCAGCTGTACTTTATGTTTACTGCTAATTAGCAAATGGTAGGCGTCAATAGCCCCGCTTCAAAGAGCTGCTAGCATGGCATGGTATTTAGCTGATCGGCCAATTTATTGATTTCATATTTTTTGAACTCTCAAATATTGATGTTCAATCAACCTTAAAAACATCACTATCAGTTGGGCTCTTTCCTGAACCGACTAATGCAGCACTGGTAAGATGATCAATAATGAGTTTAATATATTAACTGACCAAACTGAAAATGAAAAACTTATCACTTTATATCAGCAGTTTTTACAGTGAATTATTATGAGGGAAAATTGTCCTTGATGAGTGACAAGTAGCCCGACAATTTCACAAAAAATGAATGTGTTATGACTTAAAAATAATACATGCAATCGCCAGAAAGAAGTGTGGCAGCTGGTGGGATTCAATAGAATTCTTCTTTTCTTTTTATTCATGAAATGGTGTTTGTTCCAAAAGCAATCAATAAGGAAATAAAAACATTAATTGATGTCATTTCTTGCCTGGTGTGAAATTGAGAAGACAACCCCGAGGGAGAAACATTTTTGGGGCAAAAACAAATTTCATCAAAACATTGTGAAACAGCCTGTAGACACTAACACTGTTCAGAGCAGCAAGTGTAAAACTTTTATTAAGTCTGTGTGTTTGTGAGGGTGGGTCAGACTTTTTTTAGTATGTTCTTGAACGGTCTCATGAGCGGACTAAGAAAGCGAGCAGCTGAGCATTAAAACTGCAGGTGGCGAGAATAAACAGTGTACAGAGGAGGACGGCACCACCGCAGCCCCTCCGGGCCCACGCTGTCGACACAGGAGGGACGGCACTCAAGCAAAAAGCCATTTATCTGTTAAACACACCCTCTGGATTATTTATCGCTGTTGTACACGGCACCCATCCGCTAGAATCTCAATGTCCTCTTGGCTGCCTGCTCCGCTCAGGTAAATCAAAGTGACTGTTTCACCGAATGAGGTATGTAAAACCATTAGGGCAAATTGCAGGAACCAATAGAGCCTGCTGCTTCCACACATTCTGCTGAGCATCTGAGGGCGTTGTGTATCACAAGAGACACATCAGCTCTGAAGGGGGAGTTCATGCCGCTGAGGTCGCTTGTCACATAGGAGGCTTTATCTTTAAGTGAGAATTCTCAGGAGAGGGTCTGACTAATGGCTCTATATCGATGCACATCCACATGCCTTGTCTCGCTGTGACCTTTCAGCGTTAATGCTGTATGCCAAGGCTGCCGGAGCGTCATGCATACTTAACTGTGGTTATTTAAGGAGCAGCGTGGACGGACAGCTCCTCTGTGGGTGGGTTTGAAAGAAATGTTCATCATTAGCAGTGACTAAAGCTTTACCTGACCAGGTGCCGCTCACAAAAACGTCTTTAATATCCCATTCAGACAGATACGGAGGCGCAAGTTAAAACCATGCGGGGTATGGCTCAATGACTGTCATCGGACTCTACCATCACAGTCCTCCTCCAGAACAGGATCTGACGAGGGTAGGACGTCAAACACCCAGTTTTGATCAACTTATTTAGTCAACTACTTTAACAAAATAGGGAGGAATAAAAAAATGAATGAGATGCAGATGTAAGAGTGTGCGTATATCAGAGAACAAATAAAGAACAAATCAATCAATTAATAAGGTGGAGTGTTAAGGATGAATAAAGCCGCCTCACAGCCTGAGGGAAGATGCTGCTCTTCAGTCTGGTGGTACAGCAGCAGATACATCTGTACCTCCTGTCTGATGTGAACAGGCTGTGGCTGATCTTTTAGTATCCTCTGGGATCTGCACAGGCACCTCACCTCCCTGATTCCACTGATGCTCTGTGGATGGGTACGAATGATATTCTGGGCAGACCCACTGTAGAGTCCTCCTGTTCTGAACTGTGCACATTCAATTCAAGTTTGTGATGTTTCCAGTAAAGATGCTTTCTGTTTCTCCTCTGAAAAAGTTGACAAGAACTTGGCACAGGAATTTGGCCTTCTCAAGTTTTCTTAGGAAATACAGCCGTTCCTGAGCCTTCTTCACCAGGGTGGAGATGTGTGACATCTATGACAGATTCTTTGTGATGTTAATTCCCTGGAACCTAAAACTGTTCACCTGTTCCACCTCAGCTCCACTGATGTAGACAGGTGTGTCTTTGCCTTATTTCTCAGAAAATCAGCTCCTTGGTTTTGCTGACATTGAACAATAGGTTGTTTTTTGTGCACCACGCTGCAAGGCTGTTGATTTCCTCCAGATATGAAGTCTAATCATCGTTTGAAAAACGTCCGATGATGGTGATATCATCCATGAACTTCACAATAGAATTTTTGTCCATGTCGGGGGCAGCTGTGAGTGTACAGGAGGGGGATGAGCGCAAAGCCCTGAGGGGCTCCGGTGTTGAGCACTAGAACGGAGGAGGTTAAACCACCAGTCAAAACTGATACATCCATCATGAGTAAGTCATAAGTCTTAAAGCCCTGAACAAGTGATTAGACAAGACAAGATGGTTTAGCTGTTAAAGCTGTAATATATAATATTTCCACATTAAAATATCTAAAAACAAGTTTTGTTGTGTATTATACATTATCCCAAATGTTTCCAACAATATTCAAATGCAGAGAAATCTATCATTTATTCAAGGTAACGGTGCATTTCTTGCACGCCATTTCTAGGTACTACAGGAAAACACGGGATACATCTGAATACATCTGGATACATCGGACATGTCAGAGAATGAGAAAGGAAGTCAGCACACGTGGCTAAACCTAACATGAATAAAATATTTTCTTTTGCCTTCATCTATGAACATGTTATCTGCCTGAGTCATGTCAGATAGACTTTCATCAGATATGGTGGTTGTTTTAAAGTAAAGAAAGCAACTCCCATGATCCCATGCTTCTTCACAATATCATCAACACCTATGTATTCTGTTATTTTTTAATGTTAGATAGAACCTTGGCAGCAGAATTTACATATTGTGCATTTAAGCTAATATTAGCAAAGCATTAGCTCACTAACAATGTTAATATTAGCCTCCACTTCTTTGTGCAGCTTCAACTGTTGAAAGAAGGTGTAAATTTTAACCTGCACGTTTTGCATACTGCAATTCCTTTTTGGTTGACCACTTCATAGCTTTTGTACATGGGAGTCTGCTATCTTTTTTCAAATTGAATTTTTCTTCCGACGCACCTGTCAGACATTTCAGGTGTGCAGAGACCTTCTCAACATTGCTAGCTTTTGTACATGAAAAAAATTATGTTTGGTATCATTTTTTCAAACTCAAGCTCAGTGACGTAACATTAGTTTTTCATGGTTCTCTTTTACAGCTTGATTAGATGCTGTTGGATTTGATCAATTAAAGTCAGTCTGGGGAATGAAATGTCAATTGGTGGTAATAGTGTTAGGAAATAAAGGCAACTTTTTTGGGCATAGTGGTATCGAGGAATTTCAAGTCAGAAGGCTCAGGTCCAAGTGAAGTCACAAGCCATTGGTTTTGAAGTCCAATTTGATTTGTGAGTTTGTTTGGTTGTTTTTATTCTGTCAAGTTGAGTCTAAAGTCATCAAAATTTTTTACTCAAGTGACTGGAGTCCAAATCATGTGCATCAAGCCAACACCTCTGATGCCTTCAGACAGAAGTAGAGAGGTGAAACTTTTATTTGGTAATTATTCAGTGTCATTCTGTAGTGCAATTCTCAGGTTTATCAGGTTTCTGTGGCTTTCACAGTCTCCTAATACACTTTTAACAAGGAATGAACATGCTGTGAATCACACATAAGCTGACAATGGTGTACTTATACTAGATATACACAAAGTACACTGTTAGTCCTGCTAATGTCAGCTAAGAAAAGAAAAGAAAGAAGAATTAGGTCCCTCATTCAAACTAGAGTTTTGGAATAAGTCATCAATGGTTTTATCACATCTCCTCTTGACTGCAGCAGTGTAATATAGTTCAGTTCCTCTACAAAAGTCCATTCTCAAAGCAGGGACTGTAGCTGTTCCAAGGTCTATTGGCTGAAAAATTAGAGGTTGGTCCAAAAGAAAGAAAAGTCTGAATAAATGAGTGGAGAAACATAGCAGGTTCTTCCATACAGGATACAAGTGCTCCCTGGATGATTTGATGAGAATGAAAATGATGTGAGTCATGGCCTTCACAGTCACCAGATCTCAAACCAGTTAATCACCTGTGGGAGAGTTTAAAAAAAAAAAGTGTTACACAGTGCTCCAGACCATCATTATTTTTTTAAAGAATATTGTTAACACTCAAAAATCTAAGACGAGGAGCATCGAAGCTGTTATTAAAGCACGTGGTCGACCAACACATTGCTGACACAGTTTTCCTTTAATTGGTCCCTCATGCAATATTAAGATGATCATACTTGGCTTTGGAACAGACTTCTACAACGTGTTCATGGCAGACACAAGTCTTCATTTAAAGAAAAGGCTTGACATTTTGGTTATTTGCTTTCTGGTGGAGAATTAGCATAGCTTAGCACAGACAGAAAACAAGGAGAAACAGGTAGCCTGCCTCTGTTTAAAGGTAAAAAACTAATCAATAAGGTATATCTAATTTGTTAAAGCCATGCAAATACTAATGCATTAAACACAAAGTTCCTATTTTAATTGGGGGTTGTGTGCAAAAATATTTTTTTCGATCTGAGCAGTTGTCATGCATCCAGTGGAGGATTTAATATGTTAATTGGTGACTTGTAGAGGAGCTGTTCAGCAGATTTTGTTAACATTTGACAATGCCAGGCTAGTATTTTCCCCATTTCTAGTCTTTGTGCTAAGCTAAGCTAATCTTAAACCCTAAAGGACAGACATGAGAGTGGCATATAATATAAGTCAGAAAGTGAAAAACTGTATACCACAAAATGTCGAACTCTTCCTTTAAAGTTGGAGATACACTTGTTTTTAACTACGCATTTGCACATGTATGATGGCTGCCTCACATATCCTGCATCCATTTGGAGTGTCGGTTGTGCACATCCTCACATCCCCTTCCCTTCATACACATATGAAGGATAGGGAGCAATGTAGGGGCAGTATTGGGATGTGACAGGGTCAGGGGTCAATAGGCACTTCAGAAATGAAAGTTTGAAAACAAGTGAAATGGAAACACATCAGAGACAGCGACGTCTGTACATGGCAGGAAATACTGAAAAAAAATGAGTGGGAATGGTCCTGATTAAATATTTGGTCCACAATTCATCAGATGCCAGGCCTGGCCAAGCAATTTTATCAATCACCAGTCCACTGAGACCAATTTTTCACAAAATAATATGGTAAGTGTTTTACATCTAGCTTATAGTCTCCGATTTCTCTGGTCTACCCTCTAGTGGACGCTTCTGGTAACACATGCAGTACATGGACGAGTTTGAACAAATGCATTCATAACATTTGTCTATGCAAACCCATGGCTAAAAAGCAAGTAGCCTAGTGTGTATCTATAACTATTTGTTGTTTCATTCATGTCTACGTGTCTTTTCTAGTTCTTTCTACACATGACCTGCAGGCTGTATAAACCAATATAAAAACAGTCAATAGATATTGCACCAAGGAAAAGGTTAAACAGGATGAGGAATGTTTGCAACATGCTATCTTGTGGATCAATATATGATTTCTTCCATTGAAACACTAATATCTTTCTTCCAACACAAGGAATGTAACATGATTACAGAAGTCTATATTGTTTCAAAGTGGTCACAAATCTAGCCAGCCGTCCTCCCTGTCTTCACTCTGTCCACTGATGCTTAAGATCTTTAAGAGATTCGCTTTTGGCCTCTGAGCGACTCTCTTTTCATCCGTTCAGTCTGTGTTCAGAAATGCAACCCCTGACAGACCGTGTGGCTCTGTCCTATAAATGACCTCTCCTCTGGGAATTCTGTCTTCTCTTCACAGCAGTAGATCTGCCCCAGTAAAAACTTACACATGCCGGCACATTAGTGTTCCATGTCGTAAAAAGCGGCCTGTGATGTGGCGTTGCATCGGGAACTGGGATTCCTTTGTCTGTCAGTTTGTGGACATTCACTCGCACCGCTTTTCACCCCTTTTTATAGCCAAAGGAACAACTGAAAAGTTGAAATCTTCACACAATGTGCTTATTTCCGTCATGTCTCCAAGTGTCTGGCCCTAATTTCATACTTTATTCTTAGTTGAGGCTAATTTTGTCTAAACAGCAGAAGTAGGTTAATGACTAAGTCGTCAATAATTTACCCCAAAGTTTCATCTGTGAACATGTCATACCTCAGTGAATGATACTGGTGAAACAGATTCTTTTTCCCCTCATGTATGTTACATGGAATTTAATTTCACTCCTCCAACTTAATGTTTAACACTATTACCTAACTTTCTTTTTGATTTTGAAGGCTGAGGTAAATGGAAATAAACAAGATGCATCAAGCTGGAACTGTTCCAATTACTTGTCTTTCTGGTTGGTTGTGCTCCAAATGTAAAACCGTGTACAGTGGAGAGAGAGAAGAGCTAGGACAGGCAGAGGTTTTCATGTCAGTAATTTCTCTGTCATGTCTTTGTTGCATTCCTGTTTTTTTTTTCCTTTCTTTTTTTTTTCTTCTGTCAAGGCTACCTGTCACATCCACTTAGACTGAGGCAAGGTGGGGTGCTTTCTGAACCAAAGTGCCCTTCAGTCTGCTCGGGCAAGTACTCCCTGGGAATAAAACCAAAACCACAGGCTTCCACTCCATGAAACAATTCTCTCTGCCACTCCTCGGAGATCTGCCACTACAATCTATTGAATTTCAAAACTGACTGGCAGGGAGACAAAAGCCCAGGCCCTGATGCGACGTGTTTATTCTGGGTAATGAAATCTAGATTGTGGTGAGCTCTTTGGCCATTTAATCAATCCCCTGAGTGATTTTCTATGGGGCTGTCCACGCATTTAAGTCCACTTCGCGGGGTGCAAACCCCAGAAAGGCTGCTGAAGTTGAAGGGAATGAGAGTAGTCACAAGTTGCCTTGTGGGCATTTAGGGGCTTTAGGCCTTCTCACTCTGACCCAGAACAAACCACTTGCACTGACAGACTAGAAACAAAGTGTTACTCACATGGCAGAACATTCAAACACATAGAAGTATGCTGGAATATGTGATGTAATCTGCAACAAAAATCATAGGCAGTGGAATAATTTGTGGATAAAGCTACTGTGATGTCACCCATTGGTTTGTGAAGTATTTTGAAGCCTCAAGTTTGGCATTATGGGGGTTGCCATCTTGTTTTTTTAATGTTACAGAGTATGTGCCAGACCAATGAGAGTGTGGAGCTGGTGGGTAACATAATGCACAACATACTCTTTCTTGTATTAAGACTAAACAATACAGTTAACTATGTTTTTTAAAACTTTTATGTGAGAAATAAGCAATTTAGTAACAGAATCTTGATCCATATTTGATCAACCCTGGCTAGTTTAACAGTTTGATCTGAGTTTTGTGAGTCCAGTAGTTTGTTATTAAAGCATACCCTCATTTATGGTCAGTTCTAGTCTAAATAGGACCATAATTTACAAAACGAACATCATGATATACAGGAAATGATTTCAAACTAGTGATTGAGACCATAAATTCATCAGGAAACTGTTTACTGAGGCCATAAATCAAGTGAAAAGTAAGACCATTTTCTCATAAAACTGCATACAATGGCACTTGTGTTTGCAACCAGCAGAGTCACCCCCTGCTGAGAGAATGAAGGTTTAAGGTATTTCTTCATTGGTTTCACTTATCAGACTCAGAACCTACGTTCACTTATTGATTTAGTGATTTTGCATCACAACAATTCGCACAAATTCAACCAATCTCTGTGAATTCTGCACAACCTTGCAATTTTGTCCGATCACTGCAACAACTACCACCAATTTAAGTTCCACCAGTCATTGCAGTTCTCTGTGCAAACGTCATACATGAACCAGTTCATTGTTTTATCATTTTGTTTGAACTCCATTATGCTTCTTTGTGGAATACCCCTCAGCTGCACTTCTTTAGTTACAAATAAAGAATATTTTGTCAGAATTTTTGTAATTCTGAGCCTTTGTGATAAAGTTACTACAGTTTTATTCAAAAAAAAGAAATCACTACTTTTTCCCTGCAATTTCATTGTAAAAAAAAAAACAAACTACTAATAATATCACAACATGCACATATTTTTAGAAAAGCTGACGTGAAATCAGACATTTTAGGTTCGGGCAATCCCTAAAAAACCTGGAGTAACTGAATAATGTTAGTTTGTATAGATCTTTTTTTTATTTTCTAATTATAAATTACTTGTATTTTAATAAACACATTTTCTATTCCAGTATTTTATATTTCATTTTGATACATCTGATGAGCAAATATTTGTGCCGATCTTTCAATGCAATCAATGAGAAAATTTAAGTTAAATTATTCTAATGATCGCATTTCCTCCTTTTTCATCTGTTACGTTACCTATTAATATTACATTGTGACAAAACATCAGCATGTAGCACAAACCATTTTCCTGCAAACAGCGCACTGTACTATTCCCATGCCTCCACGATCGGGCAAATGCACAAAGTGCGAATGAGACATGGAGTTCTCTAACGAACACGGTGTGCAACCGACGGGCTGCAGAGACCAAATCTGACCGGAGGAGATGATGGGGTGAATCCACACTGTGGTTCTTTTCTGCGCTGCAGTGTGTCTCCGACTGCCTAATGAGGCCTTATTAATTCAGATCAGGGTGAATGATTACCTCATCATTCCCATTCTCCAGAGAGCTCCCTCTCCCTCTGTACTCTGCCCAGTAAATTTACAGCGCGGTAATCCAGGGGAGCGTCTCTTTGCCATGAGACTTTAATACGCTGCGTTTGGAGTAGGCGCTGAACGATACGAGTCAGGACAGACCTCTAATATGAACAAGTCATACATGTTCCTGTGGGATTCAGCAATTACTTGGAATTGTTTTAAGTCTGTGCAAACGACTGGTATCTGTTTTATCTATTTTTAATCTATTCTCTTTTGGAGAGGCTGCACTCCCACCAGCAGCAGATCTCTGACAGTAAACACAGAACACCCTCCCCATCTCTGTGCAGAGACTAGTTGCCTAGCAATGAAGTCTCTGATTTTATGGTCTGTGAGGCTTACATACACAAGAAAAGGAAAAAATCCATCAGGATTAGATTTAGAGTACTGTAACAGCCAGGCTCTTACTTTTTTTTTGTGCATGTTTATGTGGACAATATCAGGCCGCTGCTCTTTAGATATCGACAACAAAAAGAGCACAGCAAACAATGCCGCACGACCAAACAGCGAGCTTAATCCTCACCGAGTGACACATTGGCTCATTGATCCAGCTCCATGGGCGATGCTCCCCTCACCATCTTTTGATTGAGCTGATGAAATATTAAACCAAACTTAATCTCTGAGGGCCAACACAGGGTTTGTTCTTAATCAAATTTGCAGTGATTGAATTCAAAGCTTCAGAGGGAGGAAGGAGAAGGCACTCCTCTGTCTATTATTTCACCACCAGGATTTCATTTCCCACACCGTCTCAGTGGCTGTTCAAATTTTCATGGAGCTAGTTGTTAGGAAGTGTAACAGCTGGATGTGTTATTTATTGGATGGTTGGTTTTAGTGCTGCTGTCAATATGCTCAAACTGTTTAAAAAAGGAAAAACCATGATGGTCCTGGACTGAAAAACAGCAGCATTGGTTGTTTGTTCAACTGCTTAAAGGACAAGGACCTCTTCTGGCCATGTACATTTTTACTTTTTTATCTCAGAGGCCAGGACAGAACTAGCCTGATGTTGTCACAAGTAGTTGTACTTTAAACGCACAGAGTGTAATTTTTCTGCTAAAAGGGGTCTCTCAACTAAAACGCTAACAAAAGACAGACTTTAATGATGTCATGAAGAAGTGTTGGATCATCCATGGGTCCTTTACACTGACATGGATGTTATGCAATACATCCACAAGAGGGCACCACTCAAAGTTGAAAGTTTCTGACCGCTTTGAGGCAGCATTGCAGACAGTGGTGGTCAGTGCGGCTACTAAATACTCTGCAAATTGGACTTCTTCGTACTTTCTGGGGTCATGTCTCACTTGAACATCTGGTTACACTGCCACCACGACTATAAGTGGTACTTTCAATAAACATGCACAAATACAGACAAAATGAATGCAGAGTACAGACAGAAGGCTCCATCTGTATCCAGCATAAATGAGTCCTAAAGGGGATACAATGCTACTGACCAAATGAAACACTGAGGCAACAGATTTCTCTGGGTTTGAAGATTGTTGAAACATCTGAGACACAACTCAACAAAATATAACATAGGTCAGTTCGTTTTTAGACATTTTGTGTGTTACAATATACATTTTAAATTGAAAACAGACAACTTTTCAACCTCCTGGCTTTTCCAAGCAATATTAATGTAGTGCCTCTGTGGCATAGACAACAGGTGTTGTGTTGAAATCTGCTTCCTGTCAATATGTGTTCCCCCTTACTTTACTCTGCTTTGCCTAACTATAACCATAAGATTATTAAATCATGGAGGGCACGACTATCTGATGGGACACCGGATTGCTCTCTGTTTCCTCTTTGAAAGCATCACTTTGGAAATAAGAGACAAGAATGATGTTCATTTAAGCAGTACATTAAAATAGTCACAATTTGAAACTGAATATGGGAACAGATATAAGCTATTGTAATAATGTGCTCTGCAAAGTATACCTCATGTTACTGCTTTGCACAGAACGTAGGGGTTGGTGTCGAGGTGGAGATGTGAGAAGATAATGTAGCAGAATGATGTATTTTGTATCTCTGTGTGTTGTAAGTGGGCTTGCACTGTCAGCTCTCAGTAGCAAATGGCTATAGGAGAGCACTTTATAAAGGCAGGTAGTTGTCATCTTACATCCACTTCCTGGTTGCCTCGCGTCTTGTTGCCCCTGCTTGGCAACTGTCGCAGGTATGATAGCAGAAGCTGCATTGTTAGCCGTCTGATTTGCTGCTGTTACATTAGTCATATTGTAGCTTGTCCTATTGTGGATCACCCGCATTCTGGAAGTGAGCTAATCCCGAATCGCTGCAGGTAGCAGGGGTTTTTTTGCACTGTAATGTCTCCTTTGTTTCCTTGTTGTTTGTTGTAATGTTTCACTAGGGAGCTGCGCCGCCTATGCTAGCTGACATGCAGAAACGCTGCTGCTTTGTTTACAGCTGTCTTTGCCTACAGCCACCTTTTCTTCTTCTTTGCTTACGGCTGTTACTGGCTTCAATTCTCAGACCTTTACTTTTCGGGTGCACTGACATAGCGGTCAGCCCTTCTTCTGATTTGGGCCATCTTAATTGTCTGACAGCAGCGTTCATCTCAGATAATGTGACTTAAAATGCTGTTTATCACACTGTGTGACTGTTTACTATGTGATTGTTTTCCTTGAATTAATATTACTTTTTGCATGGTTTATGGTTTATTTTGTTTAGTTGCACCATGTCACCACATATTCTCTGTAACTAATATTGTTTGGAAGAAAATTTTAGTTATTTTGAGCAAGTTGCACTTTTTTAATGACTTGAAATTAGTAGTTTGTTAATTTTTTTTATTGGTTTTGTTTATTTTGTTGCAACTTTTTGGGGCAGCTCACATTGTTTTTGTGTTAATTTGGTTATCCATTAAATTTGTAATTATGTGGCTGCGGACCACATTTAGTTTAATGTTATTTTGCAGACTATTTTCTTTTCCAATAGTAGATTAAGTCTTTTTTTCTTCTAATGTAACCCCACTAATTGCTTTTCCCTTTTCCCCATTAAGGAAACGTGAATTGTGTTTTAATGGTTTTTTATCAATTTAAGAAAATAAGACGATCTTTTTAAACAGAAGCCTTCTCTAGCACTGGTACCATCCAAATTTAATATAATTCCTCGGGTGAAATTCCCAAGGTGGTGTTGTCTGACTCTTTTGGTGATTTAATAAGGTAATACCTCCACCCGTTTGCCGCAATAACATTACGAGAAAAAGCTTGAGTTTGTTTATTCATGTAGCCAATAATGAAAGTGAGGCGTATTAATAAAGACCCAGTCTAAATGCAGATTGTGTCATTATTCAATAGCCATTACACTCTGCTATTAACATTTCCTTAATTTTTATCTGTATAATGATAAGCAAAAAGTTGTTCATTTTCACTCTAAGTGAGCCAATTGAAAGAATGTAGTTGCAGTCTTATACCCACTCACTGTGGGTATAAGAGAGAGCTAATGTTAGCTTGAGTGTGAAGCTGCTGGAGTCCAGTCATGATGTTACAGTACAGCAGCATCAGACTGTCCTCTGGCTAAATCTCAGTCTACCTTAGATCGACAGGTGTCTGTTGACAGGTTTTGTTTGTACAGACAACATTATACCTAACAATACCTGGTAATTCAATATGAGCAGAGTCTGGCCGCTGTGTTGGCTCATTGATCCAGCTGACAGGAGAAAGACAACAAGGATTGTTTAACTCAGAATGAATTCATAAAACTTTTCAACATTGTAATTCAAAAGCACTGCATTGTCGTATATGGGACCCCAAGTTTTCTATCCCTGAAGTACCTGTATGTGCCAGTCTGATGTATCTAAGTGTAACTGTTTTCAAAATCCCTGTCGCTAAATGAAAGAACAGCAACCTCTAAGCTAGCTACCTACATACTGAAAATGGCAACCCTAACCCTAACCTGGTCGCTAACAGGAGGGACTTTTCTTCAGGATTCACCTCCCCATGTGCAACTGTTCCACCAAAACAAATTATGCCTCAACGCTATTTTGCAGGGCCGCTGTTGCTGCATCCTGGCCTTTGCACCACCTCGGTTTAAAGAAATACTAATTAAGCCAGAGTGTTTTTTCCCCCTGTAGAAAAATGATGTGAATGAGTGTTATGTGCACAGCCAACCCTTTCTCTGGAGCTGACACAGTGCTGTGGAGATAGGTCTGACTAATGCTAAATTATATTAACCATGAATTTAACAATGAATCACAGTGCCAAAACTTAAGGGAATTATGAGCCAACCGACTCTGCAGAGGTGGAAACCACAAATAACTTTATTCAAATCATTTCATTCAGTTCAGTTTAAAGATTCACTGTCACACTGTGGTTCTTTCACTTATTTTATAAGCTAAGCAGCCACACCACCGTTGAAAGGCACATCTTTATGTACAACAGTAAGTGAATGCATTCCGTATGCGTTCGGTGTGTTCACAGTACAAGCTGTGACGGTTAATTGAGAACAAAACTAGCCATACAAGCACTGTACAAAAGGTTAATAACTCCACATATCATTTACAGAGTTATCAGATTTTCATTGTTCTTGTGGCTTTCATGGTCTTTAATAAGCTTTTAACGAGAAAGTAATGTACCGTGAATCACAGCTAAGCTTGCAACGGTGCGTTCAGTCACCAATGAGGAGAGCTCCACTGCTGTAAACTACTGATTCAGTCAGTGATAACAGTGATTAGTGAGAGTGAGTTCACCTTTAAAGATTTGTTGGTAATGATCATTGACAGTATATAAAGATGGACGACATGACATCTCCCTTAAAGTGAAGCCAAAACATCTCAATCACCCCCTGGTGGCTGGCTGCAGTATAGGTCATTAACTCCGCCCCCCTCATGTACAGGAGGTCAAATAAATTTTCTACCAAAAATCATTTCTGTCATTTCAGATAGTTCTTACCAACCTGATGTATGTTCAAGTGTTAATTTTTCTGAAAATTTTGGTTTTAATTAGCTATAAAAAAGGGTGTTTCACATAATGTTTGACAGCTGAGCTCTGCTCACGATTGACTTGGCCAGCTGTATGGTGGGACATTGATAATACAGCTCCTATATCCTTGAGTCTACAGTATGAGTCTCATCAGCCAGGCTCCTGAGTAAGTTATCGACCTTCTGCACCCCCCACTAGTGATGTGCGGATCAATACTGAAATATCGATACCTCCAATACCAGATCTTTATGCTCTAAAATCAATTCTCAAATCAAAATATCAATACTCCTGAGGTAATGTATATCATTAACAGGAACACAGTGGAAAGTAACTAAACTATTGAGATCTTGTCTAAATTACATGCGGTTGGTGGGAACTACTTTTTCTTCCGCCTGGGTAAGTGCATAATGCGTAATTGCAGCGGCTCGCTGCTCAGTCAGTCACTCAGTCTCAGTCTGTAGACACAATGGCAGAGCATAAACAGAGTCATGTGTGGAGCTATTTCAGCTCCACAGACAGCCAAGACGCCTGTTTGTGATGTTTGTGGAAAAATGGTAAGGAGTTGTGGCAACACAACAAACAAACACCTCAGGTTAAACCACAGCACAGAATACGAGGCATTTATGATGAGGCGGACAGAAGAGGATGGTTATGAAATAAGTAACGAAATAAATACATGCTTCAACAAAGAGCTGCATGAGCTCAGCTTGGAGTAATGTGTATCACTGAGATCATCTCACATAGGCAAAAAAGCCTAGATTTGTTCAGGTAAGGTTTCCTAAAGAATTTATCATTTAAAGTGGATTACATAAACTAGGTGTCATTAAATTATACAGAGCAATTGCGATAAAACAGACATGGTGAACTTAAAATAAACTAGACTTAATATACTAGAAAAGATGGATAAAAATAAAATTTTATCTATAAAATATATCTATTATTATTTACAATCAGTCTAATTTGAAATATACTACTTTTTTTTAGATTTACCAGACACATTAGGTGTATTTGCACAAAGTATCAGTATCGGATCAGAAAGGAAATCGGTGGTATCAAACATCACTACCCCTCACACTATGAGGCAAGCTCTTAGGTCCTCCACCCAGGATTTTCTAAGTGTTTTCCTCAGACACATTTTAAGACTCCTTTTCCATTTGACAGCCCCTAAAGTTTGGAATAGTCATTTAGGCAAAGACATTTGGGTAGTAGGGTTTTTACATTTTATTCCTGTGCTTATATCTTATCCCCTGGTTTATTTTATCA
The DNA here is from genome assembly GCF_056507025.1 of Lutjanus erythropterus. Classification (NCBI taxonomy): domain Eukaryota; kingdom Metazoa; phylum Chordata; class Actinopteri; order Lutjaniformes; family Lutjanidae; genus Lutjanus; species Lutjanus erythropterus. The sequence continues at coordinate 31,441,241 of NC_139322.1, forward strand.
GGTGTTTTATCTTAAACAAGTTTAATTTACTTTATTATATTTTATCCTATTTTAACTGTGAAGCACTTTGTGACTGGTGTCTGTGAAAGGTGCTATATTCATAAACTTTGCTTGCTTGCTTGAGCTCCCTCTAGTAGTACACTAAGGAATCAAAATACTTATTAGGAATAAATCTACCTCCTGCATGTCCTGTCCATAGCTGAATAGAGTATTCCTACACTGCTGTATTTTAACATCAGTCATTATGGTCATACCTGGAGAGCCTAATTTTTTCTGAGGTGGTTTAAAAAGTTTAAGAAACTCTGGTCTACATATTCACAGAGCTATATTTTATTCATGATAATATACTGCATCTAATTACGAAAGGCCATAAGAACTGTTTAGGGGAAAACTGCTTTTAATGCCAGCACATTAAACATATATGTTGTTACTTTAAAGATATTTGGTAATGATAGCAATTCTGTTGGACTTTCAAAACAATGTGTATGGTTCACCAGGGGCATATTTTGAGTTCTGGTTTTGGCCTGGGTCCTGGGTTAGTTTCACTGGCTGGTTTTGGGCTGGTTTTGATCGGTATTTGACTGGTTTTGTCACACAGACCTGGCAATCCTGTTCAACCCCAGCCACTACTGCACAGACTCTGGATCCAGATGACATCACCAGTGCAAGATGGCAGCACTCACATCCAGAACATTTTGCCTTCATTTTTGTACAGTGGGAGGAAGTGAAAACACACTGTCCTTTGTTCCATACAGGCTGTGGTAAATATGCTTACACATACTGAACACCTCTAACATCATTTTGGTGTTACAGTGCATTTATTGATTTGATTCAAGCTCACTGCTATCATCATCATCCTCGTCTCTAGCAGCAGCAGGCACCAAAACAGCTTACAGATACAAGTAAAACTGTAAAGGAAGGCTAAAGCTAAGTTTCTATATGTTTCATGGATGTGTAAATAGGAAATTGTTTTCTAACATATTAGCTACAACAAATTCTTAAGTAGTTCCAACAACATGGCGCTTGGAAAATCCGCTAGTTTCTATAATCTGACATATTGTCAGCCTATTTATTTTACACTGGGACACATGATTATACACACTCACACATATACACACACATAGTTTTTACTGTATCTATAAACATACACAATGTTAATTATGCCACTAGGGGTCTCTCACACTAAGATAATAACAAAAGACGTAGTTTGATGATATTGTGAAGTGGTGTGGGATCATGGGAGTTGTTTTCTTCACTTTTACATGACCACCGTAGCTGATGAAAATCTGTCTGACATGACTCAGGCAGAAAATCATATTCATGGTTGAGTTAATATCATAGTTTTATTCATATTACAGTTAGACACGTTAGCCGAATCTCTTCTACACTCTCTGATGGTTCAGATGGATCCCATGTTTTCCTGGAAGTTGTAGCAACTAGCTAGCAACAGCTAACAGGAAATTCACTGTTACCTTGAAGTACATAACTCATATGTAGATATATATATATATACATATATATGTAGACACATATATATAACACACTTGTAGCATTTTTATACATTTTAAATCTAAAGTGTTGCATATTTTAGCTCTAAGACCTGAGTGTGATCACTGATAGAATTTTCAGATACTGTGCAGATTCATTTGTGAGTCAATAAGTTTATTTTTGGATCGTGCATGAATTCCTAAAAGTGACCAAAAAAGACCATTGTGAGGAAAGAAAGTCAAGCTCATGAGTCAGGACAGAGGTGATTTCACAGAAGCGCGGTTTAAGAAGCGTAAGAAGAAAATAGACAAAAGCTCACACTCATGTTAAAAGAAGCTCTGTTTGGTTTTTGAATTTTCCATTCCTCTGGGTGAAGACTGAGTAATCCACACCAGAGCTCAGAGCTCACCACAGGACTACAATAAACTTCTTTGGCAGTGTTGAAGTTTTTATAGCTGCTCCTGGCTTCAATACTATCAAACACAGTGGATGCCAGCGAGTGTGGTCAGCTTGTAACGCCAAATGAGAACAGCGGTGATGTATTTGAAAATGCACTTCATATGACACATACCAGAAGAGAGCGTGAGAGTGCCTGCTTTGAGAAAAGAGTCTGCTGATGTTCTCCTGCATTTTTAATTAATTTCATCCTTACACTTCACCCCCGCTGCATCTCCCAGTTGCCAAAGCTCTTTAGCAAGAAAACCACTGGGAGAGATACTCCCCATCACATGGCTCCTGAAAAAGCTGCAAGATGACACAGCCCCTTTTAACTGGGGCCATATATAGTCAGTGGCGTGTGTGTGTGTAGTATATGTGCGTGAGCTGTCATGCATTTTAGCTTTCTCTTTGAGGGCCAAATTGTGTTCACAGAAAATGAAAGAATCCTCTAACAAGAGGATGTTTGGGTCCTTTTTAATCTCCAAACAGATATCTGCAAATGAATGCAGAATCTGCAGACAAGGGACAAGATTTTGATATCAAAAGCGCTCCGGTCTCCGTTTGAAGTCTGGGTCAACCCGTTCTTATCCCAACATACATATCATACCACTCTGAGTCTCATAATGATGGACAAGATAGCCTTTAGCATTTTTTAACAGTTGGTTAGCGTTGTTAAATGGTCAGAGTTTGGTTAGGTTTGCCCGTTGATTTCACCATGGTTCTGATCCATCCTCTGCGTGGCTGCAGCGCCCACCAGCAGCACTTCAGAAACATTTCAGCAGTGGAGCGTTTTGCCCACTTGATTATGTTTACTTGCTAAGATCTTGTTGATTAGGTGCTCTTTCCTTACTCTTTGTGCTTCTACCGTGGATGAGCAGGCTAAATGGCTAAAGAGTTTCTTTTCTGTCTGTTGTTATGATCATGAGTCTGCACAGGGTCTTTTATTTTGAAAATTAACCACATTCTCCCTGCATTTTCTGTGTGTGACTTCCTGCTTGTTTGATCTGCTCAGCACTAATTGACGCAGCAGCCATCAAAAATACCCTCTGTGCCTGTTTGAAACAGAGCGGAGCAGAGAGCCGCCTCTGGGACGCGCTGAGGCGCTGGAGGTGGAATCACAAGCATTGTGTAGAATGGCTGCCATCATCTCCAGCTGATATGGCAGACCTGTAATGCTTGGTGGACTTTAGCCATTAGGCACCAAAACTCTTTGGTTAGATTTAGGAAAAAATCATGGTTTGGGTTAAAATAAGTATGTTATGTACTTACATACATGATGCACAAAACTCATCCATCCACCCCACCTCCTCCATACTTTCTTGCTCTTTAGACTACCTGAGCTAGATGTATTTACACCAATGTGACTTCAAAGTAACAGTAACGTTAAAGGGTTCTTCATGCATCTGTATGAGACATTGAGTGGTGTGACAAAGCATCAGCATTTGATGACCTGGGAATAAGAATGGGAGAGAAAAAGAGGCCGAATCCATTGGCCACAATGAAATCTGAAACCCACTAGCTATTATCTGGCGATGATTTTCATTGTAGCTTTTTATTAGATTTTTAAAATGTCTTGTTTCATATGATTTTTTATCGAGATTAGCTGATATGTCATCCGTTGCAAATAAAATAAATAATGAAATCTTCGTCAGATTGCATCCAAGATGGGATCTTATTTTAAAAAGTGCACAAAATGAGACAAATAAAGTTTTCTCTATCAAAACATTAAATGTTGGCAGAGGCAGGCATAACTATTATAACATATTAGAACTACAAAAATTACTGAAATTAAGTAACCTAGCATTTTTTATTTTTTTTCTTAATTAAAGCTTTAATATGACACATTAACACATGCACATTAATATGTCTAAAATGCTAAGTAGATCTTATATATTTTGTTGAGTTGTGTAATTACATGGTCCCACACAGAGAAATCCAGAATTTAATTTGTTAGTAACGGCAAACATTTCCTGTTAGCCATTACTAGCTAGTTGCTAGTTGCTGCAATTTACAGGAAAACAGGATACGTCGGATACATCAGACAGTTAGGAAGGAAGTCGGCAAATGTGCCTAAAAGTGACATGGATAAAACTTTAATATCACCTCAAACATGAAATGGTGTCAGCAGTCATGTCAGGTAGAGTTTCATCTGCAGTGGTGGTTTATAGATATATCCTTTTTATATTTTTGCCCATTAACTACGGAATATGGTCCATTTCTGCTGTTCATTTTTCAAAGTGCAGAGAGGCACATCATTCACTCTGTAGAAAAATACATATAGCTTCTTTTATTTACTAGTTATAGACAGAGTCTTACTTTTGATACAGAGCAAATACTGTGCTTCCCTGTCTCCTCCTGATGGTCTGTTATTGTTGGCAGCATGAAGTCGCTGGCTGTTTGAGCACAGACTTTCTGGATCATTTTCCAAAGTGTACTGGTTTATTTCTCCAGGTAGCCCCTTTTGATGCCTCAGCATTACTCAGTGTTACCATATGATTTGGTCACATAGCATTTCTATGTCAACCTGAAGGGGAATAAAAAGCAAAAGTTTATTTATTTATTTTTTACCTTTTTTCCTCCAGTGGGGATTTCATCTTCAAAGGCATGTCCATGCAGTCCAGATCAAATGAGAAAATGCATACCTGGCTTGAGCCAAATGTTTAAATCCATTATTTTGCTGCTTTCAAACATTTTCCCTTAACTTTTCTAAAAGTGTGGCTCTACTTTTTGTTTCTGTAGGCTACAAGCTGTACAATTTGTCTGCTGCCCTATTCTATTGGCCTCTAGCTGTCTGAGGCAACCTGTTACTTGAAAATATAGACTTTTTCCTGAGCTTCACATACTTAACTCTATGCAGCTGAATCATGGGTTAATGTAGAGTCACTGGTTTCACTTCATTTTAGTTAAGACTGTAAATGCACTCACATTAGCCTGAAAATAACAAAATGAATTGAAAACTCCTCTTGACTTTGTATAAAAGTTACATCATGGTCACGTGGTGATTCAGTTCTTTTATTACACTTCTGCTCAACAGTGTGTGCTGTCTGTGAAGATCAGTCATCCGGGTCATGGTAACCCTGTGTGCTAGAAATTTGTTCTACCAATTTGTTTTCCCGATTATGTTCTGATGAGAAATGCCCACCAGGATTATGTTCACAGACAATGTTTTCTTGATTGAATGATGGATGGAGAGTGAGCCTACAAAGCACAGGACCTTGACTGCAGAGAACAGGTCCACATCCTGAGTCCCGTCTGTGTTCAGGTTTAGACAACAGCAGAATTTTGGTTAGATTTAAAGAAAGATTGAGGTTAAACACTGTATGCCTTTTGCTTTAGTAACAGCAGACTTATTCAGATTTAAAAGCAAGACCATGCTCTTTCCCTGACCTGAACCAAGTGCTGTGAATGCCTCAGTATTACTCTATAAAAGATTAATAATAGCTAGTTTATTTGCTATGAGCATTATTGCATTCCAAGATTATTACTGAACATTTTCATGATACATTCAGTATTAACATTTTGCAGACCAAATTGACATGATTTTTTATGTCAACGCATAGAGAGCCGATGTAGTAGACCACTGTGGGACATGCCTACGGAAAAAATATGAATGGTAGTTAATGGCTAGAGTCACATTATTTTTTGATCCCATTTGAACTGTGTCATAAATCACATGTATGAAGCTTCTCAATTTAAAAGATAATTTCACAAGTCTTGGCCATCACAGTAGTTCAGAAAACTGCTGAAGTATCAGACTTTCAAGATGCGTAATTAAAAAGACTACACCGGTCCAGGTCAATACTGACGGCTTATGAAAGATGTTTTGACTGGTAGGCAATTAGAAAGATGGACATACTAAATAAGATGTTGATATGTTATATATTAATCTAAATTATTTTAGAATAATTCACAGTTGCAATAGCATTTTGCTGAAGCCACCCTGGTACCCCCTTGACGCTCCCAAGGGGATCAGGGCCCCAACTTTAAGAATCTCTGCATTATGTTACGTTACATTATCTTAAGTCACATTACGTAAATAAACAAACAAGCTTGCTGATTCTATCATGTTGACCTTTATTTCACTAAAATTAAATTTGAGTCCTTTTTTATCAGTAATTCCCACAATTATGCTTAATGACGTATAATAGTAACAGTAATTGTGAGGTGGTGAGGCTGAAAGTTTGGCTACATTATGAGCAGTTTCGTTTCAAGTGGTTACATTACGCTACGTTGCATTAGTTATGTTCATTATGTTATGTTATGTAATGTCACAGGTACTCACATTACGTCATGCAATGTTACATTAGTCAACTCATGTTACATTATATTAGTCACGGTACATCATGTCGCATTAGTTACATGAAGTTGTATCATGTCGCGTTGCATCGCATTATGTTATGAACAAGAAACTATAGGCATTAGACTATTTGTTTCATTCGTCTGAAATATGGACATGAACAGACTTGTTGGAATAATAAGCAGGATAATTAGATTTTTTTTTTTTTTTCTAGGCAGTTAGTGTATGAATGAATTGTTTGACTGTGACTAAAGCTTTCACTGCTCTGGTCCCGAACTTAAGACAAAGTTGGTCTGTTTGCTAACTGTTAGGTAGCTGAAAAACTTATACAAACTTATGCAAATCAAGTCACATAATCCAGTTTCCAGTGAATGAATGGAATCATCAATGTCCAAGTTCATCTAACAAAATATTGTGAGACTTAATGTTTGAATCGGGATTGAAGGTAGAAGTGTGACAGCGAGTGAATGGCTGCATTTCATCTGAAGGCCTTCACAAAAATCATAATACAAGGCCTGCTATGTGTGTGTGTGTGTGTGTGTGTGTGTGTGTGTGTGTGTGTGTGTGTGTGTGTGTGTGTGTGTGTGTGAGCTGTGTCTTGAAGAGACGATATCATGTCATTTGGGAATGAGAGAGTGTGTATCTGGTCTTCACACTGCAGTAGATCCTCGAGTGAAGAAGGAATCTCATTTCCTCTCGGCCAAAAGGCTCGGGGTGAATTGATGCGCGGAGCTAGCGGCCCGTGTAAAATTGACCATGAAAGTCGCTCAATTCAGATCAAAGTCAATACAGCCCCTCTTGCCTGTTCAATAGCTTCAGTGCATTAGAGGTTGCAAGGAGGCTTAGAGGGCTTTCTCCCCTTTCCCCTCTCGCAACGCCATCCAGAGACCAATGACACCGAGAGCAGGGCCCCCGTGTTTCTATGAAAATAAATGAGAGTAATGGACGGTGAATAAAGTAAATGGTAAAGGAATGTCCATTTCTGTAAATACAAATGTACAGTACATATAATATTTATAGTGCATGAGCAGTCATTCAAACGCATCCGTTAGTGAAATCAACTAACTCAGACTCTTCATGCTGAGTCTCTTAGAAACAGTGTTGGATCAAAAGAGCAACATGTGGTCTACCTTGCTTATCAAGCAGAGCAGCATTCAGAGAGGATTTATTGGCAGCACTATGAATGTCCTTTAGTCCTTCATGGGTGGTTTGTTGTTGTCAAAAGAAAATGCCAGTATTTGTCTTGATCTTTTTCCGGCTAAACTAGATTGTTGTTCGACACACATTGTGTTTTTAGCTGCCATTCAAAGCTAACAACACCGTCCTTTTACACATTGTATCCCATTCTGTGCTGAAGTGCTGGAAAACAACATGTTTACTTTGAACTGACTGATATTTGTGTTGATCTGCCAACATTGTCTGTCACCTGAACATCAGAGAGCTTTTCTTTAATTAATGTTTTAAACATGTGATATGAAATAGATTATCAGTGAGGGAAATGAAGGTCCTTTTTTTTATTATTTTTATCAAACAGCCCACTGAATTTCCCTTCATTCACTATTGTCATGAGCAGCTTAAATGATATAATTTACAAGGAGATTCACTGAGAATGAATCAAACAAAAACCAAAACAGGAAAACACAAATATCCCGTAGTTAGCTACAGTGCATTTTACTCTTGTGATAAAATGCATAAATATTAAAATGTGACATTAGAGAAGACTCCTAAAGTCATCAATTCAGGAATGATCTTTGCATCACTTAAGTGTGAAGTGCCACCTCTGGTTAATTTGTTAATACTTAGTACAGGAGCACTGGACGTCAGTTAGAAAACACTATATAATAAAGATATAATAAATAGTATGTGAAATATAATGTGTTAGTATCATAAAATGATGAGTAACTTTGTCAAAATAGTAATTAAATAATGAGGAAGCAATGTCATTATTTTGAGATGTTAGCCCATTATTTTGAAGAAAGTTTCTCATTTTAATGTCCAACTTTTTTCTTTTTTTTATCACATTGGCAGTAATGGGCCTCTGTAGAGAAAAGGTGCAGTCAGCAACACAATGAAGAGGAGACAAGTTCCTATAACACAGATCTGACTGTTTGTCACTGTTAACTCCAGTCTCTGCAGTGTAAACCACACAATCATAGAGTAACATTAGGTTTAAATGGTCAAAAAAAAAGTTTATATCACGTCGACACTTACGTCCATATTCACAGGCCCCTTTCTTGTACTCTTTCTGAGTGCTCGATCGCTTGCTCTCTCTGTCACACTTAGGTAGATAGGCTGCTTTTTCAGTGGTTCACACCAGGCTTGAAACCTAACCCGTGGCTGGTTATGTGTGCAGCGTTTTACTCAACAGAACACACTGGTGTCTAAAAACCATATTAACGGGAACAGCACAGGGGATTGCCCCAAGAGAGGCATCAAGACCACTATGGCTGCAGGGTGTATCATGTTTTTTTAAAGGGCATTAAGGCCAAACTGAGGGGGCACAGCGGCCATGGCAGTTGTGACCACCGTGAAATTCCTGCTCTGCTCTGATGTTTTCTCAGTTTTATATTCTGGACTGTTGGGAAATTTTCCAAACTTTAGGCAACATGCTAAGGCCTCGGAGCCATTGAGAGACCTACACTAACTTTTAACAGACATACTGTCTCTCTTCTAGACAATAGATGCAGCTGTCCTCTCCTTTCAAATAAACAAGGGAACAACCTGAATAGTGTTGCTATGGTGGCTGAGGTCACAGAGGTGTTTGTCTTGTCTCTCTGAAAGGAGAAGACAGAACTGTAATCTGGTTTGGATAACACTGACCCTGAGCTTATGGAAGCAAAGGCTGATCAGCTGTGGTCAGACCTCGTGTATTCATACTTCCCATGTTTGGATTTGCAGACCAAAAGGCTAATTCTATATGCTGTAGGTGTGTTGGGTCTGACCTTATTTGAGCATAGGTTCATCATGACCTTATCTGTGAATGTTTAAAGACTATCCTGGAGGACTGAAACTCCAGAATTGAAGGGAACATCAGGACAGAGCGTGTTCTGATTTTTTCTTCATTCTCCTTGGCCAAGTATAATTAAACCAGTTTCAGTGTAAGACATATTGGACTCCTGTGTACTTCCTCCTTTTGATGTATGGGCAAAAAGATAAAATCCATGACATGGACCTGAAGCAACATTATTTTGCTTCTTTTTTTTAATTACAAACTTTAAGTTGAATGCTTGTACAAACATGAAAACAAAAGTTAGCTCATCATCGTGAGTTAACATCAGAACTCGTGTGCTGTGTGTGCGGCTCAGTTATTGCTGTCTCAATTATTGCTATTATGGTTGCTGCTATTATTATGTTGTTGTCACTATTGTCATTATTATGATGCTGGCAGTGGCGATGATAGTAATGGTATGGAAAATGTTTTTGGCAATTATATTAAAATTATATGGAAGATGTTGTGATGACTGTAATGATGGTAATAATATCGGCAATAATTATTGCTGTTGTTGTTATTATTAGTGGTGTTAATATTGTATATAGTATAATTATATCACATTACGTAATATAATTTAGGAGATGGTTTATAGTAATAATATATATAATATATATTATAATATTATATTAAAGGAAATGGTTATGATAAGGACGTTTCAATAACATCACCATCTGTGCTGTGTGTTCTCTTCTACAATATTTTTTACATTGTAATGTATGTATTGTCTGCATGTATTGTATAATTTTATGCACATTCAGACCCCAGGAAGAATAGCAGCGGCATGTGCTGCGGCTAATGGGGATCCTAATAAACTAAACTAAACCTGCTGAAAGTCTTATTTTTGCTGTTGTGATCTGGTAATGGTTTCAGAAGGCAGTGACAAACAATGTCGTCCTGCCGATAGTGGTGGGAGGGTATGGACAATGACATATTTTGACATTTAATCTGGAGGCATGTCAACACTGAAAACAAGAATAAGATGGGACATGAAATGCTGGCAACACAACATTATAACTGCAGTATATGAACCTCACAGTATTGCAGTTCTGGAAAAGGGACCAGGCTTGCAACAAACCATGTAAGTTACTGTAAGACAAACAAAAGATAATGGTAAAAAAAAAAAAATAGTATGAATGTTGGAGGAACATGTCCAATCCAGTAAGATCAATGTGCTGCAACTCCTGCTGAGCTTGAAACTAAAATAAGTCTTCTGATTCTGTGTGCCACCTATACAGTCCTAAGAGTATTTTTCTTGAATGCATTCTGTTGTGATTTTCTGTCTGCTTTGATTTTTTTTTTTAAATAGACTGAATGAAATCATAGTAGTAGAGATTTAGGGATTGTGATTATCTAGATTGCCTTGTGAACAAAAAAGACTTTTTAATGCTTTTAAAATGCAACCCAAGCAGGTCATGAATGGCAACTGACACATTAACTCCCTGCGGTTAAATAAAACAAACACTTGAAGTGAACATCAAAATGAATAATTTAAAACAGAAATATTTTTTTGCACACCTACAAAGAAACTGTGCTTTTAATTAAAACTTATGAGGAGCTCGTGGAGCCTTTTTAGACAGCCGGATTTAAAGAAAAAAAAAGTTTTATTGCAGGCGACTAAAAATCACAAAATATCCCTCGGGGTAATAGAAACACTTAAGAAAATGACATGAAAGCTGTTAAAATTCATGAATGTCTCAAATGCTGGGTGAGACTAAAGAAGTGTCACTGTGAGAACAGAACTGGCATGTTGAGCTCAGTATACAGCGCTGTGCCAAATGCGAAGTTGTCATAATACGGTACATTTGAAGGCACACAGTGGTCCTCTAAGACTCGACTTCTTTCTGCTCTCTTTATTGAACTGGAATGTCTCCAGGTTCCTGCAGCCAACTGCATTTGTCCTCCTTCCACATAAGATGAGCCGAGACTTCTCCCAACTCTTCTTGAGCAGTTATAACACAGCAATATAAAGCTCATCCTTTTAATTGCCTGAAACATTTTTTGTTTTATGGTAACGATCTAAATATCAGGAAATATTTAAATTGCTTTCAGCCGGCTAATTAACTTGAATGTATAAAATATCATTCATTCCAGTGTGCTAAAATATGCCTGACTTCAGCAGACCTTGGAGAACTTTTCCACAAAAATCACGCCTCACTGGTTTCCATACTTATTTTCCGTGCATTGAACAAACTTCATTTCAGCATCACTGACTCAATCAGCATTTTGTTTGTTTCCACTGTCCAGAACATTAAACAGGAGGCCAGATTGATTAATGGCATTTCATTTTTCCCAGCGTGCAGCGTGAGAAACCCTAGAGTGTTCTGATATATGTCCTCTAATTAGAGCGAGCCAGCTAATGAGCCTCGTTTGGGCTCGGAAAAACTAATAAAGGAAAACTAACGCAGAGGTGATGCCCTGTGGCAATTAGATAAGTTACCAGACAAGCAGTATTTTTCCGAGCGCTTCTGGGGGCGCTTCAACGTCAGGAAAACATTGTTAAGTGTCTTCATTACCTGAGATGAATTTGTCCGGTACAGTCCTCAATTGATCAAGATTGATCGGTCTGAAGACACTTGTGCCAGCTGACGAAAGACAGCCAGTGTGTCTGACTCATTGAGAGCAGGCTTGTTAAGAAGTAAAACTATGATTAAAATGTCTTCCTCTATTTGTAGCATTGTGCAAAATTTGAACCCATGTACAAGTATACTCTAAAAGTTAGAGTAACACAAAATAAACTCTCCTAACTGCTGTCATTTGTCACATATATTATTATTATGGCAGCCACATTGTAGGGTAAGCACAGGTGTCTTATTTAAAGTCTACTGAAAGTCTTTTTGCAGTGTAACAGAGCTGTTTTAAAGGCTCATTGACAGCTGAAGGCAAACATGAAACATGAAAAGAAACTAAACTTCAAACCACAGAGATTCAGTTAGAAGCAACAACAAGATTTCAGTGTTAACAGAAAGTCTAGGGTTACATTCTACCAGACTAAACAGGACTGGTGTGAACACACCCCTAGAGATTTTGTTGACTTCTTTTGTATAGCACTTTTTTTGTATTTTTGTTCCTTTTCTTTTGCTTCATTGTTGAACTCTTCAAACTCAGTCGGTGCATGGCCAAGCAAGCTGGAGAGAAATAACTGCTGGGGAATGAGAGAACGAGAGAAAAGGTAAAACTGAGAGGAAATGCATTAAAAGGGGCAAAGCCCTGAAGAAAAGTGCTGCTAAATGCTGAAAGATTATATGTTCACACATACAATTATGGACATCAGTAATGTTGGAAAAAATACACACTAGCAGCTGGCCGCCCTTAGCACATCATAATATCTACCGTTCCTGAGTTAATGGTTTAGACTAACTAATAAATGGCATCAACACCTAGCAGGAGATGCATACAGATGGAAATATTGTTGAAAATAAAGACCTAAAGTCTTTTCCCGTCAAGTGGAAGTATGTCCAGTTATTCTCAGCCACCAGAGCTTCATGAGGACCAACACATCAGCTCCAGTCAGAGCTCTGAGGAAAATTAAGGTGCAAAATAAACATTGGGAAAGTGCACAGAAATTATAGAGTGATTATTCCTGTAGTGTTGGTTATGCAGTTGCAACTGACTAAGTCTTGAAACTCCTGCTGTTTTGAACAATTGTGAATATTTTTGAAAAAAGGTTTTGTCTGGTAACAAAATGAAAGGATATCTTCCTGGCGTAAACAGTAAACAGGAAAAATATTTCAACAAAATGATAATGACAGTTTTTTGTAGTATGCAGTGTGAATGTGTGATTGACTTGAGCTGACATCCCTCATCTGAATTATTATCCCGGTCAAGTCCTAAAATAAAATCTATCAATATCTTCAATATCTAAAACTAGCTATGCCTACTGATAACAGATAAAACTGTGTTATTATAATCATCTTTGTTTTAAAATCGATTTTTATTACAATTTTGGCCCTTTAAAGTTGTCCCATATTTCCATCAACTCTCTGAGTTAATCAGGCATAAAAAGTGTTAATTACACCCTAAGGACCCCTGTTACACTTTCTAGTTTTAAAAAGGTAGAAAACTGTTAAAGCACTATTAAACTTTCTATTTTTTTTTGACAAAGTCATTAAATAATACTGCAGATGTGTCTCAACCATAATATGTCAACTCCATAGCCCTTCTAAGTCAAAATAAAATAAGGATGTGTAGGCTTGTAGGCTTCTTAAAAGGTTTAATAGCCAGCAGCTTGATCCTTTAAAATATATTTTTCCAGCATAATTGAATAGTAAAACCCCTTCGGTTTTGTCCCAGATGTCCCTATATATCTTTAGTGGTATTGTGCATGCTGTCATGGCTCACTGGGACACTTGAATAGAACAAAGCCAACTTTTTTCAAAATATACAAAGTCAAAATGTTGTTGAAGACAGGTCTGCAGGTAGCCGCTGTTTTTAGTCCATTAAAATCCACTTGCACACACTGGAAACTTGCTAGAGATACTAAATCCATCCCATTGAATTGAATTGAACCAGCCTTATTTCTCTATCAAAGTCATGCTGCCTTCACCATTTTGAGTCTCTCCCTGATTGTGATTTCAAGATACCCCAACATCCAAGATTTTGAGATGCAGCCACTAAGAGGCATTGCATTAATGAGCTTTTTTGTCTGTGAAAGCGGTAATGTGACTTTGGTCACTGTTTTGCATTTAAAAGTGTTTGGCAGCTGATTGTAAGATGCTGCGGTGTCCTTGAACGCACCAACAGTAAGAGAGTGCTCTGCCACACTCAAGGTATCGAGAGTCTTGAGAGATCTTCTAAAATAGTCCTCCTTTTATTTTAATTTGCCTCCTGATGCTTTCTGTTTTGTGTCCAAACCCTTCCCGTCTGTTTTTACATGGAAGCATATCTACCTCAGATCGTAACAGCTGTTTTTTGTGCCTCTTTTAGACCTTATGTCCTAATTGTTCCTGAAAAGGCATATTGGTGACAACAAGGTAATTTTGTAAAATTTAGGAAATCTAATAAGGTCTTATTGTTTGTGTAAAAACACACATTGTTTTGAAGAGTTATGATGCCATAACAGCTTGTTACTGTCACATGAGCACACTGTTTACATATGTATGCGGCAGTCAGCAGCTCACAAAGAAAACACTCAATTTAATAATCAAAACAAGAATGATGGTGTTTAATAAAAATCTGAGTATGAAGCATATATGAAATGCAGATTATGTCATTGTATTCTATGTTAAATGGTACAGTTTGTACCAAAGTAATGACATGACAAGAATCATATTGTGTCATGTCAAATGATTGTTGCAATAAATACTCACATGCCACATGTGTAGTAGATGGTAATAAATTGTTCTTCATGTTCATGTTGGCCAATAAGTTGTAAGTAAGTAATTAATGCCTTCAGAGCGACCACTGATCACTGAGACCTTTATTTGAATAGAGTGGTCCTCCACTTCTTTGGTTAAGGTAAGGTGAAATTTTGGCAGCTAAAACTATTTGGTTAAGGTCAGTCAAAAAGACTGTGGCCGGGCTAAAAGAAACCAACACTGGCTCTTAGGAGACAAGAAAAGTAGCAGTCTCCTGTGTCAAAGTCTGATGCGTTTCTGTACAGCAAAACCTGCTCCATAAAGGCTTTGTGACAACTGAAAACTTTGTGGCAAAATCAATTAATTCTAAAGGAATTGCGGTGAATTTGCAACGCTGACCAACAGCAAACTGTCTTGACAATGTTGACCTTTCTGGGAACCGAGAATCAGAGATAAGAATCCAAAATAGAGGAAGATGTCGTAGCCTATTAGCTGTGTTGCACCATCCACTTTTATTTAACTTCCTCTGCCAGAGTATAAAGTGCTGGTTTGTAGACAGTTATGAAAATAAATTGTGCACTTAGAAAGCTTTTGAGATTGGAGAGCTTTATTTCCTCCCTTCAGTAAAATATTAAGGGAAATTAATTTAATTGAATGAAATTATGTGTCTCAGGAACTACATGTCTTGGCATTGCAGAGAAAATAGAAAGAAGTTAGGGGAGCTATCATGACTTGTACTAGCATGTTTCTGGCTAGCCAGCATCCTAGAAGTTAGCCATCTACCAGCCCTGCTATTACTCACTATGTCACTAAGCTTCTACAACAAAATACGTCACACACAGATTCATTTGTTTTGGACTGACACTTTGCGGTTGGTTGGTCGATTAGTTGGTCAATATGCTCTTGTCTGAACAAATTCTCATATGCAGACCTGATTTTATTTTTGAGTGACAGGCTTACAGAACATTTAACCGACTCCAAATTAACTGACACCATGACAAATCACTACATCAAGGACAGAAGAGCTGAGAGGACAGAGTGTGTAGATTTTATTTTACCTGACTGCTTTATCAAAAGGCTGGCCAGTAACAGTACAAGCTCAGTGATGGATCTATAACAGCGCAGTCCTGGGCACACTTCAAAATGGAAAGCTTTACGTTATACGATGTTTTATGTTGTTGTACTGTTCATTTTGTATGTTAGCGTGTTGAACTTGGCGTTAGTATGTTGCAGAGCTAATGTGGCTATTCCCAGAGGCTGGGGCAATGTTGGACTAATGTTGTAATATTTAGGGACGGTCAAGAGAAGCTGTCTCGTTTGTGTATGTTTGTGTTGCTGCTGTTTGTAAATTGATTTGATAGACATGTCCTGAAGATAACAATATAGCTAAATGTGAAAAGGAAATAGTCAAAGTACAGTTTGTAACGTTATGGAAGTTAATCTAGAGACAACGTGCAATTTTTCCCTCAATCCATCAGTCTATTAGTAGGAGAGTAGGTAGAATTTCAGATGACCAAATTTTTTTTTTTTTTTTTTTGGTTGACTTCAGCCCTGTTAATTTCACTGTGCCATTTCTGGTGTGACCGAGCCATAAGAGGTTTTGCTGTGCCAGGTCAATTGTGCTACTTCAGACAAAGGTCATTATTTGCACAGTTACCAGAGGTCCTTGACAGGAAAATATAAATATAGGTCCTTTTACGTGCTCGTCCAAACGTCCAATGCTTTCATTTTTCCAATAAAGTCTCTGCCAGTCTCAGACAGTGGCTAAAGCTGCAGGAGGTTGGTGTGGCACCAACTGTAAAGCCTTGAAGGATTACCATCACAGCACAGACAGGTCTGATAGACTGCGTGACACTAACAGAAAAGTCCAGGATGTCTCAAGTTTTTTGGAAGGCTGATGCCGAAGCATCCTGAACTGATTGCTGCAGGGCTCACTGTTGCTCAGCCGATGGCAGCGAGGGACAACATAATCCTCTCACTGTTGGATGACTCAGTACATACTTCTAAATGTGTTTGAGTCATAAAAAATAATGGATACATTGTACAGTCTTCTGTGCTGTTCAATTTCATTTGCTCCAGGGCACAATATGTTAGAGAATTGCTGACTTCTCCCAGCACCATTTTGTTTTGTTCACCCTCAGAGCAATCACAGTAGTTCCATAATTTCTACCACATCTGTTCTGTTGTGCTGCAAAACAATATGAAAGAGCTTGGGAGGGGATCACTAGGGTGTGGAGTTTTAAAGGATATGAGAAGTTTTAGAAGTTCATTGTGACAAGGGCAGGTAACGTAGGGGAGAAGATGTGCAGAGGTAAAATGAGCCACTCCCCCTTTTCTTAAACGCGAGCTCCACTGATGTTATGCATCAAATTCTTTATGGAGGTCAGGTTGAAGACTCAATCCACTCCCTTCAGTCTGTGTACGAAAAACATGACTTAACACTTTTATATTTCATTAAGTGCACATGCACATGCGTGCACATTAACTTCTGTAGAGAGCAGATCCTAAGTCAGGTGACTTATGTCATCATCTATAGTTAGGTGGCCTTCATTGTTATGCTGGCACAAATAAACATGGTTAAAGAGTAATTATTCCCCGAAAGACCTTTTTTCAGCTGAAAACCAGTGTATATTGGTATTTAGTTGTGTTTTAGCAAAAACTATTTGAATTCTACATATTGTGATATTTGCATATTGACTGCCCTCTACTGGTAGAGACCCAGCTATTGAAATTTGCTATTCGCTGATTTGGTGACAGGTGATGTATATTGTGGCAGCTTTAGTCACCAACCAACCCCCCTACCCCGCCCCCTCCTCAGCTACTTACCCACACGTTACGTTACGTTACGTTACGTTACGTTACGTTACGTTACGTTTGTAACGTACGTGTGTGTTAAATATGCACATTAAATACACAAGTGAAAGAAAGTGTACTTTCTTGCTTTTATGTCATGTGAAATGTTTATTTGATTTCAGTTTCATGCTCTTCACAGAAGTGCATGCACTGCACACCATTTGAAAGTATAAAGTTGTGTTATTTGTACACTGATCAAAGAGACTGGGCTGGAATTTATATAGTATAATGAGCAATACAGAGAATGTGTGGGAAAAAATGACAGCGGCTCTGCTTCTGCATCATTGATTTTTATACTTTTTAATTAACTATTGTACATTGAGTCTGACAGTGTTTTAAGAGTATAATGGTAAATCACAAGAGTACCCTTACAATACAGAAAAATGTTGTCATGCTGCTTTTTGAGTTATTGGAACTTGTTTGACCTCAGAAAGCTATTAAGGATTTGCTGAATTAATTGCTTTTCGGCCACTCGGGGGCAGAAAAACATTAGAACAAGCTGCTCGACATAAGGCAATAACCATAGCATTTGTTTAGTGTCATGTTTCTGACCCCTACAAAACTTCTCTATGAAACACCTGAGAGAAATATTTGTGTCTTTATCTGCTACCCATTTTGATATCCAGTAAGTCCTGTTCAGACGACCACAGAGTCCTGCCTCTGCAGCTCGGGGTTCACAAATGACAGCAGCAGCTCTCTCGATTGTGGAGAACCTCGCAAGTGACCCGTCGATTCTTAAGTTTGGCCCTGTGTTCCAGGACAGATCAGCTGGCGAATCTTGCAGCCATTTTCAGTGGCAGTTTGAAGTTGTTTGAACACAGAGTTATTACAGTAGTCTAACGCTAGTAAGAAAATGAGACAAAAGCATAAATAATTGATTCAAGAACACTGTGGACTGGAAATATTACCAAGCTGTTGAGAAAATAAGAAAGCCTGTCTGTTTTGCTTGTGTTTTTCTTGACACAATAATCCCTCCACTATAATATAAGTAAATCCCTCCTGACTACACGTGTTAACCTCAACTACATTTTAATATCATATGAATGTAAACAGACTGAGAGACTGTGTTGAAACATTGGATCAAATTTTATCCCTTAAGCACAGTTCTGGTTAAACTGATTTACATAGCAGCTGAATTTTTGTATTTACAACCTGACTGTATATATTATAGCATAATAAAGTGTTTCTTATTCTAGTTAGACACATCACTACACATGCACCTCATGTCAAAGCCATAATAATATTTTATGGAGGTTGATGGATTAAATATCTAATACTAATTATATGACTTATAATCTACCATGAAGATAGAACAACATTGATTTGAATGACTACTCCAATGAGCCAATTAATGCAATCACAAGACATTGGATATGGCTCTAAGCTGGCTTAAGAGCACATTAATGAATTAAACAAATAACAATGGAGCATTGTACAGCAGATGAAATGAATAATAATAACATGTAATGTATTCATGTTTAACTAATAAGGACTCTCATCATAATTTAATAATGATGGTATTAGAGTGATTAAACCTCATTACCATTAAAAGTAATCACTTAGGGTCTGGTGAATTCCACTGTAATTAATTGTCCATGATGTAGCCACTTTTCCGGTGACAGTCACAGTGTAAACAGAGCAGGAGTTCACAGATGAACGGCAAGGAGCCCCACTCACAAAGGGTACGAACTAAAGGTTGAACAATGAGCGCTGATCTGCACTGCTTTTGTGTTATAGTCACAGAAATGAAACAGATTATACATCTGTGGAAGGAACTTACACATACAAAACCCAGCATTGTGCTGTGGTGTTGTTTCGCTGTTGCCAGGCGACTACAGAATAGCTGATGATCTGCTGTCAGTCACACGGCCAGCTGCTGTTTTTTGTGCTGGGTCGGTGCGACTTGGCTACACAAGAATTCTATAAAATAGGAGAATGGTTACAAAACAACTTGTATTTGCTTCTAAGCTGCCGTAGTTCCCCAACGGGGGGGTGGGGGGGGGGCATCTCTGCATTAATACAACTGGTGAACAGAGGAAAGAAAAACAAAAACAATGAGCTGAATTTGTTTCAACTCGGGGTGCTCAAGGCACTCTTCCAAAAAAAAATGCAAGGTGCCGAAAGCAGAGCAATGCAAGATGCAGCACAGCTAGGGGCAAACACAGTGTTTATGGGGCCGAAGGCAAATACTACCCTCTGTTGTCGCTGTCCTTCACACTACCTATCCCACCTACTTTGATTACAGGTTTTCACCGAGCTCTGCTGTGCTGCAAAGGTTCTACAAGAGCAGAAATATATCCTTATAAGTGTGCTTTCACAACTGCCACGTTTGGTCTGAACCTTCTGACTTTCTAGTTTGATCTGAACCAAAGTTACAGGTGCAAAACCTCCCATGGACCATTTTCCAGACCGAACAGCCAAATCTTGACCCGACTGAAAAGGCGGTCACGGTTCAGGTTAACTTTGATTACAGGTTTTCACCTTAGCTCTACTGTGCTGCGAAGGTTTTATAAGAAAAGAAACATATTCTTAGGGTGTTTTCACACCCACCTCATGTGATCCAGACTTTCAGACTTTCTGGTTTGATTAAAACCAAAATTACAGGTGACCAAATAGCCAAATCTTGGTCTGACCAAAAGAGGTGGTTTCAGTTTGGATCAAACTGATTCATGAGTCAGTTTGTTTCTAGTGTGAAAGCAGGTTTTTGAGTGGTTCAGACTTCCTGACTAATTGCAGGAAGTTCTAGCAGGTTATCGTCAGAACCAGAAAGAGGGAAAATGCAACAAAACAAAATGAGCCATGGTAGCACGCTGGGAGAGAGAGGAGGAGACCAAATGTTTACTGTAACTGACAGCTGGTCTGATGACTTTATAAAGTGCCCACCGAAAAAACACTCACTGTGTGTGTGTGTGTGTGTGTGCGTGTGCGTGTGCATGTGCGTGTGCGTGTGTGTGTTTCCTCCTACCTGTAGTACTATTTATCCATCTGATTTTTTGAGAGAGAGACTAAATAGCACTCAGCAAACATTTGAAAAATTGAAAACCAGTGTCTCTTTCCAAAATTCATGAATAATCCACAGACGTTGTTGTGAGCAGTTTCATGTAAGCACCACTTTCTTTCTGCAGTAAAATCAAGTGGAACTACTACTGCTACTGCTCACAACAAGGTCTGAAGATTAACTTGAGTAACTGGGTCATGATTTTTTTGGGGAAAAAAGGCGTTTCCCCTGAATTTTTCACTTTTTCCACAAGCCGAATGCCATTTAGTCGCATTACAGTGTAGAAAAGGCAGAAATCTCAGAAACTCTAACTACAGATAAATAGCACTACGGGCTGGGGAAAAATATGTGTTTTTGATTTGGGGCTGAACTGTCCCTTTAAGATGTGACTATATGTCACTTTTACAGGTCCCCAGCAACATATTTTATCATCTTCAAAACTTGTTTTTCTTTTCAACATACACACAGGAACAGGAAACAGGGAAGCAGAAAGGTGACCGAGGAACTGAGTATTCTCAGCTGATGTCAGACGCAGGTCCGTCTACAGAACAATCAGCTGCATGTAAAGGGAGCTGCAGCTGGTGTAGGTGATGACAGACAAAGCAAGAAGAGCGAACCCAAAACTAACCACATCAAATGTATAAAATGTAACAAAATGTGAACCTTGGTTCAGAGTGTTAGATGTAAAATCACCCTCAGTGAAGACAACATGATAAAGGCACTGTCACTGACTGCAGTTTAGTTGTTTATTTTGTTTACCTTCAGCACTCCTGATTTAAAATGCTGACTGGCCAAGAGTAAGAGCATTCTGTCAACATCATCACTGGGGACAGATGAGTTGCCATCATCATCATCATCATCATCATCATCATCATCATCATCAATACTACAATCTACTATACAATCAATACTAATGTTGCTGCACAAACAAAATGTTTGGTTTCTGCAGCAGGTTCATCTTCGCAGCATCTGTAGCTGGAGGAAAAAGATGTTACTTTTGAGAATTTACAGTCTGCTTCTTGAATCCCTCCACATTTGTGCCCTGTTGGTCTGTCAGTCGGTATGTTGTTTGCTCTGTCACCGAACACTCTGGTCCAAAGCAGCTGTATCAACATCTGGCAGCGCTGATATGAAATGTGGTTTGAATATTTATTATCCTGGAAGATTGGTTGTTGTCTGCTTTTGATGACCCTTCCATTTGCTCAACATGCTTTCTACAAATGGATATCTGGACAAATTCTAGTCGCATTTCTGTATTATTTGGATAATAAAATAAATTCAGAGGGTTTTGGTGATTCTATTGCCTTCCATCTGGTACCAGAAATCACCTTGTATGTCTACTGAGGACATTCTTGTGCTTTTGTGGACACACTTCACTGTCTTTAAGTCCAAAATGTCTACTCCAAACACAAGATCTCTCATTATCGTATCTGATTGTGATTAAATTGAAAGCGCTCATGCACCAAGGAAATTAAATACATTTCTGATTTTAAAGCTGCACTAATATTTTTTTTTTATTTTAACAACAGATCAAACTACTATTAATATGAAAGGTGTCATTCAAAATGACAAACTACAAAGAATTATCACCCGACTTTACAGTTCCCTACATTCATGCCTCTTTTAACTTCTTGTTTTGGTTTTGGAGCTGGTAACTTCAACAGCAGCTGGGTAAAAGAATAAATATTGGATTATGTTTGTCAGATCTATATAGAGAGAGACATATGACTCCAAATGAATGCTAATGTTTCTGTGTGTCCACTGGGTAGGTAAATACTTACTACATTATTAGAAAGTGATAATATGTCAGTGTTGTGTTTACAGCTTATTCCAGTGGCCTTATAGCAACCAACATAAATCAGTTAAAGCAACTTTTCTTCCAACACCATTCAGAGCAAATATTATCTTCATAGCTCCACTATACAGTATAATACTGTAGGTTCTCAGGATATCAAAACAGTGAATATGTTATCTTCTGTCCAATACTCTAATATTTTAAGATAAGAGCGGCAGAAATGTTCTCATTTTAATATAATATTTTAATATATTCAGCTCTCCAGGTCTCTGTTTTCACTTCTTAGTTGCATCTGACAGGCATAAATGTGACCTTAGGCATTTATTTATGCTTCAAGTCTATATTTCCAACAACAGAGAGACAAAGTCACATCCCTACCAGTGGGCCACTGTGGGACCTAACTTCAGAAAAATATGAATGGTAGTCTATGGTGAGAGAAAATTACTTTTGATCCCATTTGAATTGTGTCAGAAATTACCAGTGGTGGACAGTAGTGAAGTACATTTACTTGAGTACTGTACTTAAGTACATTTTTTGTGTATCTGTACTTTACTTGAGTATTTGTTTTTTTGGAAACTTATTACTTTCACTCCACTACATTTACATTTTTCTAGGAAGGTTGTTGTTACTTTTCGACTGAGCTTTGAAGTCAGCAGTTGCTGTTTTTTCTTTTCTAAAATGCAATTGGTCACATGCTGTGTTCCTCACAAAAGAAAACCAATCAGCTCCTCTCAAATGGGATTGATGTAAAAGTGGAAATACATCATCCAGGTGCTCTCTGTAACAAGAACAAGCAAACTCTCCCTCTTTCATTCAAACAAAAAGCAGTAATGGTGACGGCAGGAGAAAGACAAAATTAAATCAAGTTGGATTGTTTTTATCCGGGTGAAAAATACAGCATAATTCATGTACATACTGCCTCTGAAGACAGAAAGAAATCTCAGTTATTTAACAGACTTGGAGAACTCCTTACAGTTATCTTCAATCTAATTTTATGATGTGATTTTAATACAGTTACATCAGAAATTGACAATAACTGTCCTTTTTGTTTTTGATTGCATTTCTATGTTGAAGGGTTTATAGGTGTTTCTATAGACTTTGTGTAGCAGAGTGGTTCTACAAGCAGGTCAGTGCATCATCAGGTGGTTTCAGAGAGTTACAAGCTTCTGTAAATGTATCATGAAAACAATACAACATGTATTGATATTAGAAACTGTACTTTGTAATTTGTACTTTTGAATACTTAAGTATTTTTTAAAACATGTACTTCTAAATACTTAAGTATTTATAAAAGCAAGAACTCTGGTACTTTAACTCAAGTAAAATTTTGACTGAGCAGCTTTCACTTGTAGTTGAGTAATATTTGACCAGGAGTATCTATACTTTGACTCAAGTACTGGGGTTCAGTACTTTGTCCACCACTGGAGATGTTTGTTAAATTAAAACGAAAAGACAAGAAAGAGGCAGTTTGTTGTAAAACTGTTGAAGTATAAGACTGTTTAGATACATAATTCGAAAGACCACACTCCCAGAAGTTGCGTAAGTGAAGTCATGATTTTTTCCCTTCAAAAGCTCACATTAGCTGATGATTCTACGATGCCTGTGTGTTTGCATACCAGGATGTAGTCACACAACAGCAGGTCTTACTCATTCTTTCTTTACACAACTGATAAAAGGACGTGAATTTACGGGATAAAACACTTCAGCTAAGATAATGTTACAAAGGGCAGCGAGATTGGTGTTAGTGAGTATACTGTGTAAAAAATGCAGCTCACAGAACAGTTTCACATAAAACTAAATTACAACAAACTGAGACTTTCTTGACTTGTAAAATTTTTAAAAGTTACTGTCTTTTGCTTATCCACACCCACAGCACGCACACACTGCTGCACTCATGCCACAACCATATGCATCACGTTGATTGAGAAATAGATCAGGGATATTCACACATATCAAAGGAAAACTGCAGATTGCACAGAAAGTGTGTGTGCGGATCCTCTATAGACAGACGCTCCAGTGTGGCGAGAACGAGGTCACGACACAAGCGTGCTGACGTGACGTTTGCGGTCGAGACAAGGTGTTAGCCTTGTTCTTTTCTCTGCTCCAGTTATGTAATTGTTACAAGAAGCTCAGTCAACTACAACACTGTGTCCCTGAATTGACCCTTACAAATATTCAACTGGTTGTCTGCATTAGATTTTTCACATGGCTCCCTTTGTGAGCTCCAGGCAAGTTCGCCTGTGTGTCACTCACGAACGATACCAAGGCATCACTGTCTTTTTTTCATTTGTTGCTAAAAATGTGTCTTCTGCTATCAACCTAAAGAACTGCAGGCCAATGTTGACCAAAGAGGCATTAAAGTGTTACCGCTCAGTGGTCTATATGTAACAGAGGCTGGGGACACTTTGACCTCAGTTCCTAAATTCAGCCACAATGCAGGATGCCGCACACTTTTCACGTTAAGCAATTAACGTGGTTATCGGAATGCTTAGAGGGCTGTGGAGGCGTATCTTTGCCATAAAACAAACTTATCACCCACTAACTCCTAAAGAGATCGCTGGGATGTTGTGAGTTTATCTAGTAGGCAAGTGATTTATTCCACCATGTCAAAGTGAGCTCAAAATCACGATGACGAGTGAGGAGACCAGGCTGCTGAACCGATATTACTCCCCTGTAGGAGTTGTTTGCTCACTCAAATTGTCCTCCGTTTTACTCCGGTTTAAGCCCAGGTTGTCAGCAGAAAAGTGCTGGAATATATCTGCTTTAGATATTGCTGAATGAATAATTAAAACCCATAGCTTCACACGTCAAGAGAGGGTGATGTGTACATCGCTTTGAACAAGCTGCGGAGGAAATGAATAAATACATAAATTGTGTGTGAGTGTGTGTGTGTGTGTGCGTGTGTGCAAGCAAGGAAGCCACAGCATTGAAATTACACATGGGGATGAAAGCGAGAGGTAATTTTTACATAAAGCGTGAAGTGTCAGAAAAGCTTTTTAACTCTTCAGCAGTGCAGCCTGTTTAGGCAGAGCATTTGTGACGTGACAGATCCGGCCTATCTCAACGCAGAGAGAACCACAAACAAACCCTTGAGTTCGGCTCTTTGCTTTGACAACTTCACAAATTACATCTGATAGCATGTTAACGCCCATATTCAGAGAGGCCTTCAAGATTGTTTACTTCACGGCAGTATGTACATGTGATTGATTCAGGCGGTGTGAGAGTTCAAGAGTTCAAAGTGTGTGGCTTTTTCTGACTTTTAATTAAAATGACTCTTTTGCGTCAACAACAAGCTGTAATTGAATATATCTTGGGAACAGGTCCCAGGGGAAATGAAGGGTCCATCCCAACTTTTGAAAAGTGCTGAGGACAGGGTCAGTAACAAAAGTTATTTTAGCCTAAAACATCAATTTCATTTCAAGTGTATGCTATATTTATAATATTTTAATTGCTTTACTTTGCTGTCAGGCAGCCTTTTCTGACAGTAAACTTCTCATTCGACTAGGCTCAATTGGCAAAATCAGTCATTTTACCTCACGGAGCACAGGAGTTGCTGGTTTACAGCTGCCTTGATAGGTTAGTTTGATAGTGTTATTGTGTGACCTCTCTTAAACTTTTGACTTTTGAAGAATAGTTCAGGTTCACTGACGTCACCCAATAACACAAACAAACTGACAGATGGCGGCAGTGGAAGATCAGCAGCTCCTGTGTTCTGTGAGGTAAAATGACCAATTTCACCTCTGGAGTTTGGTTGGGTTGAAGGGAGCCATATTTGATTTATGTAACAGTGGTTTCTTATCAGAAAAGGCTGTCTGACGGCAAAATAAAATGATGAAAATATCCTAAATATTGCATACTGATATTTATTTTTGTAGAATGGCCCTTTTTTATGTTGTTGCTGACCTTATACACAGCAGTAAGTTGCTGGTACTCCTCTCTGCTTCTCCAAACTCCACTGTACCTCATAAATCCTACTTCAAATAATCTGTATTATACCTTTAAGAGAACCTGACTCTACTTTTGAAATAATTCACACATAAACACAACACTTTTGGGGGGGTTTGTTTAAAATAGGGGGTTCACCCTATTTGTCTTGCTCAAAGATATGAAACTGGAAGTCACTTTCCTGTCATGTTGTCAAAACAAGGACAGTAAAAGTTCCAGGCCAGAAAATGTGTGGTGAATGTCTGCGGTAAACACTTCATTACTGGTTAATTAATAATGTTACTTAGTTATTGACAGGCGTGCCAGTTGTGTCTGTAGATCTAATGAATCGAGAAAGAGTCTTAGTGATGGTGTAACTAAAGTTTTAACTGTGAAAAAATAGAACCCTACAATAAAACACAAACAGTCTGGCCACTCAAAAAAGCACAGGATATTTTCATGTTAATCATTCACATGGATTGAACTGACCTATATTCTAATAATGAACTTTGTAAACCACAAAAAGACAGTGCAGAAGTGAGCTTCTCTTGTGGTAAACGTGACTCAATAAGCACAAAGTGCAAAATAGGGCCAGCGGTTCCACTTCACCTTCACCCTCGCAGTCACTGCAGGTAAGTCCAGGGCTCAGTTTCATCACTGCACCCCGCTAAGTTTTCATGAGATCTGCAACCATAGAATATGTTTAGTGTCAGTGGTGTTAAGGACAAGCATGTATGCCTCAGACTGATACTGCATGAGGCAGCAGATCCACCTAAAAAGAGCTGAACTTAATAACACTCCTGTTCACAAGTGTGAACACCGACAAAGATCAAGGTAACCAGAGTTCTTCTATTTCATAGTTCAAACCAGAAAACAGCTTTGTATGTGTGTGCATGCATGTGTGTGTGTGTGTGTGTGTGTGTGTGTGTGTGTGTGTGTGTGTGTGTGTGTGTGTGTAATACACAGCCTGTCTGTGTGCGTTGATGCGTTTTGTTGCAGTCATTTAGCTCAACAGCAGATAGCTCTGTTTGCTTCTTCATGGCAACTTTCCCTCACTAATTGGTCGCAGTTCAACTTTGTTGTAGAAGACAGTCTGTTCTCTCTGTCTACAGGTCAAAGTTTCCCGTGTAATAACAAACTCAGAGTGAAGGTTTTTTTTTTTTCTTTCTGAAAAGAAAAACAAATTGCACTGTGACAGCGCTCCCTTTGAGTTTCCATACACTAAATCAAACATTAAAGTGACGTCTGGAGATCATTCAAAGAAGGGGCAGGAGTGAGGGGAGGTTTTTATCAATAAATGCATTAGTTTGATTTGAAACAGTGATCTCAGAAAAGGATATTTCAGTGGCAAATATCCACTGAGAAACTCAGTTTCACTTTCCTTGGGTGTAGTTGCTATAGAATGATTAGCAGCCACAATGTCCAGATAGCAAAATAAATGAGAAACTCCATCAGGAGAAAATCACAAGAAAACACGCCACTCTTTAAGAGTGACTTCTGGAATGTCAATTATAGAAACACCACAGTAGTGATCAATTACTGTACATCCATCATCATTACTGTAATATATTAAACGCTGCTAGTTATACTAATCATGCTAATGGGATCAATTGACAATAAATGTACACTGCATTACATATAATATTAATATAAACCATAAACCGTGACAAACAAGATTAAGAGTCTACAGTCATGTAGGCGCAGTGGTGCTTTAAGCTAAATGTTAACATCACCACTCTAATAGTGACAATACTAACATGCAGATGTTTGGCAGTTATGTTGTTTACCATGTTTATCGCCTTCGTTTAGCATGTCAGCAAGTCTATTTGCTAATTAGCATTCTACACAATGTACAGCTGAGGTTGATGAGAATGTCATTAGCAGGTGTTTGTTATAAACCAAATTGTTGGAAAAACTGAAAATTTGACCTATTGATGGTGTTACTTCAAACATCAGGGGATTGACAAAGTAATTCTAATCATATTTACCTAATTTTATTGACATGATCCAAAAACAACAGAAAATAATCCAGTTACATTACTTTAATATTGTCATCCTTGCTTACTGACATTTTTTTTTGAGCAAGTAATTTATAATTGTATCAGTTGTGTCGTTGTCCAAATCCATCCAAATCCTGAGAGACATATTTAACTTTTTAGCTGCTAAAAGCTCCACTATGTTCGCCATCTGCTAGTTGCAAACTGTGTGTCTCTGGTGTTTGAAGCTGAGCAGTTTACAGTGGCTTTTTGGAGCTTTTAGACAATGATGCAGTAAGAATGAACCAAAACTGTAAAGTTGTGGACCGGAGCTGTAGATGACTTTCACGTGGTCACACTGTTTTCATGTTGTCATTGGTTACGTTGATGTTATAAAATACAGGCATGTTTAAGTGATACAGTTTCAAACTTTTCTCTCCTCTAAATTGATGCTGGGACGGATGCTACACACTGTTTAAACGTTTTAGCTCACATCTTTAACAACTCCCAGTGGACTTGTTTCATTTAACCTACTCTTTGACCCACTTTCAAAGAGCTTACTGCTGACAATGAAAAAAGGGCAACATGACACCTCATATAAAGCAACTCCTTCCGACTAAGAAGCTGTTCGTTCTGATTCTTTTTAATTCCACCCTGTTTGAGCAGGCATCTGGTGTACAACAAAGTCAAGGCCAGGGGACTGTCTCTAACAATGTAGCAGACCTGTCACTCACCCGCATCTGCGTGGTTCCCTTCACCCAAGGGCCCACCTCCTTCCATTAAGCTGAATAAATGAGGTGCCAATCAGGCGGTTGAGGTTTTGACTCCACACAGAGCACAATAAGTGCCTCAGTCTACTATCTGGTTATGGTGAAATCTTGTTGGAGGCAGGCAGGGGGATTCACTTCACACTTAACGCATTGTGGGAGCAACAAACAGAAGCACTCACAGTTGTTGCAGGCAGGGATTTGGGTGTCTCGGGTTATTTTCAGGGTGAGAGGGCTGAAAAACTGAGAGAGCCAGATAAAAAGAGAAGAGAATAGGGAGAGAAAATGTGGGAAAATGGATAGCAATAACCATAGCTGGTACACATCCCACACAAAGGAAGTGCCCCCCCTGGGCCAATAGATTCTTTTGAAAATTCCTGTAATGTTTCAGTCAATTCCTCAAATGTTGACCGAATCCAATCAGAGGTGTTGGACATATTGTGGTTGATGAATAGGCTTCGGTGACACACACCGTAACATCATGTCATTTGATGCGCGTCAGCTGACAGCCATAAAGCACACCAGACCAGGCAGTTTGCTGCGGATTTGCAAAGAATGGTTTTTTGACATGTCATACGTCACAGCAGGGGCGTTTCCAGACTTCTTTTGACCTAAGTGGCACAAGTGGGTCACTGGCTTATGAAGGGGTGTCATGAAGAAGCCTATATGCATGGACATACATACATGTACATGATAGATTAGCATTCATTTACACTTTTCATGTTATATTATTCATATTTTCATACTATATTATTATTCATACTTTAATTACTGAAATGAAAGTAGCCGGCCCTTTGGCTGGTCCTCTCTTGGAGGTGTATAATTAGTGGGTGGGTTGAGAGCACCTGGTCCCAGTTCTCCCAGTTACCATACAAGCTGCCACGTTAATGATCTAGCTGAGCCTGCTTGGTTTCTTTATTGTTTCTCCCACCAACCCCATACTTTCTACACACCCACTCACCTACACCACTGACTTTACTGCCATCCCTATTTCATCTATTTTATTTTATTCATGTTTTTGCAAATAAGTTATTTTAGTTAAAGCCGTGTTTGAGCCAGTGAGAACACTTTTGTTTTTGCTTCCAGTTTCAGTTGACTTCTTCTGTGCACACAATATTTCTCTCAATTTGTTTGTCCTCAAATTTGTACAAATCCATGTTAGTGAGCATTTCTCTTTGCCAAGATAATTCGTCCACCTGACAGGTGTGGCATATAGAGATGCTGTTAAAAAGTATGATTATTGCACAGGTGTTCCTTGGACTGGTGGCAATGAAAGGCCACTCTAAAATGTGTAGTTTTATCTTGAAATAAGACAGTTATTAGGCACTAAGCTGTGGCTATTTCACATAGAGCTAAAATTTGAGAGAAATTGTCCAGTAGTCTTACATCTTTTATTTTAACTTTTGAAAAATGGAAGGAAAAACAAAAGTGATGTGTTTATATTTTGTTGACTCTCGGTCATGATTTTCTTTTTTTTTCCTGTTGCACTTTGAAGCATTTTGTTTTGATTGATACACTGTTCCTCCTCAGCCGAGCATAAAAACCTTTTTGTGATATTTTCAGACTTTCTGAGTTTCTGACATTTTCGCTCTTTTTATGCACAAACCGAAAAAGCATTCAACATGGTGGATAGAAGCAGACTGCACACTGGAGATAATACAAATAATTAAGATGAATAAATGGACAATGAAATGTGGAGACCACAGAATAGTTCCTCTGAAAAACACAACAAGAAGTCAGGCCAAAAATGGGACACCGGTCCGGCTCCTCTCTGCAGTGCTGTCTGTCATATGGAGACAGTGATATCTCTCCTGAGTTTCCTTTGCTGCTGCACCCCTTCCTCAGGAAACATGGCAGTCATGGGATAGAAAGCTGTAAAGAAAGCCTTCGCTGGACAATGACAACAGATAGTATGAAAATATTACATTTTTTTTATTAATCCTAGCAAAAGTGGAATAATAACCTAAATTCCCAATACTATTACCACAAGGAATAATGAGATAATATCATGTCAGGCCTGCAGGAGAAAACTTTATAGCAAGATGACAGGGGAAAATCACGCGAGGTGGTGGGATGTGCTTTCGTCTTGCCTCTGGCCTGCTTGGGTCTTAATTCATGAAAAGTCCCGCTGAGCTCTTCCCTTCCACAAGTGGCTGAGGCTCCTCGCCGAGCATATGAGAGCAACAATGATTAATGTGGTTATAAAACCAGTCGGCTGACTTTTAAGTGTTACACTAGATCATCCAGTGAGGGAGCTCCAGCATGTGCACTGGAGCGACACGAAACTGCACTGTGAGAAGTGCATCGGAAACAAATCTCTCATCAAACTTTGATGCTCTCCCGCTTGACAAAAAAAAAACCCTCCTCGTCATTTGACCCGGCTCTGAAAATCCTTAATGCCTCTTAAGAGTCATGCTACTGATGTGATATTTGCTGTCCATCATACACTCAAACTGTGCTTCTGCTGGTTTCACATTAGAGGCTTAATTGGTATGTTCATTTAAAAGGGGCGTTAAGTATGAATTTTACTGTCTCATGACACAAAATGGCCATAATATATTTGTGGGTGGTAGATAGGGCTGTGGCTCGCTCACACTGAGTGGCTCAGAAATGACTTGACTAGAAGCTGAGATCAGTTCAATTTCCAGCACGTACTGGAGCAGCAATCATGCCCACAATCTCACATTTCCAACAGCTCAACAACCTTACTGAGGCCAGTACAGCAAACAAAGAACACAACAAACCAAAACATAAGCTTTAAAAGCAGCTGATATTATACTTTAATTATTATATCTATTACTCCTGATTTTCTTCTTTTGGCTGCAAACAAGCATTTACATTTTGATGGGCTGCCAATCATCAACTCCCACTGTGGTGGTCAACATGAGACTCATGTTAATATACTGTTTTGTATAGTGCTTGTAGTTGCTTTACAATACACACAATTGTATGCATGATGGTGTGATGTTCGACCCTCTCTGGACAGGACTCTTTGGCTTCTCCCTGCAGGAGCCAGGAGGGTGGTTTCAGATGGTCAGGGAGACCCAGCTCACCTGGACTGACTGTCTGATTACTCTATATAAAGTTATGGCAGTCAGCCAAACTTTCGCTGTCTCCAAGCTTTACAACCTTTTGGTTTTGTAGGGTGTTTTTTGTTTGTTTGTTTGTTTGGTTGGTTGGTTGATTTTTTTACATTTAAGTCCAATATTTTGCCGTAACATGAAAGGTGAAAGACATTTCTTGGGATATTTTTACATCACAATTATTCTGCATCCTGTTAGTATGGCCAGTCAATACCATTTCTTGATACGGTACAAGTTTACTCAGGATAATTCCCAACATACATAGTGCAGGACTTTTGGTTAGAAAAACATTAAACAGTTACAAAATATATTACTTTGTCCCATAAGTCCTTAACCATATTACAGTAAAACAGCATACGATTGCTCCAGTTTCATTATAACAACGCCAACATAAATGATCATCTCTTGAATCTAGCCATCTCTTTTGGGTGCAATAGGATCGGTGGAGGATTTTATAGTTTGTGAATTGTGTCTGGTTTTATTGTATTTGGTTTATTTAATTTTTATTTAAAGGACGATTGTGTAAATAAGGCTGATCCACAGCAGACAGAGAGGGAAAAAGAGTTTGAATATGGACAGATGTGTCGACTTGATATAAAAACTTTTTTATGCTCATGAATCATAATGTTACTGTACACTTCTGTGGTGCGTGATTTCTTTATTCCAAGTCAGAATTGTGTACTTTTAAACACTTATTTCATGCAGATTGATCAGAAAACTGAGGGAGGACGAGCCAACCGATATAAAAACTTAACTGATGATGAATCCTGATGTTATTGTACAGTTCTGTGGTGGTGTGACGCTTGTCTCCTCCAACAAAATGTTGCATTATTGCAAGTCATGATGAAAAGTCCAGACTCTGTGCCTCCTCTTCATCTCCTCAGTGTGTGTCAGTGTGCTGTCTGCTGTGGTCGAAAACATCCTCACTGATGTAAACTGTCAGAGTGACACTGATGTAAATTATCCTGATCGATCGATTGACAGCACTAGTGAAAAGACAATGTCAAAACAAGTATTGCTCGTAGTGATGAACGTACAGGACCTGCAGCTCCCCTCAGCTTTATGTAGGTTTATAGTGAGTTTCAACTGGCGATATGAGCCACAGCAGGCAGCTGTTACTACACACTGTACACTCCCTGCTCAGCACCAAACAAGACACATAATTTGTGTCTAGCAGGTGGACATCATAGAACATAAGGTGCCCAATATTTCTCTAGGAGTTGATAGAGTGGGCTAAACTGGGCTAAAGAGATTGAAAATGAACTTGCATTGATCAGGTGCACAGAAACATGACTCCAAATGAACAATAACTTTGCTTCATGACTGTGGCATGTGTAAATTAGTGGCTGCTAATACGTGTGCAGCATCAACTAAATAGGTGATGTCAATGTGCTCTCAGCTTGCCAACCTGTTCTGCCCAAGTTGCCAAAACAAAATTGCAGTGTGTCACCACAGTTAGTTATCTGTAATTCTGAAGGAAGTTATTCCAGCATCAGCCAAGTATCTCAGGAATTGCCCACTGGTGGATCAGCCTTGTCTTACAGGTAAGGGCGTAACAAACCTGCCAGTCCACTAGAGGATATCATGTCAGTGTCGTGTTTTGCTTTGCCTTGGTGTGAAAAGTACATGCGTGTATGAAGGTGGATGTAGTATAAAGTGCAAAAAAAAAGTCCACATAGGGAGGAGGTCAGGGTGGATGGGTGGGTAAAACACAGTTCACACAGGAGACGGGGGTGTGCATGACGAATACCCTTTTCACACCTTGGTGAGACAAAATGTGACACTTTCATGGTGGACTGACAGGTTATTACATTCCTTGGTGTAATACCAGGTTGAGTGTATATCTGAACAATATGAACAATGCCTCCCACAGCCCTTTGTGCACATGCAGACATTATTCAAATGAATATATTCCCTAATTTTATCTCAACTCAGGAGATTAAACTATCCCCTTTCTGTGCAGAAACACTTGTGTCAGACGCTGGTAGAGGTTAGAGTTAGGATGCACAGAGTTGTTAGCGGTTGAACAGTAGTGTCTTGTATACCCACACATTAACTGAAATACTTACCTTATGTATAATTTAGCACAATATGCAGGTATGCAGGCCCCTCAAGCCGCCTCCACACTACTTTGGACAGCTGTGTTGAATGTAAATGGTGTCCTATTCACAGAGAAACTCCAGAACAATAGCAAAACATCTTCCTGTTTGAGTGGAACAGCAGTTGGCAAACAGTGAAAACAAAACAACAGGGAACTGTTGCACCTGGTCATGCAATTATCAGCAGGTGTTCAGGTTCCAATTAGTAGCAAGTACACAAGAGCACGGGAGAAATCAAAGGAGGCAGAAAAAATACCTTCAAGGCATTTATTGCACTGCTCAACAGAATGTGCAAATAGTACCTTATGTAAGTCAGAGGAGTCACATGGGGTGGTGGTGTCACCGTTCTGGCTGTGTCTCAGCTCAGAGGCTGGATCCTCCAAAGACTGCAGCCCACGAAGGTGAGTCCTGCAGAGCACCTGAAAGCAAGAGCCAAGCCCTTGCCTGCTCTCCAGGCGAGACGTGTAGCTTCACAGAGACAAATATTTCTTCTTATTAACCTCTAAGTGAGTAATTTTAAGTTGATTACAGGAATCTGGACTTTGAGAGTGCAGATAATGGAGAGATGGACGCTCCTATGTATATAGAGTAAGAGTTTAATTTTAACACATCATTCTAACATGGATGATGGAATTATTGTCTATAATAATGCCAACATCTGAGGTATGTACAACAGATTTGAAAAAAGCATATTATAATTGCATGGAAAGACTGCACTGAAATGGTCAATGTAAGTCTTCACAGGCCATAAGGCTTTTCCTCTTGATTGACTGATCTGATTTGATAAAATAAATAAATAAATACAGGATATAATTTCCATGTAGAATTTTTTGAAAAATGTCAAGGATAACACAATAAAGCTACTATGCTGATTTCCATTGTGGTCCTTGATGGGAGGTTCAGGATAGTCAACAGCAAGTGACAAACTGACAGCTCATACAATCAAAAACAGACTAAATATAATATAATAAACACTACATACAACACAAAGAGAGAAAAGAATACATGAGTCAATAAATACTCAAAATGTGTGGATCCTGTCACAACACATCAACAATGAATGAAATAATTAAATCTGATCTCTACGCCACTTTCTACAGCAGTTTTCAACCTGCCCACTCAATCAGTCTCCTTCAGGAATTAAGGTAACTTCTGTCATAGAACAGCTGGTGAGAGTAGTATTGAATCTGTAGGGTACATAGTGTCTGTCCCCAGTCCAGCAAAAGTGGTTAGTCAGATATTTAGGCACATCCCCCACGGACAATCTTCAGAACCATGAGGCAGTTGGATTTGCGAGAGCACGGGATCACGTGAGAATCCATCTTGCCCGGCCTCAGTTTATTAAAAGTGATGCAGCCAAACAGCATCCTAGCAGGGACTACTGGCAGCTACAGGTGTGCATTTAGACAGCAAGAAGCGCCCATGGAAGCAAATCACCTCGAACAAACAATGGCAGCTCTCAAAGAGTTTAATGTAGCTATTGTTATAGCATCAGTTATAACAGAACAAAGAACAGCACTGAAGGCTTTTCTCAATGGAAAAGAGGTTTTCATTCTTCTGCTGACCAGCTTCTCCCAACAGGCCTGTAATTCTTGTACTACATCATATGGTTTGTTGATCTGATCATGTTAGATGTGATTCATCCAGTCACCTAAGGGTTTTTGAAAGTGCCTGCCCTTTTCCAACCAGTTTCAAAGGACGACTTTCCTGATAGATCAGTCCAACAAACCACCTGGCATGTCAGGTTACCCCGTTTTGTACCCTGAGTTGATTAACTCTCTCAAAATAAGAACAATACAAGTGAGAGGCCGATAGGAGCCTCAGAAAAAATTCTGTGTAACTTGTTCTGTGATATCTGAAGTTCACAAGCCCCAAAGTCCAGAAGTGTTGCGATCCTATAACCAAAAAGCCTAAACTTAAAAAAACCTTTGCAAGTGCATTCACTGCCATGTCCTCCAGATAAATGGATCCAATATAAATCTAAGGGAAATAAATGTGGATTTCTATTGTGGGACCCACAAACACAATTTTAAAACCATACATATACAACTAAAAACAACAGACTCTTTTTTTGCCAAGGTGGAGAGGTAGCTTATCATTACTTAGCTATTGAGCAAACCATTTTCAATCAAAATTTTCTTTGTGTGACATAAGTAGGGCAGAAGCATCTGCACAGAGAAAAGGATTACAAGAACATGCTCATTTTAAATCATTTACATCAAGGAGGAAAAAGAGAGGCCCTTACACGCTACCCTGGGGAACTCCACACTCTAGTGTTTTGGGACTGGAAAGTAATAACATGGAAAGTATTAACATCCACCATTTGTACTCTGTCTTTCAGATGAGAAACATCTGACTATTGACTTTCTAAACCCCACAGCGTTCATCTTCATCAGTCGAACTGAGTGATCTTTTAATATCCAGATTGCTTCTTTCCATGTATACCAAGAGGACAGTCCTTAAGTATTGGAGCAGTTTCTGTTTCGGTTGAGTACTCCAGACTATGAGCTTAGAGTTCTGACTTTCAGCCTTGATTTGTTTATATCCAAATCTAATCAACTGTGGAGAAGCTGTGGCCCTTTTTTATAGGAGTCCTGAACTGTTCACTCATCATGGATGATGTGAACTCTCCTAAAGCTGAAGGTCAGTGCTTTAACTCATGGTCATTGTTTCATTTCGAATCCAATGTGCTGAGCCAAAACAACGAAAAACACACTACATCACTGTCCTAATACTGAACACTGCACTATAGATATTGAATTTAGTTTAGAGTTTAGAGTTGAGTTTCACATAACTCAAGGTTCAGAGGGGTTTTTGATTAGACTCAGATTCAATTAATGAAAATGTCAGTGCTAATCCCCGCTCGTTTCTTCTGTCTGTCTATACTTATGTGTCTGCCGACCTGGTAGCAACACTGATGATTTTTCAATATCCTTTTATAGTCCCAATTATATTGATGGGGCTCCCCCGCTTCTCCATCTTTCTTCCAACCATCCCCGAGGTGCTGGTAGGAAAATACAATTATTTGCTAAAAAACAAAAGGATCAGCAAAAAAAGGCTTCTGCTCTGAATTTAGTTAGTTGTGGTGCAAATATCACAACATGTCCTGTAAGGAAACAATTTACTTTGTAAGTAAAGCTTAGATGCGGTTTTGCTGTTTCATGCAGGCAGTATATATCTATGAGTGTATTGTGCAGTGCAGGTTCACTCCCTGTATAGAAGAGCACTGACACACTGGTATACACATGCACTCTGAGCCTCTCTGCTTGTTATCCAATGCCAAATAATCTGTTTGAACAAAGTCTCTCATTGCTGTACATATTGGATTCATCAGGGCCAGTATTGACAGTGACATATGAGGTCTGGTTGGGTTTTTTTTTTTATGGAGAGCAGGGATAGATGGGAGGTAAGCCACATTAGTGAGTCTGTACTGTAGCTGCCACTCCCTTCCTCTGTTTCTCTGCTCTCCATTCCTGGCAAGCTCACTGGGGGGATGTCGGAGAACCTGCCTTCAAAGGATTTTTTTTTTAGCATGTACCTGCTCTCCTGTACATCAAAGTGAGTCTATCAGTTATAATTTAAGTATCAGATATTTATGTGCGTTAACTAGTGCAGAACACAACCCAAATGGTTAACCGTGGGATTTGTGTACAGCTCCAAGTGATGTCATGTTAAAGAAATCTGGGCGTAGAACACGAGCCCCTCAAATCCATTAGCTTGTCAAATTGTTTTTGACTGGCTTTGATTTTGCTTTTATCCTCGTCTGTCGCTCGGCGAGAGTGAGGCGAGGCTGTTATCATGCAATGGAAATGGAAATCAGGTCTTAGCCCACAGTACAATTGCATGGGAGGCTCTTTGAGTGGGGCATAAAAAAGAATACGCTTTATCAATTCTCAGTAAGTGGGTTTCAAGGACAAGTCCAATAATACTCGAGTGGCACATTAAGAATGCTATGACTGAATTAATGCAGACAGATTGAGTTTTACATCACAAGGACTTCTCGACGTTATGTTACTGTAAGTGTTTTTTTTTTTTTACTTGAATATAAGGAGTTTGTACTGGGTGTAGTGATAAAGCTCAACGTTTTAGGAAATAAGTTTTGGGAAAAGCATAATTGCTTTTTTTTCCAGATTGGGATAAGAAGATCGATATCAATCCCATCTCTGTGCATTAGTCTGGATGGGTTTAGCCTAGCTTAGCATATAGACTGGAAGCAGGGGGAAATAGTTGGTTTTACCCAAATTTCAAAAATATTTCCACCACTATCTTTGAAGCTGTCTTATTTACACAGTGAATTTTGTTTTATTGAGTGTTTGATCAGCAGAAATTAATAAAAGATTTGTTTGTTACTTTGTGGGGACTTGAATTTAATTACTGATGCGCTTTATCCATCCACCACAGACGTTTTTTGTTTTGGTTTCTGTTCAGGCACACTGGCAAACTGGGCAGCCTCACTGTGTTGGCAAGGCTGAGATGTGCATGGTCAAGCAGTTGTTCACTAAGAAAATCTGTCCAGCACATAATTCCCCGTAAAACAACAAGCTGTGGGCTTTACAAAGTGCTGAAAAGTGCATAATTTAATTAAGTTAAGTACGATTTTGGGCAGTTGTGCTTAAGTAATTCCATTTTATCCTACTTTCTACTTCCTCTCCATTACAATTTAGAAGGAAATATTGTACTTTTCATGACACTACATTTAGGCTTTTTCTTTTTTTTCCTGGGAAAGGTCCTTATATAAATCTACATCAGATTCATGAAGTATCGTTAAACCTCTAAAGTGTTCATACCTGTGTTCCGGTGATGAATCCCATTTTCCTCCTAAATTGAAAACATGTGCCACTTGTTCCCTATTAAAGGCCCTGTCAATCCACATTTATGCCCATGAGACAGCAGACACGGAAATGAAAAGTTGAGAGGGAAGTCAAGAATGCCCAAACGAAAATCTAAAGACAGTGCAGTCCAAATGTAAGAAAAACTTCTGTTGTACTGACATGGAGGAACTACTGTAGAAATTAAACAGCAATCAAGCCTATTAAATAGCATCAGCAGTTATAAAATAGCACAAAAAAGAGTCATGGACTCACAGCGGTAGATTTTTTAAATTGTTTAATCTCAAATCTGAAGCCAACAAAACTACTGCCAAATGCAGATGAGAGACCTTCGCTACTGGAGGGCAAAGACTTGCCCAGAGTTACCCGAGTTGGATCAGGACATCGGGGCCATTATTGGCCACTATTGTGGTCGCTGAGGGGAAAGTAGTACACCACATGTCTAAGCAATTTGCTGCAAGTCATGATCGTCCTAGAAAACTAAAATGCTGAAAAAATATTATAAAATAAAAAAAAAAAAAAAGCTTGATAAAATTTGGTGGAGGTAGTCTATGGGCTTTCTAATGCTTTGCAAGATTAAAACACAATTTCACTTCATACACACCTTCTCCGTTTTGTAAAGCAGCTTGCCACCTGCTGTGTCCAAACACATCCAGGCCTTTTAAGATACTAATGGAGCACTCGATGGTGGAATGAGTAAGTACATGCTGCTGATTGAAGGACACCTCCTGTTGAGTCTGAGGGTTGGTGAGTGGTGTCATTAACCAGGGCTCTAGGGCATATCCTCGAACTCCTGATAAAACAAGTCATTATAGGAATACAAGCTCACTGCTGCTGGAATTTAAATTTACTCATAGATGTGTACCAGTGAGCCATACGTCTCCAGCAGCTCCTTGTTCAGGGTGCAAATCCGAAGAACTGTTTTGCAAAAATTAGGAGTCGTGTGCTATTCCTGGACAGCAGGAGAACACAGTCAGAAGGTGGTTATGGGAGTTGCAGATCAGTTATACATTCACATTTGAATAGAGTGGTATTGCTTGCGGTTCACATATGGGAACAGATCTGGAGAGGGTACCTTAACGCTCACATGTGTCCTGTCTGTTGTGCTGATAGTGTTGGGTAAACCAGCAATAGAATAGAGTCCTCTCTTGACTGGCACCTATTCTTCTGCCATGCAGGGGATTTTTTTTTTTTTTTTTTTTTTGCCAGCTGATTTATTCCATCCACGACTCAAAGAAGATCAGAGCTGATGGATGCCTCTGATATGCCCATCCTGTCTCCTCGCTGCCGTTAAAATGTCCCAGTGGCTAAATAGCCAGGATGGAGAGTTCCTACACATGCAGTGGTACAGGGTTACACTGTCTGGTATGTCTCTGCAGTGGTCCTTGTCACTCTCTGCAAAAAGATCTACATGATGGAAGATGTGTTGCCTTCTCAGGGCACAATCTGCAACATCTTGCAGCAGCAGCAGCAAATATTCCCTTGTGCAAGTAGGCCTTGGGTGCAGAAGTAGTCCTACTTCTAGAGTGCACTCAGTAGAGTTCAGATCTCCGCCAATCAACAGATGAAGCCCCTGCAATGATGTTACAACTGCCAGATACAACCTGTGGGCATTTGCAAAGTTTTGAATAGGTTTGTTGTAGAGTGTGGTGTAAGTTTCCTTAAATAGATCACACATGAATACAGCTTTCCCCCACCTTCGCCTGAGCGAGCCCCATGGAGCAAGGGCAGCCACCAGACGCACGCCTTCATTGTCATCTCCTGGGTCTTGTTCCAGGAAGGGGCTCCTGTCTCCCCGGTCCAGGTGAGGTTCCTGAGCTCTCATTTGGTCGAATCATTATGGGGTGTCTGAATCGCTCTTAGCCTGGCCCCTCCCCTGAGACCAATTTACCTTTGCAGACCCTACCAGGATCTGATGCTCCCAACAGCATAGCGCTTAGAATCACAGAGACACACAAACCCCTTAACCATATTAAGGTGGGTATTCTTTAGGGGATGTCTGGAACACCCTGCTTAGCCTGCTGCCACTGTGACCCAACCCTGGAAAAGTGGAAGAAAATGTCTGGATGGACACATGAATACAGATGCATAAACTGAATCCACAAAAGTTTCAGCTTTCCGATCATAGTGACCTCACAGGATTCAAATATACAATTTTTAAAATGAATGCAAAGACCACATTTTTATTCAGATATCCTGAGGTGAGAGGTCAAGGGATCCTTCGAAAATAGACATATCAAGTTTTTTTCTCCCTCAACTTTGAAGCATTATTCAGCCCCCTTCCCAAAAAGCTGGCATGGTTGTTACTAATGGTTAGGCCATGGAGTTTCACATGATACTTTTGTTTTATTTAAATCCATCGACAACATATTAATATCAAGATATCATTTAAAGTTGTTTTTTTTTTATTCGGTTTACACTGTCCTTTCATATCCAGAAGCTGCTTCAAATCTTTACCAGAACAAAATAAACTGGTATCATTGGCAAACATCACACACTTCAGCAAATTAAACACATTGCAAATATCATTGATTTATGATATGAACAGCAACCGAGAACTGATCTTTGTGGGTCCCCACATGTGATCATCAGCTATGATCAGTAGCATCAAACGTCTTTTCTAAATCTATG
This sequence comes from Lutjanus erythropterus, assembly GCF_056507025.1. Classification (NCBI taxonomy): domain Eukaryota; kingdom Metazoa; phylum Chordata; class Actinopteri; order Lutjaniformes; family Lutjanidae; genus Lutjanus; species Lutjanus erythropterus. The sequence continues at coordinate 31,482,705 of NC_139322.1, forward strand.
AATAAGTGGTGGGCTTTAAGAAGAAATTTAAGAAGAATTTTCTTCTTTAGAACGGTTTGTGAATGAGGTCCTCTCAATTTTGTAAATGAGAACTTCTATATTTCTTAATGCTGTTATTTTTTTTAAATGAATCAAAAATATTGAGCTGGTATAAAAGGAAACAAGTTATTAACCAGGTAATTGCATCACTGCATGCCGCCAAACTATCCTCCACATGAGCCTGGACACAATTTATGACATTTACATTACAGCACTGAACATACAGTTCATCCAGTGTAATATCCAGGCTGAGATGAGCCTGGTGTGGTTTATCGCTCTATCTACAGACTCAGAGACACCAGGGGCTGCATGGTGCAATAACAAATATCCTAATTTGTAAACTATGTGTTTATTCTCTGAATCAAGCCTCTTCCCCTCACCACTAACCCACTTCCTGAAATAGATCTGCTCCATTCACTCTCTGAAGTGTTCCAAAGAGAAAAAGCGCTTCTGGCTGCCCATGTCCTACATAATGTAATTATGTAAACCAAACCAAGAGAAAGAACCAGCACAACCACACAATCTACCACGCAATCAATGGCAGATAATCATTGAGAGCTATAAATGCACAGAAATGCATTGAAGCGTACCACACTTACGGTTAAATGTAATACTTCTTTATCCCGAGGATACAAGAGAATACAGTCATCAGGAGTGTTGTGTTAACATTTAAAATGTGTTGGGGGTTTTTTTCATGGATAAAAGGATCCAAGAGTTCTTTAAGCAGTGAGAGGAGCATGTAAGAGAACCCTCCACTGCATCTTCTCTGACAGCAGATTGCTTTCTCTGGACCGAAATGACAACAGCTATTTTCTGTCCGTTCAACAAAACCATTTGGTGCTTCAATCTTCATGAAATGCCCCTTGAAAGCCTTGCTCATCACTCGGTGGTAGGCAATGGACCGCTGCCATGATATTCTCACTCATACGCACACGCACTCAGAGCCTTCACATGCATCTCACTGATGTTTGGCATATTGCAAGCTGAGCCGCGCAGTTGTCACCAGCATGTTTCATAAGAGTGAAGGTCTAAATGTGTGAAAAAGAATGGGAAAAGCTGAGGAGAACAGAGGGAAAGAGAAGATATAATAGGGGTTTATGGTTGGGGAACAGCTTTGCATGTCTTATCTATATTGCAGCATGTCTGTAATACAGCTCATTGGTCGAGCCATTAAAAGGAACAGGCTCTCCTCTCTCACAACTGCGATGCTCCCATTGATTATATTGACTCACTTGGGGACTACTTGTGCCATTACAGCGCGGCTCAAATTGCAAGTGGGTACAGCGCTCATTTGCCTTCTCTGTTTCTTTCTATTTTCTTTTAAGAAGTGCTAGCTTACGCGCATGCACTCACGCACGCACACACACCTAGAACCCCAACATCATAGCCCATTGGTGCCATTAAAGCCGGGGGCATTTTCCTCAGCTAAGCCTGTCAGGTCAATGAAGACACACATAAAGTGAAGTGAAAGCATTTTCTCACTATCGAGCCCTCTTTTTGACACATTACATGTTCACATAACAGATCATGTCAGAGCCTCACCTCCTTTAGAGACACACCGTGTAACTCCTTCTTAGTATTATTTCACAAGATGTCTTCATTTTTCTGTCTGCCTGAGAAAGGGGATCCAAATGACATTATGTACTGTATATAAGATGCACTGTGTGCTCTATACCCAGAAGCATTCATCACAGTTCCTCTAATGCCCACTCAACGCTGTTTCCAAGAAAACTGACGGAATCGAAGGCACAGACAACACACCAACACTACTTTTCTTTGGCTGGGTTCTCAGTAACTAAATGTCAAATCTAATGCAGGTCTCGTTGTTGTTAGAAGATATGAAAGTCAATATGTGTGAGAATTGGAATGATCTGACATTGACAACTTCTAATAGTTATGCCAAAAACACACTTAAACAGGACTGAATTTAAAACATTAAGCATCTATTTGCACCTGGGTGAAAAGTTACACAGCAGCTATTCAGCTATTTGCACCCAATCTCATAGTTTAGTTAAAACTATTGACAATTTCTGTGTAGAGAGGAGGATGTGGTGGATGAATGGATTAAACTCAAGACATGCCCCTGGTAGACTCTGGTTTGAATCCCAATCCCCAATCCAGGAGACTGGGATTTAAGTCCCATGTGAAAGTAGATGTCAGTGTTGACTTTTAATTTTTAGACTACATTGACTTATTATAATGGCTTGTCTCTGCCAGGCGAGTGCAAATAGCCAATGTGGCTCTATTCACCTGGGTGTAAATAGCCATATCTGTTACCCCGGGTGCAAATAGCCTCAATGACTATTCTACCCCAGCTACAAATAACCAGACTGGCTATTCCACCCCAGGTGCAAACAGCATCTTTTGCTACTGACACCTGGGTGCTAATAGCATATGTCTTATATATTTTGACCTATTTTGTTTTGCTGCATTTGGAGAAACAATTAATCAATTGGAGGTTTGTAAGCAGGATAAAAAATGAGGACATTAGTAAGCGACCTGACTACATTCATGAACACCTGAAAAGTAGTGACAGAAGAATGGCAAGAGGTGTGGATGAGTTCAAGGCAGCTGCATGGGTTGTTATAAGCTAACTTATCAAAAGCATATTTCTGTGCTTCTGCATCAACTTAAAATGATGTATCAGAACAGACTCACCCCTGATTGGTTAGAGCAGTTCTCACCTAAAAACTGGCTTATACACACACACAATGGCAGTATACAAAAATACTGACGTTACAATCACTTGGGGTGGGAATCAGTGAGAATCTCTGTGACTTTAATTATATGTACTTCGATTTGAGAATTGATTGATTGATTTATTTGGATCTTCATTAGCCACTACCAAGGTAGCAACTACTCTACTCAGGTCCACACATCGACTCTTGATGCAAAATCAATTCAGTAAGCAGTAAAGGGTCAGGCTCTTACTGCAGTGCACTGTGTGCCAGAGCATTCACTCATGTTTTTAGTCCACTGAATTAAAATCTGAAATCTAATTTGCAGTTAATGGTCTCATGGTACAGGTGATTTTTCATTTCAGGTGCGTACAGACGGTTTGACTGACCTCCCTTTGTTAGCTTTGTTGCACCTGTTAAGGTTTGACAAACTACACCTTTATCATTCTTATTAGTTCAAGGCAGTCAATGACCTTATGTACACCCCAGTGTCATTTTGCCCAACTGTCCAAAGTCTACTCAGCAAAAATAACTGAAAACACCTGTGGAGGGTCTAGGGCTTTTATGCCAATTGATCTTGAAACAGACCAACAGTTATTTTATTTACTTGATCAAAGTGTTCCTCAGATACCCGAGGAGCTTCATGTAACTTCATCATACAAAGTTAATGATGAAGTTAACAAATACAAAATGCTTTTTTGTTTGTTTTTTGTTTTTAAGAGGATAACTAGCGTGTGTGCACAGTACACTGTCTGGGTTTTGTTCTGCGGTCTTGTTGGTTTCCACCACTGACATGAATAAAAGATGGACAACACTTCTCCTCTTCCTCCCACTGTACAAAACTGAAGCCAAAACATCCCTGATACGAGCACTGCCATCTTGCACTGCTGTTGTCGTTTGGAGCCAGAGTTCTCACAGTAGTGACCAATGTTGGAGACTTGCTTTCCAGTTCCCATCTCCTCAGCCGACTGACTCAATCACAAGCAGAGCTCAGCTGTCAATTGTGGCATGAAACCCTGTTTTTAAACAATCAAATAACTAATTAAAACCAATCTGATCCAAAAAAAAAATAACACTCACACACCCACTCCTAATAATCACAAAAGCAAACTGTTCACCAGGGATTTGATGCTTAAAGTAGATTGTATCTGGGTTGTGACTGGTTGATTTACAGGTCGCTCAGTCAGTCACAGTCATAAATGCTGGTTGCAGCTGACTTTTCTCCCCCATTTGCACAAATTTCAGTTTGGGAGGTAAATTCAAATACAGGCCTTATAACATTCCCTTCGACAATATTACACTTGCCATCTATATGACTTATGGTCCAAAGGTTTTTGTTGTTGTTGTTGTTGATGTTGCTTTAATTTTCAGTACTGTAAATGTTTACACTAACAGGGGAAATAACAGCAGTGACAGTGAATTGCATTACATTCTGTATTTTTTATTAAGTTTTAGTTCAGCTTAGAACCACTGCTTTGCATTTGAAGGTACCCGTCTTTCTCCAACTAAAAACTTCTGGCTGCGCTGGTAGAATATAGTGCAAATGAGTCAGGAGTAGCCAGTCCCCTTTCGCAGAGGACAGAATTAGGACATCAGCTTCACACTGCAGGGATATCACAAGGCGTATGGCTCAAACAACACTTGAGCTAAATTCAAAAATGTGTTTGTTCATCGAGTGCACTCAACTGTCCTGATTATGTCGTCCAGTCAGACAGCCGACTGTATTTCCTCATTAGAACTGGTGTCCCGACGTGGCCTTGGCCTCTATGACCAGAGGCCATGTTGTAGATTGGAAATGGGTAAAGTGGCAGCTCTCCCAGCTCAGAGGAACTGGGGGATGGCAAAGGAGGCGGCCAATTAATATTTCAACAATACATCCTCTGTGGCCTGAGATTGACTGACTAAACTGCTAGCTGTCAGAGCAGTTATCTCCAAAACTGCCATGTGGATAGGAATTCAGAATGCTCTGTTTAGAAAAGGATTTCATATTCATTGCTCACTTTTGCAATCTGCATAAAATTGGTTACAGAAGCAATTAACACTGGAGAAAAATGAAATGAATATAAATAAGGCTGAGAGACAACAAGCCGAAGTTATCAGACACCTGAGGAGCTAATGGTCTTTTCAAACTTTGGTTTGTCTTTGGATCAGAAATTAGCCGAGCAAACTCATTCAGATCATGAGGCAACACACTGAATTTCAGTGAATACTGAATGTCGTAGCTTTATCATTCAATTTTAAATAAATTCTCAGCTATCATATACTAGCTAAAGGTTGAGCTGATGCGGATTGGATCAACAAAGTGTATGACAGCTAATCGGTCAATGTTGGTCTTTTCTTGCCGTTAAAGAACTAGGGTTGTACTGTGTTTCCGTTGTCATTTTTGGTCTGGCCAAGTAAAACCATGCCATGGTGATTTGCATTTCTTTTCCCAGTCATAACATGCCGTGCTGTGTTGAGTCGTGCCCAGGATGGACCATTTCCATAATAGGGCTGAAGCAGGCTCAACCTCAAAGCAGGTTGTGTTTACATGTGACCAACCACAGCCAACCCATGACAACTGCTCTTCTCCCCCTCACGTCTCTGCAGAGGACCAGAGAGAAATATGTTTTTAAAAGTCCCTTTGTGTTCAACTCTCAGTATTTTTGTAGTTTCTGACTGAATCTTTGTGGTATGAAATTTAGTTTCTCTGCCCTGATTTTCTTTCCAGAAACTGCTTTATTTTACTGTTTTATATTTATTTTCAGCTGTACATTGATTATTGATGAAAACCCAACATTTTCTGATTGTGTTGCTTCATGATAAAAAATAATTAAATAACAAAATATGGGGGGACTTTTAGTGTGAAGAATTCTTAGGATATGAAATGTGTTTCTCCACCATTTTACAGCTGCTCAATTCAAGACAACTGTGTCATCAGTTGAAAGATACACCATCAAGAGGATGGCCCTGTAGCATGTGAGATGTAAATCCCATCCTCGCTGGGCTGAACAAAACCGAGTTAAGCCAAGTCAGCACATGTGTTTGGAAAAGGGGCTTTAGTTGCAGAAACCAAGCCAAACATTAACCATAGAGGTGGCAGACCAGAAAAATGATCATATGAATGAAAAGGTCATTGGTAACAGTGAAGGCACAGTCCTGCAGATAGAAGCATCAGACAAGGAAACAAACAACAAACCTATTTTATTTTATCCTATAGTTGGGAGGACTGAATGGTTCCACTGCACCACCTCAGGCTCTTTTTCTTCTAGAGGGATTTTGTCTCACTCTGAGAACCAGTTTCTATTTGCAAGCTGCCCACATGTGCCAGCCTGATCTTCACCCAACAAGTGTTGACTTGACCCCCACCTTTGACAGTTCTAGCAATTCTTTTGTGACACAACGTCACTGCACAGCGAAGCGTCCAACAGTACCTGCAGGGCTGAAGGGTAGTAAATCAGGTTGCAAGATGTTTTTGTTCTTGTTTCTGAAAACTCTGATCTCTGATGTGCATTGGAGCAAATTGCAGCTAAGTGTGATGAATTCGGGATACAGTCCTGTCAGATACATGGGTTACCATGGCCAGATGTTCGTAGGCAGTTTGAGGAGAGATGAGGGGGATGGGGGTGAGTCTCCCTCTTGTTATCCCTCCCTTCTTATCACTAGGGTGCTCCCACTGGGCCTTCCCTCTGTTAAAAATTAACAGATCACCTACTGTGCTATGAGCTTCTTTGAACCAACAGTATAACAAATCAACTCTTTTATTTCTTTGAAGGAGATGGACTTCTCTCTGCAGGACATCTGAACACTTCACGATAAAATCAGAAGCCCAGAGATACTTGAGGAACTGTTCTGTTCCTCATTAAGACGAGCTAGCTTGGGCGGTTTAAGGTGCCACTGAGTGGGAGGAGACCACATGGCAGAAAAGAGAAGGAGGAGGAATGATAATATTATGAGACATGTAGCGATTTGAAAGGTACACTGTGATTTTCCATAAATTAGGCCTATAAATTGGCACCTCTATATCACGCCGTTGATTCCATTTCAAAAGTCTATACTATGTGAGAACAAGGCAGCGATATAGCATCCCTGATCCACAACCGGTGAAGTGCTCGTTATTTTGCCATCCATGGCGTTGCACGAGTGTGAGCTGGATCCTCAGACGCCTGTCAGAAAGTTGTGGAGTTCATTTGAAGTTTGCCTTTGTTTTCACTCTTCCTCTCTTGCTGTAACATTTCAGTGGCATGTTGACGGGCTTATCTGTAGGATCGGAGGCTGATGAGGCGCACCTTGGTGTGTTTGGACTTCCTGATTAGTTGACACAAAATAGGGAAATTGTGACATGTGGTGAGAATGCTCCACGCTGTCATGGGAAATGCACCTGCTCAGGTTGAGTGAATTTCTCTCAGGCTCTACCTCTCTCCTCTCATTTCATTGTAACGTCTGCAGCCTTCAGGTTCTGTTGGAAATATCAGTACCAAATTTATCACACTTGTGAAACTGATAATAAAGTGGTAAATATGTCTAAATATATCAAGCAATCATTTTCTGTAATACTTTTCTAGACATCTAATTTGAAGCTTGAAGTACACCTTACTGTGTATCATTGTCTTATATATCAGAGTCAGAGTTATTTGACATTACACAGTTTGCTTGAAGGAATGAGATTTTTCTCAAAGATATGACTTGTAATTAAATGTGGGATCGGCTCAGGCCCTCTGCTCATTCACAGTTTTTATTGTATTCGTCACATTTCTGAATAAATCAAAACATCAATTACATGCTTGATCCTCTTCATTCTGCAAAGTTGTTTGGGCAATTTCATTTTTTCAGACAAAATTAGCAGCAGCCACCACACAAGGCTAGACTGAAAGCAAGCAACTGCCCCTAAACCCTCAGGGGCCCCAAAGGAGCCCAGTTCACTGTGTGGCCATTAGGTTGTGACAATATGATTAATTGGTTATTTCAGCATGAACGTTCATTCTTGAACTTGGAAACAGCAGCTCAAAAAAAAAATAATTGATTCAGTTTACACTTAACACCTTTATCCAGAGCTTTTAAATATGAATACATATGAAAAATATAAATATAAAAAGAAAAATTTGTTCTGAATTTCTTTTGAGTACCTTTGTTTTCCAGTTTTTTTTTAGTTGATACTGTGCATCTTTTAACTGAACCATTCTACCATCCTAGCAAAATTTCTTGAAACTTGGAATTTTTCAGCCAATGTTGGGTTTTCAGACACTGAATTCAAAATTCCATTCAAAAACCCAACTTTGGGTTTTGGTGTCGACTCGATTTTGATTTCCAATCCAAATTAAATGTCTGTCCAAAGTCGGAGATTGATATCGACCCAGAGTTGAGTTTTGATGAATGTCCTATCCTATCCTTTGCTTTCCAACTAAAATTAAATGTCCACCCAAAATTAGACATTGATGGCAAGCCACTTTAAAACATTCAAACACTAACTAAAATTATCAACAAAATGTAAAGAAATAATAGTGCTGACATTATCTAAAAGACATCTATTTATTGTGTTGCAGAGATAGCTGAAGTTAGCATGCTAACCAGCTAGCTCTTGCATGTCGTGTCTTATAATACCACTTTATACCTCAAGAGGCAATAATGAGTCACTGTAGCATCCAGTCTGGCCTCAGTCCTACATGAGAGGATGAAGATGTAACACTGCCTCAAGGGCAAGAAACCACATTCAGCAGCAAAGAAAGAAGTGATAGAAATAGAAGCAAAAAAAAAAAGAGCTTGCATTGATATTGCTTTCCACCGCTTCAGACAGCTCTCAGCAAACACAGGGATGAAGTTTGAGTCTAAACTTGCAATGTTTCCTCTTGACTGGAAAGTAAACCAGTGTTGATGCTAACAATGACTAGTTTGCAATAGCTTATAAAGGTAGCTAACTGTATAATCTTACAGTGTTAATATGTTTTCTAAGTTAGCCAGAACTATAAGGGGGAACTGTGAACTGCATTGTTTCTTACAACAGGGGTGGATAACAAAACTTTCTGGTGATATGCTGTCCACATCTTGTTTGGAGCATTAACATTTATAAAAATGGACAACATGACAGCTCCTCAAAAGTGAAGCCAAACATGTGGATCACCTCCTTGCGGCAGGCTGCAGCATAGGTTGTGAATTGCGCTCCCTCTATTTTAGCAAACAGGACATGTGCCAAACTGAAACATCAAATTACACATAAATACATTTTTCTCTGGCATGATTTCTGTCATTTTAAGTAGTTCTTATCACGCCAGTGTATGTTCAAGTCTTCTTTTCTTTGATAAGTTTGGTTTCAATTATTTGTTTGATACTATAAAAAGGGGCTTTCGCATCATGATTGACAGCTGAGTTCGGCTTGTGATTGGATGGGGTCTGAATAGCACAGTTCCACTTCTGCAGAGATTCTGGGTCCAAATGTTGTCATGAGCTCTACATGACACCGCTCATACCCAGGATATTTTGGCTTCATTTTTGCACAGTGGGAGGCTGCATAGACTCTTCAATCATCTTTACACTGTCAGCGCTTTGGAGTATAAATTACACAGGTGGCCAGTCTTTACATAAAGCTCCTTTAACCCATACGTCAACCTGCCACCTCAAAAAAATAAAACTGGGTATGTTTTTTTTGTATTTTTTGTATTTCCAGAGAAAACACACTGAGATGTGCAACAAGTTGCAGAAGTATGGCAGAGTGTGACACGATTCTTCTAGTTTTATCAAAGCTTGGGAGAGCGGCTGTAAAACTAAATCTGTCCAAGCACCATACTGTAACTAAAAATGTAAGAGCTGTTGGTTGAGTACCTTCAGTATGACTCATCACTCCAAGCAAATGATATGTTGTCAGTGATCAGACGTTCCACTTTGTCCTCTGAAACATGATATATAAACAGATCTGAAAGATTTAGTGTGAAATAAAATCAAATGTAAAGACATTGCTCTCTGTAAGACTTAATGAACTGATCTAATCAGCGATGTACGTGCACTGTAGGAAGCTTTTAAGGTGCGCCTGAAGGCGGCATCACTCTTTTCCATGCAAACAGATATTTTTCATCGGAGGGCTTGTGAGGGTACATCCATGTGCACTGGAGTTGCAGGCTTTGAGTTTCCACGCTCTCTTCTTTCTCTCTATCTATGTAGGGCAGCCCGTGGATCAGCTGACATCCCCATCCTCCCACATGCCCACACAATCTTGTTAAAGCATGCAGTTAATCTGAAGAGGAAAAGGACTCTCTTCACAAGCAAGCGGCTCTTTCATCACCCTATTGTATTGCCCACATCACGTTGTCACACGAATATCGGATTCTCCCAAAACTCAGGTGCTTAGAAGAAGCTGTGCCCTGGTATTGGCTCCGCGTGCTGTCATTTGCCCGGCAGTGTCTTTGTAAATTGGGCATTATCGAGCACTCTAGGAGCATAGGCAGCATTATGTTGCAGGAAGAATGAACATCTCAATGGGGACTCTCCATTAATTTTTCCCTTCTTTCTTTTAAAAGTTGGCTCCGGCATCAATAATTTAGACCAAAGTGCCGCCAGAAAGATGAAACAGAGGAAATAAAGTACTGCTCTCCAGCAAATCCTCTGGAGGTAGCCTACAGTCGTCGATTTAGGAAATCTTGCTCTTTCTTTGCATTTTTGTAATCAAGCACATACAACAGAGGGAGGAAAACACACATATGCTCTTTTTCTTTCTTCTCAGGCTCTTTATGTTTCCCTTCTTCTTTCATCGAGAGCTTAATGGAAACAAAGAGCTTTAATTTGCTCAGAGCCTCGGCTGCTATCTTCATCTTACAAGCCCAGGCCAAGTGGCGCAATTTGATGGACACAGATACAGCGCGGAGCAAAAAAGGCCTCTGATTGAATTGCCACTCGCCGCCATCGCCGCGCTTCATTCCCAGTCTGCCCAACACAGTGTAAGAGACACAGAGTGAGAGGGTCATCCATAAACGCAGGAGTGCTACATCCCAGCCCCTCGTTTGACAGGAGAGGTATTGTGTGGACCGAAGGGTGGCGGCGGGTAGAGGCAGGAGGATTGCACAGGAGCTGTTTGTCTCCACCGCAAAGAGGTTCAAGACCTTGAGACCCCCGAGCTCCGGCTCAAACATTTCTCTGTCCCTGTCGGCTCTCAAAGGGTCTCTCTGCTTTTATGGGCTGTGGAGGAATATCTCAGAAGCACCTTCCACGTCTCTCAGAAGAGAGAAAGTGGGAGCAAATCATGTTGAACTTGAACAACTCCCACATAATCACGAGTGTGCTTTTTCAGACATAATAAAAATGCACTGAGCTCTCGAGCAGGCTTCCACAGGCTGATTGTGCTCAAGAGGAAAATGAACTTTGAAAAATGAAGCAAAGCTCTTCAGTCTCCTCCTACTTGTTATACTTTATGAGGTGTCTCTAGATCGACTACATCAGACCATCCATTACATGGCCACAGCTTGAAGGTGACTACATCTTTTAAGTTCATTTATCACATACCTTCTTACTTCTTCTTAACTGTATTATCACTTCTTACAAAAAGATTCATAGAGGAAATTTTTCATCCCCAAAAAACTGCAAATGCTGAAGTTCCACGCTGTAACTACACTTCTGTGTTGCTGTCTCACAGGTTTTTTTTTCTCTCTGTAACTGGCATGCATGTTCCAGTGAAGTAAACACTGTGCATTCATGTGGGGCTTTGGTTGACTTGGCAACACTGCCATCTCATGGTGATCAGAGTAAAAAAAAAACACTGCACTGTGTTTTTGTCAAGCATCTTTATTAGAAAAGGTTTATTAATTAAGCAAGTACATGTTATCACCATCTTTCTCTGCCATATTAAATCAGTTCATACAATAATGTCCCCTGTCAAAGCCATCGTCATCATCACCATCATTTTATTAAAAATGCGTATGCACAGCATAATGAAATCCTATAATCACTTGCTGTTGCTTATTAAGGCAGAATTATTGTGCTGGAAAGCATAAAGCTGCGTTGATTTAGTTCCAGCTATCTTGTTAATTCTGTCGTATATTAAGGAGATTGACAGCTCGTGTTGAACTTGTTGAGCTGATTTACTTCAGCGGAGAAACCCTCCTCTGACTGAAACACCACTTTTTTGAAAGGTTTTATCAAAGGGAGTTGCATAAATTCATCTCTGATCTTTCTAGTGGGGACTTATTCTCTTCTGTTGTGGTCTATTTCTAGTCACTGAACCTCCAGAGAGCCGAGACTGTCTCTGAGCACGGCTGAGATGTAAGAGATGGCAGATGGATTCGACTTTTCTCCTGGTGTGTGAAAGCCATTCCCCCCCGAGGGCAAGAGTCATGCCTCGTGGCATTTTGAGCTTTGCTATACCTGGGCATCTTTCTGATCTTCCTCCCTCTCCGTGCCCCTTTCTGTACCTATATGAAGGTTCTCCCCTCTACCTGCCTCCTCCACCCCTTCCTCACCCCTCTTGGTTCGATACCGGAGCACCAAAGCAGCACACCACTCCAACTCCCCAACCGGCTGCTTGCACTGCACCACAAAAATTCGATAAAGCTCCAAGAGCACAATGAGGATGTTCTTGCAGGTAAAGAAGATCATCAGCTGGTTGAGTACCTGCTCCTGGACCATGAGGTAGAGCCGGTAGAGCAGGAACGGGCCGTCTTGAAGTCCCACCGTGAGCAGCAGGCTCCATACTTCACTGGAGCAGCACGAGGCAAAGGCTGACGGAGCCCCGGGGCAGCAGGAGACACCACCCACGCTCTCCTGTGGAGGCTTACCCTTTGGGGGTTGTGTCTGGGTGAGCACCAGGGGAAACTGCATGAGCGCCCAAGAGAAGAGCGCCAAGCCGCCGATGACGACCGCTCGGTTGGTTTTGACCTCGGGTTCCTTGAAGGTGTCAAAAATGTCCAGGATGTCGGCGCCCAGTCCCACATAGACCATGAGGAGCTGGGAGAGCTGGTCACGAGACATGTCCCCCTTGGGCATCAGCCAGCGACCCAGGACCAACACTATGAGCATCGTCTGCTCCAGGCCAGCCACCCAGTTCTCTGGGTCCAGCTCCACAATGCCCTGGGTGGAGGAAACAGCACTGTCAGCATGTTGAATTTTTCATGGTTTGTGTTACAGAGAAGATAATCACCTTTGTTTCCCTGATATTTCAAATATTTCTTCATCAATTATTCACATCATAAATATATGTATTACAATGATATATCTTGGTATGTGAAAAAGTTAAACACTGTGAAAAAGACTATTTGTTTAAGCTTGAGAAAGTTAGACTCCAGTACGGCTCAAAAAAGGTAATTTTGTAATTATTCAAAACAAATTCTAGTCAAATAAACATGATATTGAACACACACTGTGTAAATTCTGCCACTATGGTGTCTCTCTCACAGCATGGGATCATGGGTTTTGTTATCTTGAACAACCATATCAAAATCTTTTTGACATGACTCTGGCAGAAATCCTGATAATGGAAAAGTTAATATGTAGTTTTATTTACATTACATTAAGTCAGGTTCGCCAACTTCTTTCTTCACTGTCTGACATATGTGATGTATCCAACATATCCCCATCATAGCAACTAGCAACTGCAGTACTAGTAGTATGGTCTATATGCAAGTACACAACTTAACAAAATATAGAACGTATGTCTGCATGTAACATTTTTAGACATTTTGATGTGGAATTGTAACACACTGTTGCTTTATTTCAGTTGTAGAAACTGAAAAAATTCAGTAAAATAAATGGCATGTTGTGGCTTTAATCTTGGATTACTTGACGAGCATTTTATAGGTATTTTTTCCAATTGTTTTTTTTTTTTTTACTGGTCACCATTCACTTAAATTGTTTGGGATATTCTCCATTGCTGTTCTTCTGTGAAACTTCAGCAGTGTTTTGCAGACTTAAAAAAACCTGACCTTCAATCGACATGATAGTGAGTAGATATTGATTATATTTTCATTTTTGGGTGAACTATCCCTTTAAGATACTAAGTTGAACCAACAACACTTAGGTCAGACTGAAATTACAGACAAATTTGATTTTCCTTTAACATTTTCTGAGTTTGAAGAGTCAGTTTCACGCAGATAAGTCACAGCTTCAGCTGCTCCTGTTGGAGTGCCTTTGCTGCAGCACTGACACAAAGACAATATGAGAAACTTCACTAAGTGAATTTGTTAAATGTTACGTGTAAGGGCGTAGGGATTGAATTCAATACTAAACTTCATCATGGTTCACAGTGCTCTCATTAAAACAAGCAATCATGACTTTTCTTAAAGTGTATTAGAAACACACTGCAAGTTTTCATCATTTTCTTCAAACAGTGCATGCTGGGAGGTCTGCCAATAGGCTGATCATGTTTCTTTAGAAACTTTGGGTGTTTTCACATTAGGTATGACTGCTTTGTACTGAGCCTGATTACAGTATAAGTGCCTCGCTCTCCATTCCTCTACCAGTCAGCTCTTGCATTAGTAATGTTGCTCTGTACTCAGGTACACTTGCATCTTTATGTTGTTGCTATGGTTTAGAAAAGCCTGCCAAACGCATGAACCCAACAGCAGCCTACTTCCTTGTTGTAAGTTGTCACACCTAATGTGAGCTGTGCCTGAGTACACATTACCGGACTCAAGATCACCTTTTCAAGTGGACCCTGGCATGGAGCAGCGAACAGAGCCCAGGTATGGTACACAGTGTTCACATTAATCAAACTAACTGGAGTTTGGGGTCAAGTTTACTCTGATCCAAGCATTGGATTCTGATGTAAAAGCCACTCTAAGAGTCTGGTAAAAGAAAGTTTTTCTTCACCACATTCACATCAGTGCTTACTCTTGGTAGAAACTATTGGATATAAAGAGTGGAGTCTAGACCAGCGTTTAGCAATCTGCAGCTCTTTTGCCCCTGTCCAATGGCTTCCTGAGGCTTTGCAAAAAGATTAAATAGAAATTTTCATGTGTCATTATTGTAGGTCTAAAGTGATTCTACATCATATCTATCGCTCAGTGCCTTTTCCTTTAAATGTTGCTGATGGCTAGTCTTGCGTCTCCCTAGGCCAGCTATGGATGCCAAATCCAAAAAAAGAAAAGTATCAGAAGAAAACTTAACTGTTGCACCTCCAGGCAGATTTTTTTTTCTTTTTCTTTTTCAGCCAAAAGTAGCTCTTTTGATAGTAAAGTTTGCTGACCCCTGGTCTAGACCTGCTCTATACACTGTAAACTCAAATAAGTTAGTAGTACAAAGTCAGTAGTAAAAATTGAGGCAATCAGTTGCCACAATTTTCATAAACTCACATGTCACATGTACTCTTTGATTACAGAAATTAAAATGATTAATTAAGCCACATCAAATATTTTCAGTAAATGCAATTACTCACCCCTCTCATTACAGTAAGTTAACAGAACTGAATAAATTAGTATAGTACAGTATATAGAATATTAGTATATAATATTAGTAAAATATAGTAATATTAAATAAGTATAATAAATAAATATATTGAGCCAATATTTCATATTCTTAAAATATTTGTGTTTAAGTGACCTAAAAATTATTAGTTTAATAAACACAAAACAAAGAAAATTCTAGTAGCACTCAACATTTTAAGTTAGTAGTACCTCTAAACAAATTAAAGGTTCTCATTAGTTGACACAAATAATTAATTTAAGCATTCAGTCTTCCAGTGTATGAAAAGTCTCCTGAGATATATATAAATCTGTTATAAGTTCTTGCTATACAAACAAAATTCAATTGAACCAAAAATTAATTTGAGTTGACTGAATTCTGTACTTTACAATCATTTAACTCACTCATTCTTTTCAAATCAACAGACTTCAAGTGAGAAGAACTCATGTTCATATGTTCAGAAAATAAATATCAGAAATTGTAAGTTTAATTAACTTGAATTAATAAAACGTGTACATTTACATCAAATTAACGAGAAAAGATTAGCTGATTCCACTAAATTCCTGTATGATTTTCTACAGTAAACAAGGAAACACACTGGTAATCATCACATCACAAGGTGTTCTTGACATCCTTCCGATGACTTGTGTGTCAGCTGCTCATTGTGTCGGGGTTCATTGAGTTTATCCTGACAGCCCCCCTTGACACTTCACAACGTTCCTGAAACAGTTTGTCTTCAAGTTTCAAAAGCTGCCACCCAGCCTCGAGCACAGCCAAGGGGCAAAAAAGCTCCCAAATCCTACATGAAAGTAGCTGCACTAAAACCACCCCAAAAGGGGAGAGATCTGAGAGTTTTTCGAGCAGGAGCCTATCTGGACTTCATCTCAATGTGTCTATTACACATTTCCTGCAACTAATAGTTTATCCTCCCCCTTGCTAGATTTAAATCTTATCAGATATCAGGTGTTGCTTTAATGTGGCTGCGTGGAGGGTTGAGGCGTGGAGGGCAGTTTTGTGGTCAGGACGCCTACCGCTGTGATCGGGATGTGAGCCAGCAAATGAAGCTCGGGGCCCGTCGAATTGTTGACAGGCAGCTTGGACTGCAGCAGGCTCAGCTCCAGAAACCAAATGGACGGGATGACAGTACTGAGGTACAGGAAAACCATGGGGGAGAACCTGAAAAAGGACCACCAAAGGAGAGGAAGGATGGGAGGGAAAAGGTGGGGGTAGGTTATTTTTAGTGACACGTTTTTCTTTTCTTTTTTTTCTTGCCACCCGCTAAAGAAGAAAGAGCCCCCTTTTTTTTTTCCAAAAAGAAGCATCGAATTTCAGACAGGCAATTATTCTCATCATATATGCAAATCCCACTTGACAGTGCAAAGCCTTCTCCATGAGGAGAGAACTTCAAAGTAAGACTCAGTGCGAAAGAGAGAGGCCTGAAGAAAGCTTGTATTCACTGCGTTATGTGCCAGAGAGCTACAGCTTTTGAATGAGATGCAGCTTGGTGTTGAATGAGGTGTGACACTAAACGCTCATTTCCTTTGGAGACTTGCATAATAAACTTTGGTGTCAGTTTATGTTTACTCAAGCTAAATTTAAAGAAAAAGAAGAAAAAAGCGAGCTGGTCAGAAAATGACTCGAGCCATCAGCAGACATTTTCTCCATGGCTAGATGGAAGAGGCTGTGACAGAGGCGTGATAGCAGGCTCAGAACATCGGCTCAGAGAAAAGACAGAGCAATAACACAGCGGAGGAATAGATTTGTTTTTGATAGACAGTGAAAGAGAGAAAGAGCTGCAGAGGATAACACAGAATTTAGTGGCAGAGAATATTACAGGCCTTACGCAAGCTGCCCCTCTCTCTGCCCTGGGCAGATGGGTTGTAAAGTGTTCACACAGTTACAAGTTCAGAAGTTATTTACTCCCACACACAAAGCAGGTTTACAAAGTCTGGCTACAGCACCTCCATCCTCATGTCAACCCTGTTAAAAGAGCAAAAACAGGTGACAAGCAGGTGGTTTGTACATGTTCATTTAGCCTGCAAATTGGCACCTATTTCTTTACCAAAGCTGAAGCAAAGGTGAACCCTTTTATGCCCATTAAATACATTAGCTCAGTGTTGTTGTTTAACCGTTACAGGTGTACTCCAGCAAGTTAACACATCAAGTTAAATTTCTCCTACACTACTGTCTCTGTGAGAGCTTTGCAAAGCAGGAGAAATTCACCCCTGATGATATCATTAGAAGACAGATGTGGGCATTTGCCAGGCAGGGATGGTCTAACAAGGAGTGTATACTGAGTATAGCATAATGAAAAATGTAGGACCCAGCGTTTTTGCAATGTGACCCATACTAGAGAGAGAAAGTCAATATTAGTTCAATTGGTCCTTAATGCCCTGCCCCCTTTTTTGCTCCAATAACATGTGTTTTCTGTTTCCTATAGACCTCCTTAGCTATAGTATGTGCTAAGCTCATCTCAGCTGATGCTAATGTTAGATTTACATATCAAACAAAACGTCTGATAGCTAGTGTTTGCAACATGTTAGCTAACTGGCTAGCTAATCTGCATCAGCTGTTAGCTAGACAGTTAGCTAGCAGTGTGCTCAAATTAGCTTACTTCAGATGTGTTATGGTGCTTTGACCGGTCGTCCATCCTGTTTTCTTTTTCCCCCAATATTTGATTTGGACATATTTGTCTTTATTGGACAAGACAGCGAAAGATACACAGGAAATGTGTTTATCTATCACCAACATTTTTTTTTTCAACATAGACAAGCCTAGCACATAGCATATTAAAGTACAGGAGAAAAGCTGACAGAGGTTCTGTCAGGTGCCAAGCTTTCTCAAATCTTATTGGAGCACAGAGCAAAAAGGGGTGGGACTTAGGACACACAGCGTTGAAGTAGGCTAACCACATTGTTGCTCTGCAGTCTTTGTTGGACAGAATGGGTCAGAGTTTTCTGTTATTAACATGGTGATGTATGACAAGATCATGCAGATTTTTAGCCACACTAGTGGTATGGCTCTAGCAATGGTAATTGTCTTGGATACATACTCAGTATAATCATTGTACTGCACTATACCGTAAGTACTTATACACGTATACTGAGGCTGCAACTATACAATACAACTACTACCATTATTCTTACTTGCACTCCTGTTGTAAGATGAAAATCATGAGATTTTTCACTTTCCACACATAGAAGCTCAATATTATATGACACAGATTCATGAATATTCTAACATTTCCCATTCTGATCAAACATGACACACTATTGATTTGTGTTGCATCAAACTGCATATCTGAGTAATGCCTGAAACCATTCAGGCAACATTTGAACATATTCTTGTATTTATCAAATGTTCCAAATGTTCAGTTCTTCTCTTTAATTTTTAATTGCTGTGAAGAGACAGAAAAAGAATAGTTATACATTTATTGTGTGATGAATTTAAAGCAACGGTTGACATTTTTAAACATTTTAAAAAGTCAGTCAGCCTAATCTTGATACTAAAACTGATATTAAGTGGAATATACTCTTATAAACAAGGGTTACAAAATGTTTTTTTCTTGAAGGGGCTGAAGTTCTACTAGCCATTTGTCTCTGAGGAACCCTTTTTGTGAAGAATGGTTCATCAAGAACTTCTGTTGCTGCGATCCTTGATTAGATTTGCTCAAGACTGGTGTAAATGCGAGCTGGTACCACCATAGAAAAAATCTCTGTAGAACCTCTATGGGGTTCTGGGTGAAACCTTTCACAGACAGTTCTTGGTATAACCCTTTATGTTGGGTTCTAGGTAGAACTCTCTGAAAGATGTTCAAGAGAAAGCTTTGGAAAAGGGTCTACCAGGAACCCCTATGGGGACAAGCTGAAAAACCCTTCATGGTTCTAGTTAGGACCTTTATTTCTAAGACTCATGTTAAATGTTTGTGTTCTGTGCATGTGACCTATTGTTACCATTTCCACTCGGCGTTCTTGGTGCACTTCAGGGTGACGGCCATTTCCACGCCCAGCAGAGCCACGCCCGTCAGCAGCAGCCAATAGAGAGGCTCCTCTTTCACGGCCACCACTCGCCACACTGTCACCACCCCGTGGACCGCAAACAGGAAGCGACTTAGCAAGGCCAGCAGGACGTTCAGGAGACAACACATGTTGCACCACAGAAACCCTGTACAGACGATAGTTTTATCATGTAACATTAGGTTTTATGGGACCTGCTGTAACTCAGTGTAATGACTGAAACTGAGGTAATAAATGCCTGGATCTTCTTCTCCCTTTAATTTACTGCATAAAATCCATTACTAGATTGTTGGGTCTTGACGTCTACTGATTTACAATGTATCAGATAGTGGCACATAATACTAAATGTCTCCTATTTGTGTGCCGTGTTTGCTTCTCAACGGATCATTCTGTGAAAGGCTGATGAAAGTTGAGGCCAATTCAGCATTTTGCCAAAAAGCTTGTATAGTATACAAAGGAATGACCAAAGGAGGGCTGTCAGTGAGAAGAAAGATGTGAGTCAATAATTTTAAAGATGAAACGGATTATGAAATCGCCAAGAGAGCTGCTACTTTACACTTCAAACTTTTGTTAACAACATCTCGAAAGTTGCTACAGTAAAGTGCTTTATGTTGTTTTGGACCTAATATAGTTTTGCTATTGTCTCACTGCGACAAACTTAATGTCTGGCAGTAAAGGCTTTTGCAGCGTAAAGAATGGACAAAAGCCAAAGGCTACTTCCATTTGATTACATTTTGCAATAAATTTAAGGAATAAACTCACACAAAGCAATTAGTCTCAGGCTGCCAAGATATCAAACCAGTCATGACAAAAAAACCTAAACAAAAATCTGTGTGTATTCTCCTGCATCATTACTGATCATAGCCCCAGTTCAGCTTTCATTGTCAATAACTATTGCATGATGTCAGTGTGTGAGCAGTCCTCACTGTCAACTAGTCAGCAGGATAAAAGCTTCTGAGCTTTGGGGGAATTCAAAGCAAGCAGTGATTAGTAAGCAAGAGTTAGAGAAACGGGTCTGCAGCCAATATTAAAAGACTCCAGGAGGCTTTGCATTAGTTTGCTTAAATCTGATCGCTGGATTTCTCTGGATTATTGTGATGACTTGATGACTTGAAAGTGGTGCCAGG
Source organism: Lutjanus erythropterus (assembly GCF_056507025.1). NCBI lineage: Eukaryota > Metazoa > Chordata > Actinopteri > Lutjaniformes > Lutjanidae > Lutjanus > Lutjanus erythropterus. Next base: position 31,502,919 of record NC_139322.1, read on the forward strand.
GGCCATCCTGGCTGCCTGTTGGTTAAGATGCATGCCATTAAACCGGGTTGGCTTCCAGACTGGGACTTTTGTTGCAAGTCATATCCCTCTCTCATTCCCCATGGTTCCTGTTTCGGAAACAGTGATGATTTATTAGTAGTTAATAAATCACTGGGGCGTGCATAAGACTGAAATGATACCCATCATTAACATGGAGGAGTCTTTATAAATGTTTATGACTGTTGTCGATTAGTGTCATTTGGTCAATTATCTAGTTTTCAATGCAAAGCTGATGTTGTTTGATATGTCTTTGTTATGTCAACGTGAGATTATCAGACGGAGAGAAACTGTTTAGCTTTATGTTTTAACATAATACCAGGAGTTAGCAACCCGTGGCTCTGGAGCCACATGCAGCTCTTTTGCCTCTCTCCACTGGCTCCCTGTGGCAAAACTTTCAATGGGAATGAATAATGGTTTTTATTTTAACATTTTAATTTTCACTTATTGTTGTTGGTCTAAAGTGATTCTTACAGTCTCCAATCGAAAAAAATCTGTAGCTCATACCATTTTTTTTTAATGTTTTGTCAACCAAATATGCACCGTAACCTATTCCAACAGCTCAGCACCTTTTCCTCCAAATTTTGAATGCCAAATCCAAAAAAGAAAACTCTAAGAGGAAAACAAACAATTTAATTGTTGTGGCTCCAGATGTCATGTGACCATTGTAACTGTGTTTTCAATATTCTCCTTGACTTCAACTAAAGTGGTAACATTTGGACTGGTCATAAAGGTCTATAAATTATATAAGGCCAATGACAGAGAACAGTGACAAGATGATTTACAGAGTTTCTGATGGACAGATAGTGTAGTTAGTGTTAGCTATTCAGCTTGGTTAACTGTACAACCAGGTGTCCTATCAAGGTAGGTGACTCAATTCATTTAATAATACCATACAGATAAGATAAAGACCATTTATTAGAATAGCACCTGGGTTGCCAGGTTTTGAAACATCTCTGCTGTTACAAATATTAGTAAGTCATTAATAAAGGCTCACTTTATTTTTACTTCCTAGGAAGCTGTCAAGACTACAGTCACTTTCTAATTAAAACCATGAATCAACATCCGAGGTTGGTTTGAGCTGACCTGAAGTGCCAAAAGACAAAACCTCAAGATTGGTATTCAACCCAGGGACCTCTCATAACAGAGTCAGCTGCAGTAGTCATTCAGCTAAAGGGCCAGGCCTGTTTAGCAAATGGTTACGCAGCTGTATTACATTTATAAATAATTTAAATAATTTATAAATGTCATTTAATTTGGGCGGCACAGTTGTACAGTGGTTAGCACTGCTGCCTCACAGCAAGAAGGTCCTGAGTTCGAATCCCCCAGCCAGCTTTGTGGCTAGGGCAGGGCATTTCTGTGCAGAGTTTGCATGTTCTCCTCGTGTCCATGTGGGTTCTCTCCATGTACTCCGGCTTCCTCCCACAGTCCAACGACATGCAGTGTCATAGGTTAATTAGTGACGCTAAACTGTCCATAGGTGTGAATGTGTTTCTATATGTCAGCCCTGCCATGAACTGGCCACTTGTCCAAGGTATACCCCACCTCTCTCCCAGTGTCAACTGGGATAGGCTCCAGCCCCCCGCGACCCTTCAAGGATCAGCGGTTACAGACAATGAATGAATTAATGAATAAATGTAATTTCCAGGCCACAGAATTGCAGTCCACAACAGAGCAATCACCAAATATAAAGGAAGATGGTTTTCACTGCACAGTAATGAAATGTTAGTAAGTCATTAATAAAGAGTGACACGTTTCTTACTTTTTAATACTCTCAACAGAAAAACTCAGTAAATCATCATCATCAAGAATCTATCAGGTCTGCAGCTGTACAGTAAATCAGTAGAATAGTACTTACTGATGGATTAAAGAGACAAAAAATCAATACATGTGTATCTGCCTTTGTATATAAATGGTTAGTGTTTTAGACTGAAAGCCTCAGACTTTATCTTCTACACGCTGACACAAATAACTCTTCTATGACTGTTTTTGACATCGAATTGAATTAAACATGAATCCAGCTCAGGTTTCTCTCTACAACTGTTATCTTCTGAGTGTTGTGTGCTGTTATTGTGAATACTAATATGCCTTGAACAGAATTCATGCAATATGTATGGTGCAGTTGCATGCAATACAAACCGACTGGATAAGCTGGACTCCTCTGTTGAGATCCGTTTCTTCTGTGTATTTCCCAAAAGTTCTCAGATGCTGTGTCGCAGCCACACACACTGACCTGGCCTGTGTCTGTGTGAGTTTGACTTTTAAATGACAGCCACCTCCTAGACCCAGCCATGTCAGAGGTGTGTGTGTTCCTGTGTGTGTACATGTTCAATGGGGAGTGACTACTGTTCGAGTCCACTGGAGTGGAGTATATCAGTGAGCTGTAGTGTGTTCCACAAGTGTATATGTGTGTGTCTCCGTCCCCTCGGTGCCACTGCAGGAGATAACGTTTCCTGCCCTCTGCGCCCACATCTTCATCGCCATCCGTCATGATGTCATCTCTCCTGGCCCAGAACAAAGTTATCTCCCTGGGAGAAGCCGGCCTGCCGCGCTCCCTGTTCAGAGAGCGCCCAGCCCTGCCCTGCTCCCACCCATGCCTGTTCTGCCTCTGCGCTGCTTGGCCTGATAACAGCCTCGCTGCCTGGCCTCTCTGCACACACAGAAACACAGAGCAACAAGAGGGAATGGAGGTGCTGATGGCCTCCTGAGCAATCACTACAGGAGTGTGTGGGTATGTTACTGCTGTTGCATCAGAATGAGGATGCTGCGTGGGTTGATGCTGTCCAGGAATGTCAATCCACTAAACTGCTAAAGTGGAACAAAGACAGATGACTGACAAGATGTTTTATATTATTCTGTCAGTGGGTGAATTAGAAACACTGGTCAGATATCTAATGGTGTTTTTGCCTCACAACCAACGAGGTCTTGAATCCTGCTTTGCCTGATTGTCTCTGGTCACTTGGGGGCAGCGGACACAAGTTGTAAATGAATCAGCAGTTTATGCATCCAATAGACATGAGGCAATATTATCATGCTAATATGTATCTCTGTCCTGGTGATGAATGCAATCCAGTATTCACCACCATTCAGTTTATTGTAGGATTGTAATAGTTTAGTATGAAGATCAGTGAGATACATCTCTCATCTTGCACAACATAGGTCATCAGACAGGAAAGCAAAGGAACTAGTAAGAACTGTTGCTCATGTGACCAGATCCCAATACGAAACAGGCATCGTAGCTTCAGCAGCTAACGTTACCTTTTAAAGAGAGAAACTTATGACGTCACTAATGCAACTTCTTGGTGCGCAGTCTTTCTAATTACATATTTTCACACTTATACTTACTTATACTAACAGTTTTATGGGAAATGGTGATTTCTTGTCTTGTAAAATTATATTTTAAATTGACAAGACTGTAGACTACAAACTAGATTTTCTCCGCATCAGACTCTGTGGATTCTTCAACGCATTACAGTCATTTGATCCATTGTTAATATAAATATTGATTGTAAGAGCTTTAAGATGTGTTCAGACTGAATGAGAGGCAGGTTTTGAAGAGGACATAATTGGAAGTCACCATGCTAGAATGTAACTGGACGCGAACAGACAAGTATTTGCTCTGTGTGGTGTGAACTAGCCCTTTGCTAAGCCCAATCATCCTCATTTACTGTTGCTACACCTTTCAGGCTTTCCATTCTCCCTCCACAGTTAACCATGAAAAACAGTGGCAGATGGGATTTCCAGCTGACAGCCATGGATTTTATCAGCCAAAATGATGACTCTTGCTAGCGGATTTCATAAGTGTAGCTAGCGAATGTAAGCTAATAAGCTCAGCTAATTCTTGAGCTGATTTTTTATGCTTCCATCTTACAATTTTTAAAACAAAAACCCTCTAAAAGGTTCTGGAGTATGTAAAGTTACTTAATTGCTGTGTACATGATAAAATTTTTAATCTCTTAATATTTGACTTGTTTGTATTTTCAAACATACGATTCACTTTAAGAGAAACTGATTTGAGAATATCAGGAAAAAGTAAAGGTTACACTGGGACATTGGCCTACTACAGAAATAGACTCAGGAACATTGGAGAAGGAACCGCAGAGTCTGGATTAAGTACAGCAGACCTCAAGACAATCACAACCCACGACATCCTCCGACCACCCAGCCAGACCAGCTGGACCAAACGCCCTCGCAAACAATGCGATTGCCCAGGCAGAGAGGGAAGAGAACCGGTATGAGAGCTAAGCTAACTAATAGTGCGAGAGATGTGTCGTCAGCCCACTTCTGTTATGCACAAGGCCACATCCTCCTCCTCAAACCCCAATTTAACCCCTGGGAATTACCCATGAGTTTGGTAAACACAGTGTTTAACACATGTTCGGCTGGAGGTAATGTTAGTGCAGCTAGTTAGCCTGACTTGCTAACGTTTGCAGCTTACATTAGAGCAGATAAAGGCTTTTGAAAGACTAGAAAAAAGACGTCATCCTCTAACCGAATGAGACACTGACTATCACTCTTCTTAGAGCCCCATGTATGGTGCTTCAAGATGTAAAAAGATTCAGAGCCTGCAGTGCCTAGTTACAGTTGCTAAGACTGAGAGATTATTGATTACTAGGACTGGACAGTTGCTGTACGGAGGACGGGTTTAGCAAAGGGTCGACTGAGGCAAACACATGAGACCTGGAAATGTTTCAGCATTTGTCTTGATGTTTTATGTCTCCAATTTAGGAACCCGTGGAGACAAGAAGCAAAGGCATGTAGAGAAAACATTATGAAAACCTTGAGTTCTTGTAAAGTTTCACTCAGAGTCTCAGCTGTCACATTATCACAGTGCACTCCAGACACATGGCTGGTGCATATATTAGCTGCAGCTACCAGCTTTGGGGAGAATAAACATGGACTGCTAAAACAGTCAGATTTCCACAAATAATGCAAGGTGAGAATTCACTTCAGAATCAGTCTGTATCAAATTTTAATGATGCCCTTGTGAGATATGACTACATCTACAGGCAGGATTTCTATTCATTTTAGTAAAGATATTTATATGGACAGACTTACGTGTCACTAGAAACGGAATTTCAATCATTTATATTTTAATTTAAATTGCTCAAGCTGATAAATTGCTCTAAAAACTGAATTTCAATCACATAATTTGGTTTTGTATTGTTTAACTTGAATAATTGCACTGAGAAACTGAATATGAATAACATAATTTCCAACTGAATTTATTTTGGAACTGAATATGAATAAACTTAAAACTTAATGTAAAATGAAATTGAGTTCAATGGCTCTGAAACTGTGTTTGATTCTCACTAAAAATTTAACTCTATATATTTTCACGTTCAGTTCTCAAAATTCACATTCAGTTCACTGAGACTCACCTGTGGTCACTGAGGAGAAGCAGTGCAGTGTGGATACATAGCACTGCTTTCCATGTTCTGTGCTATATTCACTTTTTATGCAATTATTCAAGATGCACAATTCAAATTCAAATATAAGTGATTCAGATTCAGTTTCTAGTGACACATTTCTGCCCATATTTTCAGTCCAATATCATCAGGAATGTCATTCATACTGGACGATTCTGCAGAGCTCAGCTTCAGCGCATAAAGAAGTGAAAGCTTTACGTACTGTGGCAGAAAATAAGGATGTGCAGGTTCAGGTTGTGGATGTACATTAAGCATGTATGAAGCATGATTATATCCAATGAACTATTCATGAATTTATAACAGTAACCAATCATCCTTCTTTAACTTTGGCCACACTTTATCAATGCTCTATGCTGATGGGATAAATTATTTAAAAACACTCAAAAAATGTTACCATTGAACATAATTCTACATTTTGCATTGCAACAATGCCTTGCAAAGGCATTAGAGATTAGAGTTTGAACAATACTGGTAGTCCAATAACAATATTGATACTTGACAGTAAAAGAAATCTGATAATATAATAGCAGATATTAATTATTTTACATAAATATGTAACAAACATTTTCTTAAATAAGGATCCCTTTTTAAATGTGGTTATTAATAACTCGTGACTAAAATATGTACTGAGCTGAACATTTTACAATTTTAAAATAAACTTGTCAGGGCTCACTGTGTAATAGTGATAGTGTTTCTAAATTATAATTATTTGAAAATGGGTGCTCTAAATCATCACTTATGACCCACATGAAGTATGTGGTGATGTCGGTGTCTGCAGAGACCCTGGCTTCTGCCTGTGTTTTCTTTTTTCCTCATATTTTTTACACATGTACACACACACACAGTCAGAGCAGACTGAGGATCGCTTCAGCTGAATTCACACAAAATCTGGCATTGTGTGTTATGTCTGCTTTAGAAAAATCAGAAAATGATGTTTTATTTCTCTAATTTAGTGCTTTGCTCTTGCTGATGGTGCTCCCTCCCTGGATTCACTCTCTTCTCTCTTGTTCATTGAGTTGGGACAACTGTGATTGGTGCAAAAACAAACAGTGCATATTCTATGTTTAACTGCATCATTGTTAAGGTTCTTAAAACTAAAAAACACCCGTACTTTTGGTAGATGTAGCTTTGGACTTTTAAACTTGTTTCAGATGCAGTATAAAATGTCTCTGATTAGGTTTCTAACTATATTTCCTTAAACTTAAGAAATCAGAATAGATTGTGATGCAAGATACCCGAGTATTCAGTTATCATCACAGAGGCAATGTTGTGGCATTAAATCTAATAGGAAAACTTTTTTTCCGGCTGGAAAGTCAGTGCTTTCTCATCCCTAACTTTCCTGAAATCAATTTCCAAGTTCAGACAAAGGACAGACGGGAGTCAGAAATTATTAATAGAGCACAATTCTTGACCTCTGTCAACTGGACATACAACTCAATTATTCATAATCCCTCAAATTTGAGCCTTTTTTGTTGAAATAATATTGACTGCAGCTAATATTTTAGTTTTAGAAGATCATATATTTGTCAAAGTTGTATCTGCCAGAAGGGATTTCAGCATTTTTTAAGCATTTAATTGTACCCAACAACCGCTCTGATTTTAGGTTTATGACCGTTTGAAGCCAGGAGAGAGAGACACACAGGTAGTGGAAGAAGTCCTTTAATGGCGAGGAAACAGGCAGAACTGGCAGAAGGAGATAAGACACTCCAGACGGTGTCCTGAACGAAAAAATGAATTGAGAAAAAAAAAATGGGTGGAGGACCAAAGAAGAGACAGAGGAAAGGGGGTGGGTGGTGATGGCGGGGAAGGAGGGTGAGTGAGTTATCAGCCATGCAGAATAGTAGTACACCTCATCTTGTTCCTCTGGTTTGGGCGGCGCTTTTGCTTTTCGAGATAACAGGCGGTTCACTCCGAATTTTGTGGCTTTGAGTTAGTTAAGCTAACTATGCTTATTTAGATGTGAGCTTGTGGTCGGTGCTGCAGGTATTCAAGCAGGATGATGTGTAAAAGTGTCCTGTGTCATGTTCATATAACAGGATGACAGGTTAATTCACTGTGTGTGTGTGTGTGTGTGTGTGTGTGTGTGTGTGAGTGTGTGTGAACCTCCAACAGGCAACACAGTCATTCGCCTTTATACAATACATTTCTGTATTTGTATTTAAATATATGAAGTCCTGTTAACACTTTTTAATCTCAATACTACTTCCATTAATTACCATGTTTCCGTATTCACAGGCCGTAACACTTCATTTCGTCTGAAGTTAATTTTTTTACTGAGGCCTGCAGTATTTCAGCTGCACCAGTCTGCCAGCGCTGAAGTGGCGCAGCTCCAGCAGTTTCTTATATATACAGCCCTGGATGGCAGCCATTCGCACAGGCTCGCAGCCTCCTTCTCACATGGTGTACGCCACCCAGTAGATCACGTTCACCACGGCGAAAGTGAAAGGGAACACAGCCCTGGCGTAGATGTCGATGGTGTCGGCATCAATGGGCTTGCAGACACACTTGGAACAGCACTTCTTCTCCTCCTCCTCCGTCTTTGTCTCCTCCACCTGCCTGGACCTTCTCCTCCTCGGCTCAGCCTCCTCGCCACCGCCCTCCCCTGGGATCTCGGTGCTGGAGCGCTGGGCCCGCCCGTGGCGGTTGGAGATCATCACGCTCTGGTTCATGCCAGTGACGGACAGGGAAAAGAGAACCATGGCCTGTTTGCCATTCTTCACAATAGACTGTAGGGAGACAGAGAAACACATGTAAGGAGTCATTCAACATCAAATATTTGATGTCAAATAGTTCTGTAGAATCCAGAAACTGCAGAACATTAAAGACTCTATTGTTATTTTACACAAGCGTAGGCCTGTCTACACACATGCACTTTTTTGCAAGTGAAAGAGGTGGTAGAGTGACAGATGCTGCCCAGAATCAGGCACCCTGTGTGGTTGTGGGTTCAGTGCCTTGCTCAAGGGCACCTTGATAGTTCCCAGGAGGTAAATTGGCACCTCTCCATGCTAACAGTCCACACTCTGCCAAGTCCATATGGACACAGCTACTGCAACAAAAACTGTTTTGCAGTGAGAATATTACATCGACATTTTTCAGAATAAACTCTACTTTTTGTAAAAGCAAGTTTGCAATTTTGCTCTGTTACTAGACAACTTAGAACTTTACACTCCGTTTACATTACCATAAAAGTACTTGTTTTTTTTTTTTGCTTTTTGTTTTTTTGTTTTTTTTGTCTTAAGACATGGCATTCTTGGTTTTCTGTATTTTCTCACAAAATTTTTATTCCTGGCCACTTTGCCATATTGTAAAATGTACAACACGGTGTCTGTAATCCGTAAATAATTGCCTCTGTGCCGTCCATTAATTCCTGATTGTGTAAAGTTACAAAGTTGTACAAAGACATTTTCACTAGAACTATTTAGTATGTGTCCTATATTATGAATTAATGGACTCCTTGCAGCCAATCAGAATCCAGTATTCAACCAGACCAATGTACAAAATGAGATATTTTGATAATAAAACATAAAAGTCAAGAACTACACAGAGCTGATTCTAAAACAGCAGATTATGAATTATTAATGCAAACTCTAGTTTATTATATCGGGGGATGTTCTGGTGACATTGGGATGTTTTTGTAGTTTTATTCACAACAACAGCACATACTGGGTCTCAATACATTTTCTATCACCCTGCTGTTGAGATTCAATTTCACTTATGTCTCTCATCTTTCACATCTCATTTTTCTTGTGTTGTCAGCATATGACCAGTTTTTGCTTAATATTTTTTATTCCATTTGAATGTTGACTTTACAAAAAAAATACCACCAAGTCAGTCAGCAGCTCCTATTGTGAAGGTAAACCTCAGTAAGATGTATAACAACAGCAGAGGAAACAGACAGTATGATGAGAATCACTATTATCCCCTGAAGGCAAATCTTGTAGTTTCTCATTATGCTCTATAGAGATTCATTGTCGTGTTGAAGGTCAGTGGGACGGATGCTTGTCAACACCGAGGTTTGAAGCCCGGCCCAGGTCTATGTTTGAAAGGCGTGCTCATTACTCACAATACCACCCCCGAAGCTCTGCATTGTTATCTGCTGACGGGAGGACATGATGGGAATGATTTCCTCACCTCAGAGCTCAGCTTGTTGGCCTTCACCTTGGCTTTCTCTTTGAGCCGGTAGTCAGCGTTGTAATGAGCGAAGGCATACTCGATGAGGGCCGCAAACACAAACACATAACAGATCCAGAAGTAGACGTCTAACGCTTTGATGGCTGACGCTCGAGGCAGGGAGGAGCGGGCGCTTACCATCAGCGTGGTCATGGTGAGAACGGTTGTGATCCCTGTGGAAAACACAGGCACACAGTGCGGATTAGGGTTCTGTTGGGTTTGAGACATGCTAGCAGCATGGCTGTAAGGATGCCGATGTCAGACTGTCGGTCGGTCAACACTTTAGTTCATATCTTGACAACTACTGGATGGATTAGTGCTACCAGCAGGTAAAAATTGTCACTTATCCTGATGTACGAGATGAATTCCCATAAAACATTGTACAGACATTCATGGTTTCCAGAGGATGACTCCTAGACACCATGAGGTTCACATTTGTGGTTCTGAGTAAAATGCCAACTATTCGATGGATTGCAATGAAATTTGGCGAGACATTCATGGTTCTCTCAGGATTAATAATGAATTAATTAATTTTGGGTTTAGTGCTAATCAACATATCAGCATGCTGACATGCTAAACTCAGATGGTGAACATGGCAAAGATTATATCTGCAAAATGTTAGCATTGTCACTGTGTGTATGTTAGCATGTTAGCATCTCTGTGCCTAAGTACAGCCTAACAGAGCAGCTAGCATGGCTGCAAATACTTGTTTAAAGCCCACACAGGTATGAACTAATAGCCAATATGTTTTCTTTAATCACTATGACAGATTAAGAGTAAACTACATTATATTTACAATCGACCTTTTTCACAGCAGCCACATTAATATGAAACAGTAGGTTAAACAGAGGTGTTACCAATGATACTAGTTAAGGCCCTGTTCCATTTAGTGTAGCAGAGCCTTTCCAGTGAGCCAACATACTGTACACAATAGCAGCACCCTGACTCTGTTTGACCTGAAAGCAACAGAACCTTAATTAGCATTCTGATAACACCTATTTTTACTCTACTGCTTCATGTCAAAATGGCTGCAGTGAAATTGTTTACACTGGAAGCAACATTTTTTTCCCAGGATGGTGAAGTAACCTGCCCTACTCTGCCTGTGATAAGCTTACCCTACTATTCTTATGCTAACCCTAAGCAATCCCACTCCTCATGCCTAAACCTAACTGTGTACAAGGAAGCACAACACTTACTGGTTTAACTTTTCTATATGTGAATTAACTCCAACTTTGTTTTAGGTTCCTCAATTTAAAATTTCAAATGAATACCAACCTAAGGATACACGAGCTGGGACTGCTGATTGGCTGATCCAAAAGGACACCCAGGACATGGCAACCAGTAATATCGAAGGCATGTATGACTGGATGATGTAGACGCCTCGATTACGTCTGAGCTGGAAGCGAAGACTGAGTCTTGGAAAACGTCCCGCTGGGAAGCAGAAAACAGACACCGGGTTTAATTGTATTCCTGAAGAATCTAATTATCCATAATGAAAATATTCCTTTGTTCTTCACAGACACTGATATCATGAAACATCTGTCTGCTCACTTGTGCCCCTGGTGGCAAAGCTTCAACATGTAAGACATAAAGTAGTATTGCAGGCTACATTTTCCCAGCAGCAGTGCCTATCATCTCCTAAACCTCCTGCCTGGCTCAGCAGCCAGCCTGACTTGATCCATTCCTTCTATGCATCGAATATAACCCCAAGAGCCTAACGTTAAAAAAAATATATCTGGCTTCAAAAAGAATCTGCAGAGTTCTCAGACACAAGAGGCAAGCCAAGTCCAAAAACTCAAAATAGTACATGATGTATGAAACACTCAAGAAACATGCAAGGGGCTTTCAGACTGGCTGTGCTGGAACAAGCCTTGACAGCTGAAGAAAAACAGAGGAAAACAAGAGGGATCCTCACCAGATTTGAAGTTCATCATCTCAGTGACAAACCGATAGTCTGTGATGGTGAACTGGGAGAGCTCCAGTTTGTCCAGACCGTGGATGTGTCGCTGGCTCTCTGACCAGTGATACACAATATCCTCAGAGGAGTAACCGTCTTGAATTAAAAAAAAAAAAAAGACATTTTATCAGTCCAGCACACAAAGATGCACTAATGTGCTGAGCGTGTAGCATTTAAGAATTTCTGTAAATTCCAGCTTACAGCTTTCAAGGTCCAGCATACACTCCTGTTCATCCATCGGATACTTGGTCAGGTCCATATCACACGCCACTGTCGAAGTGATTCTAGGAACAAAACAGCTCAGTTAATTAAAACTCAGTGTACACCATTTTAGGTGTGGAAACTCAACTGACCAACATGTTTTATTAAAGCCTCATAGGACATATTCACATGGTTCCATCCACTCTGACCTGGCATCTTTCCAGTTACATCAGCACTATTGTTAGCCGAGAACTGTGTCAGCTGATGATGAAGAGGAGCTCATTACTTAATTGCTTACTTGCTTTTAATAGAAGCAGATGAAAGATGCAGAAAGACCCCCAAAACCTTCGACCTTCAATAATACATTATTAAAGCAACTTGGTGGTTTCTTATCTTCACATCCAGCAGACACAGAGGAACACTATCATTCACTTGGAGTCATGTTTTTGTCTACCTGACAAGTACAGAAGAGTAATATTCGCTCTTCTTTTATCTCTTGTTTGGTCTCTACCTGGCCTGGGAGGCAGACGAATCTGCGAGCTCATGATTTATTCGCTCTGATCCCCCTCCTGTACACAGATTTCCAGCTGACATGGCAGGTGGTGGGACAATCACAACCGTTTAACTATTAAGGGGCTGCTGTGATACAATGACTGTCCAGATGAGCACCATTGAGGCGGTTTTGTAAATAACCAAGATGGCTGCCACAAATGTGTAACTGTTTCTGTTCAGTCCACTACTGCACCAGTATTAAACAAACTAAAGAAGGACAAACATCTGCATTTGAAGCTTTTCGATGGGACAGAAAAATGTAGACAACATTTTGTAAAAGTTTGGTTTACGGACCTTGGAAAGAGAAATGGAAAATTAACTAAAAAAATTGACCTGGCAATGTTAGGCTAGTCTCCACCAACACCTGACAAAAAAAATCATCTGGCATTTTAGCCGCTAAAGGCTTCACTATGCTCATGAGCTGGTTGCTAACATTGTCGATATGTTGCTTGGTACTGGGCAAGAAGTGTGCAGTGGGTTTATCACAACTTTTTTGCTGAAAACAGCTGCCTGCTGGGTCAAACAGTGAGAACAGAACCATAACAAAAAGCACTTAAAATAACAAAGGAGTGAAAAAAAAAATTGAGGTTGAATTTAAAGTGTATAATTTTGAATTCAGAAACCACAGTTTACATCCTGCATCCTACCAGGTGTTAATGCTGGTCTCTTTTAACCAAGATTATAATCCTTCCCTTAGTTTAAAGAACCAGTGTGTAGGATTTAGTGACATCTAGCAATAAGGTTGTAGTTCGCAACCAACTGAATCCTGCTTGCCTCACCCTCCCCTTTCAAGCATGTAGCAGAATCTACAGTCACAGTACAGTGCAAAAATGTAAAAACCCCTCTCTATCCATTCTATAGACTGTAGAAACTCTCTTCAGTAGATTTAGACGTCTCATTCTCAGGTGGCGCTAATTTTACACTAATGAAATCATACTTCTGAATATTATATTCCATTTCTACCATATTCTGAACTCCTAAATCCTACACAATGGACCTTTAGACAGTTTCAGTTGCCTAAACTTTGCCACAGCTCAACCATACAAGAGGCTGTTTAGAAAACCATCAGTTTTATCTTTTTTGTCATTTCTTGCTGTTTGGGAAAGCACGAAGAAAACAATGTCATCCTGCCAATAGGAGCAGAAAACCTTTTGAAAGGCAACGACAAAAGACCTAGTTTGTCATTTAGACTTTTTTATGGCAGCAGAATTGTTTTGTCTAAAATTTCATGGATTTTCCTGACATGCTGACAGTAACGTCCAATTTAGCTCTTTTGATGATTCACTTCGATCCACGTTGCCCTTCCCTTCACCTTTCCATATTCCTTTACCTCCCCTGTCTCTTTCCAACAGTCATGTACAAGCACATCAGAGATGTTTTTAAACTCACAATGTTACCACAGAGAAAACTGTTTATTCTTATTCTCAGATCATGATATGGATCAGGAGGGATTTCATTTCCAAAGACAACGAATAATGGATGTCTGTGCTCTCAAATGTCTGAGGTCTCTGAAAACTAGCAGGAATTTGCTCATGTAGAAGACAAGGTCAACATCAGAGCAGCCAGACACAAAGTGTAGAAGTGGAGATTCTCACTGTTTGTCTGCCTGTCTGACTCTGACTCGTGAAGACAATAATCTGTTTGCTCATACCGGCTGCTGTAAAGAATGACTCCGTTGGGCTGCAGGCGGATCAACTTGTTCTCCACGGTGACATCGTGGAACCAAGCAGATTTGGCGTTGACGATGAAAGTGTCGGGCAGCCACAGCTTGTCCACAAATCGACTGTCCAAGCCCAGCGTCTTGTTGGTGTGATTGTAGGACAGTCGGTCATCGTGCCAGCTCTGCCGCAGGAACACGGTCATGGTGTATTCCTGCCAGGAACAACACACAGACACAAACATGAGGGCTGAGTCATGGACGAAAATGTAAATCTACAGTAGCTCTAACTCTGTATTAGGAAAAACAGGGATTTCTTTCTAAAACTCACTTCATATCAAGACTATTTTTTGAATCAAAACAAAAACAATTCAAGTTTGTGTTGCTTAATTTCAGATAATCTTAAGTATTCACTGACCTTCGAAAACATTTGGATAATGTATTTTGTGGCTTTAAAGGAGTTTTATGAACTCTGAGAACAGTAGCTGCATTATGGGAAGTGAAAGACTCAGTGCTTTTCACCCCCCAAAAAATTGGAATATCTCTGCTGCATTGAGTTTGATCGTTCTTTTTATTTAAAATGTATCACAGCACCAGTGAAAAATTTAGAAGCACTTTCACATTTAAGTGAATAGTAAGGTATGTCCAGACTTTTGACTGGGTCTGTATATTGGGGTCCAACTGAACTAAGACCAATATTAGGGGTTTAAAAAATTGTGGTATCAATTTCTCAGCCAATATCTTTACAGAGAATATAATAGAGAATATACATGAAGCCCTTTTTTGCAATGGTCCCTCAAAAGTGGTGAACACTTGTGACAAAGATATGTAATGGAGGGAGGATATTTTACAATTAAACTATAAACTTTATTGTGCAACATGACATCAGGGCACTGTAGAATTACGTAAACTTTCACTGGTATTTTTAATAATTATAAATAACTATAAATAACACAAAACACAAATAGATCAAAATATATGTTTATATTAAAGCCGAATTAGTAAAAAGGATCAAATAAAAATAAAATGGTGCTGGTAAATCCAACGAATAAAAGCAATCTGCATTATGCTCTGTTCAGAAAAAAGTTTTTATGACAGCACATATCGGACAACATGTACAGACAACATATATGCAAATACTGATATAGACCGATATAGCTGTGATAAGCAAACTGGGCTGATAGTATCAGTCAACCGATATATCAGTCAGGCTCTATATCATCTTATTTATTCTTTATTTAATACGTTTTCTTATTTTCTGTTTTGTTCATTTTGCATGTTTATGAACTTTCATGTATTATATAAAGCACTTTGAATTGTTTTTGTGTATGAAATGTGCTATAGGCCTATAAATAGCCCAACAAAGAATGCAAAACTAAATTGCTTGAATGCCCCTTTAATTACTACAATGTGGTGGAAATCTTTAAAAAAAAATTTAATTAAGTTTCTTTTATTTTAGTAAGTTTAATAAATCCAACCTAAATTAAAGTAGAAGTATTAATTTAACTTCTACTTTTCAGCTACTGTTTCTTTTTAAAGCTTAAATCATCAACGAGTTGTGAAGGAAAACGTTACGGTACTTCTCTTACCACTCCAAATATTTTGTCTCATTAAAGGGAAAAACATCCTGAAATGTGCTACAGCTTTGATTTAAAGTAGATTAGTTAATATCTAAAAATCAGACAGAGATTCTTTTGTAGATACGGTCAGATATAATCCAGTTCATAGTTTTTAACATTGGCATGGAAACATATTTAATAGCTGCTATAAATAGTGATTCTGGTGTCATTTCTACTGTTACATCCAATCTGTTTATCTCCTATTTGTGACCAAAAATGTGTAAGTTTATGTTTTTTAGCTTTGGGTGAGCCTTTATTGAAAAGCTTATTTGTAGGTGCTGAAAGAAGGAAAAGATTTATTTGTTTGGAGCAGAATCAGGGCTACATACATTATGTGAATCTTCCCACTAGATTTGGTTTTCACCATACAAAATCCATGAAAGTATCAAATTATCTAACAACTCAGCCAATGTGTCACACATGTTCACACTGAGTACTTTCAAACCCTCAAGTGGGATAAATCAGGATTATGCAAATAGCAAATCTTTGATCTTTGCCGCAGTATAGTGAAGTTGAGGGATGATAGAGAATCTCAGTGTAGAAGGAAGGAGGGAGAAGCTGCTGTGTACTTTACCATGTTGGCTTCGGAGATGTGGTCGATGCTGGCTACCTCGATAGCCATGGCAACGTTCACTGGTGGACCTGCGGGTGGAGAAGTGAGAAAAGAAAGCACACCTGCCCTGTCCCCGCTTCAAAAACACACCCACACACATACACGCACCTTCCCCGAATCTATCAGTCCCTCCCGTCCTCACTCCATCACCCATCTGTTTCCCTCCCACCCACCGTCCTCCCACATCTCAAACACTCCTACAGAGCACAGAGATTAAGCATTATCCAGTTTAACCATGCTAAGTGGCACATCACACTGTGGGCATTCATAAACAGCGCTGGGCTTTCACGGACTCAGAGAGAGCCTCTGCCAACAGTCGCACACACACACGCACACACTGTGGCGTTTTCACTCAACAGTTTGCCATATGATTAGCATGGAGTGTACCTCTGTGATCGGATGCTAGAGGGCAGAAACTACAGGGGAGCTCACTGATGCAGAACAGAAAGGCTATTTATACTGAACATTAAGGAATCATACATTACCATTCCCCAACATTCAACACCTTCCCCGCACAGTTTCAAGCAAATTATATTCTATTGGCTCTACATTTGATGTATAGTGTGAGGTGATTTACAATGACATGTTTTTGTACGCCAAGGTCAGCAGTAGACACTGTAGAGTGTTTCACCTGATGCAGTTTTACATATTATCATCTAGTGGAGGTGAACTCATTAATAATACATTTGTAATGGATATAATATTTACAAATGTAGGTTTATTAATAATAAAATGCAAAGTTTTCCTTGAATAGTCTTATCATAACAATACGCAGCCATGTCTTCCAGAAAATCTAGTTCTATAAACGTAATGCAGAACAAAATGTGCTTTCTGATAACAACAGGGGTCATTACCTACGTTTGTCCAAGGGCCTAATTTTTCTAAGCACACACTGTGGGGGCTGGACTTTCAAATGAAAACCTGTGTTTATTTAGGCCTAATTAGCCTCTTATTGTTAAATATTTTCACTTAAAATGTATTAGTTATTTATATCTATATATCAGTGTGATCACTAACTAGAAAAAGATCTCAGGCCTCCACCGAGGAGGCAGTTCACTAAGGATCGATGGTCATGCACGCAGCATGAGTCTCTGAACAGCAACACATAGTGAAGTTAGGATTGGTTACCTGGCTGAGAAGTTTTAAGTGTGCAGCCTGTTGCCTGCAGCTGTTCATTAAAAACAGTTTGCTGTGGCTGCTCCTTCTTGTTCCATTACTCCCTGCATTATTTCAAACTGATCCACTGTCAACAAACATCAAAAATAACTGTTTGGATTGACGATAGTAACAAAGCTGAGCTCACTGACAAATACACTGCATTTCGTGTGATGTCTTCAAAATAAAAGTCAACTTGTGTTTTGCCAGCTAAATGCTTTTAATGTGAAGCTCCTGCATGAGCAGGAATTTACGTAAGCATTCCAACAGCCAGTTCCTAATACTTCAAATATATAAATATTGTAATATTTGTATCATTGGTCATTTTACAGACCACTAAGGAAGCTGTAGCAGGCCACATGCAGGCCGCCAGTTAATGATCACATACATACAGTAATGTGAAATGTTAATGTGCATAAAAACATACTAAATGTTGACATTAAACATATCAGTAAAGTGTTAACTAACAATGTATTTAATTTGGTATCTGCTACAGTAGGCAGTATTGCAGTATGCTTTCCATTCATAGTGACAACAGTATTATTCAGAAGTTAGTGGTAACTGGAGACAAGAGCTGATTTTATCAATATTACACCAAAACGATGATCCTCCCTGAACCTTAACCAAAGCCCTTTTGTTGCAGGAGGGTGGACGTGAACCCCAGACTGTGGTGTTAACGTCCTGTACTTTATACACCAGCCATCCACCCCAACAACAGCTTCTTCTTTTGTTTCTTTTTTTTTTTATTCATCTCATTATTTAAAAGAAATGTCAACATTCTGTGAACATATTCAAGGCAGGAATTATGTTGTCACCACAACATTATTATGAAAACAATTTAGCAATACGCAAAACATCATTTCTAGAAGACAGGGTTGCAATACTGTAATGCAGGGGTCTTCAACGGTTTATTTTTCTTTTTCATGTGTGAATAGGCCAATTTATCTTTGCTAATAATTTGTTGTGTATTTTCATGCATGACCCTCTGTTGAAGACCCAGGCTGTAATGTTAACGTTGCATTCATTTTGTTTCATAAAACTTCAAATAAATAAGATGAACATTACGCAAATACAGTAAGATTTACAAATGTGTTTAAGTGCCTTACAAATGCAAAAAGAAGTTGCATTTGCAAATAACGTCCACAAATATGTTTTGTACTTCAGATATAGCACTTACTGATATACTTTATGATCAAAAGTGGTTTTGTTCACAAAAACATCATGTAGCACTGAGCACGTTATTCGTTGTTTGCTTGGGAGGCATGTGGTTTAACAGTGTAGTAGGACACTTTGGATAAAAGCAACTACCAAATGAATATAATGTAATGTAACGCAATGTAAAAAAACATGTTTTCCAAAATAAAGTGGAGTTAAGTAATCCTTTTCTTACAATACAAACACAATTTGGTTCTTTATTACAATTTCCTTTTTCACAAGTCAAATTGTGTGCATTTTTTTTTATTTGTGAGATGTTCCCAACAAAAAGGTTGAGATCCATAAATATTATACATTTCTTAAGTATGTCTCCCAAGAAAAAAATATTATTAAAAATTATGGAATTTCTTGAATTGTTCCAAAAAAAGATTTAAGCCTTATCAGTTAAATTATTTATTGTGAGTGCAAAGTCATATTTGTGGATGTTATCTCATTTTCAAGATGCAAAACATATTCATGAATCCTTTTAATATTTGCGTATTTATTTGATGCTTGATGACACAAACTCCATACTAAAAGGCTAAATGGGATGCGAGTTGAATGAAGGGAATTACTCCAATTAACAGGCGTGATTCCTCAATGGTCACTATAATGTTACATCAATAAGAATGCAGTCACCACATGATGCTGTGTCATGGCGGTCCGTGTAGGCGGTCTGTGTGGTGATGACGGTGTTCCTGCTGCACATTTTCACCTTTGCTCAGCTGAGTTAAGCTGTGAGATTGAGAAATCTATCGCTGTGGTCATTGGATGTGTCACATCTTGCAGCCATTCTTAGCAAAAGTCTGCGAGCGGTGCTCACTGTTTGCACCGCCCGCCTCCCTCATGTCCTTGGAGGGCATCGTCCTCGATAATCCCCTGAGCAAAGCTACTCTTCACCTAAATGTTTTTTTTATTCACCTTACTGAAGAGTCAAAGCAAGTATTTACATGAGGTAAATATTTGTTCTACTGTCGTACGAGCAAAAACAAAAAAACAAAGACACCTCTCAGGATAATGGAATTGGAAAATGAAATGCAAACGTCCATGTTGCTGCATCTTTGGGTGGGTGATGCTAAGGATGGCTGTAAATGTGAAGGGGTGAAATGCAACCCAACGCCACGAGCAGTAGATCTCATACTCACCTCCTATCCCAGGGCGAAAATTTCTGGCATAGCCCTTCATTAAATCATCCAGATTAGGTAACCAGGATATTTCAATGTCTGTACCTACATAGTCCCCAATGTCACTCAGCATGGCCCTAAAGGAGACAAACAGCAAACACAGCAGCCTTCAGCGGTTGTCCAGCCACACCATGTGTCCACAGGAAAGTCGGTCAGAGCCTCAGATACAGTCAGAAACATAAACTGATAAAAACAAACCTTTCAATGTGAGATAGTATTAGCTGTTGGTCTGTAATAACTCTGGTTAACTGTTTACAACTGAAGAAAAAACATTAGATGTCACTGTAATAAAAAGGATTTGTCAAACCTTTCCGCTGCTTGCAGGACCTTGATTTTAAGTGGAAAAAACATGTCATGAACCCAGAGTGATCAGGTTTTCCTTTAAAGGACCAGTGTGTAGGATTTAATGGCATCTAGTGGTGAGCTTGCAGATGTGTCACATCACCCTCCCCTTCCAAGCATGTAGGGGAAACTGTAGTGGCCACAAAACTCATGCAAAACACAAAAAACTGTATCTTGTGCTAGTGTTTGGGCTTCTGTAGAAACATGGTGGTGTAACATGGCAGCCACCATGGAAGAGGACCTGAGCACTCTGCAGATATAAACGGCTCATTCCAAGGTAACAATAATGACTATAAATATGACTATAAATACCCATAAATTTTACACACTGGACCTTTAGAGCTGCATCAATGGTTGTAAACATAACAATGACATATCATCATCTTATAAAGCTGTTTTGGCAAACATGTTAGCAACTAAATTTGCCTTTTTACACATCCAGTAGGCACAGAGCAACATTAGCATTTATCTGAAGTCATGTGTCCGTCCTCTTGTCAAATGTTAAGTCCAATATTAACTATCTGTTAACTATCTGCTGATAAACGCTCTTCTATGATCATCAGCTAGTCACCAAGCAGACCTAGCAGAGGTGGGAGTGAGTAACATGTGGAAGTCTTCAAGTCCCAAGTAACTGTGGTGAGATTCAAGCACAAGTCTAAAGTCTAAATTCAAGTCTAAATTAGCTCAACTTAAACTTAATGTTAGCTTTATAGCTCCAATTTGATCAGCCAATAAGTCAGCCAATAAGGGGCTGGATGCGGCCCACTGAAAGGTTTCATGTGGTCCGCAAGGCAATCATGGAAATTAAAAAAAATTAAAAGTCTAGCCAAGACAGTCAATAGCATTTTACTTAGCATCAAACTAGTATCAGACCTTTACTTTGAAAGGGGTCAGTGCTGTGTTCATTTGTAAAGATAATGAAGTGTATCTTTTAAATTAAACTATAACTTTATTCACTCGATGCTGTTCACCCATGTTCTTTATGTTGTTCTTCTACTTTTGCTGCTACTATCATTGCAAACTGGCTAGTATACATAGTACATTGTAAAACTAAAGTAAAATTATCACATGGCCATTCAGAAAGGGTGACCCACAGCAGGAGTGCCCTACATAGAACACTTCTGTCCATTCCATTATTAGAGATTTGGCCATTATTAGGAGGTTATATCATTTGTGTCTGGCCCACACCAGCCTGATCAAGTTCTCACATGGCCCCCTGTGAAAAATAATTGCCCACCCCTGCAGTAGACCATAACAATGAGCTAAAAGAGGCTAAATTGCTGTAAATGGCTGTGGGAAATGTTGTTGATAAATCTCAGGGTGTTCGTCACTATGAGCAACCACTTCTACATTGCATGTAACATTACACATAATCATTTCAATTTGAGTATGGTATAATTCATATTCTTTCTTTTTTAAATGCTAAGGAAATAACTAAATATTGCAAACCTGATTAATCATGTTTTCATATGTAGACTTGTAGGTGCCATCAACCAGTGACACAACAAAATGCTTTTTGTTTAATTGTTGATACATACAATGCTTGAACAGAATGGAGGATCACTGTGACCATCAGGCCAATCATACAATATAAAGTTGGAAGCTGCGTGTGGTGTTTTAAGATGTTAAAATAAAAACAAGAAAATCCAACATATTTACAGATTTATTTTGGTAGATTTTATACTCTGCCATAGGCTATACTATAACATTTTCTAAATCTCCTCCATCGATCTTTTGAATTATTCATTATTGACAGAGTTTCTTATACCAACAATAAGTAGAAATGTGCACACAATCTGCTCCATGAAATATTTAAAGACATTTAAGTAAGATAAAGCATGCTCTTTGTTCTTTTTTATTTGTACCCTCTGTTTTATTGTTACTTTATGTTTAAATGTATATATGTTATAGTAAGTACAACTGATGTGTTCTTGAGTAATTCAAATTAAGACATTAATTATGGATGATTATGTGTTATTGTTAGTAGAAAACAACATGACATTTGTCTGGGATTTTTGCATAAAAATGATCAAATTCTAAGCTAATGAATGTTAGGAGAAAATACCAGCCATCCGCTGCAGCCTTTCAAATATCTCAGCTTGTATTAGCATATGAAGGCCACATTGGTTAAAGCCTGGTTGGCATATTTTTCTTCAGTCGCGTCTCTGCAGTGTGCATTAGTCCATAAGGAGGCTGACAGCGGATCCAAATCTACCAGCGTAGCTTCAGATGTCACACAGACTGAACATCATTCTGCGCCTCAGTCCACCAGCCTCCAGACCTTTTCATTTTAGTGGGAATGGGTCCTCGTTAGACTACATATTCAAATTTAGTAAATCTTTTAATCAGAACAAGTTAGAACCTTATTATATTGCTGTCATAAGTGACAGTGACACCTCAATTCAAGCAGTCCTTATGCTTTCCCTGCTTCTCTAACCTCTCAGGAGGGGAATATTAGAGAAATTAAAATTATTCGCTGGTGTAAAAGGACTCCCCTTAGGCCTCTGGAGCCCTCGGGGACTGCTAGAGGGTCCAGAGCCTGTACTGACAGCCACTGCCTGGGTGTTGGACTTCAGAGGAGCAGCGCAGCTCAGATACCACCAGGTGGCAGTTTTGCATTCCAAAACAGCGAGCCTGTAAACAGATACCATGCAGATACTGTGTGGGCATTTATGTATTTGAGCTCAAGTCAAGTCATGAGCCATAAGGATTCGATAATATGCTGTTATTCAGCACAGGCATTTTTCAGATGCTTGCTGTGATACAGAATCTCACTTTTTAGGCAGTTCTGTGATTCAGAGCTGACTGATGTGCAGTAAATAAACTGAATACAATTAAAGGTTTCACTGACATTCAAAGTCACAAAGGCTGGTGGTGTCACTGATAGAAAAATGGACCATATGGAGGCCTGATCGAAGGTGCTATTATTGACCAACAATGAAAAGCCAGTCAGTGACCTTTGAAATAAGGCTGACATTTGAAGAAAGTCGGCTTCCTAGAGAGCGAAGCAGTTACGCCCACAGCTACATGTGAAACGGACTTCCACCACAGAACAACATGCAACAAAAAAAATATCTGCATGTCTATATAAATAGTAAGAAAGAAAAAAAAGCAGTATTTCTGCCATGTCATTAACGTTTCCTTGGTGAATCCATTTTGTAGTGGCAGATGTATTTTTAGTCTGGCAATCACTGTCATGTCTGAAATAAATGGGAGCACTGAGTGAATTAATTAATCACTATGTGACTACTGGATTTCTCCACTAATTGGCAGTTTCTAAATGTGGAAATAAAGAGCTTTTCTGTCAAGAAATCCGTTAACACACCAAGGTCAAACATCACGAGGGGACGAGACCGTGTGTGTCTGCAAGGGACAAATCCTACCGTATACGTCTACTGCAACTTTCAGAAACTTGCTCTAACATGTCAGTGACCCAATTAATAGATTTATGTGTTTTTCATACAAAATATTATAATCTCACACCTTTCCTTTTTAATTTTACATTTAAAAAGCCTGGATAGACTTTTTCCACATACACAGATGTTACCAATGATACAAACTGAAGCTATAATATGTAACATTTCCACATTAAATGTCTAAGACTGCTAAACATGTTGCATATTTTGCTAAGTTGTGTCCTTGTTTTGTCCCAAATATTTCCACTATAGCATAGCTGTTGCCAGCTACTTGCTTTAATTTATGTGAAAATGTGGGATATGTCGGCTGTGTCAAAGGATGAGGAAGGAAGTTGGCAAAAATGACTAAAACAAATTATAACATAATTTATAATAATAATAAATAAAAATGTAATATTACCTTGTCTGTGAACATGACTTCTGCCAGAGTCACGTCAGATAGATTTTCATTAGCTATGGTGGCTGTTTAAAATTGAAGAAAACAACCACCAACTAGAGATAGGCTCTGCTACACTAAATGGAATGGAACCTTAACTAGTTTCATTGGTATCACCTGTGTTTACTGTTTGATATCAGTATGGCTGCCATGAAGAAGGTCAATATTCTATGCAGCTTTCCACAATTTTCATGATTGATTCTAATATAGTTATATATTCCAGAAATGTAACCTTGTATCCCCTCTATGCCATAAGGAAGTAGTACAATTACTATTTCCTTGGATGTCCTGTTAGTGAATTTGGACCCTCTGTTTATCTGTTGCTGCTCACACACAGGTGTCTATTTATTCCAAATGCATCAGAAGCATGTCACTTCCTGTACACCAGAAGCATTTTAATCCCAAAGACCTTGCAGACACTGAAAATGTGAAGGATCACTTTGGTATTTTACAACCAGGACTCTGTTTTCCCATGTTTTGGTGGCTAAGAAATTAATGAGGACAACAATGTTTGAAATTGGTCCAGCATTGACGCCGTCAGAAGCTAAACTAAGCTACAACTAATCCCTCCAAGCAACTGTGCACTGTCAAACTACGTCCACCAAAAGTGTTTGTTTTTTCCACCGACAGGATTAAATTGTTGTTCTAAGTGACATGTCATTACGAAAAGGATCCCTACAGACAGACCACTTTAGTAAGATACTGTGCGTATTATTTAACCAGAACCAGCTGTTTTATTGCGCTTGCCAAACTATACAAGCTCCATTTACAAAACTGTAATTTTAACATCATCAGTTTCATCTGCTTTCATCAACTCAACAGAAACAAAATAAAAGTCACCAAAAACGTCTTGGCTTGTCTTTCCACTGCTCCAATCACCAATTCTGGTTCGATAAAAAAAAAAACTTAAAATATCTGGAGAAGAGCGAGAGGGAGGTCTGACATCAGAGGAGCAGTGGGGATAGACAGTGTGTACGGCCAGAACATTTTCAAATCTTTTAACTCTGTGGGGGGAAAAAAGACTTTAACTCAACCAAACCAGGGACGGTGATTGTTGAAACAGTGGAAAGACAAGCCAATATGTTTTTGGTGAATTTCGTTTTGTTTCTGTCGAGTTTGAATGACAGTGACAATGACGTTATTAAAATGACAGTTTTGAAAATGGAGTTTGGTTAGTTTGGCAAGAACAATAAAACAGCTGTTTCTGGTTAAACAAAACTTATTTGACTCTGTGTCTCTGTTGCAGTCTTTTCCTTAATGCTGTCAGACACAATCTGAGCCTGTCAGTGGCAAAAACATGCACTTTCATTGGACGTACTGTTGTCCATAAGGATTACACTGTAGCTTAGTTTTGCCTCTGCCTGCTGCAGCGCTCTCCCTCAACACTGGACCAATTTCAAAAATTGTCCCCATTAGTCACTTAGACACAAAAACATGAAAAATAGGGTCCAGATTGAAAAATACAGAAGTTACCCTTTAACTGACTGATTATTGAAATCATATGTCCACGTCTTTAAATCGTTAATTGCTACAAGCTGTGAAAGTGGACATTTATTCAAAATGTCACAGATTATTGCTTTAATTAATTGCTTCTCTCTAAAGAGCAGGTCAGATTTTCTCTCACTCTGTAAATTGATGTTTGAGAAAAAGCGTTTATTTCTTGATTTCCTGACCTGAATTAACATTTTTATGACCACGGACTCAGGAACGCAGCTCTCCAAGGAAACGCTCATATTACAGCACGCTGTTAAAGGACGTGTATGTGGTTGAACGTTTGCTTTTATATGGAGATTCACTAAACATTTGCACCTTCTCTATTTTCTCACCCCTCCATCCATGACAAACAGTTGATAGTGAGCGTGTATTTCCAGATGCTCCTCTCTCTTCCTTCTGTATTTATTTCACATTCAGTGAACGTCTCTCCCGGGGCCTGGATCTGCACACGTCTGTTTATGAGCTAACATTAAACAGATGGGGAGATGAGACGGAGAAGGGGAAAGACAAAGAGCAGCAGCCTCTCTCAAATTTATGGCGTCTTTTTGTGAATATAGTGTGCAGCACACACTAACAAGCCTAATTAGTTTTATATACTGGCACTGCTAGTTACCTGAACACGAGCAGAGGGCTGCCAGGCCCCTGATCCTGACTCTGCAACTCGCTCACTGTTTCATTTGTTTTCCTGGCATCAGCGTGAGATGGGCAGCACCGCAAAAGCAATGAAATCCATTTGGATGAATCACAATAAAACATAAATAAGGAGTACATCTCAACGGGCAGCTGCTCAATTAATGGACAGTAATGAATAATAGAGAGTAATGAATAATACACTGCTTTTTAATCGGCAACACATCTTTTTATTGACTGCATTTAGACTCTGCTAATGTTTGACACATTAGACATAACGGTCCCAGAAGTAATAATATTGGACTAAATCTTTATTTGATGTGTTAAAAGATTTAATGATTACCTAAATGAATTCTATAATTCTTCATTTATTTCCCTATGCTTGATAGAATCAAATGAATTGAATTCTCACCAGAGAAGGTATAGTCCCTGCTCTACTGCAACTCTTTCCTTGCTGGAGCCCCTGTGTCTCAGCCTCATTGTTTTATTTTTTTCACTTGCCTGATCGGACAAGAAGGTCAGAAAACTACTTGCCTGAAATCAGTTTTTACTTGTGCCTGTACAAACTGTTTTATGGTCTGTTTTTAAATAACAACAAAGAATAAATGTTATGTTAAACCGAGAGCTGCAACATCTATAAAATGTCAGAAAATCCTGAAAAATGTCCATCCCAGTTTTTCTAATTCCAAGGTGATGTCTTTAAAAAAAAATCTTAGTGTAAAACCCAAAGATATTCATTTTAATATGATAATAAATTAATTTTTTTTATTATTTTTTTTTCAGGAAAATGTTGTGGATTATACCCTTAAGACTAGTTTAATTCTTTTTTTTTACCAAGTGAGTTGCCAGATTAACTTGCACAGTATGTTGCTTGCTCTGGGCAGGTGGGAAATGAAAGAGCATAGATTTTATTATCTTAGTATCTTAGTGCATTCTGCTGATTTTTTTTTTTCTTATCACTTTTTGGCGGAGTTATCTTGATTTATGTAAAGCAAAACACAAACGTCTGACAACAAGTGGGAATTGAAAATATATATTAATATAATGGCGTAAGGCTGTCAGGCTTACTGTATTGCTTTCAAATATCCACTCTCCTGTATATCAAAATCTAATATCTATTATTTGCTACTATTTATACTATTACACTGCAGGATGACTTTAAAGCCTGTATCTAAATTCTGAATTATGAAATTCAAATTCCAATAAAATATTTCTGATTCTGATTCTAAAATGTCCCACACTCACATGCTGTCATTCTTTTGACTGTCTTTGGGCAGCTGCTGTGTAGCTAATGGTAAATTAGCTTGTCTGCTGCTAACTTAGCTGGTAAAAAGCTTTATTAACTAAACTTGCCAACAGCACCTTAAAGGTAAACTGGAAACATGTTACCTTGTAGCTCATTATCTGATATCACATCTTATAACTTGGCCTAGGACTTTTCGAGAAAAAATAAACTGTGTATACTTGCTTCTTCCTCTTTCCATTTTATGGCAGACTGTAACTATTACCTTTGAGGCTGCACACCGCCACCTATTTTACTGGACACATTGTTGCATCTATGAGTCGTGGTAATAGTTCGCCAAAATAAAAAGCTGCTTTCATGTTTTTATTGTGGGGGACACATGTCCTAAATATTGACAAGGACATTTCCCCTGCATCCCCCCCTAAAATCTACACCCATGCACCACTCCTCTTCCTCTCCTCCTGGCTTCCTGTTGCTGTTCACATCCCATTCAAAACTCTGTTGGCCTACAGGGCAGTGAAGGGAGCGTCTCCTCCCCACCTCCAAGCCATGTTCAAAACCTATAACGCCTGTAGACATTTAGCCGTCTCATCACTCAGGGGACCCTGTGGTTGCTCATCTCGGTCAGGGCTCCACAGTAGTGGAATGAGCTCCCCACTGTAGTCAGGAGAGTGGCCTCTTCTGCTTCAGGCTACATCACAACAACCCTTTCTAGCACTTAATTATATCTCCTTTCAAAAAAGAAAAAAAAAAATGCTAAGCACTCGTACTGTAACACTGAACATGCTTTTAGTTATTTATTTAGAAAGGATACACTCCAAATTTTGGATTCATATCTCACTTTTACTCCTACATGGTTTGAATGCACTTTTTGTAAGTTGCTGCGGATGAAAGCATCTGCCAAATGAATGTGATGTAATGTAGCACACATTTAATCCTTAATTTATCCTTTCCAACATCCTTCTCATCATCATGTAAGCAACAAGGAAAATGGGAATGATTGAGAGAAAATGTGAGGAAATGGAGAATGGATAATTTAAAGTGTACAATACAAAAAAAGCAATAATCACAAATTACACTCATATACTACACTATAAAAAACAAAGCTGAGAAGCCTTAAAGTAAAGCAATCTGCTGCAAAACGTTTTTTAAGTTACTCAACTAAGGGCTTATTTGTTGTGTCAACTTTTGTTAAGAAGTTCACTCAGTATTATCTTCAGTTTGTTCAGATCTATTCATGATGTCAAGAAAACTTAAATTATAACATTTTATGAACTAGAAACTGTGTGCTCTTGTTCAACCTATGCTGTATAATACAGTATAAGAAAAGACACCTTGAGTGAACTAAAGTACATGAGTAGATTGCACTGATAACTTTAAGACTGAAAAACTTACAAAAGCACTTTATTGAACTTCATGACCACAGCTGAAACTAAAATTAACACAGTGCACAAGTCTTTTCTGCTTTGCAAGTCTGATTCAGGCTGCACGACTGACTGGTGTAAGTCTTAATTGTTTTCTTGTTTGGTCCTTTCTTTTCTTTTAAAGCAAGTGACTTTAACACAGTGAGAAAACATAATGTGTTTTAATATCATTGAATCGTCTCTTGCCCCCTGATTTCTGCAGTCAGGTCAGAGATCAGCTACAGAACAGCAGCCCTGGAGCTCAGGGCGTCTTGCTGAAGGACACCTCAGCAGTGTCCCTGATCCTCTGGTTACACACTGGTCTATCTAAACTCGAAGCTTGGCTTCCGTTCTGATAAATACAGTGAAATCTCCGGTAGAATCTGCTGGATAAACACACTGTGCAGGACAGAGCTGCTAGTGAAGAAGATTTACAGTAGAGCAGCTTTCTCCTTATCAGAGTGGAAACTGCTGCAGGGCTGTCGTTCAGGTCACTGAGTGTCCTGTGCTTCTCCACATTTTAATAAGGTGACATTTGTCCTTGAACAGCTTTCATCACTGGATGTACAGCATGAGCGGATGTTGCTCCTTTACAGGACAAAACAAAGCAAATAATTCAGATCCTTACTTTCAGTATCGTGATTATGGGATGAGCCACAGCACACGCAGAACATTTTCATGAACTGGTGCTCACAGCACCAGTCTTCTTCTCAGAAGAGAATAAAACGTAGAGGGTCTGTTACTGTACAGTTCAGTGTGTGACATGACAGGTCCTGTAGCTGTTAATGTCAGTTGTTTTTGTTAACTGTGGAGCTCAACTTTAAAGGGAATAACTGGTAATAATAATACACGATGTTGCTGAATAATTTAATATCAGACATTCCTGCTGAAATCTGTGATTTTGGTTGCATCAGACAAATTATTCAATCGTCAGAAACCATGTTATTTTACCATGTTAAAGGAGCTGTAAGTGATTCTGGAGAAAGACGTTGGATTGTCTCATTCCAGGGTCATCAAATACCAACCCAGCCACCAACCCCAAGTGACAGTATTTGACTACCTGAGATCTTTTTTTCAGAACTGTTTACAGCATCTTTAAAAAAAATAGCAAACATTTGGTGATATCAGGCTCTCAAGTGTGAGAATATTTTTACTTCAGTTTGTCAAACAATTTTTATTTTGATATTTTATTTAGCAAGACATTTTTTTTAGATCATTTTTTGGGCTTTTACCTTTATTTTGGATAAGGACAGCTGAAGATATGACAGGAAAGGGGGGTAGAGAGAGGGGGAATAAGGCAGGAATTGAACCAGTGACTGCTGCAGAGGACCAACAGCCTCAGTACATGGGGCGAACGCTTTACCAGCTGATCTATGGGAGCATCCCCAGCGAGATTAAATGTTTGATTTGACCAGATGACATAAATTCTATAATCTTTAAATTTTGTTAAAAAAACACTGAGGTCTATATGCTGTATCAGAACTTTCCCATCACAAATAAATCCTGATGGGAAAATACTCAATATTTTATTTATTTATTTATTTATTTATTTATTGTTGGGCTAACATTAGCCACACTTTAATATATCTAATACACATTAAATAGTGGAATCAGCATATCAAATATATATTAGCAAAAAAACATGCAAAAAATACAATTAAAAAAACAATAACATGCAAAAACAATCAAATATTTTTGACACATTGCAATGCAATATTTATTTTCACTGAAAAAAAAGATGATGTGATTTTTTGCATGGATCTGTTCCAAACAAGTATGTTCCCATACGTCTGGAGAATAGTGTTTGTAGGCTGTGGCATCTCTGTAAATGCTTCATTTATAATGGTTTGTTGTGACACATTGAAAAGAAACTGGATATTTTACTTTGCCATTTCAGCAGTTAATGTTCAACCCTAATATCTATCATGTTTATGATTTCAATTTTAGAATCAATACTCAGATTTTCCCAAAAATACAGAAGGCATTATCCTGAGTGTCCTCAGTTTTTGTTAGGACTCTAAATACTATGTACAATCTTGTTAAATGAACAACCAATGAAAAAATAATGAATTCCTTTCTTTCTATGTTTGTGTTTGTGTAGCTGTATCAAAGCCAAAATAATAATTTTGTCAAAATGGCATCTCTCAACTCTATTTTTTTCAGTAAATACTTGATAAGTCTGTCAGATTTGATGTGCTTATAGAGGAATTTTAGATATTTAGAGAGACTACTGCAAAGCAATTCCCAGTCTGACTAATTAATATGAATTTGGTTATCAGAATGTGCGTGTCTGTGAGCATATTCAACAGATTGGACAGAAGAATTATTGGAATAAATCTCTTGCTGTTTACACGTGGTGCGTCACCTTAAACTGAGTAGGAGGCTTTTAGTGGAAGCACTCAAGTGTCCCTGCAGCCCCTCATCCTGCTGCCAGAGCAGAGCCGGGCTTTACAGCCACTTCATGCAGCCAGAGGAACATGATCAAATCACTGTGTTATTGGGGAATGTGCTCTCTGGACAGTGGGAGGGATTTATCCGCTGACTCAGCCTCTTACACAGATTAGTCAGGAGCACTGTGTCACTTCAATGCAGGTTTAAGGACAAGTGTGACACGTCAGACCAGAAAGATCACGAAATGTTGGGAATTAAATCCTGCTGCATCACATTTTTATGTCCACGTTTGGACATATCTTATATGCGCACATAAAAACAAAATGCCAACTGTTTACCTCCTTTGCATGTCTTTCTGAAAAGATGAAACATACTACTCAGATTTTCTGTCCATATTATAAGAGGAATTAGTATGTTAGACATGATATTTTTCCTACTTTACCCTACTATCACACAGCCTTTTCTGACAGAAAAATACTGTTATATAAACCAAATATCTCTCTCTCTAAACCAACCAGACTCCATTTGCATAATCAGTCATTTTACCTCACAGAACATGGGAGCTGCTGTGCTCTCGCTGCCTCAATCCGTTTGTTGCTTGTTTTGTTACTGTGTGACTTCTGTGTTGAAAAAAAAATAGCTTGAATTCACCAGTCATGGTAACACAAACAAACTAACAGACCGAGGCCGTCGTAGACCAGCACCTCACATGTTCTGCAAGATAAAATTACTGTTTTTGCCAAAGAAGTCTGGTGGGGTGAAAGACAGATATTTGGGTTATGTCACGGTAGTTTCCTGTCAGAAAAGGTTATCTGACAGCAAGGTAAGGTGGTAAAAATGTTCTAAATATAGCATACACTAAACTGATATTGATTTTTTTTAGGGGGGTAGAATTTGTTTTGCGGCTGACCCTGTCCACAGCAGTACATTGTTCAGTTTTCTACACTGGTACTCCTTAAAACTGAGGGTGTGCAGACCAACATTTACTGTAGGAAAACTATGGATAAGTACCTCATACAACCCCAAATAATCCAAACTCTTCCTTTAAAGTTGTTTTGGACATGATTCTTATCATTATCTCAGTTTACTCAGGTTTGATCCAGATTGCTTTAGTCACATATTGCCACAATCAGCTTTAAGATACTGCAAGTTGCCGTCTTCTTTCGTCTTCCTCTCAGCTGACGGTAACCACCCTGACCTACAACACTAAGGCTGTGTTTAGACGGGTCAAATCCTGATTGTCATCAACAAAGCTGTGTCATCGTCATGGTAAAATGATGTTCAATTTGGTCATGTAGGACACGGGAATCTGTGCTGCTTTGATTTAATCCTATGTACTTGTTCTTAACTTTGACAACCAGATATCAGCCTCACTGTGGACTGATCTGCTGTAATCAGAGATGACTAAACTCTAGATATATTTCAGATTCAACATTTCGTGAAGCGGCTTCACAATAAAAAAAAATTAAAATTGGTCTGCTTATGAAATTGGTTATTCTTTCATGTTTGATGTCAGCAAATATGTTGGACGTACTGCAAGTGAGGAATAGTAGAAGATTTAGAAGATTTAGCTACAAGTGAGATGGTCGTATGACATATTTTGTCTTGCTCAAAAAACTTTTCTTCACAGCAGCCATATTGATATGAAATAGTCTGATAAACAAGGGTTATACTATACTAATTGCGGTCCCATTCCATTTAGTGTAGCAGAGCCTTTCCAGTGATCTAAAGTGAGCAATAGCAGCACCCTGACTGTTCAACCTGAATGGAACAAAACTGTAATTAGTATCATTAACACCTGTGGTTTCACTGCTATTTCATGTCAAATAGCTGCTGTGGAAAGGGTCTGTTTCTTGATATATATATAAAAAAACATTATCTACGTCTATCCTGATGGAAACCAATAACCTTTTTCACAGCAAATGTTTTGACCTGTTACAAGAAAGGCACAGGTGTAATCAATAACATTATAACAACTGCACCTAAAAAAAGCCTATTGTTCCCACTGAAGACATAAACCTTTTAAAACAGGTCAAACTTTTCATACATCAGCTGGGCACTGTAGTTTTCAGCCGACACGACTCTGAGTCAGTCTGAGTCAGTCTCACCCCAGGTTGTCAAATAAAGACATTACCTCGTGACGCACCCTTAATGTCTCAAACAGATGCATGAGGTGACCTTTAGCATCTCTGTGAGACATTTCTGCCAAAAAGGCCCTTTAATATATGGTTAATGTTGTTACACAGTCTCAGTTTGTTTAGGTTTAGGTATCAAGCACTTGGTTAAATCCAGGAAATGATCATGGTTTGGTTTGAAATACGTATGTTACGCTACATAAGCCACGTGACATAACTCACATGAAGCATGTAGCATTATGTAACTTAAAACTTTAAGTGAGCACTGACTTTTGGTTTCACATAGTACGCAAATGCCAGCCTCCTCACTGAAAGTCCTGTGTTCCAGCCTTGTCTGTAAATTGACTTTTCTCACTCTGTACATTACGTCACCTCATGTGGATGGGTTTGTGCGTCTCATACCAATCCATTCTCATCCCAACTCATCCCATTCTGGTGTTTTGTAACATACTGTACATTACACACATCATGTGACATCACTGACACGACTTGGAAGACAAAAACGACATGACACAAGTCATGTGGCGCATGTAACATTATGTACCTTAAAACCTTTAACTTATTGTTTTTCGCATGGGACAAGAACTCTGGTTTAAAGGATATAAGACCTGTGTTTGTTTGACCTAAACATCCACCCCACCTTCATATATGAATTTCTC
Source organism: Lutjanus erythropterus (assembly GCF_056507025.1). Taxonomy (NCBI): domain Eukaryota; kingdom Metazoa; phylum Chordata; class Actinopteri; order Lutjaniformes; family Lutjanidae; genus Lutjanus; species Lutjanus erythropterus. Next base: position 31,536,835 of record NC_139322.1, read on the forward strand.
CATCTTTATACTACGTCAAACGCCTGGTGAGTCTCCTACAGCAGTTAACAGGCGCCATGTGTGTCTGTGTGAGTCTCTGAGGGGCAGTGACAAAACATCAGACAAGTTGGGAATGAGGACAGACTGCTCATTCAAACGCTGAAGCCTGGATTATACTCCCAAACAGACGCGCACACAGACGGCTCTAAATACCATTGATGTGTGGTTCTGTTTATAGGACATGTTCCACACTTGTGCAGAGATCAGCGTAGTGGCCACATGGACAGGTCCATCGAAAAATATATAAATGCGCTTACGTATACACCCTCCGAAGACGGAATTTAATGTGCACCTTAGTGGACACGGTAACTACAACACCAGCTTAAAGAGTGCTTTGTGCATCTGTCTGAGACACTGAGAGGTGTGACAAAATACCAGTATTTGACGACCTGAGAATGAGGCTGTGCTGATAAGTTTTTACAACATCCAGAACGTGTATATGGGAATAGTTTTTGGCAAGAATGAGAGAACAGAAGATCTTTTCACAGTATTTGTTGACAGTAAGAGGAAAAATATAAAATACGACCAGCCTTTTTCATATCTACTGTACACTTTCGTCATTTTATCATCTGACAAAATACCCGCTTCACTCTTATCCTCTGAGGTTAAATCAAGCTTTTGGAAACGTTTGTAACTAAGATCAAGCCAATCTGTGTATAATGTGTTGATATGTTCTGTATTCTTAACCCTCTCATTATTCTGTCCTTTACTAGACTTAAGCATTTCATATCCCAGTCCTTGTTGTTTTTGTTGCAGATATCACACTATCGGATGCACTGTGTTTGGTGAAGTGAAGGGTAAGTGACACTTCAGCTGCGAAGAAAAGCTGTGAAATTGATGCCACACCAAAGGTGGCGAGGCACAACTTAGCTAAGCAACTTTTGTGAAATGGATGAACGAGGAGCTAAAAAGAGAAGCAGAGTAATTCTGTTCAGAGGGAGGAGGAGGAGGAGGAGGAGGAGGAGGAGGAGGAGGAGGAGGAGAAGGGCGAGGGAAGGAAGCAGTTTGCAACTTTCAACCACCGAAGGCAAAGCAGCAATGTTTTTGTGTGTGCGTGCATGATTGTGTGTGTGAGAGAGACAGAGAAAAAGAGAGCTGACACATAATGAGGTGCAAGAAAAAGCCTACACTCTGCATTGTACTGAGAACAAAATAATAATAACCGCAGTGACTAGAGGCAGGAAAATCCAATTACAATAGCTATTACTCCCTCTGCTGGTGAACAGCCAAGAGGGACAATAGAAGAGATTTGCCCAAATTTCACCCAAAGCTTAAGCAGCTTCACCCTTTGCCCTTTTCAGTGGAGGCACGTGCCAACATATGGGCTGTGGGGAAACTGGGGCTCAGTAGTCAGTCTTGGTTATCCTAAGAATTGGGTGTTTGGACAAGAGTGTCCAATTAATGTACCGCAGGGCTCTATTGAAAAGAGCTGCAACGATTACTCGACTACTCATTTAGTTGTCAACTATTAAGTTAATCACGATCATTTTGAGACATTTTTAACGAAAAAAATGACCAAATATTCTGATTTAAGCTTCTCAGACCCTTTGTCCTCCATGACAGTAAACTGAATATTTTTACGCTGTGAACAAAGCAAGACATTTGATGACGTCACCTTGGGATTTGGGAAATGACCAACATTTGTCACTATTTTTTGACATTCTCTGAATCATTTTGAGTCATTTTTTTAAAGAAAAAATGTCCAAACTCTGATTTCAGCTTTTCAAATGTTAATATTTTCTGGTTTCTTTAATCATCTATGACAGCAAACTGAATATCTTTGGCGTGTGGACAAAACGAGACATTTGAGGACATCACCTTGGGATTTGGGAAACGATGTTTCATCCGTTTCAACGGACCAAACAACTAACTGATTAATTGTTTTGAACCATTTTTTAAGAAAATGTCTAGATTTTCTGATTTGAGCTTCTCTTTAGCCCTCTATGACAGCAAACCAAATACCTTTGTCTGTGAAGAAAAAAAAGACATTTGAGGATGTAATAGAAATTGTTCTCTGTTTTCTGACATTTTATGGACCAAACAACTAATCAATTAATCGAGGAAACGACTGACAGATTTCAGCCCTAGCTTAAAGCACTAAAACGCACCATCTGGTTTAGCTGCACCTGCTTCCAAGAAATTTGTGTTTGAGGGTCATTCATAATCCGGATAATATACTGACAATCAGGGGTCATGGTTGGATTAAAATTCAATGTGACGACGAATGTGTAAAATCACTTTGAATGACATGGGGTTTAAGGTTTTCCTAGCTCAAGAAGATCCGTGTTGTCATAATCTCAGTCTCACCTCAGTTGAGATCCTCAGTTGAATAACATCAGTTCGTTTCTGAAGACAAATCTTAGTAAAATGTGCACTAAACAGGAGCTGTTGCAGCCAACTGCAGCACAATATTTGTGATGGAAGCCGTCCATCTATGAATTCCCTTCTTCAGCTCTCCAAACTGATGGAGCTGGACGATATAACTTCTAAATACTCAGCATTTTTATGATACACCTGCGATATATGATATATATCTTGATATTTTTACATTGTCTCTAAAATAGAATACTGTTAATTCTAAAATAGTGATGATACCATAGAATGTGATGCATTGCTGTAGATCAAACTACCTTAACTAACTAGGGTACTATCATGATAGATATATTTTTGACCAAATACTAATATAGATCACAACAATATTGTTCAAAATATTACACAATCATCGCCTCATCATCAGTAATGTAGATATAATGACTGAGTGGGTAAAGGTTAATAATAGAGCAGCTAAAACAGTCTGTTAAGTTCAAAAAATTACTTTATTGTAATGCAGCCTTTAAAACCAGGAGAAGAGAACACTTGAGCCATATTACGATGTGACGATATCCAAAGTCAAAGATGATATGTAGCCTCATTATGATGCTGATATAATATTGATATATTGCACAGCTCTATCCAAACTGAACATCTACCACACTGGTTATATATTAGTTACATATTAGAGGGGCTGCTCTGTTTGAACATACTGTATTAGTCCTGTTCAGAGGCCTGTCCGCCATCTGATAGGCCTGTTTGACCCCTATCGAACAGGCCTAGAGGTGGGTGACATTATCTGCTACACAAAAACGCACCCACTCACCTCACCTCCCATTCTTCTCTATGAAAAATTCAGTCACCTGTTTCTATGCATATGCATTATGCAAATAGTGTCATCAGGTCCATGTGCCCTGAGGTAAAGCAGAGGAGAGAGCAGACTTCTGCTTGTGGGTGTGGAGAAGTATTTTTACGTAAGAATGTATGTAGAGGGCAAAGACAGCACATAGATTTAATGTACTTAGCTTTAAGCGTGCTGAGCATTAATATTAATGAGGTGAAATCGGAGGAGGCGAAGAGGATCGCTAACTGGAGATATTTTAGCTTTAATTGATATTTATTTTTAATTTCAATTGATATTTGGTGGTATTAGTTATTGACAGCCTCGCCATAGAAAGGCATGGTTATTACATTGCTGTCCTGATGATGTTATCTTTACTTTCAACAGTGGTTTGACTTCTCTGATCATATTTTAAGTTTATGGTTCATCCAACTTTTTTATTCACCTGCTGTATTTTTGGAGCGCTCACTGCAATAAGACACCTGCCAGAGGGGGAAAAAAAAAGCGAGGCTGATCTCACCTGGTGAAAATATCCCCTCCAACGAAGAGCAGAGCCAGACTCGACAGCAGGAAAGTTGGGACCTCCATTCCACAGCTTTATGATCAATAATTGATGGGGGAGAAAAAGAAAAGTTTCCCGGAATGAAGCGACGACAAAAAGCCACGGAGTTTTATTTTAGTGCGCTCTCGTCGTGATCCGGCGCTGCCGAGAAGAAAGTAAAGTGCGCTGCTGATGCTGCTGAAGATGCTGAGGATGATGATGGTGATGCTGACCCCATGATCAGACCCCCCAATTCCTCCGCGTCCGGGAGCGCACAAGAGGAGAGAGCGCACCGAGGAGAAGCCAAACTCCCCGTCAGACCGCAACACCGAGCCGATCCACCGCTGCTGCCGCCGCCTCCTGTCCTCCAGCAACACACACACAGAGAGAGAGAGAGAAGGAGGGAGAGAGAGAGGGAGGGATGGATGGAGAGAGAGAGAGACTCACTAATCTGTCGATCCCTCCTTTGCTTGGCCTCTAAACGTCAGATTCAATCTGGCCACGGAAGGCGGGGGGGGGGCGTCAGGAAGCATGTCACGAACATAGGACTTCACTGTATTATGTAATGTTTGACACATTTGAATCATCTCCATTAGGTAATTATTACCATCTCACACAAAGTTGTATTACAGTCTGGTGGGAAAAGGACCAACAGCAGAAGCTCAAATAGTGAGGGGCCCAGTGGGGCCAAAGTGGGGGAACCCAAAACTCCTAGAGTTGGTCTAGGAGACCTTCCCCCATTGAAACAGAAGCAGGTTATTCAGTGTATTTCCACAAAGTCAAACAGGCCACTGTCAGGCCATCAGTAAGTAGGTTAAACTCATGTTAGACTCAGTAACACTTTACATCACAGCAGACACAGAAATGTAAGTAGTTGCTAAGAAATGTGTGAGGGATAAATAAGGAATGACTTGGTAACTGATCTTTTCTAAGTCACAATCCTTTTGAAACCTCCTTCAACGATATCCTTTCCCGTTTCCTACTTAAGCCACATTTCCACCAAGGAACTCTGCCCAGGTACTAGGAACCTTTGGAAGAACTCAGCACGTTTCCACCACAGAGACCAGGATCTACTTTATTTTAACCCCCCCCCCCCCCCAAAAAAAAAGTGTCTGCTAGTGGAGTAGTGCTTTCCAATAGTACAGAAAGGTTGGGGGAGGGGCTTGCAGTGCTGACCATTTCTGATTGGTTGAGTACTCGCTGCATTTTATTTCAGTGTATAAGCAGGTGACACTATTTCCATACATCAACTGATTCAATTTGCCTAATATGTTTGTAGGCCCTAAGACTGCAGTGGAAAGGCAGATAACGAACCCAAGGAACCTTTTAGATCATTGAAAAGTAATCCCTGGGACTAAAAGTTCTGGCTACTTTGGGTTGATAGATATGCTATTGTCCTAGACTTCTCCTAAACCACATTTTGAAGATGCATACATCAATTGTTAGCTAGCATTTTGCTAATATTAACTAATTTAAGACATGACTCTCTCTCTCTCTCTCTCTCACTCTCTCTCTGTCTCTCTCTCTCCTGATTCACTCCTCACTTTAAATTTTAACACTTAAAATTAGACACTTCCTAATGGGACCTGTACAGCTGCCTGCCCCGGGCTGACGTGAGCTTCATGGTCAGGAGAATAATGTGAGGAAACGAGGAACTTCTCTGATCACTTAGCTCAACACCTCCTCTCCAGACTGTTATATAATTCTGTTCTAATGCACGTGTGGATCAGAATGTTTCTCATATCAGGGTCATTTTACAGTAACACAGAGGTTAGAACAATTTTCACGTCAGGCATCAAAGACCATAATTAGAAGAGATTTAGACGCTACAGGAACCCAGTGGAGATTAAATAAAATATCAGTCAAGTACAATGAGACCACTACTGACATATCCATTCACTGCATGTCATTCTGCATCTCTCTCTCCCCTCCAATTGCCCCTTTAGGGACAAATAAAGTTCTTTTTCACTTGACTTGCCTTGGCTTGACTCATTTCCTGTCATGTCTCCACTTTAAACCATCAAATGAAAGCATAAAAAAGCAATCCTGTTAAGCAAAGCGGTGCTGTGAACGCCTTCATCATTAAACACCACACATAGAAACAATATACCAGAATATGAACCATCATGCAATCTGTAATGAACACCACAGACATAATATTATAGAAATAATCCATGTATTACAGGAATACACAGGAATATTAAAAACATTCACAGTATAATAAGACTAGAGAATATTACATTTTTAGTACCACATGCCTACTGTATGTAGGGTAAATCAATAACTCAAGAAAGTGTGGGGAGAGAGTAATACCCACACTGTAAGGATGTACTTAAGATATCTAACGGGATATACATGAAGTACAAAACATAACTGAATTGTAGAGTACTGGAGGTATTCATATGCAAACAACATTCAAGTGCTAGTAATCAGCGTTGTATTTGTCAGCTTATGTATCTATTACTTCTCCTTGTTCTTAAGTTCAGGTGATTTCTGTTTTATTGTTTCAAAACATTCATTTCAAAGTGTCGAATGTCAGATGATTAACTGTGTTCAACTGACTGCTATGTATGGGCTTTTCTGGGTGTTCACATTATTTTGTCTACCCACTAGAGCTGCAATGGTTAATCAATTATTGATGGATTATTAAATTAATCTGCAACTATTTTGAAAATCAATTCATTGGTTTGAGTAATTCTTTAAGACTTAAAGTAAAAAATTCACCATCTTCTTAGATGTGAATATTTTCTTTACTCCTCTATAAATATCTTAACGAGTAAAACAAGACATATGAGGACGTCATCTTAGGCCTTTTTTTGGTACCTTTTCTGACATTTTAATCAAACAACCATTAATCGATAAATCAAGAAAATAACTGACTGATTAATTGACTATGAAAATAATCATTAGTTGCAGCCCTGCTCCCCACTGTAAAATGGTATGAAGTTTAAGCTCCCGGAATACAAAACGCCTTGACAAATGTTAAAATAGATTATACAGCAAAAACATAACAATAAGGTTAAGATATTAACACTCAATTCCCACAAGAATTATATCAATATTATGAACATTGGTTCAAGAGGTATAATCTCACAATTATTCTAATCATTTGCAGGATTTATAAATTGTAACAACAAATGTATTCTCCATTCTGCTAAAATTTTCAGGCCTTTATTTGCTCACCATTTAACATAACCTCTTTTATGTGCTGTGGGGAGTTCAGTGCATAGTTGCAGCGGTGCACCTGCCCTGGTTTCTGCTGTCTCACCCTGGGGAGACGAGACAGGCCTCAAGTCAACCACTGTCTCTCCCTCCCACCGGACCTTCCGCTTGGATTTGCACTGGAAATTCTTTTGATATGAAGATACCAGGCTACAGTACACGCTGCAGTGCACCGGTGTTGTATTCTATGTCCCTCAAATACAAGCTATTCCTTATTCCCTTTATTCGTCTCACCCTCATGTATTCTCTTTCCCTGCTCACTCTGTTTTCCTCCTGTTGATCCATTCTTTATGTCTTTGTTTCCCTCGCTGTTATTTTGCTCTGCCTTCATCTCTCCAACAAAACCTGCCCCGTATCCTACATCACACACATGCAAACTCATACTATTTATTTATTCAGTCTCCCATGGTGATATGAAATATTCCTGTATCACAGGATTTGTAGGACACACTTCTCTCCTTCCTCCTCTTCTGAATCCCTCTTCAACAGCGCGATGAATTGAAAGAAAGCTTTATTATGTCAAATAAAAGAGAATCTTTCCAGCAAAAAGCCTATTGTGCCACTGCAACACTGATCAACTACAAATTAATGTCTTTTCCCAGTGTAAATCAGATAGGGCCGTACTGTATCTTGCATGCTCGACAAAGGATTTTGCATAACTTACAGATTTATCATCCTTTCTGGACCAGATGAGATATTTTCTGCTGAGTGTTGCTTGACTGATATCAGTCCAAAGAAATAAACCAATGTTGGTGAAGAAAATTATAACAACAGTTAGAAAGTCACAAAAGATCACTGTTATTGTGAATTAAAAAAACTATCTGCGTCACTAATTCAATATGCTATTATAATATGCTTTTTAATAGACCCTTTACACAGCAGCTCTAGCAGGATAAAAACAGGTGTTACCAATAATACTAATTAAGTCTCCTTCCATTTAGTGCAGCAGAGCCTTTTCAGTGAGCTGACATGCACGATATCAGCATCCTGACTCTGTTTGAGCTGAATGGGACAGAACCTTAATTAGTATCAGTGGTAACACCTGTGTTTATTCCATTATTTCATGTCAAAATGGCAGCTGTGGAAAAAGTCTATTTATTTCCCTAATATAAAACCAGGATGTGTTTTTTTTTAATTTTTCTTTCCTTTGTCACGGATTTCAAGTAGTATTTATTGAATAAGTCTGCCATTCTCTTATTTCAACGTCATGCTGGGTAATGTCGAAAGACTGTGTGGATTAATCCTACAAAGGTTTCGGTCAGTGTCACCTTTTTACCCGCAGCAGTTGGTTTCAGTTTGAAGTTCAGTTGACGGAAGTCTCGAGGGGCTTCGAGGCCACGCCCCATGCGTCTCGTCTCCTTGGAAACGGTAACAAACATGGCTGTGTGATTTGTGCTGCGAGAAAACAGTAGATTTGACGGGATATCTTGCCAAAGGAAGGAAAGCCTACCTTAGCGAGGTAACGACTTCATGTTTTTTTTAAATTAAGTTTTCAACTTACACAGCCTGTATTCAGCCTTAATTGTACATTAACGCTAGCTGCATAGCTTTTTTATCTTAACAAGCTAGTTCCTCTGGAGTAAACGACACACCAGTACCATTCAGAAATCTGGTTATTGAACATTGTCTTACATATTAATAATGTCACACGCCAAACAAAAAAAAAAGTAAGAGCCGGAACAATATAATACACCAAAAACATTTTAAAATGCAATTTCGACATTTTAAATGAGATTAACGGCTATTTCAATGCAATTGTGACAAGTAACATGAGCTAAAATTGAAATTATGTTAAAGAATTAGCTAGCTAGTTGTCTGCCGAATAAAAGAAGTGTCTTTCCATGATTATTACTCATAACCCATACGTTTGTCTGATAATATATTTGTAAATAAGGTGAAATGGATGAAGAAGACAGGGAAACTCCATGTGATGAGACGTCAGACAGGTGTGATGAGGTGACTGGCCACCTGAGCACTGATGAGGGCAGTGAGGGTGAGTGACAGCTCCTGCTGCTGCCTTGTTTGCAAAATGTAGCTTGTGGGCAAAGATATATTCTTCTCTTTAATTCATAATTACACATAATCGTTTATTTTACCCTGGTTATTTTAAGAGAGTGTTATATCCTCACTGAATTGTGATATACTGTATATTTCAGAGGATGGTCCAGGCCAGGAGACCTTTAAAGATGACGAGCCAGCCCTTCCTCCTGATTTGGAGTGGTTAGAGGAGTTGTATGAGTGGGTGTTTTTTGCTTTTCTGGGAATCACACCATATTTAGACAGTGAAATACAAATGCCTACGTAGGCTATTAATCCTTAATCCTGTTATCTCCCTCCCAGTATTTAGAACATCAAGTCACTGTGGCTCATTGTGATTCTCCATGTGATATTTTAATAGAAAATAATAAAGCTCAATTTTGTCAGTTTTTTCCAAAATTACTTAATTATGTTTTGTACATCATAAAACCTCAGTGCAAACACCTCCAGGCATAATGGTGGTATTATTCTACATATGCCCCTTCATTTATTTGTTCAACCTTTATTTTAACTCAGAAAACACACTGAGGCAGAGACTTCATTTACAGTATAAGTATGTACGTCTATGAAGAATAGTCAGATTTTGCATCCAAGCTTTCCTAAATGTCATTTTGCATCTGTCCAAAGAGAGGACACTGATGATGGTGATAGCAACGGTGACCCTTTGGCTGCAGCCGATGATGGTAAGAAGAGGAGTTATGCCGCGACAGCACGGATGTTCAAGCTGAGACGAAACCTGGACCAGCTGGACTGTTTTCACCAACAGAAGGAGCACGACGTGCTGAAAGCCAGGTCTGGATCTGGCAACGAACAGACCTCTAGAGCCACAGTAGCTCCTTAACCTAGATAGTGATCCTTGTGCCTTTCTAGACACCTGAAACCTATAAACATAATGGAAACTTTGCTCTTTTTAAAGCAAGAAAACAAAAAATTACGTCTCTTTTTGTGACAGGTCATTGCATTGGTAAAAAAAATATATATTTCTTACAATCTTTTCAGTTTCAGTATTTTTCCACTTTCCCGGGTCTTCCCCCTCTTGCCCTCTTCACACAGGTCCAGTCATTTTTGTACCAATTGATTCAGCAATTTGCAGGAAATCATTTCAGCTGAAGAGAGAACATTTCCCATAATGTCCTCTCTTCCCACTTTTCTTCCCTCCTTTTTTATTTGTCTGCACTGCGAACCATTAAGCACTTGATGAACTGTGATGCAGTCCCCAGCAAAAATGGCAACCATTTTCCTTTCGCACAAAAAAATCAAAGGTCATAGTGGAGCTGTACTGCACTCTGATCAAACATGAGTTTAATGGAACCCAAGTACACCTGGCATTTAACCAATCTGCAGCTTGTACTGTACTATTTGCCGTAATCTTCTTTTTATGACAGTCTTTTACCCAGTCACAGATTGCTGTGTTGCACACCATTAGACTGCACAAAGAACATTGGGCAATTAAAGCTACTGAGGACTGTGTGTGGCCACTCTCAGCTTTTCAATATCTTCACTAGATTACCTTGTTAGCTGACATAATTGCCTTCCTTTTTGTGGTGATGGCCACAAGGAAATCTATTAGCCTGATGCTCTGACCATATTGCACTTCAACAGCCCTGAAAATGTTCCTTCTGATTGACTTTGATTCTGGATGTTCCTTGATGTCAACACTTGAACTTGCCTCTCATGTTTCTTTTTCCAGAGAAGAGCTTAAACTCTGTCGTCAGAACATTGAGACTTTGGTGGAGCAGAGGGATAACTTGGAGGAAGACATAGAGCGACAGAAAGCAGAAGACAACAGGTGAGTTCACAAGTAACAAACAGTGACTGCTCTGTATTATATATTCATGCCTGAGATGGTTCTGTTTTTCTGAAACCCTGTGTATTCCTCTTTGTTTGTTTTACTCTGTAGTGTGGCAGTGTTTCGCTTGCGAGCCCAGCATAAGCGCCTGTGTCAAAAGCTGCAGAGTGAGGAGGAGCTGGAGGGCCATATCAACACTAAGCTGAAGCAACAAGAGTGAGTCAGAGAGGAAGAAGGTTTGACAGTAAGGTCTTGTTCTGACAAGCATTAGTACTGCGTGAAAACTGCAGCCCCCTCTTATTTTCCACCACAGGAACTTTCCTGAGGACTAGGAACCTTTGGACAACTTCCAGGGTCAAAATTAAGTTTTGGGTATTATTGTATCCACAAAAAAGTACCAATTTGATTGTTAATACTTTCCAGAAGTACAGGAACTTTTAGGGTGGAACTTGCAGCACTGAATATTTCAGTCACCATTTTAAAAATCTGCAGCTGCAAACCTGTTTGTTTCTGGTTTGTTACAACTGTTGACATGTTATGTTATACATGCTGACATGTAAAAAACAGCCATCATTTTTTCATAAGTTAGTGGACAATTGATCAAAATGTTTTATCAAAATCAGAGTTTGGCCCTTTGCAATTGTCAAATCACAGGAGGTGCAATATTTATTAATAGCAAAATGTGTGTCAAAATACCATTTATAATTTAATATTGTCATATAATATTGTTAAGAAGTCCTGGCCTACACATCGCAGTCTACAGATACCTGCAAAAATCATAATCATTTTAATGTTTTTCAATGAGAATAATAATTATTGTTCCCTGTAATATCACAAGTCATATCACAATTGCAATATCAGTCAAAAAAATTGCAATTAGAAATTCTTTTAAAATCAATTAGCGCTGCTTCATCGGTCCTTAGACTGCGGTGGAAACACAGACAACAACAGACTGAAAGAAGCTTTTATCTCCTTAAAAAGCTGTTTCTGGAGCTAAAAGTCCTGGCTACTTGGGGTGGAAACACAGCAAAAGGGACCACTGTATTCTCAAGCTGGACTTCCTGGATTTTATTTCAGCATCTTAACCACACGCCCACACCAGTTCAGCCCCTTGTGTTTATTCTAACACAGTGCTCTTTTTAGTCATGCCACAGTAATAAATGCTGTAAACAATCATCTTTGCTGGGAGGCTTTTACTGCCAGGCAAGCAATTATGGCATGCTAATATCCCAAGAGTTTGATATGCAAGAAAAACTTTGCCTTTATAAAGTAAGACTTTATATTAGAAAAATCATTCCAGTGTGGTCTGGGGCAGTTTTGCTTGTTTTGTAAAGCCTATAAGGATTCCTGCCTCATTCTACTTTAAAAGGACAGTTCACCCCAAAATCAGCCATACATATTTTTATTTTTACATTTAGTGCTACTTTTACATTTTGATTATTTTGGTATGAGTTGGCAAGTATTGGAGATATCAGCTGTGGAGATATCTGCCTTCTCTCTAAACTATAATGGAACTAGATGGCACACTGATTGTTGTGAGCAGTTTCATGTAGAAAGTATTTTCTACCAACCGAACTACACCCTCCAACTGTATCACAGGGCAGACAGAAGCATGCATCTACTGATGGATGAGAGACTCATGAGGGTGACAGCATTGGATGTAAATGTTAATATAAACATTGTCCCTTTAAAGAATTGACAGATTTTCTAAAGGATTATTGCGTCTTCAAATGGTCTGAATGGTGTTTCGAAGGCTTTTACAGCAACCACCCATTAAATGTTATAGTAAATGACTGCCCTCTACTAGTAGATAATATGACCTGTGTGTCAGCACCTTTAAATTCATTTTCTATCTGCATTCCTCTCATTGTATATCTCTGCTCCACAGACTGGAGCTGGCAGAGGTAGAAGTGGAACTTGGCAGGTTCTCTTCACTCCGGCAGGAGGTGCAGGAGGAGGAGCGGGTCTTCCAGGTCCTTAAGGTCCAGAAGGCAGCGACAAGGCTGCAGCAGGAGAGGAAAGCCAGCCAGAACCTGCAGCGCAAGATGCAGCATCTCAGGGAGTAGGGAAAACAAGCATATTTTCTATTCATACATTTTTTGTGCGTAATACTACATCACCCCCTATCAGAGTACTTCTGGTCCTGTGAAATTTTCCTAATTTTTATTGAATTTTTCATGTCTGGGGAACCAGTTATATGAACCTTAAAAGGCCGTGTAAAGACAGATATTTGTTGACGTGTCTGTGATTGTGTTCTGATAGTAAACAGGCAGCCATGCTGAAGAAAGAAGAGGCTGAATGTCAGAGGAAAATTGAAGCAGCCCAGGCGAATCGCAAGATAGCTGCCAAGCACTTGAAAGAGACCATTAAAAGGTAATCAGCTGTTAAGCCAATAAACATGGCTGAGGCTACAACAAGAATCTGATGTCTCTCAGAGGACTCATTGCAGATTGACACATCCTATTGATCATTCGCTCATACTGGCAAAATATGTGACAAGCAGGCCAAACAAGACATTTGAAAGAACTTAAATCCATACAGAAAAGGAGCAAATAAAGTGATGCAAGTTAGTCATCTTATTTTTCTAAAATTACTAACAATAAAATCACTGTTTTTTATGTGAAATTGAAGCTTTGTTCTGGTCTATGCAAATACAGGGTGACAATGGGCTCATGTGACTTTGACCAGTCTCCTCAATCATAAGTGATTGTGTTGCCAATTGAAGCAGGAGCCTTGGAAATCCAATGTAGTTACCTTAGGTCCACCTCAAAACCTTAAAAGATATGGGTGCCAATATTATATACACACTCTTGCACTGGGTCACATGTTCCTTCATTACCATGAACATACAGGCACACTATTTACTTATGTTTGAAAAAAAAGTCACTATGCGCAGCTGTCTCATGGAATTACTTAAAATGAAGCTCTATATTTGTGACCAGTTTTTTAAACCGGGTAGATAAGTCACAAAGTCAAAAATTCAGACACAATATGAAGACTAAAAGTCCCATTGCTGCATTTGCATTTTTGAGCTCTGAATGGATTATCCCACTTAGACTATGAAAACTTGCCAACCAGAAAAATTTAATTCTTGCCATTACTAGGGGTGTCATGATTCTCCAAATCATGATTTGTTTTGACTTTTGATTTTAAGGTCATGATTAAACTCAATTTTTTTATTTAACCATTTTGTTTTTGCACTGATGGTTATGCTATTGTTAGATTGTTGAATCTTGATTTGTAAGGATCAACAGATCATTGATTTTATGTGCTTACAACTGTCATTTACATTGTCAAATTTTTCTGTAAAAAGACTTTAGTCTATATGGTTTGTGTGATGTAACGACCAGTAAAGTACACTTTGTTGTCATTTAAAGGACTAGTGTGTAGGATTTAGAGGCATCTAGCTGTGAACTTGCAGATTACAAACACCCCATGTAACCTTCTTCTTCCAAGCATATAGGAGGACAAAACACAGAAGGCTGTATCAGTAGCCAAATCTTGTTGAGGTTAACCACCAAAGTTGTTGATTTCTTATAATCATTACCTTCTGTTTTATTTTGTGTTCTTGGTCTGCCTGATTACTTCATCTGCTTGCTATTCCTCATAAGTTTTGATTCCCCATAAAAGTCATTAGTTTATATTAAAATCTTTGTTTTTAAGGTAAGATTTGTATCTGGTAATTTAAATAGAATGACTGGTAGACATTTTGATATTTTCTGAAAACAATACAGACCTTCCAATCAATCATAACTGAGTATTTCTCAGTAAAACTACCATGTGACAGCTTGGTGAGAGAATAAAGGAGTTATGGTAATTAACTTCAGTAATGCGCAGTTCCTGGAAGTTTCAATCCCTTGCAGTAATGGCAGATTTGTTTTTCCCTCTGTGTTGTGTGTGAGCGTTCACAATGCTTTGCAATTGTCCCCTTTTTCATTCAGGATGCATCAGAAAGAGGCCGAGAAGGAGCAGCAGAACCAGGAGTTACTTGAAAAGAGGATTCAAGCTGTCAAGTCACTGAAATCAAACATAGCAGCCACCCAAGTAAGCAACAGCACCCTCTCATTCTGATACTGTAGCATTATGGTCGTCGCCGCCTTATGTATTATTAACACTTTCTATAGCTACCATATTTATAGTGCAATATAAGATAATTCCTAAGTGCATATGTGAACAACCTTTTAAGTACAAACCATATTCAGTGATGCAGAATACACTCATGAAGTTTAAACACATACAGTAGTGATTCAGGTTTGCCAAATTTGATTTGTGCTCAAAGGGTAATGTAAGCACACTGTGAGCGAACAACAAATATGCACACATTTAAGTACAGTTAAATGCATGTATGAAACTGGAAATAATTTTGTTTTTTGTAATTTAATAATAAATATATCTACTTCCAGTCTAGTGCCATAATTTTGTCGTAATGCATTTGAAGAAAAGTTCCAGTAGTTTTTGTTTGTTTGTTTGTTTGTTTTTTGTTAATTTGTTGAACAGTTACAGTGCACATTAATAAACACTGCTGTAAATGTGCCAGAGTTAGCCAAGAGGCTATTTTTCATCTGTAGTCCCTGGAAAGATGTTGCAAAGTCAGCCTAAAAACTGAATATAAGATTAAAATTACAAACATATTCCTCATTTATCATTTATAAGCACGCAGGACAATATTAAAAATAGTACAAACAAGTTTAATGCAGCCTGGCAGGTGCCGTGGGTAAATAAATTAACTAAGTGCATACAAATTACTAATTCATGCTCTTGAATTACTTAGTTTGTGTGCACTACTTAACAGAACATAATGCTAAACAAAATTGTTACCATTTTAACATTATATTATATTATATCATTATATACTATTATTATTATAAGGTATGTCAAATACAGTGTTGTTTATTTACAAGTGTGTATTCATAACCTCATCCAAAATCACAACAAACTTGCATCAAACTGAAGAGTTCATTTACATAATATTGTCCATAGCCTGACAACTTTAAGGAAACAATGTGTAGGATTTAGTGGCATCTAGTAGTGAGATTGCTGCTGCAAAACACATCTAGAGCCAGTGTTTGGTTTGACCACTCTGGGCTACTGTAGAAACATGGCAGCCTCTGTGGGAGAGAACCCAGGCCCTCTGTAGATTTAAAGGAAACTAAAACATGACAATACTTGTTTTCCACTGAAAACATACCTATGAACATTATATTCCATTTCTGCCATATTCTCCCAATATGTCCCCTGACACACTGGACCTTTAACTGTTTATCTTTCACTGAATTAACATTAGGCTACTGTATATGACTAATAGCAGCCAAAGCTGGACAAATTTGCTGAAACAGCATTCAGGGTAGCATCATAACTCTATAAACAAAACTGTTCAGCAGACAAGCACAAATATAATGTGGTAGCCTAACAATATTAATATGAAGGAATTTATGCACTAACAGTGGTTTTGCTAACAGCAGGATGATCCTGCTCTTACAGTACATTAATTTAAAAGCACAAAAGACTAATATATATGCAGTAAATTTGGTAGGTCTTAATTTATCCCTGTAGGGAAATGTTGTGCTGTCCTCTGTAGTTTTTACACTATGAATATTATGAATACTATGAAATTGAAATGGTGTCTGTGATAATGTGAACCGTACATTGAAAATTACTTTACTGTACGGGAATAGCAATTTTGCATTTAACCCGGACTGTAACATTTGATCAGCTACATTAGCATGCCAAACCATCACACATTTAATGCCATTAGGACCTGGATGTACTTCTTCCATCCACTCTGACCAAATTCTCCTCCTACATAGCTAAGAGAGATCTGAAGCACAAACCACATTTTCCCTCCCAAATGTGGTATATTCAGCTCTGTTATTGTCACTATTGTTGACAGTACTTATATGCTCATCGTCATGACGCTGCAATGCTATCATCATCATGTTTAGTGCTGTATTTTCCTATTCAACACTCAAAGGTGAAATTAGCTCTGGACCATCCTCTCCCACATTTCTCCTATTTCAAATCATCAACTCTTTATGTGGTCATATATAGCTTCATTAATCTTGTGTGATTTAGGAGATCTTACGGGTCCAAAAAAGACGAGCCAAAGCAAGTGCCCAGAAGAAAGAGCAGCAAGAGAGACAAATGAGAGAATCCCTGCAGGCCCAAGGCATCTACGGTATCAAGCATATGAACCAACAGAAACAACTAGAAGAGATACAGCGAAAACAAGAGTACGTCCTCTCCTCTCCTCTCCTCTCCTCTCCTCTCCTCTCCTCTCCTCTCCTCTCCTCTCCTCTCCTCTCCTCTCCCACATGCATGTCCTCTACTCCCACTCCATGCAGCAGTGTGTGGGTGTTTTCTCTCGCTGTGTGCTGAGGAATACATGACCGCATTTCAGTATAATGCAGTGTTGTTGATTTGCCCTTCTCAGGGAATTCGCAGAGAGGCAGAAGTCAAAGAGAGTGGAGATTGTGGCAAAAATCCTTCAGGAAGAACAGCTGGTGAAGAGCAGAAAGAGGCAGCAGGCACGGCTGCTTAAACCCTCAGCCACTGACAGGTTCCCATCTCTGGGGAGGACAAGGGAGAAGCTCCTTTATTACCTGGATCCAAGCCCCCCATCAGCTACTGAGGAGACACCCACAACAGTGAGCAGTTCATAACATCTGAGATAACATTTGAGTAATGACTGGTTAAAAAAATCAAGCGCAATTTGAACAATTGTGACCCAAAGTGTGTGTATGTTTGTCCTGCAGTTAAGGGAGTTCAGTGACACCAGCAGCTCATCGTCAGCTTCCTCTGATGTTGAGGACCTAGAGGACACCGCGTACCAGGAAGTGGACCACCAGATCCTTGCTGAAAGCCTGAATGAGCCTGAGTTCTCTGGGCTGTGGGACCAGAACTGCAAGGTGCACTAAAACAACAGCCACTGCCAACCAAAAGCAAATCCCTGCAAGCTGCTAAAATTAAACACTCATAAATCATGTCCCATTCTCAGCAGGCACATCATTTTTCTGTGGATGTGCTTAGTATATATTTTTCAACACATGAATTCCCCACCTGTAAATTGAAGCATGTAATATAAGTAATATTCCTGAAAAACTTTGATTGATTTGAAATAGTTGCAAAGCAGATTTGATGTAAACAACTAATTTCTCAGGCTCAGGCTGGTAGAAAGTTGGGGGTTCAGGTTACATGGGTAGGGACAGGCACAAAACACCGCCTCAGTCCCCAGTAGCTGTGCCTCAAGCTTGTTAGAGTGTTCCAATAAACACACCTCAGTGTCAGGGTGCCGAACCACTGCAGGATCTCATTCCTGGTATTATGGTGGTAGGATCCGGATGGGGAACCTCTACATCCTCCCTATGAAGCTCACTGCATGACAAAAAGACATCATGTGTCACAGAAGCTGCACAAGTCTGTTTAAACTCTCCCCATAATAACAATCAGGCCACAGTGCTGAGGGAATTTGGAAGAGCTTGAGCGATCCAAGCTTTTAGTATTAGATAAAAGGCTAGTACTTTACATTGAAGCTCAGTAATAACATGGTAACATTGGGACATTGTTTGGTAATAAAGAGGTAATGTGTAATGTTATTTGTGATTTTAATTTATGATGTTTTGCTTAATCTAATATTCTCATAACATAAAATAGAAACAGGTAGTATAGCATTTCACAGCCCTAAATCCTGGTTATTACACATAAACTGCCACAAGTGTTTCCAGGCAACAAGTCACAGCATTAAACATATACTGTAATTTGTACAGTGTTAGCTTGAAGCAAAAGGGAATGTTCAAAAAATAAGGTTAAACTTTAGCGTTATGATATAATAAATGCCATCTTTGACATCCAAGAATTTTCATATGATTTTGAAGGTATCACTCATATAGTAGCCATTATTTTGTGAAAACAATATCATTATTTGGTTATTAGATTATTACAACATTAATCTCTTAATATTAGCAGTTATTTCAAAGATTGTGCTGATTTTATTGTCAGCAGGTCACCTTACTGGTACCAAAATATTAAACTACCAATATATAATAATATTACCAAAAAGTTTGCCTCATTGCTATTTCGTAGTGTGTCTGCTTATCATAACCATTTGTTTTTGACCCCTTATTACCCTGTTACATAAATTTTAGTTTAATATTATCCATTGTTAATAACAAGCCATTACTTAGTTATTACTTTGGTAAATACATGATATTATTTAATTATTATATATTTATTATAAAATTATTACCCCACTATCACAATGTTTTTACCTTTACTGTTTAACAGTACTGTTGAAATGAGACAACTGACATAAGGGATGCAAGCAATAAGTGCTGTAATAATTAGTCAATTCATTGATTAATCAATCAAAAAAACTTTACTCAACAATTTTTGTAATGTTTTTAAAAGGGATTTATCAAGTAAAATGTATCAAGTAAAATATTCACTGAGAGCAGCTCATCAAATTGATTATAGATTGCTACTTTTGACTGTTTTATAACTTTTCTATATATTCACAATCAGAAATTCTATTTTCTACTGTTTTCTGACATTTTATGGACTTAACGATGAAGGAATTATTTTCATTATCAATAATGAAAAGAATTGCTTATTACTGATTAATCACATGACTGTTCAGAAACATATTATCCAACAATTCTTAAAGTTGGAGCAGCATTATTTGTGGTACAGGATCTTGGTGGTATCGGTGCTATCGATGCGTGTTTTCATCAGCTGGACCATGGATAACTGCATTCTGTAAACCACAAGCATCTGTGTTCAGAACCTGTGAATCATAAGATGACTTGTTGGAGGTTTGACCTCACCTGTTGTCCACAGCTCTGTACATATCCAGCTGTGGCTGATGCTACTTTTGCAATTCCTTGCCTGCAAAAGGATCCCTGGCTAAATTCATCTATCAATAAAACGCATCATTAATACTACGGCTTTAACTACAGATTATAGTTGTGATGATTAGGCTTGCAACGATTATTTTAATTAATTAATGGTTAATCGAGTAATCTGTTGATTATTTTCTCAATTAATCAATAAGTTGTTTCATCCATAAAATATCAGAAAATGGAGAAGAATGTTGATCAGTGTTTCTTTAAGCCCATGATGATGTCCTCAAATGTCTTTTTTGTCCACAACCCATAGATATTCAGTTTGTTGGAAAGAACTAAAGAAACCTGAATTATATCCACATTTGAGAAGCTGAAATCAGAAAAGTTTCACATCTTTTCTTAAAAAGGGGCTCAACATGTCCTGAGTAACACAAACACATTAGCACACAGTATACTGAGTGCCTGTAGGCAACTAGCACTGGCTTGCTACAGTCTGAGAACACTGTGGACCTTTTAGAGAGGCATTTTTTTTTTTCAAATTCTCTCAACAAATACATCAATCAGTCTCCATCATATTGATGTTGAGTTGCATCGCAGTGACAGCACCAGTTCTGACATTTCTTGAATCCGAGTCTAGCTCACTGCCATGGAGGTGAGATGGCTCTCCATCTCATCCAACATCCCTCCACACACACACACACACACACACACACACACACACACTCTTGAAATGTGGGGCGACAGGCATCACTTCTCATTGTGTTGGTGCCTTTGAGGCCTCATAGCGAGCTCGGTGCTACAGCTCCAGAGCTCTGAGCAAGTACCCAGTCGAGTGGAAATGATCTCTCCTCCTAACACACAGATCAGACTCATGCCCTCATCAAAGGCTACTTCTCAACACAGTAATGGCTAGTGCGCTAGATGAGCACAGCACTGTAATAAAGCTAATAAGATGATTCATTAGGGGGAAAATGATGATGAAAAGTGCTTTACAATACAGAAAAAAATAGAACAGAGGTAGAATGACAAAGCTATAAAAAGTAAAAAAGGGGTGTTAAAAACACAGTTTCACATGACGATAAATTTAACACTTTTAAGATTTCAAAGACATAGTTCACCTCTTGTTTTCACACCATCTGACAGCATCACATATTCTGAATCAGCTTGTTGTTGAACCTCAATATGTTTTGTTGCTGTCTAAAATGTGTTGCTAGGGCCTAGTATTTAAATAGCCTGGTACTGATAGCTGTTATTTAATGCTTATTAGATACCATTTTTGGGTTTAAATTAAAATTATAAAAATCGTGCAGGAAAATATGTAAGGTATAGAAAAAAGTATCATTTTGGTATCAGCACTATAACCTGACCCACACTAAATTTTTAGGGTTATAGCAATATTGATATTTGAGGGGTTTTAAAATTCAATAAATATATTTTGGCAGATAAACAAAGACATAGCCAGAGTTGGGCAAGTTACTTAGTAAGTGTAATAAGTTACTTTTTATGTATTACTCCTTTAAAAAGTAACAAAATTACTTAACGTATTAGTTTGTATCAAAAGTTATTAGTTACAACACTTGTTACATTGTATATATTGCTGTTTTATGTTATTAGCATGCTTGTTGCGCTCTAAAGTTGAACTGCTGATCCAGTGAACACCCAGACAGCTTTTGTTGTTAGCTGTACAGATGTGGGCTGTGGTTGAAACAAAGTTTTCTTCTCTGAGTGAGGCCTTCAGATTAGATCACAGCATATTCTCTCTCAAGGAGCCAAACAAACTCAAAGTAATGACAGTACTTTCACTTGTGGAAAGTATGCCTGTCCCTCTCCCTCATCCTTCATCCTGCGTTTAGCTTTTTGGCTAAAGGCTGACATGGTCTGCTCTCACCTGCTGCATGTACACTTGAATTCACGACTGCAATATAATTACTGTTTTGGATTGTTATCTGTTACACTTCTTACTACAGGAAAAAGTAATAATATTACAATAATATGTTACTGGGTAATGCATTACTGCCCAACACTGGACAGAACAAATACCTTTTTAAAAGCTCCATCATATTAGTGTTTATTGAATGATATGCAGTGGGACATTTTGTCTGTGCTAGTATACTATACTAACTCTAGCAACATCTTTATTAAATCACCTCAAACGTATCTTTACCATTCCTGTAGTTTCTTGTAACCTATTGGCCAGCATTTATGTCTGTATCGATGTATACATTAAGTTAATAGCTGCCATTATTTACTATATATTAACCATATAATGCCCATAATATTTTAAAAACTGATGTCAGATAACAGTTTTGCACAACGGAAAATGACTTTTTGACACTGGAAAAAAGTGTCATTTATTTTAGATAAAGATAAAGCTCCATGTTCATATACAGATGATATAGTAATATAACCAGTTAATATTACAGCAGACCAAGCCTATTATTTTAATCTACATTTTATTTCATAATCCTTCATTAAATGATGTTTCATCTTTTGTCCACTTTATGACATATGGTTTCCAATCAATCGGACAGAGGAGAATGTGTGCAGTTTGTATTCACGCCACAGCCACAGCATACAGAGGAGAAAATCAAAGAAAAACACCAAACAACAGCAACTGTTAAAACTTTCCTACTTTTGCCTTTCTTTTCAATCAGTTTCATATAAAGAGACATGCTTATGTCAGTGAATTTTAAGTTTGTTATGCTACAATTATCCAGTTTTATTGTAGTGATTATTTATAATGACTTTACCAGATGCCTCCCCTGTGTGGTTACAGAAGCTCCTGAATGAGAAACCTACACTGGTGCAGACACAAGTAAAGCAGGAGGAACCTGCGATGACCAGTGGGAAGCTCAACATGCCTGTTAAAAAAATTCAAGGGAAAGAATTGAAAGGGCCTCCATTCATCAGCAAACCAGAAATCATTCTCTTCAAGGTACCACACTACCAGATCTATAAAAACATCACTACTGAAAAAACTATGGCATTAATTATGTCTTTTAGTAAAACAAATGTTAATCAGCTTGCATGCTTGTAATTTTCCCTTTTCCTGTTTAAAGTCAAATTAACAGTATATTTTTGATTGTTCAACTTTTGTTGCCGGATTTAATTTAATTTAACATTACAGTAATTGATCTGTTTTAGGACTTTGAAGTGGGGAAAACGTATAAGAAGAAAATCGTCCTGACTAACATCAGTTACACCACTAACCACTGCAAGCTTCTCGGGGTCTCCAGCCATCTGAAGCATTTTATCTCTATCAAGTAAGATTTTTACATTTTCAGGGTCCATAAACAGATGATGGTAGTGACCATGATGTAGTGCATGTGGGAGAGAAAGTTGGACAAAAATCAAGACAAACATAGCAGTATGACAAACATTTACAAAATGCACTCACACTGTTACAAGAACTACAACAAGAACATCATGATATGCAACAAACACCTCCCATCATATCCATGTATGGTAGTGATATAAAAACTTTTTTTGTGTGATATTTAATGTGAAAGTTCTCTTCTGACCTTAGAAACAAACAATTGAGACAAACATAAAACAAAAAATGTAAGGAAGAATAATCAAATGAGTCAGACCATAAGTTGTGATCGAAAGCTCTAAATTAATATGTTTAATAGATAGAATTCTTAATCCTGCTGACTAGTTTTAATACAAGTACTGTACATTTTCAAAACAAAGTATACCATGTGATGTGTCCCCAGCTGTGAAACAGTATTCTACACTGGCCAAGATGAACAAGCTTAAGAGGACAGTCCACCAATTTAACATTATGCTCCTAAAACATGGATGCATTCACATTTAACAGTTAATAATTTTTTAAAACATTACAAAATTGATGCACAGCCAGGGGTATCACCTCTTTTCTTACATTCCTTCCTCTTTCACCTCAAAATCAGTTGCCTACATTACCCACACTGTAGTCCGACTCACAGGATGCACACAGCAAGTATAAGCCTGCCATTGGTTGCTTAGTTTTAGTTGATATCGTGGCTTCCTCTGTCTATGGGAAACAACAACCTCCGAGCTGCAACCTGCACACTGAAATGCTAATATGAAAGCTAATGGCACAAACATAAACAAGCTAACGGTGGTTACCTTTCCTTTTTGGGGTGATTAAGTCATTTTAATGCCAGAGCTCTCCTCCCAATGTGCAGGTGTTCCACCAAAACAAGTTCCCCCATGACACTATTTTGCAGGAGCACCATCGCTGCATCCTGGGCTTAGCACCGCCCAAGATGTTGGTGATTGGTTTAAAGCAACGCAAACAAGGCAGGGCATTTCTCCCTTACAACAGAATGATCATGTGTGGCACATGGCCAGAGTTAACTCCCTACTGGAGGTGTAATGCCTAATTTGTTGAACTTTACCTTTGAAGTGTCATTCTATTATACTTATAGAGCACCCCATCACTCCAAATGCGGTATTTTGGTTTATTACACACATTCCAAACTTACAGAGTAGATCTTGAAAAGAAGCCAGGAACTCCAGTTTGCCTCTATGTGTCACAGTGGGGCAGATGTGTGGGGGCAAACACTCACACAGTAGCAGCCCACCAGAACCTAAAGTGAATCCCATCTGAGGAAAATATCTAAATATCATCACATAGTGACAAAAGAGACACCCAAATAAAGATACAAAATTAAGCACAGTTGTTCAGTGGGATTGCTTCATGCTTTTTCTCGTGGGTTAGAGCATTGTAGTTGTTTTGAATATCTACAATTTGGGTCCAAAGCCAGAATTCTGGTATTGCAGCAACACCAGAGCTAGAAGTGTTTACAACAACAAATGTTTAAGCTCCTATGAACTCACTATATGCTGAACAGTTTCTATTATCACATGGAAACATCTGCTCACGTATCGCCACTTAGGAATTTAATACAACCACTTCTTGTCATTTTAAAAGACGATGGAGTGGACGTGAAAGCAAAGCCTGTCCTCCCACATATGGATCACCACGCTCACAGCTCCTCTTATGAGACTCAGCTCAGTGAGTCAGTCTACGTCTCTGCTATCTCCTCTCTCAGCCTGCCAGCAGCCCACAGGCCGAGCAGAGATGCATTGTTCTCCAGGTCACTCACTGTGTATCACTTTCCCATCAGCTCCCCCATGACTTGATGTGTGTTTCTTCGTCTCTTTTCTTTCTGCCTGACTGAGTGAGGAGTCTCCCAGGCTACAGCGGGGTCAGCTGGAAACTAGTGATGCTGTTCTTGAGCCTTCGTGCTGGACCACTTGTCTGAACATATCACCCTTTAGTCCTCTGGGCTTAACTCACATGTATCGAACATGCACTTTCTTATTGAACGGGTGAATGCACACATACTGTATAGAGGACATTATACCCACTCAAGTTTCTATCTCCCTTACGTGTTACGGAAACACAACAGTACAGATTTTTCTCGATTATACTTTCTGAAATAGGATTCAAGGTAATTAAATTAATAAAGACACTAACAGGTGCTGCCTGCTCTGCTTTTCCACATTAAATTAATTAGCACTACATAACTAATTACAATCAAATATTTTCTTCTGTCAGGACAAATCTTATTTGGTTCCCTGTTTGTCACTCTATTCATTATTCACTGACATAAATTAAATTCATAAGCTCTAAAACACGCCTTTACTCAGTTGAATATAATCAATATAATAAGGGGATTTGCTGATATATCAAGGAAATCCTCACAGTCTTAAATATTTCGTTAAATGTCCTAAATGTAAAGATCAGTTGATCACTTCTCTTGGGTATCACAATACACACATCATTGATGAGCTGATAAAGTGCAACTCTCATCGTTCACACACCATCTGGTTGTAGGTTTCCAAACTCTTGTAACACTTAAGGTTTTCATCTGTGTACAAGCTAGATGAAAAAACAAGGTAGTTCACTCTGTCACAATAAAAAATAGAGGGCAAAATTGTCGGGTCATTCCAAGACGAAGGAGCCAGCCAGGATTTTCGCTACCTATGAATCTTTATTTCTCAAAATATCCTGCTCTGCCCTGCTGACCAAGTCCTTCTCTGTAAGATTCAGCAGCTTCCACATGTTTTCCTGAACTTTTCCAGGGTTTAGACATCCTAAACGTCACTTAAATTGAATATTCAGTGTGCAATTCCTACATTTACATCCCACTATTTCCATAATGACTCCCTATTGAACAAACTGTGACATCAGGGAAAGTAGTCTCCCCTTAATTTCACTACCCTTATGTATACATGCTGGACACACAGCCTGCCCTGCACTCCCTGTTCCAC
Organism: Lutjanus erythropterus; assembly: GCF_056507025.1. Taxonomy (NCBI): domain Eukaryota; kingdom Metazoa; phylum Chordata; class Actinopteri; order Lutjaniformes; family Lutjanidae; genus Lutjanus; species Lutjanus erythropterus. The sequence continues at coordinate 31,562,715 of NC_139322.1, forward strand.
ACACACTCACCTCCAGACACACTGTGTGGAGATCTGCTCTCTACTGAGAGTACTCTTCTAGTTTTACATGGTTTGTATTGACTTAAATAGGAAAAATGTCTTAGTAGTTGGTGTTTTTTGTTACTTTACACCTGCCTGACGTTGCTCCTCTGTTTTCATCCTAAAAGTAAGTTAAAATGAATGTTTACCATCCTGTGATGGTAATAAACTTTATAACCACAGAGTGACTTAGATATCTGGGGTTATGAAGATTCATGATCAGGATTTGTTGTAGCTTTGCATCAAGGTTAATGGTGGCAAATGTAAGAAAAAAGATAAAGATAGATATTGCTGTATAACTGACATTACAAAGTTTACACTTGTGGTCTGACTACATGACTCTTCTCTACTTGTGCCACCATTGCATGTCTTAGCACTTCACAGAAAAGCATTTCAGCGGTTTAAGTAAAGTAAAGTGAAAGTAAAACAAGAAGTAAACAGACCTCACCTCATCAGGAGATGTGTTTGTTTTTTTCTGCTTGTCATCCCATTCCCTTCGTTCTCACATAGGTCGTATTATGATCATGTCTTTAAAGCAACTAACTCGAGAGAGTCTTGGGAAATGAAAGGAAATTCAGTGTCCCATTACCTTGTACTGTAATTGCTTATTACTGCACTTTAGCTTATGTTACATAATCACATAATCATAGTTTAAATGTAGTCGTGTTCCAGTAATCAGAAAGACAGCTGATGCTGTCAGGTTCGCCTGATTTCTGCCAATATATTGGGCCCATCATACAATCTAGGTCTATTGTTTGAGTTTGTTGTGTTTTATTGTATGTACAGCCCACTGATTATTCACACAATATTGGAACTAGTCGTGACAAATGTTTGCATGACTCATCCAGCTAAAAAACACTTAAAAACAGGCATTTCTTATCTTGAACAACCCTCTCTCTTCAAAAATCACTGGGGTAAAAAATTGACCCATTATTGCATCAGCGCTATATTGACCCACGCTGGGTTACATTTTTAACCCAGTGATTTTTAGGGCACGGCATCAGCACACTTTTTTTTTTTTTAATGTACATATCCAACCATTGTAACCATTAACACCACCATAAGTGCAGCAGGAAAATAGATACAATAGTGTAGGAATAATGTAGCTTCCTGTGCTTTAAACATCAAATTTAAAAACTGATTTCTGCTTAAGCATGCTCAAGAATTCCCTTGTTTCTGCCACTACTATTCGGTGTCTGTTTTGTGTAAAAAACGCAGGTTATTCACACATTGAAACCTAAAATATTAAGATCAGTCGTGACAACTGCAAAGCCTTTACTGCTCACCCAGCTAAACACTATCACAGCAGGAGAGAGAGAAACATGAACCAGGAACACACTGGGCTTTTTCGCACCAGCCCATGGTTCCCTGAACGCCCCCTGAATTTCTAAAAATGGCTTCCCATTCCCCTACGCCCCCCCTCGCCCAGTGTACATGCGTTGTGCTTTTGTGCCAGAATGGGCTCTACTGTGTCTTTTCACTACTGGGACAAAAACCACGACAGCTGAGGCTTTCCAGACTTGGTGAAAAGCCATTCTATAGAATCTGTGTTTTTGCAATTAGTGTTACTTCTTAGCATGTATGCCATATGACTGGCTGAGAGGAAGACACCCCTCTGTGGTCTGTTGTGAGATAAAGCCTAACTGTAGTAGAAATGGTGGTACTCAACATAATCCGAGAGTGAGATCACACCTCCAATTTGTTTAATTTGGTCCAAATCAAGCTAGGATAAGATACATTGTTTAATTCTGGATACCAGTCTGTGGAAGTTCATTAATGACAAGACTATTCAAGCAACATACAAATTCAGAAGGAACCCTCAAGACCAGCTGAAATTAAATTGTGTGTACACAAAAGCTAAACATCAGTCATATTAAATCATATTGTGCGTGCCATCTGTGCTGGTATGGATGTGAAGTAGAATCGCATTTATAATGGCCTTAAAAAGGTGTTAAAGAGTCTTAAAATTAAGTTGTCGAAACCTGTAGAAGCTCTGCACTGACCCAAGACCTGCAGTAATTTATTGAGACCCTTTCTGGATTTGATCAGACTACTAAGAACCAAGATGACCCAAGAAGACCTCTACAATACATAGTTGTATCTGAAATTAAATTACATGTCCCGCATTCTGTATTGAAAAAGATAAGTTTCTCAAAGAATTTTCTATTTTTTGTTTTGTTTCATTTTTTTTTTACTTTCTGGTTTCCTAAACAGCAGGTAATATTAGCCATGTTTGCTATATTAGTTTGGCAAGTTAGATTGCTAACATTTGCTAGTTAGCACTAAGTAGAACATACAGCTGAAGCTAACTGGAATGTCAGGTATTGTAGTCATAAACCTCCAGTACCAGACACATTAAAAGTTTTTCCCCGATGATGGCTTTAATGAAAAGTCTGGGAATCTCCAACTTTAATACAGGTCATCCTTTGGGGAACATGAAAGTCTGCACCAAATTTCACGGGAATCCATGCTATAGCTCTTGAGACATTTTGTGCCAAACAGACAAATGCCATGCCTTATGGTGGCACCCTTGGGAAAGTGAAGGGATCAGTGACATCAGTAGGCTCCTCCCTCTGGGGACCATGAATGCACAAAATTACATGGCAATCCATCCAGTAGTTGTAGATAGTAACTGACTCTCCAGAATTAGGTGGTTGCAGAGCTTTCCTTGCTTGTTATATTCAAAACTGTGTGATCTCAAATTTGGCAGTCAGTATGCTTTACATGCAAGCTCCAACTGAGATCAGAGAAAACTCTATTTAATTTTACCTGGAAGTGAAGTTTCATCCTTTGAGAGTTATCTTCAAAGTAAAGTAGTCTATCAGCCTTTTGATTTGTCTCAAAGACTGTCACTGTGAAAAAGGCACAATCTTGACAGCCATATATTCTTGGGACTATGCTAACTAAAAAAAAAAAAAAACCTTGGTTTGGTTGGTTGGCCTTTTCACATTCTCCAGTGTTTGTAATCTGTCAAAGGGAAGTTTATTCCAATGGCTGACATCAGAAAACCATGCAGCACTTAACTGTGCCTGCTGTTTTATTTATCTTCCTTGGTAGTCCGACTGAGAGTCTACAAAGAAATTGTTTAATAGGAGCATCAGTAAAAACTACAGTTGGGCTTTATATCCAATAATAGACCCATATTTCTTTCTGATCAAAAATAATCCAGACCTCAGACCACTTATTATATTTTCAAGCACTTTCATTGTGGTTTTGGTAGCTTGAATACCATCATTCTCACCTGCGCAAAGACCCACTGGAAGGAAATTGTTCTCTGAGGATTTGATAAATGAACCCAAAAAGCTGCCTCAGAAACATTCTTGTCACAGCTTTCATGTAGTTCCTAAAGCTGCAGTACAGAAATATACATTATGCTGTCGCCACCAGAAAGAGAGCAATATTTAACTTCTGTGAATTAAGGACGACTGCAACATTATTCAAGTAATATTCACACACATAGTGAAAGTTGTGATGCTCCACTGATTGCTCACAGAAGTGGTTATGAGTGTGAGGGTGTTTTGGCTCTGTTGAACTGAATAATGAACTTAGAGTGCTTATTGATTTACTGTAAGAGAAGCCAATGGGGAGCGGCCAGAATGTATAATACAACACACGGCATAGTAAGTAATACTGTACAGCCACAGAATCAGCTTTATTGCTCCAGTCTTCTGTAAGAGATATACTGTACAGTATGGCCTCGTTTGCAGCACTTTATATAGGGCTCCAGCAGGCTTTGTCAAACAGTGCCTCACTCAGCATTAAATCCCTGGTGAACTGTTCTATTTTTTTCTTCACGTGTCGTTTCATACCACCTGTTTTGAAGCTAGGAAAGAAGGATGGTACCAATAAGGAAGAAAATTAGCCTAAAAAAAGAGAAACTGATGAAAGTGCAATGTGACATTTATAATTACCACCAGATTTACCCAACCAGGTGGAGTCCTTTCATACACTTCCAGTTCACAGTGGTGAGCTGGATGGCAGTTCCAGCCGGTCTGCTCCAAGTTATTCACCTGACAGCTGGACCAAAAACTTCAACCAACTGGCTCAAACCAAACATAATGGTCCATTTCCCACTGGTGTTGGTGATAACATACACAGATTGCTAATTATGTTGTAGTTTTTTTGTTTGTCAAAGCTACTGAAACTATGTTTCAGAACAGAAGATTCTTTGTGTAGACAACAACAAGTCATCTCTTCTGAACTAATATCATACTGCAGCTAATATGCATCATTTTCTATTTTTCAAAAGAGATTTTTGGACATATTTGTATAAACAACACCAGGCTGCAAGCCTCCATGGGGGGCTTTTCCCATGCCAGTGTTTAATTAACATTTGAGAGCCAGCGTTGCTAGGAGATACACTGTCAACTTCCATGGTGTTCCATGGAAGGTGACTTCCAATTACAACTACCCATGTTACTGTAATAAAGTAATTTTTTGGGTGCTTGTACCTCAGTAATTTTTCTCTTACTTAAGTATGCATCTACCTCACTACTTCTGAAATCATAATTCATTACTGAGTAGGCATATAATTTGAATTATTATCCAAACCTGCATTTTTGTAGCCAATAAGGCTAGAATAGCAAACGGGCCAGTGAAAATGGGCCAGTGATCACAAGCGGACCACTGAAAACCATGTTATACAGATGAAAAAACCTGCAGGCACTGCAGCAGGTGCAAGTTTGGAAAGGTGATAGTGACAAGAAGAGGGAGTAAGTTAGAAACAGAAACCAGTTTGATTGAATGCCTGCTATTCATAATGCATTTAACACACAATATATATAAGTTCTGCTGCATTGAGTCTCTCTCACATTAAAATAACAAAAGATGCAGGTTGATGATGTCGTAAGAAACGTGGTATCATGGGAGTTGTTTTCTTCATTTTTAAAGCTACTACAAGGAGTTTTTAACTGCTTATGAAACAGTTTATTACTGATGCCTCTGTATGACCTATATAAGTTAACAAGGCCAGCTGTGAGAAGATCAGCTATTTTTGTATAGTCCTTTATACCTACCAAGCAGGAGGAGATTTTTCTTCAGATAATTTTTGATGTAATATTTTGTGGTTATTACATCATAAACATGGCAGCTTTTGTCCATAGGGGCCTCCAAAATTAACAAAATATTAAACTTCCTTGTAGAAGCTTTAAAAAAACCACTGTGGTCAATGAAAATCTAACCTGACTCAGGCAGCCTTGGAACTGCTATGTAACTGATGTTAATTGAATATTTTGTGCCTGTTTACACACATATTGGACCAACCAAATTACAGTAATGACATAGACGCCTTTCACGGCAGCCATATTGTTATTAAACTAGACACAGGTGTTATCAGTCATAATGATAAGTGTAGCGGAGTCTTTTCAGTGAGCCAACATGCACAATAGCAGCGCCCTGACTCTGTTTGACCAGAATGAAACAGAAGAACATTAATTAGTTTAACTGGTAACACCCGTGTTTACCTACTTTTTCATGTCAAAATGGCTGCTGTGAAAAAGGTCTGTTGGCAGTTGGAGCCAAAAATTTGAGAACACTAATGGAGGCGTTGCTGTTGTTACAGAAAAAATAACACAACTTAAATTTCTTATGATTCTTAGAAAAAAGTCATGCGAATTTCAGTTTGACTTCAATTACTGTACGCTGCGTGCTGTCTTTTATATTTTTTTTTATCTGAATATCCTTGATGGTGTATAATTGTTCATTCTCTTTCTTCACAAAGTTTGAAAAGTTGACATAAAAAAACATGAAAAACACTCAGCTTTCCAACTTCAGGCCAAAACAACTTAGAACAAAAGAGATTTCATAATCTGCACATTTTTCTAACTTTGTAACAGGTCCATTACCAAGACCTAATGACAAGCTTGCTTGATATCCATCATATTCTGTTACTGTAGCTGCTTCCTAATTATGCTCATAGTTGTATTATTCTAACTTTTTGTTTTTCTATTGAATTTTGAGAATCCTCCCTTTGTCTCTGGCTGGCTGCCTGCTGTATTCATATTGATCGGCTCTCTTCTTGTGTCTCTGGGAGGGCGGCAAGTTGTCAAGCTCCTGAGGGCAGCATTAGGGTTGGTAGAAACGTGCTGTGAGATACACATGTTGTTTTGAAACAGCTTGCGGTCCTCATGTTTCTTTTCTTTTCTGGAAATATACTTTTGTTTTCTGCCATGCTTTACAGAACGATATAATAAGATTTGACTGTGAAATAATTCCTGACCATTTTGTTCCACACTGCAGTGTTTTCATATGGAACAGTAACTCTTTCTTTTCTTTGCTTTTTGCTCTGTGCAAACTGAGCACCAAGTTGACTTTTGACCTTGGCTCTGCTTTCTGCTTATCTCCTCCACTCTCAGGAGATTCATCATACTTGAGCATTTCATCTGATCTTTTGTTGAATACATCATGTATTTCCCACTGCTGAAAACCAAAATGTTTCCTTTGATTCTTCCTTATGTTTTTGCTGTAAACATATGTGTGAGGCCATGCAAAGACTCTTACTTGATCTACCGACACAACAAACACTACTTGACATTATGTTGCTCATCAGAAATATATCTATTGGGAATGTACCGATAACAAAAAAAAAATGTACAATAACACCACCAGAAATAGTTCACAACAAAATATATATTGTGACATAAAAATCAAAGAAAAATTACAACTTCAAAAAATGTAATTTATTGAATAATAATTTTTTTGTTAACATAAAGTTTTTCCTTTGAACTTCAAGTGCTTCTTCTGTCTGTCTTTAATATAAAAATAGTTTATTAAAAACATATTATGTATTATATAAATATTATAATTTATAGATATTGTCACAGTTGTGTACTGTATCAAGATATTTTTTTATTGTGTTATGGCAGTATTCAATATATTGGTACATCCCTAAAGTCTATACCCTTAAGAAATCTCTTAACCTTGATAACCAGCTTTAAACCACAAGAACAGCATTCTGCTCTGTTCTGTCTAGACTTTATAAAAACATGTTATCTTCATTGTGTTTCAGCTTTGAGCCTCCTGGTTCTTTATCTACTGGGATGTCCTGTGACATGCAGGCTGTATTTCAACCCATGGTTAGTAAAAGCACACCTCCTTTTAGGCATCTACAGTACATGTTACAGTTTAAAGTACATGTTAAAGTTTTACTGGTTTTCCCTCCTTTTGAGTCTGCAATGTTTACCAGGCAAAACATATACAACTGAACCTTGCAGACTTTCTCCAGCAGTTCATGAACCCATGTCTGTGCAGCTGTCACCATTTATTCACAGTCCATATAGCTTTGCAATGCACCTTTAACTGATTCCTTTAAAAAATTAAAACAGTGCAGTCAGTGGCACATGTTTTTTTGTTGTGTTGGCTCTGTATCCTACACAGTGGTTCTCAACCCCCAGTGGGGACCTGCGATAAATTCTGAGGGTCCCCAGATGGCTGTGGAAGATAAAATAACAGATTGTGGCAAGTGGCATGGAATGAGAGCCAGGAAACAAGCACATGAAAATAAAATGCAAAATACAGCTGGCCTCAAGAAATTTAACAGCCACCTACTCATTAATACTTAAAACTATAAATCAGCACAAAAATAACAATTTTCAACATAACGGACTGACCAGACACAAATGCTGACAAAAAGTAACATTTGCATTTTGTAACATAGAATACCAAACTTAACAAACTACTCAGTCCAGCAGGCATGATGGGAAATGAGGGGCAGGGAATGTTTTTTTACATTACATTGCTGTGCCAGTGATATCATTTGCCTTAAAACAGATATTCTGATTATGTTTGTGGGAGTCAGAGTGTTAGTTCTGACTGGACAGACACACAGTCTTTTTGGGTCATGACTAAAAAGGGTTGAGAACTGCTGCTGGAGCACATTGGATTTAAATTTAAATAATGTCTACAAGGTTAAGGTGCTGGTTGTTAGTTTTAATTTTAGGGTGTTCACATTCACATAAGCTAATTATATGTGTATTGCCATTATGAGCACAGACACAGAGGCCTGAGATATTCCTTATTATATTCACTTATTTTCTCTATTTGCCAGCTCTAGTTCCACTGTTTTATTTTGGAATCAAATTTCTGCAGTTTGATCCAACGTCAAGCCTTTATTCTGAGTTCAGTGCCCGGTAGCCAAGGCTGTTATGAAGCAACACATTGTCCCATTATTTGATCCCTGCAGATCAATGAGGACCTGGAAGGAGTTGTCCAGTTTGCATCAGCAGTGGGTCCCTTCTCAGTGCCTGTCAGATGCACCATAAAGAAATGTGACGTGAGTTGATGTGCTGTGGCCGACCTAGACTGTCCATTCCAAAAGACCACCATTGTAATTTCATGCCTCTTCTCAAATCACTATGTCTGTCTTGAAAGGGCAGTTTTTTTTTTCTTGCTATACACATATTGTTTTGTAACATGTGAGTATATTCAACATGGACTTAAGTTGTAGTTTTAGGTCACTAATAATGTTGTAATAATGTTGTAATAATAAGAACAGTAGTTATGATATAATCAGTCACACCACAGAAGAACTACATTGACTGGCTGTCTATCTTATTGTAACAGTCTTATTATCCTCTGTATCTTATTTAATCAATTCATGTGAATATTAATGTATGTAAAACTATGTAGTCAAGCTGGCAGCTCTTCACTGCTGATGCTAATTACTATGAATGTATCCTGTCTCTAGCTGGAGGTTGACAGCCAGTTCATCGACTTCGGTTTGCATGTGGTGGGCCAGACTATTTCACGGACTGTCACCTTGACCAACAAGGGTGCACTGGCCACCCTCTTCAGCCTGGACACCTCCACATGTCTCAGTCCAGAAACTAGCCACGTCCAGATGCCATCCCTGGTCTCTGCCAACACATGTCAGGTCAGACTGCCAATCTGGATAAAGATGAATTTATCACAGCACAGAATTTACAGCATACATGATGACTAGAATGTGTAGTCAATTCATATTAGGTCTAAAGAAGTCATATCATGTATAAAATGAAACTAATGTGTGTGTGTTGTTGGTTGACAGGAGATAAGTAGTCATAACACAACATCTGACAACCAGATGAGCTCTGCATCAATAGACACCGGAAAACTCCAACCAAAGCAAGAGGATCAGGAGTTCTCTGAGGTGCTGCAGCAAGAGCAACATGGTAAAGCTATTATACATACATACACCGCCCCAATAATTATTCTTTATTATTTATTATTATCCGCATGAATCTAAAACTGAAACATGAACCTGAACTTGCACCTTTAAGACCCAGCTCATCTGAACCTGAGCAGTAGTGCTCTTTTTCTCCCACTGGGTATTATTATTACACCTGATGAAATGAAAATGTAACTAGCTAGCTAATGACTGATGTAGATTCTTGTAGATTACAAGAAGTGCTACAGAGCAACAAAACACTAGCTAACTAGCTAGCTAAGGATTGATGTACATTAGCTAGGTAGTTAGAACTGTTATTGGAGCCCAGAGCAAAATTTCAGTTTTGTATAGACATCCAATTTTCCCAGACAATGAATGCTAAGTACATCAGTGTTCCCCTTTTCCTCTAGCACCATCATAAGGTTGACATTTACAGTTTTAGTGAAATGTCTCAACAACTATTGGATATGAATGTGTACCAGTGATATCTGCTTTATATCAGCAAATTCACATTGTCATTTTGACCATGTTAGTATGCTGACGTTAGCATTTTGCTCAAAAGCACTGCTGTACTGCTACCTGCTGGACTGCAAGTACAGCCTCACAGATGCACAGACCACTATCTTTTCCTCATCTTAACAAAGTGCTTCGAGTTCCCAAAATAGACATAAAATTATGATTTAGTTACAAAAAATGAAAAGACCTATTGTAGGAAAAAAAGAAATACATCCATAGATACAATGGGTGTTAACTTTTTGCTGTCATGTTGATAAAAATCTGATCAGCATTATGTTACCTACTGAACATGTAAACCAGTGCAGATTTGTATTGTATTTGTATTTGAACACAATCCTGGAGATAGCATGCCCCAAAAACAGCCTCTGAAATACAGCAAGTGAGGGCTGACACAATCTCCTCAGTTTTCTCATCCTTCTATTCCTGTTAGGACGTTTGGTCCTAGTAAGAACAAAAATGAAAGAACACACACACACACAGAGAAAAGCGTAGGGTTCACCTTGCTCTCTCAGCTGGGGACAAGGAGGCATCTTCTCTTTAATGTTCTCTCAGATCTGAAGTGTTCATCGCTGCACTCAGCACTTTCCTCCACTGATGTTTTGATAAGCTGTTCAGTCTCTTGCTTCTGCTCTGCTTGCTTTGGAAAAGACTGTGTCTCTTTCTTTTTTATTCACTATTGTTGGGAAAGGCTGTCAGATCTTGGCCAATTTTTTTAGGCTGCTGGCAGTACTTGATATTTTGTCCCCATATCAGTTTTTTTTTATGTCAGCAAGGTCTCTTAGATTGATGGTCAGATTGCAGATTGGCATCAAATATGGTGCCAAAGAGGAAGCAGTGAGGCTTCACCTTGTACGAACTGTCTGAATCTACTGTATCTACCCCACACTAAACTGAATGCCCCTCCATCCATGGCAAGTCAGAAGAACAGGTCAACAACTTTAAATATCTTGGACCCACTGTGGACATAAACGCAGTTTTAATCACCACATAACTTATATCCATAAACGATCCTAGTAAAGACTCCATGTTATTCATTAACTCAGATCACTGTCTGTTGCCCCCCAACCTCCTGTTGCTGCTTTAGAAAAGCATTATTCAACCCATCCTGTTACACTGTTCTTTACCAAGTTAACTGTCTCTAACAAAATCAAACTTACCGGCATTCCACATATTGCAACTAAAATAATTTACTCCCACACCCACTCCCAAACCAACAGACATGATCGACAGAGCCGTTACAAGCCCAGCACTCACAATAGCAAACAACACTGATCACGCCCTAAATCAACACTTCATATTACTGCCATCTGGACAGAGGAACAGGACCTTGAAATGGAGGAGAGCTCACATCAGCAGGAGTTTTGTACCCTCTGCATTTCAGCTGCAACCTTCGACTGCCTCGCTGACTATGTTGTGTGCTTGGATGTATGAAGGCATTCATGGGGACTCTGTGTATTGCTTGTTGCTGTGTTTATATCTATGTGTTTCAGTGTTGAACTGGCTGTGAAAACAACTCTCCCCCTGGGTATATTTACACACCATTTGAAGTGCACATTCATACTGCCAGTAAGAAGAAAGCTACTGATTTTAGTGACCCTCATGAGCTCTCCCTTAGTGCCACCATGAGGCCAGATTTTGGCTCATAATAGTATTCTTTCATCTACCAGGTTCACAGTTTTCTTTGTGTTGTATTGGGTGGGTTGGCAGCTTGTCAAGACAGATTGACCATTCAACTACTCAACAGTAAAAATGACCTCAGATCAGGCTTTGTTTTGTGTTTGTATGTGTGTGTGTGTGTGTGTGTGTGTGTGTGTCTCTAGCGGCTTCAGAGGCTTCAGCCACAGGTCCAAAAGCTATTCCTGATGCTTGTCTGTCCACCGATGTGGATGTCCAGATGGACCCAAGCCACCCAGACTCTGATGACTTAAGTCTAGGAAATGTAAGTATTAGAACTAATTGCAAATACTCTGTTCTGTCTTATAGTAACTTAATTACATTGTTGATTTCATGACTTTTCATCTACCATCTTCAACAGGTCAAAATTATGATTGTACAGTTCTTTGGTTTATGACCAGATTCCTGCAAAACGATGGACATTCTCCTCTGTCTCAGCTCCAGTTTGTGAGGAAATAGTAGTATGCAAACAAAACAGTGATGACAACAAAATCCAAGATGGCTGCTTTGCTCATCAACAGTAGTGAAAGCTGTAGTAATATACTGTTTATTAGCACTTCTATCTTTTGTGCGTCATTAAATCAGTCGTATACAGAGTGGTGTGAAACTTCTATTTGAGAATATGTTGCTATGGTGTTTGCAAATGCAAAATGCTATGCAATCAAGCACAACAAAGCTTTTCATGGAGGTATTCATCTTTTTTTTCCATTTTGTTGTACTTGACATCATTCACAGCTCTGACTTCTGACGTGTGAGATAAATGGAACGCAGTCAACTGAGTCTAAAAATAATTAGTCAACAATAAGTTTCCCATTGAAGTCAAACCCTAGCAGTTAACATGTTCATCAATGTATCAGCCTTTTCCTGATGTGGACTCTTTCTGAGAGAAAGATGTCTACCAGAAAAGAATTTCTAGCGGAAAATCCTGAAGCCAAGCTTCTTCCATGGTCTTAACATTGGCATGTTAGTATTGTCATTGTGAGTATAGTATTGATGTTAGCATTCAACTCAAAACACCACTGTGCCAAAGTACAGCCTCACACAGCTGCTAGCATGGCTGCAGACCCTTGGTCTTGCTGAAATACATATGGAATAAGTGTTGGTGAGTGGCAAACTTTGACCTGAAGACAGCACTGTAAGTATGTAAGGGATCAGTGAAATCATTTAAGACAAAAATCCTCACCCCTGCTGCTAGCTGTACCATTTGAGGGTATTGGCACAATGAATTGCTTTTTATAGATCTGACCCAAAAATATCAATATCACCCTGTGAAACTGGACTAGCAGAGAGACACCTGCTCTAAAGAGACAGAATATTACGTGTCTAGAGATGACTATTTTGCTCTCCATCTTGTTTTTAGCACTGGTCCTGTGTGTGCCTTGTGGCCCATGTGAAGTTCTGGAGTTGTTCAGGGTTCATTACGTCTCTCTGGTGGGGGGCTAATGGTGCATTGCCTCTCCCTCTGCGCTTGTTATGGCTGTGTGTATTGCATGCGCCTGCATGCCTGCGGCTCGATCATTGTCATTTTGACTGATACTTTCACATTGTGTGGTTGAAGGCTGGTGTCTTAAATAGCAGATTATCCATCAAGCTATCATGGTCCCACAATATTGAGTCGGTTGCTGCATGAATGGCTTACTCTTCTCTTTTGTTTTTTATTATTGCTCTCACCACCTTGGTGCTTTGTAGCGGAGCAGACAATCCACACAGCTTTTCACTCTACTTTGATTGCATGCCATTTGAAGTTTCACATCTGAGAGATTTCAGCCTCTCCGACATGGATGGAAATGGTTTTGTGTAATGGAGTAAAAAGGTTAAACTCATGAAGCTCAGTGTAGAGGTCATAGTCTGATTTTGCATCTAGTGGAATCGCCTGATGTGCATTACTAAAGTTAACCGGTTATTTTATATTTTTTAAAAATTAAATGTTTGCTTGTCCTGTTTGATGTTCCCTCTTTCAGGTTAGAGACGGGGAGATTGGACCTTTTGAAAGCATCAAACTGGAGGTTGTATTCACTCCAACCATTCCAGGAGAGGCCAAACTTGACTTCTACATCAGATTCTCAGACTTAACCAGCAAACCAGTAAGACAGCAAATTTATCATCTTGTGAATGTCACAGGTAGAAAACAAGATATGGGTAACACAGAGCCATAGATATTAGTTGGTTTTGTTCACAGCAGTATTCATTTATGTATGTGCTATGTATGTTTATGTTGTGATTAAAAGCTTGTTGGTGCCAACAGATACCCATCCAGGTAAGGGCTGTGGCAGTCAGCATCCCTGTGTGGGTGGTTCAGCCCACCATTGACCTGAAGATCTGCATGTTTGACCACCTCTATCAGGACAACATCATGGTTCAAAGCAGGTGAGTCCAAAATATGGGTGACATTTTGTCATATACTGTATGTATAGCTCCGTTTCCATCGCAGGAATTTTCCCAGGGACTAGGAACCTTTGAAGGAACTCAGTGTGTCTCCACTGTAGTGACCAGGTCTAAGTTCCAAGGATGTTATATTACACCCCAAAAAGTTGCTGATCAGGAATAATATGTTCCAAATGAACAGGAACTTTGGATGGATGGGACTCGTAGCACTGAACATTTCTGATTGGTCGAGTACTCGCAGCTTTTTATTCACGTTTCAAACAACTCTAGTGTGAAGAATGCAGAAGGATGCAGCAGTAACTTTGCATAAACAGGGGCTTTTTTATTTTTCTTCTGTGACAGCAAACACAATACATGGCATTTCAGTAACCATTACGCTTATCCAGCCACATACAGTACGGTTGAGTAAAGTAACTTAACTACTCCTAATAGCATGACGCACTTTTCTGTGATAGTTGTCAATGCTGAAAAAGATGTTTAAATTGAAAATCAAATTGTAATGAGTCAAATTGAATTGTGGATTTGGAGAATCATGACATCCCTAGTAAATGATGTACAAATAATGATGTCTGTCCAGTGCTTCATATGGCATCATTGTTGTATATTGAACAGCTTTTTCATGTCAGTGGACTTATTTGCCTAATCTTTGTTGACTGTGGTGGAAACACAGACAACAATAGGCTGAAAGTTCCTTTTAGTAATAAGTAGTTCCCAGGACTAAACATATGTAAACATATTCTTACAGAAATGTTCTACAGCATCTGCACTGTGATACTTAAAAATGTATTTATTTGTCCTGTTCTACTTACAATTGAATGTAATACACAAGAGAGGGACCAAAGGGACCAAAGTGAATCCACACAACAACACACTGAGTGTATAACCAATTTAAGTCTCTTCTAACAATAATTACAAACCTGAAATGCTGCACTGGTGATTGTGTACTTGATTTTCTTAAAACTTTGAAGTAAATTAGAATGCAAAAGAAAAAAAAACACAAGCAAGCGAACAATGATCTGCTTGCCTTGTTAGCTAATTTTCTTTGTCAGAATAAACACCAGCAGTAACTCAATAGGGTAATACACCAGAGATATTTGAACAGTCCCTCTGCACCTATAATTGAATAAGACTAGTTTCCTATCCCGTGCTGATGTCCAGTTGGTTTACATTTAGAGTGAACCATTTCCACATGTCATGTCCAACTACCTTATTTGAACAAGCACCACATCAAATTAAAGGATGTGAGATGTCATTTAATAGCATATTAGTGTCATCGGTAATGTTAACGGACAATTCACACAGAACCTGAGACCCCTTCATTTAATGGGTCCCCTAGTTTCCTAATAACTTCCTAAAAGTTAATTTTATTACTATAGGATGTTTTTTGGACAAGAGTTTGTAATTTGGTACTAATTATAAAGAAATTGTAATTGGGACTCTTGGTGAGTGCCACCTAATTTATTAGAGTTTGTAAGAAGGAGACAGAGAATGGTGTAGTAGTGGCATGTTAGATGTGCACAGTTTGATTTAAAATATAACTATACATATGAGTACCTCTAAGGAGACAGCTATACTATTTTCTAGGAAATTATTTGGAAACTAGAGAGAAGAAGCAAGAGAAAAGTCACTATATAGAACAGAATTTTGGGAAAACTTGGAGTCAGCTGTTTTTTTCATGTATAATTTGAGCTGATGGTCCACACCCAGGACAGGTACACACAAATGTAGAGTACATTCTTTCCCAAAGGAAAAACAGCAAAGTATTCCTTAACAGTTCATTTGTGTAGGACTAGTTTTATTGTCCAGGGGGCAATTTATGTAAATGAGACCTCATTGTCTGCCGTAACAGGTGCACAGAGTCTGTAAGAACAACTGACATGACAGATTCAGACCACTCTGAGGTAGTCAGTCTCCAGGTAAAATTCAACCTTTGTATATAGGCAATTGATGCATACGTATTCCATATATTGTATGCTGTTGGGGAATACAAATGCTAGAGCCAAGTTTCCATATGAGACCTACCATATGGCACCAAAACTGTACAACAGCAAATTCAGCTAAATAGGAAAGATCTGTTTATTTGCCAGTAACAACCGTTACATTATGACAATCACTGCTTTCAAAGGGTTTGTCAACGCAATATGAGGGAAATGACTGTTTGAAAAGGCAAGATAGCTGCTGTATTATTTGTGGAAGCATCTTATCACAAAAATGTGCACTGTGACAATGTCTAGGACTGCATATGCCAAAAAAATAAATTGTATTGTCAATGGAGAACAGCAGTCACAAATCCAAACCTAGTTCTCTCTCAGACCACTTGATTTACAATATGCTGAAAGGTTATTATGGAATTATTCCTCAGTGATGCCAAAAAAATGTTGCCTACCACAGCTTTAAGCTGTGGAATATTGAAAACTCTAGAGGCCAAGAAACAGGTCAGAATAGGCCACGTCTACATATTCAACACAATCTCAGTCTGTGTAACACACGTTATGAACCAAACTTATAGTTTGGTATGCAGTATGCCATTACTACAGAGTGCATATTTAACGGCCTATTATAGAGTCATTGTGAAAGGCGCTTAGGACAGTCAAGTCATGCAGAAGAAGATAGTGAAGCCCCACAGACACACACTGTCAGCACTTTTCAGAAGTGAAGATGTAGTGTTTCAGTCACAGACTTTTGCCAGACATTCAACCCACACTCATATGAAACAACACAAGCCTCAACAACCAATCAAAAATCAGTATTTATTGAGATGGTCATTAATCTTTAAGAGGCTGTATAAAACCCCTCAGCCCAAGTGAGGGGTGCATGTCATATTTCCATTCTATTTGTTGTCATGCTCAGAAACAACCTTGGAGAGAGTTTGAAAAAGTGGATTGGACTGCTGATGTAGCATGCTGGCTTATCTACTGAATGCAATACTAGAACTCCCTCACACACTCAGTCTTTGCCAAAACAGGCATTTTCACAGAAAAACGGCTCATGGAAATCCCTTAAAACTGACAGGGCCAGCTTCATTTTTAGCTGGCCTGACATAAAACTCTCAACCTAACTATACTCAGAGCCAGGCGCATGCAGACATAATAAAATAGAGATGTATTAGCTGATAAATGTTCCTTAACAAAGGATGATGTAAGAGATGAAGCAGAAAGCTCAGATCCCCCACAATCCTCTTTGGTCCATACAATAGCATGGAACAAAAGTAAATCCTTTATGATTATGGATGTGATACATTATGATGCACACACAAGGTTAAGAATACACCGAGGGCAGTAACATTCACAGGCGTGTGGTCCACCACCTAGACAGTCATTGTGTCACATCATGTGGGGGAGGGAGTGCATGTGTGGGGGTGGGGGATTTGTGACAACTGCCATCTGGTGCGCCGGCACACCAGCACATGTGACAACATGACGATGACAGCATCAGTGTGAACGGCGGTAAAAAAAGAAAATGTTAATGCTTGCACCAGCAAACCATGCAATATGTCACTCTGCCTCCAAGACGGTAATTTGAACACAAAATAGCTTGGCAGGCTTTTTGGGGAAACAATAAGAGAGCTCCTGCTTTCATCATACAATTTGTCACTTTTTCCTTTGAGTAGATGAGTAGATATCCCACAAGTCCTCCTTAGTTTGTGACAGATTTTTTTTAAAGAGAACTGTACAAAGCATAATTGAATATCTCTCTCTTGTCTCTGAGCCAGTGATTTGAATATTACTCCTACTAATTGAAAGAATTTTTAAGAGGCTTTAAAACGTGCAGTTTTTGACTTTTGCCCGTGAGCCAATGATTGAAATATTCTGCAGACAGTTGGCAGAGTTTTTCTTTTTGGGAACAGTGTATGTGTTTTGGGTTTTTTTATATTTCAAACCCTCCTCCACTGGCACCTGCTGGGGAGTTGAGCATTCCTGCCCAAACTGAGGCCGTAAAAAACACAACCAACTTGTCTTTTTCTGCTTCACAAAGCCTTCTGTCCTTGATTCCTCTCTGTTTACTGTATCTCTAAATGCCTACTGTACCTCCTCTTTGTCCTGTGTTGTTTGGCCTGAGGAATGTGACTGTGCTGTTGATGTTACAGTTGATTCTTCTTTAGAGCTGCATCTAATGATTATTTTCATTATCAATTAGCCTACCAGTGATTTTCTAGCTTAAAGGAAAAGTTCACCCAAAAAATTCATGCATTATCTGCTCACCCTCATGCCCATTCAGGGTTTGGTTTATTTTGTTAGTCCACAAAACACTGCTGGAGTCACAGAAAAACAGCATTACAGAATCTCCCAAACAGTGTAAGTGAATGGTGACTAGTTTCCAAATGTAAAAAACAACTGCAAACAAACATAAAATGACTCCATACTGCTTGTCTGGCATAATCTGAGTCTCCTAAAGTTCCAACGTGCCATTGGCACACTGTCACAATACATACGCCCAGTTCAGACTGCCCACATGTTCCGGTGAATGTGGCTCCAAGCTAAGGATCTACAGTGAAGACAGTGACAACTAAATCCAACTTTCAATCAGCATGAGGACAAGTGGATAATGACTCAATTTCCATCTTTCTGTGAATTACCCCTTTAATAAATTAGTTGTTTGGTCTATAATAGAGATAAAACAATATGAAAATTTTATATCACAATTATAGTAGCCAAAATTATCATGGTTGTCAGTATTTTCGTGAATTGTTAAACTGTGCTAAAAAACATTTTAAAAGTACTGATACACACACTGAAATTATTTTACCTCTCAACGATCTGTGATGCAAAACAAACTCATGTTGCTGTTGTGCCTGTGTCTATGAGACTGTTGCTATGTTTGGTTGATGCTGCATTTTAATAATCAAAGATGGTCATTACAAAAAATTGGAATTTCAAAATTTTAAACGGTATTACTGATTGTCAGGAATTTTATCATGATTTATTGTGAAACCAATTATTCTTTCTTCCATAGTCTATAAAAGGTCAGAAAATAGTGACAGATGTCCAACCCCCTGTGTTGTAAATGTCCAGAACCCAAGGATGTTCAGTTTAATATGATATAACAACAGAAAATCAGGAAATCTCCATATTAGATAAGCTGAAAACACCATTTCCTGCCATTTTTGCATGAAAAATTATTTAAAACAAATTCAAAGTAATATAATACAAAATAATTGGCCTTTATTTTCATGTAGTTGCTAATGAAAAACCTGTTCTTCCAGCTGGTTATTTTGAAATACGTTAAATGGTATAAAGCAGACAGTACTGCATTTGGGGGATGGTTGCCTAGAACCCTTGATGTGAAAGCATGGTATCCCATGAGGCTTTGGAGTACATGTGGAGTAGGCAAGCACAGCCACCTGGCCCTTTCAAGAAAGGGCAGAGGCGCTGCTGTAGCCGTGGGCTCTCAGAGTCCAGGCACTCACATATTCAGCTCTGCATGTAGACCCAGCATGAGCTGTTTATCCGACACAATTGCCACTAAACCTCAATGGTTATTACAAGTGTCATTATCAGTGTTGCTCATTGGATCATTTGCCAAACTTCAGAAGAGGCTGTTTGCTGCTTTTCTTCCTCTACAGTTTGAAAAATAGTACCCTTTTTTCTCAAGATTATTTTTTGGCAGTTTGTCCTCATTTGACAGCCAACAGTGTAGTGATAGACAGGAAGCATGGGGTGAGAAAGGGGTGTGACATGGAGCAAAGGTCCATGGGTAGATGAATGTCTGTCACAGTAAACTGCCTCAAACTAGTTAAAGACGAGAATCACATTAAACTCAAGTTCCAGTGAGAGTTTTTTATGTGTGTAAATGCTATAGTCAAAATGAAAAAATTAATTCAAAGGGTTGTTCTGATACCAGTATCAGAAATGCTGGTATTGGTTTTCGGTGAGTACATGAGGTGACTTTCCAAGATTTTTGAACCTGATCTTTTCTTCCCATTCAGCATTCAGGCCCAAGACCAATAGTGTTTTTGGCCAGTCATGTTGAGAAATAGGGCCTGGCTAGCATTCAGATTCATCCTCAAGGTAGTTATTGGATGGGATTGAGGTCAGGACTCTGTGTAGGCCAGGCAAGTTCTTTCTCACCCAATAAATCCTCCAGATTAAATGACAAAATACGTTGTTTGTCCATGCCATCGAGAGTGACATATAGAAGAGTTTTCTGACTCAAGTTAGGTTTAGAAGCAAAAGCGAATTGATTAGATTCAGGGAAACAGTAATCAACACTTGGTAAGGGTTATGGAACAGTTCTGGCCAGAGATGACTGTTGAAATAAGAAATGACCCTGAAGGCAAAGCTCTCAATTTACCAGTCAATCGATGTTCCGACCCTCACCTGTAGTCATGAAGCATCTATATAGGATGCCTCATGGACAACTTCCCTTCCTTTGGATGTTTACAGGGAACGTCCCACTGGGAGGAGACCCAGGGGTGCACCCAGAATTTGCTGGAGGAATTGCTTATCTCTACTGCATACCTTGGGATCCCCTGGGACGAGCTAGAAAGCATAGCTTGAGAGAGTGACATCTGGAACACCCTGCTTAGAATGCTGCCATTGCAACCCGACCTCGGATAAGCAGAGGAAAATGGATGTATGGATGGATGGAATAGCGGTCTCTGGTGTTGAAATCCGCCAGTTTGTGAGCTAATCCATCCTGACCCTGATATCCTCCCTACTTTGTTATGCTGTAATAATGTCACTTGATTTTTCTCTGCTCATGAAAGATTTTAGCACTGAGCAAATTTCCATTCTCCATAACTTTAAACAATCGTTTCCCTGCATTACAGAAATCAGCATTTGTTTTAATGACCAAATGAAACAAAAATATTAGTATAATGAAGGTTGATGAAATGAATGTTATATAATCAGTGTAGTCTGTACCCCAAGGCAGCAAATTATGTGAACTGCTGTAAACTCACATCTAAATCATTAAACATCGCTTCAGAAATAAACTGGTCACAGGCAGCCAGTAAAAAGACAGGATCAGCTAAATGCCCCTGTTAATTAAAACGCCTAATTACCCTAAATGATTATGTATCCATGAATATTCCTCCGAGAGTGATTTGAAGGTTATCATTTGGCTGGAATGAAGATAGCGACTTAATATCCCCCAAGTGTCCCTGAGAGAGAGAGTCCTTGCCTCAGGGAAACAACCATCTGTTTGACCTCTCTGTTCAAAGTGGGTCACTTCATTTGTGAGGGGAATCGAAAAATGAAGGGTCCCTCGCTCTATTTGGCTACAGCCCACTTGTCCCTCGCTTTTGTATCTTTGAGGATGAAAGTAGACATAACAAAATATTATCACTGCACTATGCGCATATCACCTCCAGCAAATAGAGAGGTTTTTTTTTCAGCCTGTTTGTATTGTCATCGCTTTATGAAGGTGTGTGAGTGTGGGCTGTGGTTGGATGTGTTGGAGAATTCCCAAGGTGGAGAGCCATTTATATCACAAGCCTCAGTTATAACTGAGGCTCGTAGCCACAGGCACAACCATCTGTTGGAGCTCTTGGAAATTGGGTCACCCAAAAGATATGGACTCGGGGTACATCACTCCATACAAGGCAATTTCTGTAGGTGTCACTCAAACAAAAATCTTGTCTCTGTACTGTAGTGTCCCTGGGGAGTAAAACGTTTGCCCTGTGATGTCCACTGGGTATAGCACCTGGAATATATATTTTCTTGCTGCTGCTGACATATGACATTAGTCTGACTGATTCTGGACTTTTAGAGCCAATGCCAATACCGATGTTAGGGTATGAAAATATTATTAATAATAATAAGTTTTTATACAGATTATAATATAGAGATTTGCATTTTTGCAGTGATCCCTCAAATGTGGTCATCAAACACACAAGACACACAGACATGAACATAATGTCAGAAGAATGGTGTCCTCTGTGGAAAAAGGTGGAAAGTACTGAATGTGGAGGCCGGGGTAGTGGCTGGGAATGTACCAGACTTTTCCACCAGAGACTAGAGTTTGTGTCTCTATCCCTAACTTTAACAGAACCTAACCATATTTTAACTGTTGTGCATTTGCTGTAACCACGACCTCCTATAGCCTTAACCCGGCTGTAGTTCAGATACTGCAGAAACAAATAGTTTATAAAATATTGTTATTGGACAGAAATATAACTATGCAGTATTGTAGGTTGTAGGTGGTCATATCATAGATTTGGTCATCCACTCTTGGCCATGTGGAACTGTAATTTGAATTGTAAAGAGTAGTAATATTTCCTCTGCCAAAGAGGTTACGTGTTCGGTGCCAGTTGTTGGTCTGTTTTTCAGCAGGATTACAGAAAAAAATGAATATCCATGAAACTTAGTGGAAGGGTGTAGTCAAGGAAGAACCTGTTAAATTTTAGAGTGGATCTGAATCACGGTGCTAACTCGTGTTGCCTTGGCAGAATGAGTGCCATCATGCATCTAAAATTCGGTAGATGGTAGACAAGTTCAGAAGTGATAAAACTAAGCTAATTGTAGCAATGCTAATACTGAAATTTCATACAGAAAGTAGTTCTAAGGGAGCACTCAGGGACAGTGGTTTCATGGGAGAACAGTGACAATGCCTAGATTTTTTCTCAAATTATGGTGTGGCTGTGGAATCGTAAATACACACATATCATGGAACTAATTATACTATTAACTCCCATCTCAATGTGAAGTGTTTGCAATAAACTTCACCAGACATACTAAGGAAATTGTTTGAACACACGCTTCATGAGAACAAGCAATAATACTGACTGTGAAGTTTGTGTTCACAGATTTGCATATCATGGAGGAGTGGACTGTTGGCCTTGGTGGAGGTCTGCGCTCTCTTAGTGCCCTTGTAGTTCCCTGTGCCTTACTGCCTGTGCATTATTTTTCAATAAAAGTACCAATCGTCCTGTATTGCCCCCACTAGAAGGATGCACTTGATGTGTCAGCGTTATGTTAATGAGACCGTATCCTTTGCATGACAGGGCCAGTACAGCCTTGAAGCTGACCTTTGAGGTGTGCCCGGAAATGAGGAAACATATGGAGGTCCTTCCAAAGACAGGCTTCATCCAATCTCAATCAAGCTTTAATGCCCAACTCAAGTTCCTGCCGAGGTAAGGAAGGACACACAGAGGATGCAATGATAATGGAATCACTGGAGCATTCATAATCTTATTTCAGACTGTAAGCTTGTTAAGATTCTATCAACCTTCTATGAAAGTGCAAAGTGTTTCACTCCAAAGGAGACTTGTCATATGTACTGAGTCAGGCTTGCAGTTTTGTGGCATCCCATCTGCTGCTGCTTCTAAAAAGAAGAAACCTACAGTTTACGTGTTGAACAAAAGCTGCTAACGTTGGTATACACTGCAAAGAGGACTGTGTGGTTTAAGGGCTCTTGGAAGGAGATAAGTTGATAGTAGTACACAATAAACCAATACACCACCGAGACCAACTTTGAGGGGACGGTTTTCCACTTCTTATGTGGATGTCTAGTTGTTGATGGTAAATGTAGTCATTTGGAACAATAATGTCCTCAGTGTGTGCTGTATTGACCGTGAAAGCTGAGTTCTCCTGCTGCAAAATCCATTGTTCTTCAGGCACCAGTGATATCACAATGATGTCACAATGATGTAGTTGATAGGAACAACTACAGACTGGATTTCAAGTTTTTACCTCTGGGTAGTCAGGGGGTGTGCTACATAAAAGCAAAAAAAACCAAGAAGTCGTTGTTTACAGCTAGTGGTTGTTTAGGCTTTTGCATGCTTAACAATGCCCCTTAATTGTTCTAAAATCACTGTAAGTCACAGCTTTGTGTGGCTTATTGCTTTTATAAAATGGTTGCTACAAATACCTGGCAAAGTTTCAGAAGAAAAAACACACAGCAGTGGTTGCCAAGCAACACACAGACGCAGCAAAACAGAGATGCACTTGAAGGCATGCTTAAAGATTGGGGGGATTCTTAACATTTATCTGGATATCATCATTAGCTGTGGGATTGTTTAAGTAGTTTTCAGTCATATTAATACTCATCTTTGCTGGCACAGGAGGAGGAGGACTCTGAACAGGTGTTCAGACATTGCTCTCCAGCATCATTTCTTCTTGTAGTTTGGGAGCCAGTAAGATTGCTGGAACAATTTATATTTATGCACCGTCACTGACATGATTTCTCTTACATGTAAACTAGCTAAATTTATAACTTTAACTTCCGGTGTAATTTGTCTGCTTTGGACGGAGATAAAAGGACGTGGATTGAACAGAAGCAACAAAAGGTATTTCTCCAATGAAGTGACAGGGCACAGATGGTTCCCTGGCTGCTTAAAATTTAATCTTTGGAGACTCTCTTTTATTTCTTTCATCGACATCTTTTGTGTTTTTTTTTTTTTTAATGAATGACAGCATTGCGTAATTCTGACCGTTCTTGTCCTGGCAGGTGATAAATGACTGCATTGTCTGTTTAACAGTCCCGCCTTCGTTTCTTGACTTCTCCAGCTCTTCAATTTCTTTGTCATTAATTTCAGTGTGTCTTCTTTATTTATTTTATCTTCCTCGTCAATCCTCTCTGTCTCTTTCTGTCATTCATCCACACTTAGCCCACCCACTAAATGAAAATTCACAACAAAATCTGACATATTGAAACTATTTGTGTGGAGCGGTAATATTGATGTAATGTGGTTACGGCTGTGTGTTTGTAGTATTTTACAACAGCTTTGAACACAGCTCAGCCGAACACAATGAAGGACCACAATTATCCGTTTTAAGACCCTGTGTTACAAGATCCTATGTTTTGTGTTTTATCATTTGACATCTTCCATTTTGTTCCCCCGTCTGATTTTGTTGATGTCATGTTGTGCTCCCAGATCTCAGCAATTACTTTGGTGAATATAATGTTATTAACGATAAAAATGGTGGCCACAGAGACAAAATTTAAAATAATAAATTAGCCTAAGAGAGTACCTGTTAGTTAACCACAAAATGCATAAAATTGCACGCGTCTCTCCAACTCACTATCCAGATTTTGGTAAAGGGACAGTATCAGCTGGATAGATTTGTTTTCCTGAGTTGAGTGCTGAAAATCCTGAAAATACTTAAATTTTAGTGTTGTTTTTCCAAGGTTTAAAAAGTGCTTGGATTTTTGATACTGCTTAAAATTGCTATTGCATTACTTTCATATGAAATCGCTGCCTGACTGAGTAGTTTTGCTTTTTAGATAAAGAAAAGAAATAAGTTGGATATTTGGTAAGCCAGGTTGCCAAGTCTGCTTAAAGACAACTTGTGTCATTCCTCTGGAGGATGCTATCATGAAATATAATTTGGTCATTTATAGACCAATAAAATCAGATTTAATGTGAAAAAAAGAATCATTTTTATCATATGTATATAAGTATGTACTTAAAGGTGCTGAAAAAGCTTGAATCTGCCCTTTGAAAATTCTTGAAAAGTGCTTGAGTTTGACTTTGGTGTAGGAATCCTGGTTATAAAATCTGTTACAAGTATAGTACTGTACAAATCTGGAGAGTTTTCCCTTTTATTAGAAACAAGCTGTGGAGCCTTACAGAGGTACAAATGGCAACAAGCTGTAGTCAGTCAACACCCTGCGGGTGTAAAAGAGTTGCTTCAACATACCTGCACTCTGAGCGCAATGGTAATGGTTTCTAATGACTTTGAAGGACGCGCTAATTCTTTCTACAACAATACAGGCTCTATATTTAGATGGAGAGGCAGGAGTTGAACTGCAGTTTGAATGCCAGGAGAGCGGACAGGGGACCCCCAGGGCAAATATGAGAGGCGTTCAGTATGTAAAAACTCAGCGTGGGCGCTAGTATTCTTCTGCCCACCCTCTTGTTGTTCCCTCCACAGTCCAGCAGCTTTGTGTATTGATGGCTAAGAGGATATTGCTGGAAAAAAAAAAATAGCAAAAGGATATTTTTCTCATACATGACAAAAGTTCGGGGCATACGCTGGTCACTGTTCAGCGGTGAGGCAGGAGGGGAAAGTGGGAAAATGTTAGTAATCTGCCTTAGTGAATCAGCAGAGGTTTTAATGCGAGGATTAGAGTACAGCATTACTCGTGCTGCTGCTGAGATGGTGCAGCGTTCACAAGCACTAACACAGCAACAACCGCCACCCCCTCCCTACTCCCTCTGTATCACACTTTTTCTCTCGCTGTCTCTCTCTTTCGCTTCTGTGCTGTCTTCTCCCACTCTCTCACACATACTTCTCTTTCTCTTGGCCTCTCACCTCTGTGCTTAACTATACTTCTCTCTCTTTGCTTCTCTCAATCTCTACAGTCCTCTGTCTCTGTGCTCCTTCACTTCGCCTCTAACTCTACATCTATTCTGCCTCTCTCTGTTATTCTCAAACTCCTCTCATCCCTCTGTGCAACCACCATCCACCACTGCTTATATGCTGGCCCTGATTTTACTTACATAACCTTAGACACCAGACCCACTTCCCTGTGCTCTCATTGACAACACTGTTGTTCTTAAAGGGTAATTCAACTTTCTTACAAACTGGATCTTGTTTTGTTGGTTTTGCAGTCACTTCAATGATAAAGTTGAGCTCACCAAGTTAACAGATTGACATTGCCAACAAATGAATTGAATTGCCATTCACTATATTCACACAGTGGCCATTTTCCTCTAATGATGCGCTCAGGGTGGGAAGCTTAAAAGGATTGTGTCCTACTGCTGTGGGAAACGTAGGGACAGTATTATCATTTCGCTGCTTCCTGACTCATCAGCAACTGAAAAAGCAATGAATAATTAAAATCAGGTGAGACATCGGGCCATATTTTAAGGTAAAACAACATATTTGATGACCCATTAGCCACTATTAGACAACAGCTAATGTTAGTGATACAAAGAATTGTAAATTAATTCTGAAAGATCAACACACATCTTGGCCACTTTTTACTTAAGCATGGGAGTAAAACAGTCTGTGAGTAATCAAGCTTTCAATGTAGTGTAATGTAAAGTAAGGCAGGCATGCCTCACTCACTGCTAAAGTGCTTGGAACACTCTTTTGTGTGTCAGTACTACACAGTGACCATTAAATCACATAACCTACTGACTTAAACCAGAATTTTAGGTTTACAGTTACACCAAACAATAATGTTAGCTAGGAAGTGGTTGAATGCTAATATTAGCTGTTGTCTAACAGGTTAAAATATGTTGTTTTACCCTCAAATTTGAAACTATGTCCTTTACTACTATTGTGTTTTCAGTTGCTGATCAGTTGTTTTATATGGCTCATAAAAAGCTCTAATTTCCAGAACATTAACATTGTAACTAGTGGCGGACTAAAGGCCTCCAGATTTCATCAAATATATGGGCTGATAAAGGAAAAAGATGTTGATAGACGAAATAAAGGACTGACTTTGTCATCCCACGCTTCCTGTCACTATTTACTCTGCCAGTTGGTGATCGAATTGGCAGAGTGTCCCAACACTGAATTTGGGAAATGCTGAGACAAATATATTGAATGATAAAACTTGTTAATTTTGGTGCACATCCTACAAATCAAGCAAAGAAATATGCAATTTCGGGCTACCATCTTTATTTGGATTAGAGAATGAAGTAGGGAAATAGCTTAAGAATGTTGGGAAATGGCTTAAGAATGGCTTTTATTGTGCAGGAGATGAAATATTTAATTATCTTGATGGTTAGAAGAGTCTCTGTGAATTCTGGAAATACCATTGACACGCTGTAATATGTAACATATCCACAGTGAAATGTCTAAAAACGCAAGACATGTGTTATGTACTTATATTATCTGAATTGTTTCCCACACTGTTCAAACACAGAGAAATCCAAAAGGTAACTGTGTGCCTCCTGCTAACTGTTGCTAGCTAGTTGCTAGTTCCTGTAACTTATGGGATAAACACAGGATACATCAGATATGTCAGAGTGAGAACACAAGTTGGCAAATGTGGCTAGACGTAAAGTTAATAAAACTTTAATATTACCTCATCCATGAACATGATTTCTGCCTCTCTGCTTTGCTTGGTTGTAATAATAATACAGAGAGGCACAAACTGGAGCCAGGTGAGTCCAGTGTTAACATAATCAATAAAAATATTGGCCAAAGCTACAAAAATAAGACCAGAATTGTTCTTTAGAGTGCCCTAAGGCCACAAACAGTGTCCTCCACCCACACAGGAAATCATACAGGGACTGGAAAATAAGTCTGTTTCCAGTATTTCAACAAGCCGCATGTCTCATCTTTGTCATGGTTGGATGCCGTTGATTTTTGGTAGGTTTGCTTTTGTTTTATGCAGTGGTGGTGTGTCATTTAAAACGGCACTGCCAAGTCTTCCTAGCCAGGGCTTATGATTGGATTTCCAAATCCTCATTAGCAGCACTGCCTTCACTCACTGTCTCATCCGCACACACTCATACACTGTTAAATCTGGATCCTGAAATGACTCATAGCTTTCATTCTTTACACAGGTGTTTGCTTCTTGCCTTCCCTCCTCGGGCTTTTAGGAGAGGGTGAGCAGCACATTCTTGCTTCCTGCTCTGAAGGATTGCGCTCAACCTGCCCACATCTTTCACCATCTTTCCTTTGCTTCATCCCTCTGTGCTTGTCTTCCTCCACTCTTATTTGTCACCATCCAGCCCACATGTTTCTCTCACATATCCAGAGCATTGTTCCATACACTGCATAATCCCCTCGCTACAATATCAAGGCCAAGGTTCACGTTTGTGATCCTGTACCACAAAGAGGAAAGCTGCTCATTTTCAGATGGACACAGATGATCAGAGTGAATTGACATTTCATTTAACTTCATTAATTTAGCCTGAAGCCGTGTTCGTGTAAGATGATTTCTGTTGAATTCATTTCAGTCAACATGGAAGCTGCGGTGGTGGTTGCTTGGAGTGGCTATTGTTTATCATTAAATAATTATATCAATTTAAGCTCTTATATCTGTAAGTCGCCAGTTGTGTTGGTCTCATCTTCGCTTGCTGCCATTTTTGTGGCCACAATTTTGGAACCATGGTTTGTGACTGCAGCTAGGTACCTACGCTGTATTTAATTTAACTCAGAAGACAAAAGGTGGATATAAAAGTCTTGCTCTTGCGCAGTATTTTGTGCATACAAACACTGTTGCAACACGTCCACAGATAGAAGTTGGATATTACTGTGTGTACAACTGATTTAATAAGACACATAAGTACTAATAAACAGTATATCACTATAGCGTTCATGTACTTTTAATCCACAGAGAGAGTTGGAAGTTGGGTTGGTGAGGTCTTGCCAAGTCGGAAGTTCAACTTATATCCTAATGACTTCTATGTGAACTATCGTTTTAAACACCAAAGTCATGCAATAACACAAACAAACTAATCAAGACAGCGGTAGACCAGCAACTTCTGTGGTCTACCAATTTTGTCAATAGAATTTGGTTCATTTGGAGAGAATAATATTTGGTTTGTATATTGTCAGAAAAAGCTGTCTGATGGCAAGGTAAAGCAGTGAAAATATTCTAAATATAGTGTACACCTAAACTTATGTTTAAGTAGCTAAAATATCTTTTGTTGTTGACCGCATCCACAGTAGTACATTACTTGGCTTCTGTGCTGGTGCTCCTCTCTGCTTCTCCAAACTGGGGTCGTGCAGACTTTCATCTACTGTAGTTTATATACTGACTATGGTTAAGTACAATCACACAATACCACTTCAAATAATCT
Source organism: Lutjanus erythropterus (assembly GCF_056507025.1). Lineage (NCBI taxonomy): Eukaryota > Metazoa > Chordata > Actinopteri > Lutjaniformes > Lutjanidae > Lutjanus > Lutjanus erythropterus. The sequence goes on from NC_139322.1 coordinate 31,592,120, forward strand.
GAACTATTTCTTTTAAATCACTGAACAAATCTGACTTTTCACATCCCCACATTTATGTTTGAGGTTCAAACCTTAACTGACGTTGCATTCGGCTGAAATGAGGTGTGGAAATAAGCATGTGACCTAAATTACCTAGTCATGTGACCTGGCTCACCTAAAAACTAAAAATTGGCTGTAAAACTAATTAATTCCTAAAGAGTGGAGACAGAAATGTTTCAGTTTTCTAAGACACTGAGTCAGCTTCGAGGGTCCAGTAAAACCTGCATGCAGTGAATTTCAATCTAACTCCTTTTGAAAAGACCAGAAGAAATTTAAACCTGATAACGAGATCATTAGGATAGGATGGGCTTGAATGAACGGTTTTAAGTGTAATCTCTGAAGAGCTAGGCAACGTGTCCCACCCTGGCAGTTCCGGCTGATAAAAGGGAGATTACAAGGATGATTTACTACAGATTACACCACACAGCTCTGCAAGCACTTTCTCTGTTAGCTCACCACTTACACCACTATCAGAAACTTTAATGATGCCATCAGTTGTAGGAAAACAAACAAACAAAATAACCTGTTTGCTTAACATGAGCTTTAAGATTTCTTTTATGGTCATTTTACTCATATTTTTTGCCCATCCATTTCCCACAGTGAGAAATCCCTAAGCCTCTTAATCCGTTTTGTAATCCTTTTCATAATCACTTTTTTTAATGGTGAAGTGAAATCCAAGCAAGAGTCCATACTGAAGAGGAATATATGCATTTCAAATATGTAATATTTGCTCCCATCAGGTAAAAGGAAGCACTAAAGCAACCACTTTCCTAAAATCATAAGCTCTTACCATTTTCTGATATATATATGTCATGTGAGCTTTTTCAGCATTGCTCTCATGAATTATACGTGAACCTTGTGATAATCACTTCTTTGACTCTCCAGGTTTTTTAGGGATGACGTTTTGTCCAGCTATTTCGGTTGTTCTAGGTGAAATCCTTTGGAGATATGCACTGCAGTTCTCTCAGCAGCATCACAAAGTCAGAACAACTATTTCAGTTTTACTGTGTCCTCTACTAATCTCAGAAGTATCATTAAAGACTATGGAGGAGAATTACTTTTGGACCAGGCTCTGGATAATCTGGCGACAGAGAAGAAAAGCACACAAGTAAATCTGTGCAGGACACTGACAAATCTGAAGCCCCATCCATCCGCAAAATTCTCCCGAGCATATGGGCCTGGCGACGTCCCACCATGCTTTTCCACTCGGCCCTGCCAAGCTAATTCAAGAGTGACTCTCCAGCAGCGATTCTATTTGCAGGCAGAACAAGAGTGCTTCCTTAAATACACCCTCTGCGCTCATTGGTCAAGCTATGGAGAGAAGAAAATGACTTTTTCCTTTTCATTAGTCCCCTTTGTAAATGCAGGGATTTAATTTCGACGTTTGAGGAAGTGACCTTTTCCAGCTTTGAGTCACGAAGAGTGTTGTAGTAGAGCAGCATGTTTACAGCAGTGGCGTGCAGCAGTGAAGCCTGGGAAACGCAAACCTGTCGTCGAACCTGAAGCTGACTGATTTGCTGAAGGAGAGGCTTGGTTTTAGCGCTTTGAAAAAAAGAAAAAAAACACGCTGACATCTGGAGAGCCTTAAAACCACTGACATTTACAGCATTAGCTCTCAAGCCTTCAACCAGCATTAAGAGCGTAAAGAGGGAAAGACAGAGGAGACAGTTGATAGGAGAGAAACAGCACAGGGAAAAGCAAGGAATGAGGATTGGAAGGGAAAAAACAGAAGGATGCTGGGAGAAGTGAGAAGTGGGGGGTGGATCTGAGCCACAAGCTGCATTTGACATTTGACCACTGTTTACATGATAATGAACTACACACATACATATATACAGTGTATATATTTCTTATATTGAAGGACTGGAGTTTTACATAAGCCTGTGCATGACTACTGGGCCCCTTTGAATCATACTTACGTCTCCCATCACCATGGATACAACCTACAGTAGTGTGGAGGCGCACTCTACATCTCTCTGCTGCTTTCCCTGGCGAGCCGATCCTACAGTCGTGGGTTAAAGTAAAATAATGGGTCTTCAGGGTCTGAATCTTTATCTTTCTTTGAAAAGCTCAACAGTGGCTTGTGGCTTTTGACTGTATCTGATGCACTGAAAAAATTAGCAGCATTTAAAGTCACTGTTGCAGTTATGCATTTTATTTCAGCCTCTAATTGGTGCCATTCTCTGTTCATGGACATGAAACGTAAAAATGAAACGTTTAAGGGGATAGTTGGGATTATTTGACATGGGGTTGTATGAGTCAGTGTATTAGCTACAGTAGATATTGGTCAGCACACCCCCAGTTTAGAGAAGCAGAAAGGCCCTCTGGCACAGAAGCTAAGCAATGTACTGATGTGGACAGGGTCAGCAACAAAAGGTATTTTAGCCGCTTAAAAAGGTCCACCTAAAAAGAGCACTATTATTTTAAGTGTACTTTATATTTCAAATATTTTCACCACTTGAAACCACTCTGACAAGAAATTGTCATTAAGGCAAATATCACTCTCTCAACAAACCAACCAGACTTCACTGGTGAAATTAGTGATTTACCTGGCAGAACATGGGAGGGGCCGATCTACTGCTGCCTCAATATGTTAGTTTGTTTGTGTTATTGTGCGACGTCAGTGAATCCAAACTAACCTTTTAAAATACCAAAGTCACACAATAGCCCAAACAAACTCTCAGACTGAGACAGAAGTAGATGAGCAACTCCTGTTTTCTGTGAGATAAAGTTACTGATTTTGTCTATGGAGTTTGGTTGGTTTGGAGAGAACGCTGTTTGGCTTGCTTAACAGTGTTTTCCTGTCAGAAGCTGTTTGATGCAAGGAATACTGGTGAAAAATATTCTTAATATAGTGTACACTTAAACTGATATCGATTTTTTTAGGTGTACCCTTTTTAAATGTACACTTTATTTTGAATATTTTCATAGCTTTACTTTGCCGTCAAACAGCCCTCTCTGGTGGGAAACATGTCTGACTTCAGTGAACCTAAACTATCCTTTTAAAACATGTCACACAAATCACACAGTATTAACTAGATTGGCAACTCCTTTGTTCTGCAAGGTAAAATTACAGATTTTGCCCATGGAGTCTGGTTGGTTTGGAGGGAGAGATATTTGGCTTGTATAACAACAGTTTGCTGTTGTAAAAAGCTGTTTTAACTGTAAGTTAACTGGTGAAAATAGTTTAATTATAGCGTACACTTAAATTGATATGGATTTTTATAGGTGGACATTTTTTGCATGGTTAAAATACCTTTAGTTGCTGACCCCTTCCACAGCAATACACTCCTTCGCTTCCTTGCTAGTGCCTCTCTGCTTCTCCTATCTGGGTCTGACAAAGCATGTACTGTAGCTAATACACTGACTATCAATAAATACCTCATACAACCCCACTTCAAATAATTTCAACTAACCCTTTAATGGGAAAATGCCTCATTATATTGTGTTCTTCCACTGTACCTGCTTTTTTCTCCCTCTCTCTCGTAGATGCTCCTTACCCAAAGATGCCAAGAAGTTTTTTGACAGTGATACAGGAGTCCTGGAAGTCCCAATGACAGTGCAAGTAGCAGGCCAGGTTTGCATGATATCTATTATACACTGTATATACATCCAGTCTATTTTACAGTAAATCTCCCTGGGATCCTGAAAACAGTGTACGTCTCATGCAGTACAGGGCGTGTGTCCTACTTTGTCCCCAACAGAAGCAGAGACGCTGAAGGTTGTAACCTATTTTGCTGATAACAAGCTAAAATTATCTCCCACCCTCAAGGCCCAGTTGCTCCATGGGCGCTAATAAGCCAAGCATAAAGGTTATCTCATATTGTTTAAGTGAAAATTTCTCCAGAAACTCAGAATGGGAACACAGAAAGCTGCAGTATGTCTCTTCTTATTCCATGGAGTAGATCATTTTATTTATTTATTATGCACTCAAATACATTTTATTCATGGATAAAACATAACATATATTGTCCTCACATATGACATATATATCATTATATAACTCATAAAACATGGATACACTCACATAGATAAGACATACAGTAAATGTACATTCACAAGTACCAAAATGCAAAGTGGAAACAGTTATAATATCTTCAACTTCAACTTTGGTGGGCTTGTTCTAAAATATCTGGTTCTTTGATACATTGCCAAAGGTGCAAACCTGTGTGGGTTAAATTTGAAATGGGGAAGTTAAGTGCAGCTCCCATGGGTATTTTGGTAAGGACCACTTCTGTTACCTGCTATCAGTGGTGGAAAGTAGCAAAGTACATTATTCAACTACTATACTTAAAGCCGCCACAAGGAACTTTAATATTGTGTTGATTTTGGAGTCCCCTGTAGACAAAAGCAGTAGTGCTTCCACTGCCATAACCACAAAATCTAACATAAAAAATAAAATTATCTGAACAAAAATCTCCTCCTGCTTCTTTTTAACTGGCTAATGTCCTGCCCACTGTAACTTTGCCAGTGAAAATGTAAACACAGGCTGTTTCTCTGACACCATGAAAAGATGACTTTTTAGACACAAGTGGTTCTAAAAGAACAGTGGCACTACAAACGTAATGTTTTCATAGAAAATGATGTATTGCTGTGGATTAAATTACCCAAGAGTATAAACGATGCACCATTACCGATACCAGCATTGGGTATCAGTCCGATACTGTCCTCGTGTACTCTTACTCGTACTCAGAAAACTACTCCCCCCAACCGATACCCCATCATGAAAAGTAGCCGCTCAATACAAGCCGCCATCTAAAGAACCACCACGACGCAGAGTTCAAGGTGTTTGCTGATGCTTACACTCTTTTCTTGGTTGTGTCATCATCATCAGTTAGAGACTTGAAGTCCTCAACATCATACACTAATGACCGCAGCAACTTTGGAAACTGTCTGTAAAATTCCTTGTCCATGTAAAACTGAAATAAAATGTAATCTGCACAGTAACTATAGTTACACTTGTAGCAGGAAACAGCAGTAATGGTTTGTTACATTTAGAAAGTGAGCATCTATTGAAAACAAAACATGTTTTTAAAGTTATTATAAGTGCTTTATTTGGTATTATTAAGTACTATTGGTACTCTGTATCAGCAAGTACCCAAATGTAAGTACTTGTACTCGGTCTGAAAAAAAGTGGTATTGGTGCATCCCTAGTATAAACTGTAGTTAAAATACTTTAAACTTCAAACATCTACAACAGGAAAATGCAACAATTGCATTAATGCAGTATTTTATGCAGTATTTTATGCTGTAATATTAATACTTACATACTTTAACTAAAGTAAGGTTTTGAATTCAGGACTTTTATTCGTAGTGGAGTATTTTCACAGTGTGGTATTACTACTTTTACCAGAATTTTTTTCCACCACTCTCACTTACACGAATTCACTTCTGCATTCATTTTTGGCAAACTTGCAAGCAGTTTTACTATGTTTTTTCCTACCAGCAACACAAAGTGGTTTGAATTTGCTACAGTTTACATCATTACCTGATTTTCTCCTCTGTATCAGCAGCAGCTGAGACTCATGGATATTGTATTATGTAGAACCATTCACTATGACTTCTCAAAGTACAGTTATTTTTTTTGACGATATCCTAAATGTTCCTCAACACAAGCACACAGGAGGTTCCTGTATGATGTCATATTACTATAACTTTATGACCATCAATTTTAATCACTTCAGCTTTGTTTTCAAGAAGTCATCTTTTGTCAGTTAAATATTACAATACCCATGAATCTCAGCTTCCATTACTGTAAGAAAAGAAGCCAGTCAGAGATGCAAGTCAGAGCTGTAGCGATTTCAGGAAACTTCATTGTTGCAGTTGGGAATTAAACACTGAAATTAATCCAGAAACTGAAAGTTAACTGATTAAAGCTGCAGCTTGTATTATCAGTTTTCTAAAAACCTTAAGCTTTTTAGCTTCTGCAAGCTGTTAGCAACGCACATAACAGAATTTTACTCCTTTTGTTACCTTCAGACGTTGCCTTTTGTATGCCTAAATAATATTTGATCAAAGCTTTCCATGTCTGTAGTGAATGAGGTATGCACCTCCTTTGGTATATAACCTAATAATTGGTAATAATGAATAATAAGTCTGTTGTCTTGATGTAATAATGAAATTATAATATAACTTTATTTCACTTTATTAGACTTACATTTTAACAAATTATTATATTGTTATACCATCACTAATACATACTGATGTTACATATATTAACATATATTAAGATACACGTATATTTACTGTATATTGAGTATAGACAGGTCGAACATAGATTTGTTGTTATACTGTAGCTTTAGTTGTGTGTGTGTGTGTGTGTGTGTGTGTGTGTGTGTGTGTGTGTGTGTGTGTGCAGCAAACTGCTAAGGAAACTATTCAATGTCAGACAAAAACTCATTCCACTCAAAAAACCCATTCCTCTCAAGAGACACAAATCTAAATATCCTCTCCTCAAAGTCCAACTTGCATTTTGAAATATGTAAACAACGAGTTCAGAAGCTCTTGAAGTGGAAAATAAAGTGCTTACAGCAGCTGAATTCCTTCAACTCGTCAGCAGCAGCTTTTATTAAAAAACACAGAGCAGCTGCTTAGACATTCGTGTTGCGTTGATGCCAGTCCTCTTTCTCAGTAAATCTAAATCTGGTCGATCTTCTTGCCAAATCGTCACCTTCCTCTTCCCCTCCATCCAGCCCCAATTCCCTGTCTCCACCAGGGCAAGGAGGGGGGGGCAGAGCTCTGATGAGGAACCAGAGACCGGGCCAGGATGCTCCTGTGGAGCACCAAAGCTGTTGCCCCTAGCCCCAGGCTCAGAGCTCCTGGCATCAAACCCTGCACGCACTCTCACACACACACACACACACACACACACACACACACACACACACACTGTTGTATGGCCACCAGACGCCACAGCAGCCAGGAAGGCAATGGTGCAGAGAGACCAATAAACAAGGTCATCTGCTGAGCACTGACATGTTTCAAGAAGACATTATCTTAGGGGAAAAAAAACACACCACTCACAAGATCACAAGTTAGTTTTCTAATCTAGTTCTATACAGCAAGGTGTTCGGAGTTAAGGGGTTAAGTAACAATACATATTATTTTCTGTTTTAAAATTTAACTGTGAAAAACAGTAGTTCTCAACATTAAACCTGTTTTATTTGATGTGCCATATTTAAAAAAAAAACAAAAAGTAGCTTTTATATTTCATACACTTTTACATGACCCTCATTTTAAAATTTCTTCAACTTCTCAGCTGACTCGTGGAGTTCAAGCATTGACATTAGCTACACTTATAAAATCTGTTATTATTTTAGCCAGTAAAATCCAATGCCATCAGCTACAAATGAGAACCTGTTTCTGTTTATTTCTCTGTAGAGTTGAAAGACCTAGGGCCCTGTCTTATTCCTGGCACAAAGCTGTTCATCTGGTGGCTCAGGTGGATTTGCTACCTTATACCAGCACAATAGCCATTTTTGCCACGTCTGCAAAATAGCAAAAGCGCTTGTGCCCAGTCTGTGCAGCCATGTGCAGGTCTAAAAACAAAGGCAAAACAAATGTTAAATTGCCCGCACATGTGTGTGTAAAATTATTCTCACTAATAAGGAATCAGGAATTATTATTATTATTATTATTATTGTTATTGTTATTGTTATTGTTATTGTTATTGTTATTATTATTATTATTAGTAGTAGTAGTAGTAGTAGTAGTAGTAGTATTAGTATTATTAGTATTATTATTATTATTGTAAAGCCTAATAAATCTCAACAGACCTGCAAAGTACACACAGGACAGGATCACAGCTGTCAGATCGTCTTTAAAAGATCAAATCTTTCCTCTGTGTTTCCTACTGGTAAATCCTTTCTGATTGGTTCATTGTATGTTCAGCCTAAACTCACCTGTGAATTAATCAAGGTACTTGGGCACAGCTGATGGGTGTATCCTGCTGTGCGCTGCTGATGCAAGGGGCGGGACAGTACAGGATACCCCTACGCCCCTGGTGCAAGCCGACAAAGGTGGATTTGAACGCACCTTGAATAGATTATATCCATTTTGCCTCGTGCTTTAGATCAGCGTAAGAGAAGGCCCCTAGTGTCGGTGTCAGTTCAATGTTAAATCTGCCACAGTTGTCACTGTAAACTACACATAGCAACAGTAACTATGGAGGGTGTACCTTAGCAAAGGGTCAGTTAGCTACACTGTTAAACTGGCTGATATGTGACTTCATTACCATTAACACAGCCACACTGTCTTCTGTGGTAAATAGTTACTAGAGCACAAAATAATCTACCACTTAAAATAGTTTCCAACTGTTTGAGTAATATTTACTAAAAGCTACAATGCCCAGCTGTTTGAGGAAAATATTTTGCCTTTTTTAGGGAAGTTGGAAAGAACATTTTTTTGTTTTTAGTCATTTCATCTGACTTTTTGACAATCAGAAAATAAAGAATAACACTGGGCTTGCATGATTATCTCAAAACCATAACCATCATTTTTCAGGAGAATGGTGATGTCACTGATAAAAAGCTACCTGGGTTAGTGCTGAGATTTCAATTTCTGAAACTCTCTTTGAGCCTACACACGAACATAAATACACACACACACACACACACACACACACACACACACACACATGTCTTGCATCTCTGCTGCTCAGTGATGAAGGATGACTGTATGCATAAAAGCATTGCTCCATTCCACCTTGGAAGACTAAAATGGCCTTGCCTTTTAAACATGGATTTGATTCATTAGATACTTCAAGTGCATATATTCATATTTGTGGAACCACAGACTTAAAAAGGCTTATTTTTAAAATAAAAGAAACATCAATCTGTGCTAGTCCCTTGTTCATGTTCATGGAGTCTTTGTTCTCCTCATTTTTTCTTCAATCTGAATATGAAAATGTATAATTAAGATTTAAAAAGTGATAGCAGTGCAGAGAAGTTTTCAGAACAAAAAGAATCTAGGTCACATGCAATGTTGTGACATTACAGTAAAAGGGGAAAAAAGCAAATATATATTCAGGATTTTTCTCTCTCAATATTAATGAAAATGTTCCAATCAAAGAAAAAGCTCTGCTAAGAATCTTCATGTTTCTGTGTTCAGGTGAAGCCTGTCCAGTTCACAGTCCAAGCAATTGTGACGTCTTCAGACCTGCAGTTTGACTGCACTGAGGTGGACTTTGGCTACTGTTCCATTTACCAGTCAGTGAAGAGCAGCGTTCGCCTCACCAACCTATGCCTGCTGCCTCAGGACTTTGGCTTCGTGGGTGTACCAGAGGTACTGCACAAGTAACAGGAACTTCTGTCATTTTAGTTTGTGGTGTTGTGAATAATCTATCTTGTGTTAAATGTTACTGTATGTGTGAAGTAACAGTTGCCTGGATCCTGATCCAAGCAGAAACCAACCCAGAGACTATTAGTCACTGACAACAGCGTTTTTATCGGTGCCGTATTTCTAGATGATGTCAGGTGTGTAGGAGACTCGTATTTAGTCATTAGTGTAAGATGGTACTTTCACTGTTGGAAATTTAGCTTCACCCTTCCTTTCACAGGTTTCTCATTTTTGAGATTTGCTCTTTTTGTTTAACTCTTAAAGTTGTATTTCAGTCCTGGTAGATTTGGTGATGCCTGTGGTTACCGTGGCAACAGCAAAGGCAGTATAACACTAGAGCAAACACTCATTGATTAGCTACTCTGGCAGAAATAAAACAGAGGAGCAACTGGTTTACAGTGCAGCCATTCAAGTCATTCAATAATACACAGGATAATATACATCAGGACACAGTGCAGTTGGTCACCTTGCTAAAAGTTGGAAATGTGCAGCCCATTGCGTGTAGCTCTTGATCTAACAGCTCATCGTGGCTGCTCCTCCTAACCTAGCACTAAATGTGATGACAAATACATCTATGGCAGCTTCACAGTAAAAGCCATCCTGTGTTTCACCAATCACAATAATACAGTAAACAATGAAGCTATTATAGATCAGATGAAATTCCGCAGGATTACATGCAAATATTGTTTCCTGTGAATCCCCCACATTTGAGTTGGTAATCTGAATCCTGCATGTAAATGGAGGACTCCACAACTACAAATAAAAAACATTTTTGGGTTTGTTACATCAGCAGTTTTGTTTTCCAGTTGATATTGCTGTCTACAGTAAATGCATTTAAGCAGTTCTGATTGGTTCACACAGCTTGCTATTCATTTCTCGAAGTAGGCAACACATTTATGAGAAGGACATATGGCCTGACACCATCACATCCACCATAGATCTTTGGTGCAAAGTTACATTCTGCGTTAATTAGATTACAGCTAGCTTGTATCTCACAGGTAGAGGTCTTCATGGGTTGTACCCATACCCAAAAAGACACGGAAATGTACTACACAGCCCCAAACCAGTTCAAGACCAGACAGTTCTGTTATTTGAAAGCTTGGACTCAGACTCATTCACAACTGAGAAATGCTGGACCCAAATCTGTCTGTTACTTGAAAGCTGTGACTTAGACCCATGCAGAAGAAATGTTGAACCCAACCCAACCAGGAGACACAGACATGATTGGCACCACCTTCACAGCTGATTGCTTTTATGTTTGTTTGACAGGGACAATAGATATTTGCCAAAAAGTTGGCACAAGAAGTGTCACAAGGAGCAGATGTAAATCATAACACATTCTCGCCTCCAATGTGAGCAGGAAGTCAAAAGACACAATAACAGAATTAGAGCACTTTTTTGTTGCTGAAAAGCAAAGGTCAGTAGAGAAATAATTACTGGTTCTAAAGGCTATTGCAGAAAAAAATGTCAACCATAAACAGTTTTAAAATTGGGGTTTGAAAATCTTAAGGATTGCAGCTGTAATTCAAACTGTCTGTGTTGTTTGTGTTCTCTCAAACCGCAGTTTATTGAGGTGCAGCCTAATGATGGTTTTGGGGTTCTGCTCCCACAAGAGACCCTGGAGATTGATCTGATTTTCAGTGCCAACAAGACCAAAGAGTACAGTTTCCATCTCACCTGCAAATCTGGAATTAACAGGTAACTGTCAATCTAGCATATTGTGTTAATTGAATGTCATATATGTTTAGTTTATAAAATTATGTACTTTAAAGGTATGATTGGTATTTAGTTTATAAAGTCCCATATGTATTCATTTATAACGAAACAGTTTCTTTGTCTTTGTCTTCAGAGATTTCCTTCTCTCTTGCCGAGCAGTGGGTGTCCGCCCTCCACTGGAGCTCTCCCATTCTCTGGTCCAGTTTGGGGCCACGGCCGTGGGTGACCACTCCACTGCCGTACTTTACCTGATCAACCACAAAACCAGCTATAACCAGTCCAAACAACCAGTCCCTCCAGGGGTCAAGGACGCCATGACTCCTGGAGCGCGCAGGCTGTTCCTCTTCAACCCACCCGAGGATTCAGACATCAGCATCATTCCTCCTATGGGTGGCCTACTGCCTGGAGAGGTAGAGCAACACACCTTATGTTGTTTACTCTGATTTTAAAGGGGCATTCCACAGATTTTATAAAAAATTATTTAGAACAGAAAGCTTGTGTTTCAAAATGGGGGTGTGGTATTTGAAATATATTGGTATGTAGCAGGCTGAAAAAGTCCAGCAAAAAGATGCAATTTGCTATTTGATATTTAATTTTTTTTAAGATTCACCATTTTTTTCCGAAGCTTTTTCATATCATCTGATGTATTCAAACTCAATCAGCTGAAGGTTGATTCCTGTTTTCTCTCTTTGAACAATTTTTAATGATTTTACATTAAACATACCATACATTTTTTTGCAGCAGAGTACCTAAGCATGGAAAGACTACATCATTCACATGATTACAATTATAAAGAAGGACCCACCCCTCCCTCCCACTGTCTCCCACTGATCATCTGTCATTTCTTCTAATTACTGTTTTCAAGAATGAAGTTAATGCTCATGCTATTGGTTGTATTATGGGAAAAGTAGAGGGCCCACACAGTGGCCTAAAAGTCAGGATTTCTCTACCTCTACTTCATCGATCAGACTATTCATTTTTAAATGACCAGTGTGTAGGACTGAGTAGCACCTAGTGGTGAGCTTGCAGATTGCAAACACCTGGCTTCACTCTCCTCCAAGCATGTAAGAGGACCTACAGTGGCAGTCAAAGGGCTATATCTAGAGCCAGTGTCTGGCTTGTTCATTCTGACCTGTAGAAACATGGCAGTGCTTTCTGTGGAAGAAGACCCGCGCCGTCTGTAGATACAAGCACGTCATTCTAAGGTAAAGAAAACTGTTCTTATTTGCACGTGATTATACACTGCATGAAATGGAATGAAAACATACTTATGAATATTATATTCCATTCTTGCCATATTCTGCCAGTAAACCCCCACAAATCTTACACACTGGACCTTTAATATGTCCTTTGTGACTCCACCAGCTTTATAGAAATGCAGTATTAATTGCCCCTTTAATATGGACTGTGAGAGCCTGCTCTAGCCAAGCATTTTATTAGCACTACTGAGGGCAGCTAAATAATTTTTTTTGGCCTGATATTAATTTGAACCCCTCTTCACCACCCACTGTCTTGGTAATCCTTTGGAGCCTGGTCTCTTTAGGTTGTCTTTCTTAATTTACGCCAGAATCTTACCCCAACAATTTAGCAAAATCATAATTAAGTTTTTAGGCTATACCTACATATGATCCTCATCTTCCTCCTACTTCTACATCTAAACATAGTCAAAATTGTTTGAGCTTGTGTTTTGAGCTTAACCTTTAATTTTCCCATCTGAGGAAACCAAACCTGGCAATAGGAAATACATTTTCATTTATTATGACAGTGTACAATAAAGACAGAATGACCACAGAGTAAACAGATGCCTCAGTTGAACTCAGTATAGTTGTACAGAATTACAGACACATAAACAGCCATCATAGCTGCCATTGGCCCACAGCAGATTACTTTATAGTGTAATGATGCCCTCTACTGGACTCCCGATGGAAATGAACAAGTGCTTTCTATTTTGCACATAATACAAAAATATGGTGAATCTTAATGTTAATTTTATGTTCATTCTGCATTATTTCAAAGTGTAGGTATTTTCAAAATCATTGCAGCTTGTTGTTATGGGTTTTGACAGTTATAATTGAAGCTGGCAGTGGAAGACTTTCCTCCAGACTCTACTTACAGAAATAATTAATCCATATTTTTTAATCCTATTTTTTCCTCTGCACAACAGAGGCCCAGTGGGAGAAATCCAGTAAATAGTCTGCAATTGGAAAACAGAGGGATTATCATCCTCAGTCCACTTCAATTGGTGCACGCTAGAGAAACCCCAGAGCAGGACACAGCCTAAAACTAATTTAAACCTCCACTTCACAATATGAAGTAGAGGTTTAAATTAAAAATCACTAGTGAGGAAAAACACTTTAATCTGAATGCATTTTTAAAGTTTTCTTAAAATTTGTATAAAACAACACACAGTAAGTATTGCTGCTGGATCCTCTAAATTTGAGTAATTCTTGACGTGTTTTTTTTTCCTGATTTAGAGATGCATTGTCCAGGTGACATTCAGACCCAGACTGTTGGACCAGGACATCAAAGAGGAGGCGCTGCGTCTCCTCCATCGAGCCAAGTTGCTCCATGAGAAGGAGCTGGAGAGGAACAGACACACTGAACAGGAGGTACGAATATACACACACCAACTACAGTCACCTGCTGCGAGTGTGAGGGTCAGTCTGTGCTGCCAAATGGGCTTTGAATCCAAGCACACCTTCAACAACTTATGATTTTTTTAACTTTCATAAACATACTGGAGTTTGTAGATGTTACTGTTGTCTAAGATTAGAATGAACCCATCAGTTGTGTGTGTGTGTGTGTCTGTGTTTGTGTGTGTGCATTGTCAGACTAAAAAGGAGGTCTCAGTGGAGACAAGTAAAGGAAAGAAGGTATCTGTAATTCCAAACAACAGCAAACAAGAAACAACAGACAACCCAAAGACGGACCAACTGACTGAATCTCCAAATCCTGAAGACATACAGCCGGGGTAGGAGGTTTTCATTTCTACAAAGACTTATTTTTTTTCCTTGATGTTATCAATAATATTTTTTGTGTTGTGTTAGGCCTGGGCAATAAAAGAATAATATTATGTGTCAGCAATAGACACTTCATCACTAGGAATAAGAAAATCATTAAATAAAATTTTCAAGAAAGAATATAAACACCCTGTCATATCCCTTGATAAAATTGGTGTAGATGATGAGGAAACTTAAAAAAAAAAAAAAAGGACAGGTCAACTCACCAGTACAGCAGTGTTTTCTTTTGTCTATTAAATTTATCATCTGTGTGCCTTGATAAAGTTGTTCAATTCAAAATAAGGCAGTTAAAAGTGATTAAATTCATCCATTTTCTCATGGTCTCTATTAAAAATAGGTCAGCTATATCACCCAGCCCTACTTTGTATCCCTAATTACTTTGTAAAACACATCCAGTTTGCTGGCCTGTGGAGCCAGTGAAGCAAATATTCATTAATAAATATTCTATAACCAAATATCAAAGCGTAGTGCTGCAAAAACAGAATAAGTTCTTTTGGGAACATCTTTCACATTCTTCATGAACACATCTCTCTGTCTCTAAACCCAAATAATAACTCGGACAGAAGTCTGAGATCCAACAACACTTAAAAAAAACAAAACACACACACACAAAGCTTTTGCTTGTATGTTCCCTCCTCTTCTAGTTTTCAGAATTCTCATTTCTGCTCATTTGTAGTGATCATAATATGCATAGTAGGATCTCAACAGACTCGAAGAACTTTGATGAAAAGAGTTTGTTGATTTATTTAATCGTGCCGAATCTTTTCCTTCAAGGTCAGAACAGTACGAGGAGGCCAGAGCCTCTCTGCTGTACTCCTTCAGCCAACGCTACAGCGAGTACACCGTCCCCTGCTTTGTGTCGGACGGAAACCCTCCAGAGGACCAACAGGAGCAGCCGGCATGGAGGTAACGCCGAGTCAGCTTCTGTGCAGCTCTGTACAGCACACACTGTCATGTCGGATTTGTGTCATGTTGGGTCTTTATTCTTCGGGACTTCACTGGACCCAATACAGAATTCCCAAAGTCCTTTGCACTATTTTCTGATAAATGTTTGCCATTTGCAGTCTTGTTATGATTTATAGACTTTGTAGTCTGAATGTGAGGCAGCTCTTTCAAATCACAGCCTCCTTTCATTGAAATTTTTACCACAGATCATGCAGAAAACATGGTCTGGTCTGGTTTGATATACAGATGGGCAACAAATTAAAGGGAAAACCTGAATGAATGAGAGGAGAAACATAAAAAATGCAGTTGCTTTCACACAGGTGCAAGGCATGGTACAATTAGGCAATTAAAATCCAATCATGCTCTGTGACGTGTATAAAAATGCTGAGAAGGCTCAACTGATTCTGATTTTGTGTCAAGATGGCAAGAGGAGAAGAACTAAGTGACGTTAAAAGAGGGTTCATTGTCGGGTCACGGATGGCAGGAGGCTGGAAACTGGCTGGAAACTGTGGATGACAGCACGCATTTGATGACAATGCTGCTTGTGCATTAGTGTGATACTTAAGAAAAAACAAAAGACTCTTTCTCGGATGATTGATAATGTCAGTGTAGGACATGATCAGAGTGTGTCAGCAAGAACAGTCTGTCAACAATTACATAGAGGGGGATAAATAGTAGGATTGCACTGCATAAACCCCTCATCACAAAGATGAATGCAAGTTGTATGTTTTTATCCTCTTGAAGCAAAGGAATATGGTCAGATAAGTCATTCTTCACCATTAGGAATGTCACAATTTCATTATCAAATCGAATCAATTTTTTTTCCCTTCACCCCCACTTACTTGCAGCCTCTGGGGCATAGCTTAAGATAAAACAACACTTCACAGACGACACAACACCACATAGCTTACCGGCTGTTATATCACATATGATATCATGTAGATTGTCTTTTTAAAGATGAATTTGAAAATGTAAATGACACTTGTCGGGGCATAAAAATCAATGATCCTATGATCTCTACAAATCAAAATTCAGTCTTCTAACAACGGCATAACCATCAGGGCTAAGAAAAAAACTGAATCAATTTGTGACCTTAAAATCAATGCTGAATGCTTCATCCTACAGTGAGGGAATTTTACTGGTAGTAAACTTGAATCTTCCAGGGCCTCTCAGGGTCTGAGGTTACCTGCTTTGCCCAACAAGTAGTCCAGTTTTGATTTTAACTGTGAATTCTGGAGCTGTATAGTTTTAGCACTAGCTTTCTTCCTTTATTAAAAATGTGTTATATACCATTCTGATTTGTGGAGATTATCTTTTAGCTTATTTTCTTACCTCAATGAAAACCCAAGATTTCTGCTGTGGTGGGAACATCTAGGCTGCCTGCAAATACATTACTACTTTAACTCTCTCTGTAGGGAACACATCAGTGATTTATCCTCCTTGATACCCAGTAAATAGAGGAAGGATCGAGTTAGCAGTGATAGCTACCGTGTCTGAAGAGAGCACAAGGCACTCACAGATCCACTTGACAAAAATAATACTTTATCCGTCTGTGTGTCTGTCAAGTATAATGTTTGGAAATAATCTTCAACTTGGAGATGGAGAAACTAAAGAGATGATCATAGACTTGAAGAGAGTGAAAGATGAAAAATCACCACTTGAAACTACAGAGAAACAGTTAAGAAACGTCTTCTTTCTTCTCACTATAATCTCGGCTAATAATAAACAAGAAAAAATGAGGCAGATAAAAAAAAAAATCATGTAATGTTGTGGTCCAGTTACATCAGTTGTGGTACTATCTTTCCCTATTACAGTCTGGTGAAACGAATGTATCAGAGGAAGAAATTCTCTGGCCAAACTTGTTGGTCACTCCCTTCCCACTCTTTCTTCTATTTATAATGTTTATCTTTCATCCATTGGATCTAATTATTTGAGAAAATGTCCTGTGGGAGAAACAACTTTGGTTTAAATCTCCGCATTTCAAAAGAAGTACTGTACATATCCTGAGGCTGTTCAACTTGATTTAGTGTTGAATGTTGTCTCTCTCTTTGACTCTGAGCTCACCACAGTAGGTTCCGAACAACATTTCCTCTAATGGCAATAAAAATCAGTTCCATCCCATTCTGTTTTAAAATGTAGAAGATTTTTAGATGTATAGTTATTTCAGTTGTTTGGATGGAGCAGACATTTACTCTAGGAATCCATTACCATATTAGCAGACCCCTGCTTTACGCTGCCTCAGGCTACAATTTTTGTCAACAGAAGAACTGAATTATGAGAGACTGAAAGCTTGATGTACAGTATTGTGGAGAACGACAGCTGAATAATCAGGACACAAACATTTATAAGCATTTGAACACAAGTTGTTTTGTTTTGAGAACTTATCATATCGGCATATAAATAATTATTTATGTTATTTTCCGTCATTCCCCTGACTCTAAGTGCTGTAAAGAAAGCAAAGAGTGGGCACTGTTACACACACTCATTATTTCATTACTTATGTCCAATGTCTCCACAGTCCCCTCAATACTCTTTACTTGAAGCTGCAGTGTCCTGCTGTACAGCCCCCTCTAGTGGTGCTATCCAACAATGGACACGATACCATAGACTTCCATCAGGTGGCTGTGGGTGAGTGACTTTTAAAGTTTATGTTGCTTCATGGTTCCTCACATCGCTGTTTATGTTTATGTGTGTTTATTTATTTGTGTTGTATTTGTGTCTTCTATTCTCAGGAGAAAAAGTGGTGAAAAAGTTAATAGTTCAGAACATTTCGAAGGAATCTTTGGACGTATCCTTTTTCCAGCAAATAAAGAAAAACACTGACAAACAGAATCATGTTTTAAACTGCAAACGTAAATACATTTTCTAGCCAGATCACTCTTGATGGTATTTGTGCTTTATATGCAACCCTCAAGATACCTGTACATGCTTTATTATGAACTAAAATTAATTGATTGATTGGAATTGAAAAAACGTGGACATCCTATAGGGTTAGGCTTAAATGCACGTATCAGAAAGACATGAAAGAAAGATATAGATTTTTTTTTCTGGAGGTTCTTTAGTACTTAGAATGTCTTTCTGCAGATATTCTATAACAGACCTATTTAATTACATTTTTAGAAGAGCCAGATTTGACTAAAATAAAGTACCAAGGGGCCAGATGTTTACATTTCCTATGTCTAACTAGTAAAGTTAGGAAGTTCAATGTGTAAAACAATGCACCTTTTTATTTATTGTTTCTCCACTTAATTAGTTTTTAGAATTGGCAAAGAAACATAATGTACAAAAGTACAAGAAAAGTTAATACACCTTTGTAATCCCAGGTTAAAATAGCTTGTTTTTTTATAAACACAACATTGCATTAAACACCTTTTTCATTCATTTTGACTCTCCTAAATTCCTTTTTTAAACAGCATGAGTTAAAAGTTTTTAATAAAGTAAATCTGTGCTAAACAACAGACATGACCAATGACTTGTCTGATTAGTGTTTTGATCAAGCAGAATAAAAAGGTAGTTCGGCTGTTCATTGTGCTGTGACGTCAGGTGCGTTTATGTTGGCGAACTTGGGCCAGAAGGATGTTGTTGCAAATTTCTGACTTAAACATTACATTGCTCTTTTCCTTGTTGGCAGTTATTTTTTCCGAGTACTTAGTACAATGGATTGTAGCAGTATTTCTCCAGTTTTTGTGCTGTCAGTGTCTGTGATTTCTGCCTCCACCCCAATAGAATTGAGGTTGATTGAATTTAGTGGTGTATTTTGTGGTGCTCACAGCAACAACCCATGAGAAATTCAGCATAAATATTTCTTATTTCTTCTTTTAAGTATTTTTGTGCCTTTATTTGAGAGTGCAGAGGAAATAATGGGCAAGAGATTGAGAGGGACGTGCAACTATTTCTCTGGGCAGAATGGAACAGTGGACATCGCAGTTCATGTCCAGTAATTTCTCAGCCACCAGGACATCCACACAGCTTTTATCTGGACTTTACATGGACTGTTGAAAGTACTTATAAAGAAAACTGTTCAGAGTGTCCTGTGGATTGTGCAGAATACAAGGACGCTCTCCTCAGAAATCGATGTTGTTTCTGAGAATTCTAAATAACAATTGTCAATGCTGTGAACACCAAGAAATTTAATTCACCTTTATTTTGTTGAGATGGAAGCAGAAAAAGACAGGCTGCCCTGCTGGCCTCCAGGTTTAACACGTTTACTGTGTAATCACAACATCCCAGGTTCAAGTCTGACCGGGGGCCTTTGTTGTATGTTCTCACTTTCCCCACAGTCCATGTCTGTCTCTACCCAATGAAGGCATAAAATAACCAGAAAAATAAAAAGTTAAAAAACAACAAAAATAAAACCTCAAAAATCTAAAAACCTGTCATTTAACAATAACAGGTTACATCAACAGATGAAACATGTCTGCATAGTTTTCCTAAAACTAGATTGCATGATTAGAATGGAAGTACTTACCCATTGTCTTTTTATGACAGTGAGTTAGTGTATTTATTTTTATCTTAATCCAGGCAAAAAGTCATAATTAATCCTTAAGAGATTTAATGTATTTTATATTTTATACAAGTCATATCTTATAAATATGTTTGTACTAGTTACATTAATGTCCAGAGATTAAATACTGAATAAAGTGTAGTTTGTCTTAATTCTAAATTGCCACTACTACTATTATAGTTGCAGATACCAATACTACCACAAATAATAATAACATCAGCTGTTCATCACTGCTTCTCTTTGACAATTTCCAAGCTGGGGTCATCGGTGCTGGATATAAATGGTCCATTTTCCCTTCTAAATGCTCTCAGATGTATAAGACCTGGAGAGCGGCACACTCTTGTACTGGCCTTCAGTCCATCCGTGGAGAAAAAGGTGTGGTACCAGTGTAGAGTTCACCATGGAGCCTCCAGTTAAATGATCAAAAATTATTGTTATCCCATATTAAAATCCATCTTTTTTTCATCACCAGATTTAGACTAAATTATTTTAGTAACATTACAAATATTGAATAATACCTTGTCCACCCACCCTCTCCTGTCCTTCAGTACAGTGAGACTCTGGAGATTCATTGCCAGAAGATGACCCTGGCGATGACTCTGTGTGGTCATGGTGTGGTCACTGCTGTCACCTGCTCCCATCCTGGAGATCTCCTTGACTTTGGCTATGTGTTGGAGAAGGAGAGCGCCTCACAGGTCCTGAAGGTCAGTCAGCAGCATGCTGATGGTAAAAGAACAAGAAGGAGAAGCACAAGAACGAGACCTTGCTGTTTTTCCTGGACTAAAAGTGTGTGTTAACTGTTGACATGCAGTGATTACCTTGACGCTTTTTAGGAGGTTGCAGTCTTGGACCTGACTTTAAGTCTTTCTTTGCCTGCAGCTGCAGAACAGCTCAGCGGTGGCTGTGGGTTTCAGGGTGCAGCTGGCAAGCCTCTCTCTTCCCTCCAGGCCTCAGGGTGGAGCTGACAGGGTGGACTCCCTGCTGGGCAGATACATAGTCTCTCAGGTCCGACCTACTGTGGGTAAGAAGTAATTAACACTGCAGTGACTCACCAAGGACCCTGACAACTATGCTAGAGGTAGAGCTCTAAAATGAAAAAGAATAAAGCAATACATGTCCCTTCAAAACCAAGCATTTGATACATTAAGACGCACAGGTGGGCAGGGCAAAACTGAATAAATGAGAGTGGAAACAACAAATGCAAACACCTCCAGAACACACAGGCTCACTGCATAGTTTGATGAGTATGAAGAGGACTTGAATAATAGGCTATGGCCTTCATAGTCTCTAGTTCTGAAACCATGAAAGACACCCAAGACTGGCATTCATCCACGTTAGGCTCCAGAGACAAGAGTGATAAGAAGCCTCGACAAGAAGCTACTCTGGACGCTTGTGATGGCCCAGCAGTTTTTCTAAGAGGCTTTATATTGATTTTTCCTTTAATTTGTCAAAATTTCTTTCTTACATCAGAAGACATAGTGTTAAATATTACAAATACATTTTTAATAAACTTAATAAAACTTTAATAAGTAAAGTTTTTCCTCTAAATACATTATACATGTTAGAACATAGTTGCTGAAAACGTGAAAACACTGAGAACTATGTAGTACTGAATTCTGGAGTTAGACCAGGAGACTGTGTTCTGTGTTCAGGATTTTCTGGGCAGATCTGGCATATAACTCGGTGGCGTGCTGGAACCATGGTCTCCAAACACTATATAAGCCCCACGAATTGACAGAGGAATGACACCGCCTCACCCTCCCATCACCCAGCCCAGCAGTTCACTTCAGCTCACTTTAATTCCAAAAACCTGACACCAAAAGAAAAAAATACCATTCTGTCATTGTCCTCTGACTCTGGTGTCTCAACCGTGTCTGGACATGTCCAATAAAGCTGGTAGACGAGCATCCATGCTTCTGGTCAGTTTTCATGTTTCAGGTCCTTTTAGGGTCGTGGTGGTGTCTAACACTATGAGCGGAGCTGACATGTCCCTGGCGTTTCAGAACAGAGAAAGGTCCTTACAATAAAACACCTGCTTTCAGAATGGAGTTTGGTTCAGTAGTACCAAAAGAGCAAAACAAAGTGTCTTAATGAGGAAGAAAGTAAAATGATGCTTATAGTTGATTGGTAAAGACAAAGCATAATTGCTCACCTGACTAGCCAGAAGATTTGGGCTCCTAATAACTAAACAGTGATGCGTTTCTCTTCTCATCGATAGTACATCTTCTATTCTAATCAATGTAGATATCTTAACATTTCTCCAGTGAGCTTTCCACAAGAGCATCACAGCTGTCATGGAAAAGCAAGACAGGTGTTTTCATTATATAATCAGTGAAATAAAAATAAGGTTTATTGTGAGTTTTTATTATTTTTGACAACAGTAGCAGAAATAAAACTATCCTAGGTCCACATCTTTGAATATGCCCATTCCACTGAGTTGGCTCCGGTCACTCCACTAGAGTTTAGAGTTAGATTTGGCTGTTTCTCTGAATGTGGAAAAGAAGTGTAATAGGTTGACAGTTCAGTCTGATGGCAGACTAACAGTATCATCTCCTTATCCTGCACAGGAACTCAGAACTACAGTGGGCTGAGTGTATTCAGTGTGGTGCCAGCAGAGGGCAGCATTGCTCCAGGGCAGAGCCAGGACGTCACTGTCACCTTTCAGCCTGACCACTCATCTGTCAACTATTCTGACAGACTGACCATAGAGCTCGTGAACAAGGTCTGCAGAGCACCACAGATATGCACAGACTCACACCTTGAAAATATTTCTCCTCTCAACCTGACCGTGGCCTCAATCCCTGCTTCAAAAGTCATCACATGGTCCAGGCAAAATGCTGTCCTCCCAATGAACTCTTATTATCCAAATGTACTTAGGACAACCTGTATGTCTTCTATTCACTCTGCTCTTCGTGTTATAACGACCTTAACCCTGTGCCATGTCTGTCTCTCAGAGTAAAGTGTGTGTGATGGATCTGAAGGGTGCAGCTTCCTCACATAACATGTATCTATATGGGGGAGACCTGCTGCCAGAGCCCATTGAATCCCTCCTCCCTCCACTGATGACCAGCCAACCTCAGCTTACAGGTATCAAAGCCTCCATCTTCATCTCTTGATCAGGGTCACATCCTCCTCTGATATGATGGACATAATGTAGTTTAATGGAACAGATCAATACGGCACTGGTTATCTATGGAAATTATCCATGGAAACTGATTAAAGTTCAAGCATATTATCTAAGATGCTGAGCAATCCATCAAAACAGGGAGCTCAGGCAGAGAAAATAAAGAAACTGGCACTATAAAGATGACTAATAACTCCCAGACACATTTTGTAAAATTTATGTGAGCAAGGGTAGTGTGTGTCATGTTGTAATGTGTGCTAATTGTAGTTTGCTGACAGCCCATGTGCTTTGTCACCTGAATTCTGATCATATTTCACCACCAAATCCATGTGAGAGAATAGGCCTCCTAGACAAGGTTACTGTAAATTTGTCTAAATCAAAGAGTTGTTGGTGCATTAAAAATAACATAATCAGCTGGATGCTATAACTGGGTCAAAGAAACGAGACTCCTGTGGGAAGAGAGATGCTAGCTTGAATCTGAAAGCCTCCCATTGACACCCAGCAAAATTATTCTTTGTGAAGTCTGCTTATTTGGAGTGTCTTGAAAAGGGAAGTTAATGGACCACAACAGTGTGTTTGCAAATTTTAGCTACGTAACTACACGTCTTGTAATTTATTTTCAAATGCATGCTACACATTTTGAGATTTTAATGTACTTTTCCAAATCAGACATTCATGTAGAATACAGCAGACTCTCAAAACTTGTTTGAGTTGTGTAAGCCACTATACTGAATATTGGTTCAACCTGAATTCTTGTTAATGTCACATTATCGTTTTGTGGTATCCTTGGCTTACAGATTTTCACCACACGATTATAGTGGCCAAAAGAATTCACAAAAACAATATCTCGATATCTAGAAGAGGAGAAGAAAAAAAAACAGTTTAGTGAAATTCGTCTTTAACTTTGTTTTGTGCATTTTTGTCTCTTTTGGCAACTGAATTATACCCAAAACATGAGAATAAGGAAGTGGAGAGAGACTCTGTAACCAGAACTGAGCAAAAAGATACAAAAAGTGCAAATACACTCAGTGGATAGTGAAAATGCGAGTATGTTTGAGGACAAACAAGAATGGAAAGCAGAAAGAAATGGAAATGATTCAAGGGCATTCAGTATGTTTAAGAGGTGCTGCATTATTTACACAGTATTATCATAGTATATTATTAGCATGATATCAACATTACATTTTTTAACGTAATCGTTATCGATTAACAGTTATCACTAATTATGTCACTGCGAGTCGTATCCCAGGAAGTCCAATTTATAGTTTCTGCATTGTTATGGCTGCAAGGGTTTGTGTGATGCAAATGTTGTCATCTATCCATGTCTGCGAAAGTCTGCATGTGGTTCAGATTTAATGTCCACACGGACCAAATGTACCAACAAACATGAGTGACCATGTTTGTTCAATAACAAACGTCTGTGTATGCAGACATGCATTAGAATATAGACAGATCTGTGTGCGCATCATCAGTCTGCGCCCGTTTTTGAACAAAGCCAAAGGATGTCAAACAAGACTAGGAGTCAACAGCTGTGGCAGAGGCAGTGCTTTGAGATAAATGCTAATTCTAGCATGCTAACAAGCTACTATGTTGATAATGACAGTGCTAACGTGCTGCTATTTACCAGAGATACTGTTGTTTATCATGTCCCCCATCATAGTTTAGAGCATGGTGCCATAGTATAGTATAGCTGGGACTTTTAGGAACATCTGTAGTTTTGCAAGTATTTCAAAGCAGGGGTCTCAGACTCAAACTGGCTTGGGCCCATTGCTTGTCATTGTCATTTCATAGGCGAGGGCACTTCATTTTGAAGTACTGCAAGAAAGTGTAATATTCCTGAAATTGTTTTTGTAGTTTCGATTACTCACATGTTTTCATCAAAGGCAAAATTGTGTTTGTGTTTCAGTTGTATATGAAGCAGTGGGTTTAAAATGATATGAAACAGCTAGAAGAAAATAACTGAATAAAATAAAATCACTTTGCAGGCCAAATTATATTATATTTGGACATCGTGTCACAGGCCAGAGGGATGGGGAAGATGGCTGGAAATGAGATGAGATCCCTGATGTAAAGCAAAGTAATAGATGAATTATAAATTTGTCCTGGTAATGGTGTTACATGCAAAGTTCATCCTGAGGGGGACATGAATGTCTAAACCAAATTTCATAATAGCCATCTAATAGTTGTCAAGACATTTGACTAAAAATCACACATGTGAACTTCATGACACTAGAAGAAAAGTCACAGGGTCAGTAAAAGTCAGTAAAATTAGTCATCTAATTAGCTTCATCCAATAGTTATTTCAATCTGGACCGACCAACTGAATGATAGACAAATCTACATTTTCTCCCAAAAGCCATGTCACTGTCACAATGCGTTCAAATTTCTAAACCACTCCATCATCTTTTATAAAATGTTTAGCTGGGATACAAACAAACTGGTATGGTGGGCATTACAGTAAACTCAAGTGAACAAGAGAAAGAACTGTATGATGAAATGTAGTAAACTGCTCATGTGGTCCTCTGTATTAGCAGAGTCAGAGGTGATGGAGAAGCCCACCATCCCTGTGCTACTGAACCTGAGGGCCAGCTACAGCGCGGGAGGCATCACAGCTGCAGTGAGGGAGCTGCAGGTCGGCTGCATCCGCTCTGCACAGCCCAGTAAGAAGGTACTGTGACGTCATCAGGTACTGACAGCCCAGATATCCTGAACAACAGACACAGCAAGTTTGCTCCAGTAACATAAGTGACTGTCGCCACCTTTCATCAAATGCACTGTGATGAGAGATCTGTTCTAAGTACGGATTAACTGAGAATCCTCATACAAACATCAGAAAATTCAGTATCATTATTATACTGTATATTCATATATACATTAAACAGCTACCCTGTGAACTATACTATAGTGTATTAGGCCTCTAAAAATCAGAAGGTATAAATAATTAATTAAGTCACATTAAGAAAAATTTAATTTAATTTTGTCTGTCCTCAGAGTGGCGAGTTTCTCTGGGATAATGTAGCATCCCTGCAGCAGCTGGGCTTCACTGTGGAGCCCAGCAAAGGCACTGTGGAGTCAGGCCACAAACGCACCATCACTGTCACATGGACTCCCCACAGTGGATACAAGGTGAGGAGGAGATTATTTTTATCACTGTTATTGAATTGGGAAAACAACTTTACAGAAGCGAGTGTATGAGGAAATGTTTGCATAAGTTATGAACAACTTTAAAATGTGTCTGTGGGATTTTTGTTGACAGAATCTGTATTTTACAGCAAATAAAAATCTCCTATTTTCTGTTCTGTGTCAAAAAAGTCTCATTACAGTAATATAATGTGTCCAGGGATTATAATTTTTGTTTGTTTCAGATAAGGGATTATATAAAGAAGACAACTTCTTTATTAACTATTTTATTGTCTGTGATATTGAAAAAAAAGATTAAAAAAAAGAAATATATCAATCAGTGCCTTATACAGTGATGTGAGAAAACATCCTGTCATTGGTTTCCAGGAGCTGAGATGGACATGGGAGAAGGAATTGGGTGTAGAGATTACAAAAGATATGTGGAAAAATACAAACATGTAAAAATAACCATCTGTAACCAGAGCATTAGTAGACAAAATACCACACAGAGTGCATTTAGTGCCTGATCACCTCTAAATTTAGACATACTAGCTCACCATTGTGTCTGAAATGCAAAATAAATACTGGCAGCATTACATATAGTCCAAATTACAAAAATATCGGGAAACTGTTCTGCATGAACAGCAGAATATGCTCTGAACTGAGGTAGAACTGGACCCTGTATTGCTTCTCCTTGGTGTATCCTAATATGCACATTATTAATGTGTACATAGGAAATTGTTTAATATTCTGACAGTCTGTGCACGAAAAAATATATTTCAGTTGATCTCGAGTAAGGCCCCAGCAATCTTCTTCCTGACTTCCTGACTTGTTTAACACACTCCAAGACAGCTAATTTTACCAAAATGTGAAAACACTTCTTTGAATTTATAAATGTGAATGTGTCATTTTAACTAGAGCTTATATACTGAACACATACGGATGCTAAAGCCTGTGGTGGTTATACAGTGTTTGTTTGATTGCTGTACCTGCAGACATAGAGGTTTGTTTAGTCCCTCCTTTCTTGCATGCTGAGCTATATAATGATATGTTTCAAATCGTTATCTCTTTCTGATTTTGTTTTTTATTTGTTAATTGAAAAACAGAAAATTCAACAAAACATATTTTGAAAAAAGAAAACATTGTTTGCTAAAAAGTAAATTACTAATTGCCAAAAATATTCTTGCTTTGCCCGTCACAAGTTTTAGTATTCAGATGTTTAAAGTCAGCCTCTCTCAGCCTTTTGTATCACCACAAAGATTAAATCCTGCTGGTGGAAACACAACATTGACACAAAAAATCTCATCTCAAAAGCTGTGTAGTAATAGCAACACCACCATCAAGCTTCAACCATCAAAGTCTTTTGAACGTCACTTTACTACAGTAGATATTTATTTATGAGATCACTGCCCTGGCTGATTGTGTGTGTGTGTGTGTGTGTGTGTGTGTTTCAGCCCTATGAGGTGGTGCAGACATGTGTGCCTCTTACCTTGAAGGGGGACGAGATGAACGTTTACAGTGTCACCCTGATGGCTCTGGTCTCCACCACCGCTGACTGACCTCTGCTGTACCTGGATGTCATCCTGTGAGAAACCTGTTCACACACACACCGACACACCATATAAAGACACAATATGCTGCACATTACTGTGGCCAACATGAATCCAATTGTTAAAGGTGGAATTAATGTCTTAAATGTGAAGGATCTGACTGTTACATAAAGTTTCAACTGCAATGGCTGTACACACAGTGCTCGATAATCAGAAATGTATAATAAAACATATATTACAGATTACTTTATCATCAATTTGCTGTGTCTCAATTCTCATGTGTAAGAAAATACAACATAATATGCTTTTGTCCTATTTTGGCTTCAAAATCTCATACAGCATATAGCATGCACAATTAAGACACTCATAATAATTTAGATGATGCATCATGCATCACATTTGTCAGAGCATGTCATCATTCATTACTATTTTTAACCAACAATGCATTTTAAAATGCAATAGTCATTATTAAATTATGCACAAAAATAACTAATTTCCTTCAATACAGTCTGCAGTATGTAATGGTCATTTACAGCAAAGTGTAAGGAGACTTACACAGGGATATTTATTTATTTGTAATCAAGAGTATGACTTTACACTGCAGTAAATCCTACATTCCTACAAGACAAAATAATGATTGTGACTGTCTTTTCATTAGATTGTTTTTTCAGGACACCAAATACTGGATATCACAGAACACTAATACAATGAGGCTGGAAACCACAATTGACACTACTGCAACAGAAACTCAGCACATAACAACAGTATGACTGTAAACAAAAGGAAAACAAGGATGTGGTCACCAAAGGATGTATACAACATAAGAAAAGGAAAAATGACTAGGCATATTATTTAGTGTTAAGATCAGCATTTAATGTTCAAAAGTAATAATTCATTAAGTGTTTTGCAGGTTCTGCAAAGTGAAAGCAGAGTCAAAACAGTTATTACTATAATGATGTTGCTTCTAAAGCAGAGGAAGAATTACAACAAAAGTCCTCATATTAAAATAGCTCACCATTAATTCAGTCTTTATTTAACCCAGAAGTCAGCCCGCCTTCCCTGTCTAACACATTTATTGATGCACCTGACTGTAGGACATAATTCCACCACCAGGGGGTGCATGCATGTAATGCCAAGTAAGCAGCTGTGTTATATCATGGTTAAGGGTGTGTCAGCTGATGTAAGCCAGCAGATGTATACAGTACATACTGTAACACTGCTGGTACTGTACCCATCAAGTGAACAGAGTTCACACTGAGGCCACACAAGGTGCTGGCAAGATTAACACAGATAAATGACAGGAAACAGCACTTTAGTATAAAAGACACTTTTATGAAACAATAGCCGATTGATCAGGCGTAGACCAACATATTGGTCTCGTACATCAGTATTAATAGCAGTAGTTGGAGCTGTGGGCTCAATTGCTATATTATTAATAGTGGTAATATCAATAATAGCAGTAGAAATAGTGGCAGGTTGATGATGATGATGATCATGAAGTTACATCAGCAATTGGCAGCTTCAATACAGAAATATTAGTGCTGGTGTCAGTATTCAAAAAGCCCAGAGGTGATTGGTTTAACTCTGGTACTTTGGATATCCGACAAATAAGTAGGTACTTATGCAGTGAAGCACTGTTAAATTTAGACTGTCAAATTTCCAGATCATGTATCTTTTAAGCTGGTCTTACACGGATGTCACAATCAACAGA
This sequence comes from Lutjanus erythropterus, assembly GCF_056507025.1. Taxonomy (NCBI): domain Eukaryota; kingdom Metazoa; phylum Chordata; class Actinopteri; order Lutjaniformes; family Lutjanidae; genus Lutjanus; species Lutjanus erythropterus. The sequence goes on from NC_139322.1 coordinate 31,621,185, forward strand.
GAGAGAGTAGATCAAAGAGTGTCATTCCACTTCTCTGTAAGTTGTCTATTTTTATCTTTACAATACAGCATGTTATAACACTATTTTACAATTATGAGTTAGATGATTGCATTTTAAAAAAAGCCAAAATAAAAACAACAACAACAACAACAACATTAATAACAGTAATAGTAAAGCGACAAGTATTCATTATGTTGGGCCAGAATTTTGTTCTTACGTGGTGAAAATAGCAGTGAAAGAACGTTTAGACCATCATAGAACATAAAAAGTGTCCATTGAAATAGGTGGATTAGCAGCATCATTGAATAATTGAAGGGTTTCCTAACACTGCTGAATAAAATCCTTGTCTTTCTTCTTGCGGACAAAACTTAGTGGCTGATATCTGATCCATAAGGAGTATTAAAATACATTTCACCTCATTTTGAGCATTGTGGGAGATCAGTTCAGTCTGTCCTCAGGTTAGTATTCTCATCTAGAGGGCCTGTCAGCTGGGCCCACTAGACTGTTGCACCTACCAGTACCTGCCACTAGGAGCCTCCAATGTTCCCAGTGGCCCTCCACTGGTTTCCTGAAATGTCATGGAATTTACTGTAAATTGTTGTAGTGTTTAAAATAGTAAAATTTAGGTAAGGTGACATCCCAGTGTGTGGAAAGTCCAAGATTATTAGTTTTTTAGAAGCACGTCGCTTCAATAGAGCTGAACAACAACTTGTTTTCTAACCAGTTTGATTCATTTTGTTTTTAACACACACATCATCATAAAATCCTTGGAGGTGCTTGAAAACAATAATCTGCCCTCAAGCTGCAATGATTTGTTGATTAATTAATTGGTCAATCAAAAGAAAATGAATTGCCCACAATTTTGTTAATCAAATAATTATTCCAGTTGTATTTCAAGCACAAATTTGCTGCTTACAGCTTATTAAATGTAAGGATTTGCTGCTTTTAAGAAGCAATTAGAAGACGTCCTTTTGGGCTCTGGGAAATTGTCAAGAGTATTTTTCACTTTTTTTGACATTTTATAAACTAAACAATTAATTGATTATTTGTGAACCTAATCAGCAGATTAATTGATTAAAAAATAACCCTTAGTTACAGCTCTAATCTGCATAAAATATGAAAAAATACCTGTACACTCCTGATTCTTTGAAAGCTGACACAAAACATGGAGCATTTCAACTGCCTTTTCAAAATAAATTATACCTTGAATCTCAGTTCTTCAATGCAAATAGATACTTATTTTTTCATACTAACTAAATTCAAATCATTCCCATCTCTTAATATAAAGAAACAGAGCCATTTCTGTGCATCTCACTGGATAACAAACATGAATTAAAATGAGGTAACTAAAAGGAGCAACTGCATGCTACTGAAATGAGCTGTTTTCAGATTGTCTTTGTTTCTTTCTTAATGTTTTAAAAAATCTGGAGAAATTGTAAGCCATAGTCAGTTTCCTTGGGGTGTTTTCTATGGACTGTATGAAAAGTTTTACAGCATAGTTCAGGTTTAACTTCATGGTGCAATGACAAAATGTGTGAAAAGGTCAACAGAGGAAAAGTAAATATTTCGTCATTAGATTTGAAATGCATGAGATATTCCTGTGTATACATTTAGACATTTACAAAGATCAAAATGACCAAAATACTCAGGACAGAAATCAACTTCTTGATATTAATTTAAACACTGGATTCAAATCATATCATGTGATCTCTCCACATACATAAATGTGTGTTCCACCGTATGTGGAGTATAAATGTTAATAATATAGTAGGACATATAGGAAAATGTTTCGACAACAGTGTCAGTGGACAAATCTTTCTCATCTAGATTATGTACAACATAACTGAATCACATTTAAATTATTACATTTTTCCAAAGAGTTGGTAAACGCCTAACAGTGTCAGTCTCTCTGTGAACTTGGCCCTGTGCTTGTGAACAGCAGATGTCAGTAATGCGTCAAAACAGACCAATAGGATCTGACCTCTCTCAGAGATACATGCTGTAAGCATTTATCAGAGATTGTAGGAGATTATGCTAAATCAGATTACTGGACCCCAACCTGCCTATAAAAAGCAAGGTCATTATGAGCTTAGCCTCGTGTAATGTCACTCGTTTTATGAAATGTATGAGATGATATTAGGCAATATTTGTGTTGCCATTTTGCCTCTTTTTCTAATCTGATTTCTCCACTGATCTCTCGCTAATACTGTGAGATAGTGCTACTTACTGTCCGTGCTCCGCTGACGGGAGGTGTGTGTGAGTGTTAGTGCGTCTCTGTCTGCCTGTCTGTCTGTCTTCATGTGAATTCAACCCGACAAATTGGTGAATGTGACTTTATGGAATAGTGAAACAAAAGGCTACACTCTTTTGGAGGCAACACCTGTATAAAATATTCCATTTCTAAACAGTTATCCTGTACAGGTGGCTCATCTGTCATCATATAGTATGTGATGTTCGTTTTAAAATACAAACAGATGTTCCTTACAGGAAAAAATAGAGCAGTTTTTGAACTGAATAAAATTGATTTTCATATTTATCATCACTGTTTGTCATAGTTTGACTAAATTTTATTAGGGATGTAATAATATATTGAATATTGTGATAAAGTGTAAAATATAATATTGTGATGAAGTGTGGTGATATCTATCTTGATATTACATGGTTAGTTATTTTATTATTTTTACTGTATTTTTTCATAAAATACAGATAAAGGGTTACTACTGACTTTCATTTCGCAATTGCAAATAAGTCAATTCTTGGTGATTTTTTTGCACATGCTAAGGCCATGGCTGACTATTTTATTTTATTAAAGAAGGAAAGCAGAAGCACTTCAAGTTAAAAGGAAAATTATTTTTTATATTTATTTCATATGAATAAAAATTGCTGTACAGCATCAGGTTTATTGTTTAAAGGACATTTCTTCAAGTTGTCAATTTTCTGTTTTTTCATACTGTGATAAATATTGTATCACGCACTTTTTTTTATCATGGTATTATCATATACATTGCAGTTTTTGATATTGTTACATATAGGGTTGCAAACACTTTCTTGAATCGATCATTGGTAACATTAATGATCAATTAACCGATTAATCATTATTTTTGAAAAACTAAATATTTTTCTTTTGCCAAACAACACCAAATGTGTTTTTTGCCCTCAATCAAAGCTTTGTTTCCACAGCAAGATACTGCATATTCTCTGACAGCCTATGTAACATATAAAGGTGTGAAGGCCGACATATTAAACACATATACTTGAATATCAGATGACACACGGAGTGAGCTCATAAAAAGAATCTTATATTTCAAATCTTTATTTGATAGTAGATTGATTATCAATATCAGTTACGTCCCTTTTCCCCTTTTAATTGATCACAACTAAATCAGAGCTTGCTTTGACACATGGAGCACATCGGGGTGAGGAGTGTTCTCCTTCCTCTCTGAACAGCGAGCAGACAATAAGCTTTCTCCCCTGGGTGGCCTGAAGCTCCGCTGAAGAAGCTTCACAACACATGTATGCAGACAGTCAGGGGTGTATCCAGGGGCAACTAAATCTCACCAGCATTAACCTGGGCAGATGAGTCCCGGTGGAAACCCACACCCAGAACAACCTCATACACAAGCACACGCACAGGGGCAGTGTTTTCAACTCATCCTGTGCCCATGGACTACTGTTTTGTTTCAGGTCACCGGCAGTAAATACAAAAGAAAGCTAAATTAGGATCTTTAATTGACCACCAGTGTGAACTATTTCCTTAATGTGCACCTAAATATGTGACTGAATGAGTTTGGGTGGGTTTTGACTCACACATGCCCATCACTATACAATTACTATGGGACTAAGGCACCTTTTGTAGGTGCACTAATGTGTGGTTACTGAGCTGACCATCCCACAGCAGAAGATGGTTCATACAAGACAACAAGCCAGTTTCCTCCTACAGGTTTGAGGTTTACAGAACTGCCAGGAACACACACATACACAAACAAACAATCGGGTGGATATTCAAATGAGTGAGACAGAAGATACATTGATGGATAATTTCCATTACTTTTTCAGTATTATTTCTCCTTTTTTTTCATCTCAGTTTTTATCTGTGTATGTAAAATATACATCAGTATTTCAGGTTCAATATGATTATGTGCTGGCTCTATACCCATTTCACATTTCATTTAAACTAAGCCATGGCGATGACTGTTGGTGCAAAATGTGAATGTAAAGAGACAACAGCAAAACAGATCCGGCACAAACAGCACATCCCTAAATGCTGGGCTACAGCAGACAGAACAGCACACTCTCTCAGGAGTGTTCTTCATCCAAATCAGAGCTGATGATGCTTTTGTCTTCCCCCATCGGACCGAGCCCATGCACACTTTGTTGTCCCGGCGGACGGCAAAATGTTCCACGTCTCCAAGAAACGCCTTAACCCGCTGAGCATTAACCCCTCCTCTGAGCACTCTACCTAGACTACTGGTGATAATGATCAAGTCATCCCTGTGCTGAAGTCATGGTCCTCCCACAAACACTCAGCACCAGCGGTGAGTCCCCACTGACTTCTTCGTTTGGACGAGAGCACAGCAACATGAGGGCATGAACCCTGAAGTGTGGCAAAGTTAATTTCCAGAGAATATCACTTGTCAACAAAAATGTTGTCATTTGACATTGTCATCTTATATTGACCACATTTCTGGAGGCAATGGCTGATAACTGTTAAAGCATTACTAATAGATTTGTATGTACAAATATACAAATACAGTATAAATATAAATGTGACATAGATCTAGGGCCAGGATCAATATTAGGGAGTTAAAAAAATCATGCTATGGATATATACTGAGCTATATACTTTATACAGAATATAATATATAGAATATACACAGTCAAAAGTAGTCAACACTACAAAGTTATGTAATGGAGGGAATATATTTCACATTTTAACAACAAATATTGTTGTCCAAAATGATATCAGGGCACTGAAACAGTAAACTTTCACCAGTAATTTTTAGAATTATAAATAACTATAAATTTAAAAAAAACATAAATAGAGCAAAATATATATTAAAACTGAATAAATATATACATAAAGTGCCGTCTATAAAACTAAAAAAATAAAACAATCAACATTATGTTCTGTCAAAATGTTATTTTTGAAAAAATAAATATTTATTAGATTAATTTCCTGCAGCTTATTGATTTACTTGTCTTCATATTAGAACTACGAAATTAAATTTAGACTGTAAACATGCATATTATATTGAATTAACCTGTAGTAAAGTTGTGTTTTGGTTATGCTGGTAGGGAAACAGCCTACGTGCACTTCTGTAGTTAAATTTGTGGTGCAGTCTATTTTGGTTTGCAAATGAGAAGGTGTTACTGGCTTGAAGTAGCGGTGGTTGTACTTACATATTCACATTTTCCTGGAGTTCACAAACGTGTATATAATACAGGCTCACAGGAAGCCACTTTTGGCCATATATCCACTTTAGTAAGATCCCAGGGTGTCATTCATGTAGACAAATTTATTTGAGGTTTTATAGTAACTTATACACTGTGTATGTAGAGATAATATTGGTAAAACACAATGGCATGTTTCAGTAGTTCTTAATTATTTAAATTAAATTTTCCTGGTAAATTGGTGTTAAAGTATCCCCAAGAACCTGTAGAGCTGTGTGGGGCACAGTTACAGAACCACTGACATAAACAAGGACTGTTGTGTACAAAATGTTGCTGTTCTAACCCACTACGGCATATAAGACGCTCATTCTCGGTTCACGCTTGATTAGAATTTTTCAAATGAACAAATTCGTAGAATTAAACGCGGTGTTTTGGTAGGTAAATGTTATCTAGGTGTGTTGGTGTTACCAAAAATGGCAGTATTTCCTGATATGTTGGAGTGGTCGCCGACCCTTCGCCGTACGTTGTGACGCTGCCGTAACGTGGGGTTTCCCAGACCTGAGTGCAGGGTTACCGCGCCCATCTCTGCTGTTTGATGGCCGGAGGAAGAAGCGACTGAGATCCTGGCGTGAAGGAAGAAAAAAGAGGGACGACGACGGTGGGAAAGACAAGAAGGGATTTTTGCTTTGAGTTGGAATTTGCGCTGAAACGGAAGAACGCCTAAACGGGACTCTGACACGTCTATCTGGGTGAACACCGCCTTGTCTCTGCGCCTCTGTGCCGGTGTGTCTCCCCCCTCGGCGGGTCAAAAACTGGGTTCGGGGAGTGCCGCTCCTCGGTAGCTAAACTAGCTAAATCTGAGCGCCTGGGCGGAGAGAGGAGAGACAAGATTTTGCTGTTTCCAGTCAATGTGATATAAACAACGGATACCCTCGAGTGAAAGCGGGTAAGGACATGTATTGATATTTGAAATTGCGCTTCAGGAAATGCATTAAGTGTCTGTGCAGTTGGCTAGCCTGTCGAGCAGGGAAGATGAACGAAAGGGGTTAAACTGGGTTGAGTGGCTCCTCCGTTAGAGCTAGCTGCCGTTAGCTCGCTGCTAGCTAGTCGTTGTTGCCAATAGAGTGGGTGGGGGTCACTGTTAGAGAAACTTAACGCACTGCGTTAACCCAGGTGTCAACTGACCACAACAATATTGAAGTGCTTATATATGGGATGGTTTTATTGGGCAAGCTGTAGGTAATGACCAGTGGTAATGTTAATTAGAAGGTTAGTTGGTGACAGCTCGGTAGGTTAGCGAGTACCCCTCTCCAACGTCCGGGTATCTTTCTGCCTCTTAAAAAATAAGCCATCTAGGTTAAACTGTATCAGCTTTGCTTTATTAGCCATTTTAGGTGAACAGTATTACAGCCTGGGGTCCAGTCGATACGTAACATTGCTCCTAATTCTCACCAACATTTTAGATTTGTATGTCGGCCCACATTTTTTCACATCTTTGCTCTATAGATAGCAAGTAATTACCTGGTAAGCTAATTGGTCGTTACTCTCAGTTTATTGTTGACTAACCCTAGACGAGCTGTTGATGGTTACATAGTTATAACTTATTACACTTGCATAACTCAAACAAAGGCAAACAGAGTTTTGATTTACTTTCACTCATGTTGAAAATCTGTAGCATCATGCAATTGTCAACGAGGATAGTCTAAAAATGGCCACTTCACCAACAGAATCACCACCACCCCCACTATTTCGTAGCCAGGCCATACAAGTTAGCCAGCAGTGGCCACAGCCTACGTTTACAGCCTGGTATGGCTGATCTGGGTGTGTATATCCCGAACATGGCAGCTAGAACAATTTACCTGTATTCTTAGTGAATATGAAAGGTGTTGTTGCTTTTATGTAGAAGTCGTGCATTGGAGCGTTAATATTAGCCTTGCTAAAAATGATTTACGTAATGCTGAATTTCCCAGCTGTGGGTATTTATTTGACAAGCTATGTTAAAACGGGCTCGTTGAACTAACAGCATTTAATTCAGTGAATCGAAACCAAACCATCATGGATTATGGCTACCCTTAAGTCACAGCTATATATGTTCACATTCCCACGTTTACTCTGCAGAGTCAGCCATCCGGCCGTCCACTGACAGTGCTGGATAGGAAATGGATAATTTGTTAACGCGATTCTTCCCTAGAACGTCTAAAAATGATAGCAATGTGCATCTATTGCCACAGCCGTATGATCGCATGGAAAAATGACAATAAGCGACGCTGTGGAGCTGATAGTGGCAATAGCCATTTTAGTTTCATGAGTGTTAAACCAGTGTCTGTTTGCGAACACCCGGTTCGGCCTTAATTTGAACTTCTTCTTTTAATGCTGTGAAAACGAGATTGTCTAATTGGATTCTGACAATCTGTTTATCTCGATCACGGGTCTGTTGCAGGGCAAGTTGTTAGCAGCTACAGTAACCATGCCCCACCGGGCCGCGCTGCTCCATAGTATTTCAAGCTTTAGCCCGGAAAACGGCCACGCTTTATACACAATGGGCACAAAAACCCAACCAATACAACATCACAAGGTATTGTAGTGGAATAGACTAGATCGGAGATTTTTGTGTAGTGGTAAATATTTCGAAAGATGGTTTAGCAACGAGTCAGACGTGCTGTCGCAGGAAGCCGAGTTGAGCGCCTCCTCCAGCACCGAGGCAAGGTATATGTAGCCTGCCGCTTTGACGAAGTTATTGACCAGCAGTATGTTAAGATATTGCATTTAAAGAATCCATCACTGAATATAGCCGGTTTCTAGTCGTTTCAGTAAAATTTCGGTGTTTCTTAAAAGAGCTATTTGTATTTACTGGTTCACAAAGATGAATTCATTTTGCCAGTGTGCCCCCTCCCTCCGCCTCCTCGAATGAATGGGTTCCTGTATTCAGGGCCCAAGCAGCTGCAATGAACAAGATGGCGTTCAAAGCCTTTTTCATCACCGCTTTTTCTCAGACTGAGAGAGACAGCTGCCGAGCATCGGATGGGTTCAGGCTTGGCAGACTAGATTTCTTTGATTTCCTCATCGTAAAAATGTACAGAATGTGTTTGTATTAAAAACGTTTTAAGGCTGAGGGGATTCCTGCTCAGATGAATCCAATATGTGCACCTCAGATACAGGACAACATGGTGGGGAAGGGGTGTTGTACATCTTGACTGTGAACCTGAATACCAGAGAAAATGGCAATTATCTCAAATGTTTTTACGATTTATGAGAAATAAGCATTCAATTTACATATTTTGACAATAAACTTAATGTCTGGTTTGAAACATCTGTAACCACAACTCAGGGCAATGGGGCATTTTTCTCAATCCTGACTAAGGCGTATGGTTAAATATAACCTATATAAAAATAGATGTGTAAATGTAAACATTTTGTGTGCAGTGATTTCCCCTCATTTTTTTTCTTTTGTTAAAACACTTAATTTGAATCTATTCAACTATACTTAAAGGCACATAACCTGTTCTGTGTGTGTTTATGTGCTTTATAGACAGACACATTTATGTCCTCCAGAATTTGGGAGATCTCTAGTATAGAGATAGCCAACATATTTTTATTTTTTATTTTTGCAATCTAGTGTATCATTAGGGTTGAAATTATGCAATTTTAAAATGCCACTGAATTTCCAAACTACATCTACATTTAATTGTAAGGCATTTATCAAAAACACCCCATGCTGATTTTTTTTCCAAAAAAAAAACCAAAACTTTTTTTCTTTCTCTCTCTCTTATTCTCTGTCAGCCAGAGAATGGTAAAACCACACCTGCGACAAATCTGTAACTGTTGTTGGTGGTGCTTGTTAGCATCACTGATATTTAAGATTTGGAGATCATGTCTTTATGAATTAACTGGTACAGTACTTGAGGATTTAATTCAATAATGGTTTTAGTTTAAGAACAGTCTGCATGCACAACCAGGAGTACCCAATTATTAAACTAAGCATAAAACATCGTTCCATTTCATGTTAATCAGCTCTTGTGACCTGAATGTGACCCTCAATATACTGACACCCAGAATGTATTTGACATTCTTTCCAGTGGCCCTGGTGGACAGTGATGGCATAATCTGTAGGCATTTTTGAAAAACTGTGTTGATGTCTATGCGATGATACAAGTGGTGTATGACAAGCCTGTCTGAAAGCCTTCATGGCAGTAATGTGTGTCTGAAGGACATTTGTCCCTGGGTTTGTACACAACAGAGCTTGTCAGTCAGATGAGTGTCACCACAAGATAAGGACCATGTGTTTAAAACCTGAATCAATAGCAGTTTGCACCGGGAGAAGGGTCTTTTGTTTTTAAATAAGGATTTTCATCCCAGTGATGTGTATTTTTTTTTTTTTTTAATCTGCAAATGCAGAATATGAATGGGATTAAATTCTTAGTCTGTGGATTTCACTCTTTGGGATTATCTGGCTTTGGTCAGTGATAGTGCTGATTTTTCCTCACCTCTGATATGATCCTACTTTTGACTGTATGTCCATTCGGTGGCTTTTAAAAGGCAGAAAAGTGCTGAGAGACCTGTGAACAATCATCAGCAGGGCTGCTCAAAGTGGGGCCTATGGGCCAAAGTTGGCTTGCCATAAAGTTCAATTTAGCCTGCTGATGTTGAAAAATTCTAATATATCTAATATTATATTATTGTAATATTACTATATTATAATATGCTGTTTTATGGGAGGGGGAGTAAAAATTATTTTTAAATATACAAAAAGAATGAAATTCAGTATGAATATGTATATCCCACAGTGTGAAATATTTACATCCAGAGAGCTCATATCTGGGGTCAGAGACATTGATTTCCTTAACTTGATCTTTTTTTGTGTGTATCAGCACATTATCTTTTGCCTTTTTAAAATAAGTAACTGCAAGCATGATGTGTCTGTTAATGCTGCAGGAAGCAGTTTAATTTTTATGTCATTGGGCAGGTGGTCCACAATAATCTTTCAGCATAATGTTATTCAAATGGTCTAAGAGAAAACTAGACTTCTGTTCCTCCTCTTAGCTCTGTTTTGAGGTTTTAGAAAATCTATCATGTTGGGAGACTTTGGCCAGTCACGGGTCAGTAAGATAGGTGATTGTTGAGTCTCATTCCCAAGAGAGACTCAACAACTGTCTTTTTCCTGAATTGCCCACCACACCTTTAACATCAGAAAAAGAAAAAAACACTGTCACAATTTGCTTCTTTGAGGACCATGCTGCTTGTTCCAGTGGGTGGGTCTAATTGCTGGTGTTACGAGACTCAGTATTTTCATTGTGTGTATTATAGAGACTGAGCGCAATGTGCCATACTCTGAAAGCCACGCCCATTGGGGGGAGGGGGGTCAGCGCCACAATATGCAACCAAATACGGAGACGCTAACAAAGTGACTGTAGCTAACTAAAAACATTACATTTCAGCCTGTAAAGGTTTATTTTAGCACCTCATGTCTACCAGAGAGGAAAAGTTATGCTGACTAACTCAATATTGCCTGTAAGTGTCTCCTCTCCTTACCTTTGTTTTCTGTGAGAAATGATCCCACTGAAGGGATCATCCATATTTACAACTATTTGATTGAATCACCAGGTAAGATCTTCTCTTAACCTGACAACCAGCCCTTTCATAGCTTAGTTAGCTTCAGTCTCTACAGTTTGTCTGGACAAATTATCAACTGTTTTATAGTCATATATAGGCACATTACTAAGTGTCAGGATCCCACAGTCTTCCCATTTATTTTTCCCAATTTTGTCTTCTTAAAGAGACAACATTTTCAGCTCAGCAGCGTATAAAACCTTGTTTCTTCCACTTGTTGCTATTTCATCACAGTACACAGCCGCTTTTAGACATTTTTCTGTTGTTTGCTAGCAGACAGAAAGTGACAAGAGGCAATACAAAATCAATGGACAGCCTTGCATTGTTTTCCCCTCCGGTGTGGGTGGGGCTTAAATGCGCTCTGTCTCTATTGGATGGTGGTACTTCAGGTGATTCCTGTCTTTATTGGCAGACTTTAAGTAGCCCAGTTCTGTTCAGGAACCACTGATGGCATGTTACCTAGTTTGTCCACAAAAGCTCTTTTAAGATTATCATTTTAGGTCCCTCTGACATAACTTCTGGCACTTGGATGTTTGAAGTGCTCTCATTGTTCTGTCTTACTTTTATCAAAATAACACGTGGTGTTTAGCAAACTCATCTAACCATGCTAGGCCAATTTGGGGAAGTGGTCGGCCTGTTCCTGAAAGACTTCCATATAATTGGTTAGAAACAACTTACTGTCTGGTTATCCAGAATTGTAAATACAGTATAATGTAATGAATAGGCTTGGCACACTTTCACTTTCAGATAGTTTTGTAATTTAGAACGGTATTGAGATTTCTTTTTTGCAAATAAATTTTAAAGTTGAGATCAAATGAAAAATGCCTTTTAACCCTTTTAGATCATATCATTGTGCACCTATTTAATAATGTATGCCAAAAAAAGTCATTTTGTTTGTATTCTTGTGTTCAGTCACATCCAATCTTGTTTTCTTTCTGTAAAATAAAATGAGACATATTCTAATGTAGGCTCAAACCAACCAATTTCAACCAATAATATCATGACATCTGTCCATCTATCAGTCTTCAACTTTTAGTGGCATAGAGCTAAGATCCATGAGTTATAAGGTTGAGCAATGAAATCTGTAGCTAGCATGGTGCTGCTTTCCAGACATCCAGTACCAACCAGACCGAATCGCAACACAGATTACTGTGCCTCATTTCGGTGCCACGCGCCTTAGCTGTCTATTGAAATTGTTTCCCTCTGGTGCATCACCTAACGTGCCTAGTTAACATTAGAGCAACACTCAGTTTACATGGCTCTGGCAGCAGGTAGTCCTCTGCTAGGTAGTAGCCATGGTAAACAAGGTTGAAATGCTGAGGTGCCTCAATATCAAACATAGTGAGACATATTACAATGACTTGCCACTTATATCTATATATCTATGATGTAAAAAGGACTGATGATCATGACAGCAATCTTTCCTCAGGTTAGAAAATATAATATTCTTTAAAAGAGCTGTAGTTTGAAGCTGGATTTTTTTTATTTTGCTGCCATTAGTGCTGTAACTGTTATGTTATTATTTTATTGTAGTTGGGTTAAAACTAATAACAGTTAATATATTGTTCAATCTCAAATTCAGATTTGCCTTAGCAATGAAAAATACTGGTCTTTCATGTCATAAACTCTCATTTTGTGCTTCCTTTTCAAGAAAGTATCAGTTCAGGCACTGCTTAGCCACTGATACCATTTCAACAATATTGTTTTAGCACCAGTATTGAAAAACCCGAACAATACCCGACCGTAATTGGTTCACTTACAATCGCATGGTTATGACACACCCACTTTTCAACATTTAAACCGTTTCTTGCCATGTCAGTGTCATACCAAATTGTAACTACACAACTGTGGTATGTATTGAACCTTGATGTGCATGTTGAGGTAAACTTACAAACCTACAGTCAACTTAGCACGATGTGTTGTATGGCCAGTGTGCTGTCATAAAATAGCCTTTTGTTGTTTTAATTTCTTGTTTGTTTGTTTTTTGTTTGCTTGCTTGTTTTTTATATTAACCAAGCCTTTTACTCTCTTATGCTGAGCACAGTGTCTCTCTAAAAAATTTTGAACTTGAGCTTATCCAAGAGCTAAAAGGCAGTAACACAGAAAATTTGGTGCTCCATACAAAGGATGCAGGGTGTCAGAGGTCATTATAATAATATTAATCATTATGAAACAAAAGGGAGTCTGGCATGCTTGAGAGGTTTTGTAGATAACATCCCACTGTTGGTCAAGTGCCTCAACACAGTTGTCTTTCAAACATCTATTTTCCTCATTCCTTACGCTATCATTATAGTGCAAGAGAAACAAAAGTAGAGCATGTATGTTTGCCATTGTTCTTTGCTCTTAACGGCGCAGCTCTCTTCATCCACATCTTCATCACCCAACTTGTTCTTGTGTCTTAGTTTAAATGGACCATTAGTGGTGGCCTTCGCATTATGGCTTCCATTACTTTACTCATAGCTCTGGTGTTTTGTGGTTGAGCAATCTGAATCTTTTTCTTCTTCACTCACTAAGCTTCCTACTGATCACAAGTGAAATAATTTCATAAGGGTGTATTGCACATCTGTAGGCAAATGTGGGGCTAAAAATCGTGTAACTGTGTCTCTGTTACTAGGTTTTCTTTTTAAGAATACTTTGGTCAAATGCTGTCTAAGGAGTTTGTTAAAATATCTGCTGGCAGCTGTGTTTGATTTGTATACAGTGGCACTAGTGATGGTCAGTCAAGGTATATTAGGTAAATCCACACCATACACATCACACTTCTGTTCCACACATAGAGTTATCACCACTTGCAGGTGTGTGTGCTATTTTTAACCCTAAGCACTAGTTGAAGGCTTGGGGCTCCAGTATACTATTCAAAAAACTTGTGGGTTTCAGTGAAAGGGATGATTCTAGAAAAATCCCAGTGGTAAAATAATAATAAAAGACAACACAGGCTTTGATATCACTGAAAGTTAGATTTAATAATACAGGAAGAAGGAGACGGTAGCACTTTTTGAGCACAGGAACCATGGAACCTTTTAGGGACCTGAGGACTTTACCTGCATCTTAGCTGGAGGACCCTAGATCTAAATTTGGAGTTCACTGTACTTAGTGTTGCTGACAAAGCCAGAAGCTGCTATAGCTTGTGTGCAACATTAATTTATTTAGTAAGCATGTACAGGGTGACACTTGTATTATTAGGAGTAGAAGAGGGCATTTCTTGTATTGTTTATTAGCAGTTATGCATTGATTTTAGGACTAATCTAAAAAGAGAGTGATAAAGAAAAAGAGAATGAGTGCATAGCTGAATAATTCAGTTAGAAAATTAACCTGATAAAATTTATCGAGGAATATATTGGACACTACAGAGTGGTCTATTCTGTATTTTATATTAGGGCCATGAATCGCAATGACCACTGCAGGGTTCTGTACATGCAGGATTCTCTACTTCACTTCTGCGCTGCTGGACAAGTACAGCTGCTTATTGGATGTTTTCAGTTATTCTGCTTTAATTAATAGTAGAGTGGATGATAAGAGTCTTTCCCTCGTTACCTGAAAGGCACGCAAGTGCTAATGCTCTGAATGTTCCAAGAATGTTCTTGGAACTAGTGAGTGAAACTGAAGCTGTACAATGTGGAAAATGGCAACAATCATGGCATAGTTGTCATTCTGGGGGCAGATTCTAAGGATATATTACTTCCCAACTTGTTTGGCATTTATTAACCTTGGCACAATTGGTCCACATGTATAGCCTGGAATCTTTCTTTTCATTTTTAATTTCCAAAGGGAGCAGGCCAAAATACATCTGGATGCAATTGGATAGACCAATCAGAGCTACAAAATGTGTGATGTAGTGGTGAGTGACACATGCAAGTTGGCGTGGTGCTTGGTCCAATTTTAAACAGGAAAAAATGGCATTGTGGTGACAAAGTACAACTATATAGTACACTAAAATGTGTTTCTGAAAACATTTTAAGGCAAGAAGTAGACAATGCAGTAACGTGATCTTGATCAGAACTGTCTAGTTTCACAGTTTCATCTGAGTTTCGTGAGCCTTGTCTGACATCACTTTTCAAATCTGGATCAGTGAGGCTTCACCGTCAGTCAAAGTATTGAGACTGCCTCGTATTTAAAGAATGGCTGTGAATGGCCCTAAGAGATCTAGGAAAATGGAAATCTGTCTGAACGGGAGGGTGGACAGATGTTCTGCCAGAGCAAATGAAACTGGAGCTTGAAGATTCGTCTGGGTTCCAGATTACCACATCTAGCTATTTAACCTCTTAATTTTTCTATTACATTAATCAGAAATGCGCACAAATGTGCAACTCAAATGACCAATTAGAATTGTGCACTGGGGCCGTGAATGTTTGTTAAAGTTCTGACTGAAGGCCTGACACCATTGAGGTGTCAGTTTTGGTTTAGGCATGATTTCTCTCTTATAACACATTTAAATATCCACAGTGTTTAAATATGTCAACGTAGAAAATGTCAATTGGGGGAAATAAAGATGCTTAGATGCATAACAATTCTCTCTTGAAAGATTATGAATCTGGCAGAAAAATCAGTAATCAAAAATTTTAAACCCAGTTCTCAACATTATGATCAGCTGTAACAATTTTGTAAATCGGGCTGTACATTAGTTACAGCTGAACAAACTGTATCGTTGTGAAACACTAGCAACTGCAGGTGGATACTGTCTGACTGGCACTCGCTTAAAATTTTGATGCATTGATAATTGTTTTATTATCGCATTGTAGCCCTTTGATTTTGAATTACATTTAAGGTGCTACCCCTACTGCAGTCTACAAAACCAGGGTTGAAGGCAGGTGTGACTAAGGTCAGCTTTTGCGTTAATTGATCCTCAACACAGGTTGACATCTAGCAACCCAAATGGTTGTGATGTGGGGTGTGACATGAATGTCTCAGTCTACCGATATAGTAAATGGGTATTAATTTAATGATATTTTCTTAAGTCTGTGAAATAACACTGCCCACTGCCTCATAAAATGACTGAAATGATTGGCTATTGACTGAAATAACCCAGCACCAAGTAGTATCAAAACTTTACCAGTCAAACAATACCTGAATTTGATAATTTTTGTACCCAGATATATAAAAAGAGACTGTTCTACACTTTTCCATAAAGCCAGTCACCACAAGTGTTCTTTGATTTAATGCAACATGCAATTGGCCCAACACCACAGCAGCTATAATCCATATAGTCTGTGGTGTGTGAAGTTGGCAATTTGGCGCGCTGAGATACCACCACAACTTTCAACAGAAGAGACTACAAGATGGTTGCATCTGATAGAAAAAAAAAATCCATACAATGCTGAACAGTTATTTGAGGAATGTTTGTATGGAAGGAAGTAGGAAAAAAGTTATCAAATGAAGACCTCAGTAGTAGTATTGGTATAACATATATATTATCAGTTACATGTATGGGGCTGCAAACTGGTGTCTCAGCCCACAGTGACGACCAGAGATTAACCCATGACAGCTGTCTCACAGGATAGGTCCAACATGGATTGAACGCCCATTAAGTATCCCGCACCGAATGCCGTCTGCTGTAAGAGGAGGTATTTTTTGTCCCCTTGGCTTCCTAGTTAAGTAATCGATAAGTTGTGAGCTGTTGCACAGGCATATTCTGGCATTTTGTTTCAAGTCTCACTTGAACTGGTTTACGCAGTGCTTTTGTACAGTGCCACACTGAATATTTGGCTTTCTGAATCTCTGTTTTGCTGTGTGTGCTGGCCTGTTTGTCTGTTTTGTTTTTTCTCCCTAAGCTGTCCCCATGGTCAACATTACAAAAGAGCTTGTATCTAAAGTTTTCCCAGTGTGTAGATTTGCTTGTAGTTTAACTGTAGGTGCTGTTATACATACATACCTTGTCACCACTGGCCAAAAGATCTTTGCCATTGTTTTGAATAGTCAAAGTAAGTGGCACCAGAGCCGCTTGGTGACCCTCACATAAGCCTGTCACCACTCAAATACCGTGTAACCCTGCTGAAAGCCCATCACAAGCCCTAGCAGTGCTTTGCATGCGCATGCTCTGCTTTGAATAGAGACTGTCTCTCTGCCTATTTACATTCTAGCCCTTACATTTGACTGCCACAAGGAAAATGTGACCAAACCTGAATCCCAAGATGACGGGGAAAGACAGCCAGTATTAGTGAGTTTTCTTCCTCTTTAAAGCAAGAAAGGCCATAGTCACTTGAGCAAAAGAGTGGGCTAGCTGTCATGTGACTCTTCACACACACTTGTTCCTCTCTTGGAAGCTTGGAGAGAAAGCATGGGGGGAGGGGTATGATTATTAATGCAGTCAAAGGAGTGTATTTTATGTTTTAAATAAAGTCATGCGTTTGGCTTTGGGCTAGCCTGACCTTCCTTTCCTTTTTTTCTTCCCTTTTTTTTTAATTTAACTCATTCATTTATCTGTATGAAAAAGCTGGTTGTGCAGCTGTTCCAAGCACAAAACATACCTTTGTTAATCTGTGTGACTGATTTTTTTTTTCTTTTCAACATAGATTTCTTAATTGTTTTCATGCAATGACATGTGCAGATGTTAATGCTAGTCTGTGAAATCTTTTTGGCATGATTCTCGTGCTCAATGGTGCCTTTTCATTTTTTTAATTTCTTCTTTATTGTGATGGTCGGACAATTGTATTACAGACCTGCTTATAGTGAATTACATTGTCAGATATTTGTTGAGCTAGTTGTGCCTGCCAATAGCCAAGGCTTGCCATAGCAGCCTGTCTAATAAGAGCACACAGCATCATGGAATGTTTCACTAATCAATCAATTAAACTCCACTGTCAGTCCCATTGATGTTATGTCCACTATCATCAGACATTACCCGCAGCAGGCAGCCACATTGAGGGAGCACACATACAAAATTGTACCCCATGAAGGGAGAGTTTACCCAAATTCCACATATGGCTTCAGTAATATTTACAGGTAGGGTCAAGCTTATTTTAAGTCCTTGTGAAACAGCTGCGTTTAAAGGATATATGTTGTTTTAAAAATAAGCATGCCTCTAAACCTGATGTTTCTGAATATAAAGATGCTCCAAAAACAAAAAGGTGTTTTAACACCCAGACAAGAATTTTAACCATGATTTTTCATGGGCAAATTTCTTTTGTTTAACAGATATCTGAATGAATTTTCAGCCAAGAGTAAATAAGATCGAAGAATTAGTTCTTAGATTCTGTGCAATTAATCTAGCTTTTCTATGACGTAGATCATCAATGTAAAATTAATCTAACAATAAATTAGTCAAGCAGAGATGTCCTCAGCTGAAATGTAGGATTGAAAATAAACTGATCCAAGTTTTTTGGTAGTGAAATGCCAGGTGACACACTGTTATGAGCAAGTGAACAAGTGCACAACAGGCAGCAGCTTCAATTATCATATGCAAGTTTGCGTCAACAGGCAACACAGCAGGGGCTGCGCTGAGTTTTTAAAAAGCGGGGTCAGTTCGCATCTAAGAGGTTTGATACACTGCTTTAGTTTCAGGTGTTGTTTATAATACACATATCTTCATGAAAACATGTTGGGTTGTATAGTATTCATGTAAGAAAGCATTTGTTTGGCATGTTTAGTTAACAGAAAGAGATCAGAAAAGCATCAGTAAATAATGAGCAGGACAGCTATCAATTAATAGGTCTCTTTGCACCTCAGACTTTTTTTTTAGTGATATGGTTTGTGGCATCTCATTTCAGACCTATAGTTTGTAGGATCTAAGAGCAGAACTTGTACCTTTTTTGGTAAAGCTTTGATCTAAATTGTATAGCATCATGAGATAATAGGCAGTAGTTTTGAAATTAGGGCTGGGTGTTGCTTAAAAAACTTACATTATCAGTACTGATACTAGTACCCTTAAAATGGCACCAATACCCAGAGTACTTAATTTTAATGCCCTTTTTATATACTTTATTCAATACCTGTCATGTGAATAGACACATTCCTGAAATAATCCTAATGCATTTTATGCATTAAGTTTTTACCAGACACCATAGGCATGTTGTAAAGCCATACTTTCAATCATTTTGGTGACATCTCATCACACTGAATTGCCAGCTCTGTCAAATACATCAAGCCCAACTTAACCACACCATAGACTGTATGAGTTGTAGCTTCTGAGGTAGTGGGCCAATTATATAGCACATTAAATCAGAGTACGCTGTGATTGGCTGTAACCAAACCAGATGGTTCTTTTTTCCAGATCTGGGAACAAAAAAGATCCAGTGCAGGTATCCTTTGATTGGAAAAGTTTCTATACTCTGCATTAGGTTTTTTCAGTCGTACCTTAAAGGTGTCAAGTACTGATACTCAGCCATAATTGAGGTCTAGTCATTTCAAGCCATAGTAACACTTGAATTTTGAATTGAATTATTTTTTTAAATTATTTCTTTAATTATTTTCTTTATTTGCTGTGCAGAATCACAAGGAGCTGCAGCCTATCCCAGCTCTGATTGGGCAGTAGGTTGGGTGAACACAAGACAATTTTTCAGTCTTAACATTCACAGTTACACTGACAGCACACTGCAATGGGTTGTTATGCACCCATCTATCTAACCTTGAGACTATTAAAAAATATATATAAAAAAAAGAGGGTTTAGCAATGAATTGATAAGCATACTTTCAGTAACAGAAGCAAGGTAACTGTGCATTGTGTCATTGACAGTATGTTGCTTTCCTCAAGATTTTTTGTGTAGTGTGACTGTTGTTCAGGAAATGCAAGGGTTTCACCATACACTTATCTTGCCCCTGGCTCCAAGTGCAGTGATGTGGAAAGGTTTTTGTATCACGCATACAGCTCCAATGTGTCCTGTAAAATGCTTTTTTCTAAAGCCTGCCCCTTCACTCCTTAAAATATCAGGCTTTAATGGACCTGATATCACACAAATTAATAGCATCTAAAGCAAATGTGTGTCAGGTACTTTGTTAATGCATCTGTCACTTGTCTGGGCCCATATTTGTCCTGTATGGATGTTTGAGTGGCCAAATGTTGACTTAACACAAATAGCTGAACAATGAATCCATCTTTGCGGTACCATTCCACTCAGAGTTTATACCAGAATGGACAGGCAGTGCGGTCACACCAAAACTATTCAGTGAATAGGTCCAGGTAGCCTCTTCAACTTATAAAATTGTTGTATTGTAGTGTTTTATTTTCTGTCAGATGAATTGTGTGCCTAAACTGAGTGGAACATCATGATCAGAACTGTGTCAGCTTATGCATACTCATTTGTAGCCCCAAGATTTTGCTCTACTTTCAATGGAGCAAAATGGGTTATGCTGCCCGAGGCTATTCATTTTCAGTTCAGCCATTCTTCTCGAGACCCATAAGGATTTGAAATCCACCTACTCGTCAGACTGTGATTAAAGGAATGATCCACAGTTTGTCAACCTTTGCTTTTTGGCTGCTGTATATCAGTAGGAGGAGTGGCCAGCACATGGTAAAGTATTCATCACACTCGACATTGTCAGGGCAGCGATTCAGACATCTCAAATTTTGCTTTATGTCGAGGTAGTTGCACAATCATAAAACAACTGCATCCATAATCCCTTTTGCCACTAGGGGCAAAGATGGGCATGGTGCTTGTTGAGTATAGCTCCAGTATTCCAGTCACTTTACTTTATGTTTTCTCCTGCCTCTGCTAATGTGTTTCAGAGAGGGGGTGTTTGTATTCAACCTCAAACTTTCTACCTTTCCAGTGCTGTTATGTATCCTTGTGGTTTTATGAATTATTGAAAGCAAAGTTTTGCGTAGAACTAATATCAGTGTTTATTTGCAAACATTTTTCATGATGTTCTTTCAAAGTGTATACATTTCATTAGTTTAAAATGCATGACTTATCCTTTCATATTGCATGAATAACATTTCACTAATCTGTTGGGCCACAGACTAAAGAAATTGACACCTTGAGTTTACCCAAAACTAGCAGTTAGGCTGTATTCAGACTAAATCTGTTGTTGCGTTGATTAGTGCAGGATTGTGCTGTGGTGCTAAGAGGTTTTATTTCCCTAATTCACTGGCTTTCTCGCTACCAGCGCTCCCGCTTCTCATTCAGTCTCTAGCTCATTCATACACCACTGGTTGTCCTGTCTCTCAAACAAAAGGACAACAAACCAGAGGAAGCTTCTTGGTGTCACCTTTTGCAGCATAAACTGCAACCCAGAACATCGTAGCTACATGAAGTAAACCAAGCAAGGACAAAACCAGCAGAGTGTTTGTTTGGTCAATGTACTTTGGTTCAAGAGATGTGTCAGGCTAGGGTTGGGCTGATGGGAAATGCTGTTGCCTTTTTCATATTTCACCCGCCAGTTTACCCAGAAGTGACTGTTGTTATTTCATTTATTTAATCTTTTGTTTTGTCTTGTTAATGCAACATTGCATTTATTTGTTCAATAAAAACACTTATTCAGCTGGCTGGGTCACTATTTGAAGTTAGTCTCTCTATGAACAGTGATGCATTTGAGCAGATTGATATACTACATTTAGTGGAAAAACCCTCATATAGCCTATAGAAAAATATTTTTAAATTCATCCAATTATATTGTCTAAACTTTTTTATTTTTGTATTCATATTGAAACTCTGGCATTTCCTGACACTATCATTTAATCATGTCACAATGTATTCATTCATACTGATGCTAGCCAGACAGGGAGAGTATGGATTAGCCCTTCTCCTCCACGGTGCCTTCTGTTTGGTAGAGAAACACCATGTCAAAGTGTGTGTGTTGGGGAGAATGACAAAGTGAGTGAGATTGGATGGGGCTTTTAAGAAATGTCCTGGAGCAATCCCCTTCTGTCTTCTCTTACTGCATCATCAGCCCCCTTGTTCCTGCCTTCTTTGTGACCTGGTTGTGTTTCAGCTACATTTACCATGCATCACTTCCCCACAGCACTTAGACGGACCCTCACCCCTCACCCCTCACCCACCACCCAGACAAAAAAAAAAAAAAAAAAAAGACAAGCACTTACAGTATCATTTCGCCTCTGATGTGCACTTGTTAAAAAAAATCCCTAAACAGGGAAAATAATACTAACATAAGCTAATAGTTCTATCACGGATTTTCTGATCATATTTATTATCTCAGACTGTGATCAGAGTTCTTTCATATTAAATTACTAGCAATTCCAAATATGAACTAATTAATGTACTTTTCTACATCACACAGCTTCAGGGTGCACATTTATCCTAAAGTAGGGCTACAGAAAGTTAGTAAAGCGAGGTGATGTGGCACTAAGGTTTACACACAATCGCTTAATTTCCAGCATAATGCTGGGAATGGATCAGGCATTATTAAACCAACACAAATTTATCAGAGGAGCTCTGGATCAGGTCACTGTTATGAAATGCTAGCAGCTTATTTGACATTACTTTGACTGATCATAATGTTTCCTGTTTGGCAGTTAGGGTTAGTCAGTGGTTAAGCTGTCATTACTGGTTAGACTGGAGGTTCTGAAAACAACATATGCCTGAGTCAAAGTGAGAGAACACAGGGATAGGAGAATGCTTTTAATATTGCAAAGGGTTTTCTTACACAGGATGGGTGGATGGAGAGAAGAAGAAGAAATGAGGTGGCTTCTCTCCAGACAGAGTGCTTCTAAAAGCCATTCCAGTTGGATCAAGACCTGAAAGTGCAGCCCCATAGTAAGCCAGGAATAGGGGTTTTAGAGCCATCTCTGATTTCACCATTCTGGCTTTGACCTAAGTACAATGTGTGTGAGCATTTCAATCGAAATGTATGTTTGAAAACTTTTTCATAGCTTGTGTAAGTCAGAATATGATCTGTTAACCTTGTTTGCTTTTGAGATTCCTGTGCACGTTCACATCATGGAAGCTGATGGATGAGATTTGTTTTACTTTCAGATTTGTATTGTGCTGTAACTACAACCGTACACTTTCACACCACCTGCATTTTCAAACCACGTGTGATGTTAAAATGAAACCAGGCACATATATGGTGAGCAGATCACTGGCAAGAAGTTATCGGTGTGAAGTTGCATTTTGATCTTGCATTGCAAACACCTAATTTTCCTATAGTCTCACAAAAAATCAATACTGAAACAAATTAACACTGAAAAAATATTGTTAAAGAATTACAAGTCTCAAGCAGTAGGCTCTGGAGTTAACACAGATGGGGCAAACGGGTGGGTGTTGGGTGAAACGGTTGGTGGGTGTGGTTCAGTAGAAAGAAAATGGTTCACAACAAGGTCTGTCAATTATCTTGAGGAACCAGGTCATGATTTCTGGAAAGAGACTTTACTGTTAAGGGATTCAAATGTTTTGGGGTTTTTGTGCCACTTCGAGCACCACAAGCTGAGTGACAACTAGTCCCGTTATAGTCAAGAGAAGGCAGACATTTTATGGCTAATATCTACAAAACTCAACTCACACCACACCCGCATCAATCGATTAATAGTACTACATGCCAAGAAAACATACGCATTTTTAATTTTGGGGTGAGGTGTCTCTTTTTAATTTAAGTATTTGGCTCCAAAAAATTTAGCTTTATTTACATGGTCTCCTCCCTAGTATAACCTTGGCCAAAATGTTACACTGTATTCACCCAGAAACCCAAATTCCAAAGCAAGTGATGAATGTCTCAGTTAAAATTTATGTTGATTGTGTTGGTCAGGTTAAGTCACCACCAATAAACAACATTTACAAGAATTGAGTATATATCAAGAGTGAATTCAGAACTACTCTCTTATGACTTTTATACTATGCCTTGAACATACATTAACAACCATGTACAAAACATAGAAATTAAATGTCATATGCCTCATGTGTCAGGTTAATTGTGGTTACTGCTGTATGTTAGTTCCTTCTTTGTATCAGGAATGTACTCCCAGTAGCTCAACAGAGTGACTTGTCTCATGACATCTCTACTCATTGTACTCAGCATTTTACATTCAGTCAGTCTTGATTATTTGTTTACCAGCATGGGCTAGGCCTAATCTTAGTTAGACTGACCTAATTTTGTATGAAGTGCTAGCCTGTCCCCTGCTGTTGCAGCACCACACACAGCGCCTCCTGCTGATCCACCACCGTCCCCTCTGATTTTATCCCTACATTTGTCTGTTAGCATAAGCCCGCCTGTCAGGATGTCCTGTGTGACCTGTTATTGTAATGCAGCTGATTGCACAGCCTGGTTCAAAGCTGGGATGGACACTGGCAAGTGCAATGGTAGTAGCAGAAACCACACAGCAAGTGTATTTGTAAAGTGTGTGCACTGTCGCCACATCCGCTCAATGTTTTGACAAAGGGAAGAGAGAGAGACGAGCACAGCAAGGGAAACACCCTTAAAAAGGAAACGCCTGCTTACAGAGGCTGCGCGCTCATATTAAGGTGGAAGCAGCATGCTGACACAGATGATCAGTTGCCGAGGCACTGTCACAGGCAGTTACTCACTGATTTGCAGCGAAAACTGGTCCCTTCCATATACCTTATACTGTAGGTTACAAGGAGCAGTGACTCAACCACAACCTAAATGGCACTCTCATGCTCTACAATGTAAGATCCCGCAGAGAAGCGAGTTAGCAGGAACAATCAGACAGGGGAGATGGGATGCATCCCTCATGAAGACAAGGGGTGGGGCAGCTGGTATCCAAGCAGGAGGGCGTAAATTATTAAACCCACCATCTCTACCCCACCTTTCGTACACCACCTTGTGTTTAATATATGGCTGTATGTCTTAGTCTTCAGTTAGGCATTATGAAAAAAAAAACAATAATATAATGCCAATGGTTGATACTGAAAATATTGCAGTGGCTGATATAACACGGCTCAAACACCCAGTGTTTTTTCTGTTCTACTGTTTACTTTCTGTGGTAACATAAAGGATGTGAAGAATCTTAATGCAATTTTTGGAAAATGTTAATTGTCTTTATTTTTCAGTGTCCCTAGCCCAAAATAATGTCCTCAATTGTCTTGTTTTGCCCACAACCCAAAGATATTCAGTTTACTGTCATAGAAGGCTAAAGAAACAAAACATTCACATTTGAAACTAGAATTAGAAATTTTACACTAAAAAGAAATATTCAAACCAATAATAGATAAAATGTTTCTGCAGTCCACTGAAGACCAATTTTTAGCTTTGCATAAAGACTTAACAGAGGAAAAAGATGCATTCTCCAGATATGGTCTGCTTAGCCTGTAATGGGAACAGGTATGAATACTTAGTACCTTTTTAAGATATTGACTGAAATAACCCATTACCAAGTTGTATTGAAATTTCTCCAGTAGTGCTGCCACTGATAAAAGATTTTCCTATTAGACTAGTAGTTGCCAGTTTAAGCCAGTAGTTGTCAAGTCATCACATGTTTATGACGTTAATGTATTTATTTAAATATATATTTTTGGGGCACAAAGCTTGCCCCTGTTAAATGCTAATGTCTGAAAGTATAATCACTCTGAATGTGTTGCAACAACCAGCAAGGAGACTGAACATTTTGTCAGTTTATTTATTTACACAGTATAACCTTTTTGTTTAAAACACAGGAATAAATAACTTCCAACTTGACAAAAAAACACACATTCGTGGACTTATCAAGCCTATGGACAATGATACTATATTCTTTGTCAGCCAGCCTCCATTGGTCTTTGAGGCTGTATCCTGTAGAACAGCCAACTGAGCTAACTTGCTAATGGCAGCTACCGTACAGTTAGCAGCGGTGCACCTGAAAAATTGGTCCATGTTGCAACAGTACCCCAGGCCTAACAGCAAGGCACGAACTCCCAAATGGCATTTGAGGTAGTTTGTTTTTTTTCTTTTTCCTTCCTCCCAAGGAATAACGAATAAATGAAAACATGGTCAACTAAGCTTTTTGGCATCGATAAACGGTTATGTCGATTATTAGGGGGCAGCGCTATTCTCAAGTCATACGATACCTGCATTTGAACATTTTTGTACCCAGATCTAGAAAAAAAAAAACATTTGTATTGTTTTGCTTGCAGCCAATCACACAGGAGTTATTTGATTTAATGTGATATGCAATTGACCACTTACTGCAGCAGCTACAACCCACACAGTCTGTGTCTGTGGTGTGGTGAAGTTGAGCATGGCATATTTGACAAAGCTGGCAGTTAAGCCTGCAAGATGCCACAAAAACATTTAAAAGTATGGATATACTACATGCCTGTGGCATCTGAACATAAATGCATAAAATGCAGAAGGATTATTTCAGGAATGCTTCTGTTCACATAATGGGGTTTCAAATGAAGTAGGAAAAAAAGATATCAAATGAAGTACTCTATTGGTATCCTTTAAGGCTACTGGTATTGATATTGTAATTTTTTGAATGATACATAGCCCTAGTCTGGACAGCGTTTATAGAGGAGACAGATGATAATCAGGACTAATATTGTAGTGTAAGTGGTGTTGAAAAATCCCTGCCTGTGAGTCTGATCTTAAAATACAGTATGGCAACTTATAATTGGACAAAGAAAATTTTACTCCAAGGAGAAAATGCTAGTGAAATCCCCATCGCTGACAAATGGTGTTCATCTAGCACATCACATAAATGATCATTAAATTAATTCCACAGTAGTGAGGCACTTGTTATTTTGTCCATTGTGCATACATAATGAGAATGACAAGCATGTAGTGGCAGCACTACAAGTTTTAAATGTTACATTTTCATCATAAAATGAACATTATACATTTCACAAAGATGGCTGTTAATTGCACGCTTATTGTACTGCACTGCATTGTGTTGTTTAGCTTTTTCTGTGCTGACCCCCTGTACAATATGTACAAGACTTTTTTCTGTCTGCACATTTGCACAGTGCATTTGGCTGAAAACCAGATGAGGAGCTATATTTTGGGAAGGCCAAGAAAACCAGGGTGAAGTAAGCGCAGGCCTTCTCTGCTCAGTCTTTAATGCTGGGAAGCTTACCAAGCTTTGCTCCCCTTCACCAAGGGGTTAATTAGCAGCTCCCCTCCCAATTGTCCTCTGCTTGTTCATTCTCATTAGTTTAATCTGGCTCTGTCCTCCAGCTTGCCTCTCTTGCCTCTATCCTCTTGTGCACCAGAACATCTCACTGCCTGCCCTACTCCTTATGTCATCAGGGTGGAGCCTTTCGGCTACCCCAAAAATCTGCCACCAAACTCCACCAGACCGTCCTGTGATTTATATCCCTTCACACCTGCCGCCCTACTGTGTTTATTAAGTCTTCATTTGTTTTATTGTTTTTGGTAAGTTGTGTTCAAGTCTTTGAATTAAATATATATGATGAAATTGTCCTCAGTCTGGTTATCAGATGTCCATTATTGATTTAAATTAACTCAGTAGTGTGTGCCATGTGCCATATCTCATCGCACAACATATACTATTTTCTATATCATTCTATAAATACACTATCATCTATGTACTGTCTTCAAATAAGTTTTCTTGAACACTTTTGTGGTCTCAGAACAAGATATATCACTATCGATAGGGTAATATGACACTATATTTCATCTTAGATTTAGGATTCAGCCTGACTGATACTGGATTTTTATGGCGGTGATAATAGGTATTGAAAAAATTCCAATATACTATATTCAGTTCATTTTTAAGCCATTTTGCTGAGCCCTATTCAGAAATATGATAAAAATCTATTCAAACATTCACAACGTTTTTCTATCTTTAAGTAAATTAGATTTTAACTAGATTTTTAAATTATTACAAGTTATTTAAATGGTTAAATATCCTCAAAATCCATTCCTTTTTTTTGATCAGTCCTCTCTTTAAAATACATTTTATCTAGAGAGGAAGTCCTCTCTCAATTTTTTATCCGCAGAAATGCTTTCTGATTAAGAAGCTCATCTGGCCCACTTATGAATGTGTATGGTGTGAAAATGAATGATGCATGTATGATCATTGCCATATGGGAAGGAGAAATACCAATGAAGTGTGTTTGTGTGTGTGGAGTCAAATTACACTTCCTCTCTCCTTGTCACTGTGTTGTGCTCGAGATGTCGGAGCTGATAGGAGTGGCTGGAAAATGTGAAGTCTGCTTCCCTCCTCCTCTTTCTCCTCCTCCTCCCCCACCACCTCGCTAAAAATAGCTGGCAGAAAGAGAAGGCAGTGAAGTCGAGGCTCTATCTGTTGGGCTGCCAGTGGTTTCAACACTCCCACCACCAGCACAAGAGGAAAAAGAGTCTTCTGAATCACACCTCTAATACTAATACTAATTGCCAGTGAAGAGTACTGCCTTATTTTATGTGTTTGTCAGAGGTAAATCTTTTATATTTAATCAATTTAAAATTAATCTCATCTTGGAATTTAACATTTTTAGAAGTGATGTTATTTTTGAGCACAGAGACCAGTGAGTGAAACATTAAATTTCTAATTCATTCATACAAACCAATCTGAAATTGACACAATTTTAAGACCTTTTTTGTTTTGTTTTAGAAGAGCAAACCATGGAATGTTCTTGACAGGCTGCATCGATCACCTGACCTCAGCCAAACTGAGCATGTGTTTCACTTGTTTAAGGCCAAAGTTAAGACAAAAAAACCCCCCGAAAACAAGAAAGAAGTTAAGATGGCTGCAGCACAGGCCTGGCAGAGCAGGACCTGGAAAGATAGCAAGCCTTTGCACAAGTAAATGAATTGTAGACTTGCAAGTTTTTGATTGCAGAGGTTTTGAAACCAAATGCATGTGATAAAATGGTTGGAGGCCATAACAATATAGATCACATTCTAGTCTTGTTATCATTTCTGCCGCTGCAAGTTGACTTTATACTGGCTTTTTTTTTTTTTTTTGCTCCACTTTTTTCATGCTCCCCTTTTACTCTTTTGGCATATATTTACCTGTGACTAATGACTACAGAAATAAATACCTAGTAAATGATGTGATATTATTTTGCAATATGATATTTCTAGATGAATTGATCAAGATTGTCCAAACACGTCATTTGCCTCATTGTCATTTAAAACCAGGACAACTAGTGCTTGCTTACAGACAGAATAGATGATGTTCACATGTTGTAGCAGCCACAAGGCTCATGGGACCAGTCAGCAACCTTTAGCACTGCAGACTCCACCCCCATAGTTCCTGGGCCATGGGAAAGCACTACCTCAGGAGCAAGAACGTTTTTAGGAGCATGGTCTGTGGCCCTTTGCATTGTTCCTCTGCAGAATGACAGCCCTAAGGCAAAAACATGGAATCAGACAAGGATACAGAACATAGGAAGTTTTGTAGATTGTAGTACAATACTTCAGTGGCAGGGTAGCTGAAAGGTTTATAATAATTTGGACAAAATTGTCAACAGAAGTGTGATTGTTTAGTCATTTATACATTGCAATGTATGAATCTCCCTAACCTAGACTTCACCAACTCGTGGAACATCTCCTTGGCCTAATATGCCTTTTTTTTATCAGATGTTCAGGTTTTACAGTTTCATGTGTTTCCAGTTTCTAAAACCTTTTGACCCATTGTTGTAAAGGCCACCAGTTGGTTACATTACCTCTTACATAGAGGGCTATTACAAAGAAGACAAGAATTAGCCAATGATATTACCATGAGGCGTTTTTATCACCAAGATTAGGGGGTTAAGACGCCTTGCTTAGATGCAGACCCATTTAGCAGCACTGGCCAATCAGGTGACAGGTAGCTACTGAGATGTCAGATGCTTGAAGGATAAAGTGTTCATTCAGAACGTCTCAACACTCCCCAGGACATAGGACCTATATCGAAACTCAGAGAAACAGGGAGGTAAGGTGTTTTCACAGTACAAATGGTACTGTAGGTTACTTGTGTTTGACAGATGGGCAGTAATGTTATTTACTGTATTTCCTATAAGGATATGTAGTTTTATAAATTTGTCAGGGTAATTGGTCCTTGGTATGGGGGAGAAGAGAGAGCATTGGAGGATGACTTCAATCATTTATGTCAGGGGATGTGATCACTGAAATTATCAAATATACTGGATCTAACTGTTTCAATGGGTGGCTGCTTTGGAAACTTTTGTCCGCTGACTAGATGTGACTTATACAGGCACTTCAACTAGTAATGATTGTACCACTAATAATCTGCCTTCCATCAGTGGCCAACATGCCCTACACACCTGTAGTTCATAATTTGTAGTATTTTTCTTTTTCGTAGAAATTGTTTTCTTTCTATGGAGAGTGAAAGTGTCAGTGCTAAGAGCGTCAACCAGAGGATTGGGGTCAGCGGGATAGCCACTGCTTTTAGGATCATCAGCAGGTTTTGTCTTAACCGGATTTGGCTGGAGGAGCTGAATCAACTGTGTCCCAGGATTACAGGGATGACATTGGAGGAGAGTTTAGAGTCCAGAGGCCAGAGCATTGACAACTTCGCCAAACCTTGCCCATCATCTTGGGGTTCCAGTAGTGCAACAAAGCCCAAGCTGGTCTGCTGGTCTGCTTTCCTGATATCTGGACTCTTAATCCTTGCTTTGTTTTGACAGTCCAGTAGAGGGTACGTCTGTGGTCAAATGGATTTTTTTTTTTTTTTACTTTTTTTTTTTTGACTTGACTTGACTTGACTGTTGAGGAATGGTTATTAGCTGCTCCATGTGGCCAAATATTTGCCCAAGTGTTTACTATTATTTGGGAGGGAAGACTGAACAACTTCAA
This sequence comes from Lutjanus erythropterus, assembly GCF_056507025.1. NCBI lineage: Eukaryota > Metazoa > Chordata > Actinopteri > Lutjaniformes > Lutjanidae > Lutjanus > Lutjanus erythropterus. The sequence goes on from NC_139322.1 coordinate 31,651,767, forward strand.
CATCATCCTAAAAATTAGCTTAAGCCTAAAGTAGCTGCCGAGTGCATGTTGCTAGGTAACTGTTTCAAGCTGAAAGATTTGGGCTGTTGTGATTCCCTGCGACTTTGTCTGGGCCTTACAGATTGAATTTAGAGATACTGGGGTCCTCGGGTTTGTTTTGATAAAGTAACATTTCCATAAATTCATTATAAAAAAAAAAAAACAAAGCACATAACGTCTTTACACTTTGCCCATGGTCTTACATATAATTTGGTGCACTAGCATTCAAAGTATAAATGTACAATTACTTAATTGTACATTTTGTGGGTTAACTACCAACATGAAATGAGCAGTATGTGGTGTATATGTTGAGCCTCTCATTTCTTGTCTCCTCCAGATCAGCAAGAGTCTAGGCGGCGGAGCGAAGCACACCATTAGCAGAGGAAAATGAGTGAACTGGATCAGCTACGCCAGGAGGCTGAGCAGCTCAAGAACCAGATCAGAGTAAGTCCTTCATTGTCCTCTGGTCGGCCTGTTTTTAGTTTTCCTTTAATATACAAATCTAGGTTGAAATTTTGTCCATCAAGTTTTGTGTTCTGAAGACTGATATGTCAAATTGTTGTTGATGAAAGCAAACTTTTCACCGAGAAGCTTACAATTTATGCTTCTATGTTAATGCTGACATTAGGGCTCAGGCTGTTTGCCTGGGGCAAGTAACATGCCATGCCAGGCTAGTATATCTAACAACTCACTCGCCCAGCCAGGCAAGTGGTAAAAATGAATTAAACTATTTTGGTTATTGATTAAGCATTTAAGTAATATTTAATGCAAAGGCAGAAAATGCTGTTTTCAGCCTCACAGATATGGAGAGTTTCTGTTTTTGTCCATTTATTATCATAACAATCTCAATATCTCTGACCTTTAAAGACATCATCATGGACTTAAAAAGCTGTGAAGGACATTTTTCACCTTTTCTGACATTTTATAGACATTGCAGCCCTAGATTAACCCTGACCATTACCTTTAGTCATTGTTGTTATTTGAGCTTGCTAATGAATAAAACAGTTGATACAGAAACGTAACAATTGGCTTCTGGAAAGTACATTTCTGACCCACTTGCCCAACTGGGCAAGTGAGGGGAAAAGAACATTTATGTTGAACCCTGTAAAGATATAGCACAAATTAAGCTATTGTTTCAGAGTTAGCCTGATGGGTCAGTGTGTGTCTTGGCTAAGTATAGGTTACATTTCTGTTGGCTCAAATTATAAAATTCACTGAAACCATTGTCTACGATGCAGCATGCTCGATCACCAAAGACAATGGGTAGGGCACAGCCCAAAGCACCAGCCAAATCTTGGTAAAATAATGGAAGTGGCTCATACATTTTCTTCTCTCACCAGCTGGAAATCAGTGGGTATCTATTGAGTGCCTGATAAAATTTGAACATTCACTAACCATTTGACTGGTGTACAGAAAAGTTTATTTTGCACCCTGAAAGTACGATGACAATATTTGTCATGAGCTGCTATACTAGATATCACACATTGTGACAGTAAGTTAAACTTGCTGCTAAGTTGCTAAGCATAATTGTTAGCATTGTTGTTGTACCTTAATTCTTAACATGCAGTATTTGTCCCTTTTCTTACTTGGCTCCATGAATGCATAGTGACATTTACTTTAGTATTCAGAAAGATTACTACCATTGCCACAAGGAAGTTAAACCTACTACAAAGAGTTTTTACCTTGTTTAAAACCGTCTCATTTTATCACTGATGCCTGTACATGACCTGCATAAGTTAATGAGACCATCAGCGAGATGATTGGCTATTTCTTGTTATAGTAGTAATATTAATAATTTATAGTCATTCTTAATACTTGCCATTGGGTTGGAGTCTCTTCAAAATCAGATGAAACAACCCTGTTTACATTTTCAGAGACAAAGTTACATTGAATAGTATGCTAACCAGTTAAAGGATTATGGTGGAAATACTACAGTTCTTGTCCACAGGGGCCTCCAAAATCAAGCCCCAGATATAAAAGACCATGTCACTGGGGTCATCTTGTAAATATAGTGCAAACTTCAATAGCTCTTGAACTACAATGTGGTGGTAGTTTGTGACCGAGACATGCTATATATGGGTCTGAGTATTTTTTAAGATATATAAGTAATACAATATGAATTTTATTACCATTATCAGATCTACACTTTTCCTGTACAGTCTGTGCCATAAACACAATTTGGTTTATTGATTGAGACTCAGAAAGTATAACTCATATACAGTCCTGTTGATTCACTGATGTTAAGCTAATAGTGAAGAGTTTGTGGGCTGAAACAGATTTGACTGTGTTGTTGTATTTCAGGATGCCAGGAAAGCGTGTGCGGATGCTACCCTGTCTCAGGTAAGGAATATGTTCATATCATGATCTTCACTCACCATTATTTATTATTGAACTGATAATATACAGTATGCTATTAAATATAATAATAAATATAATGAGGTTCATTTGATGGGTGGTTTGGTGGGTGGTGTTTACAGTGGGAGCATGATTTGAAGACTGCATTCTTTTTATGTTTTTGTTAGTCATATCTTTAATTTTGTCCTAGAAATAGAATTGCCGCCTCACTATGCTACACTGCTTGAAGTCTGAGTGCAAACAGCAGAATGAATATATAGCAGCATTGAAGTGACATTTTCTCACATCTTGATCTCATTTAGATCACAGCTAACATCGACCCTGTTGGACGAATTCAGATGCGCACTAGACGGACACTGAGGGGGCATCTGGCTAAAATCTATGCCATGCACTGGGGCACCGACTCGAGGTAATTTCATTCAACTCCATTTTGTCCATTAACTAAATATTTCATTCCATCAGCCCAGCCCCCTTCACTTATATGCAGGAAATGGATATAAAAGCAAGCTTGAGTGTCTTTGTGCTAGTTACTTCTCCTAAGGGTCCTTGTCAAATCATGACCTTCCACAATAGCTCAATCACGTCCAAAAGCTGATTTTTTTTTTTTTTTTTTTTAAATCTGTCCAAAGCAATATATCAGATAATCGTATACTCAGTGTTCTAACAACTCAGCTCAACAGTAGCACACAAGCCAAATGCACAATAGGTAATGCGTTAGTGTTGAAGGCACATTCAGCATGCATCAGCCACTCTATCTTAGAGTGTGTCTACTGTGTTGTGTGTATGTGTGTGCTGTGTTTGTGTGCATTGGGGGTGGGGTATGTGGGTAGGGAAAATACTCAAAATGGAGTCAGCCTTTGTTGGAGAGCTCTGCGTTGAGGCTCGATAGCCGAAGCAGATGAAGCAACACTCCTCATTTCACATAAAGCCTTTCCCCTGGAGTTGTATACACCTCTCACCTCAGCAACCAGCAAGTTAATCACTGTGGTGCTGGTGTGCGTCAGTCCACAGAGAGGCTACTGCAAACTGCTATGTCACTTCATCATCCTCCCAGTCATATACCCAAGAAAAAGTCTAGCACTGTGTTTACCCACTGTCAGCTCTTCCTGTTTGTTTGTTTCATCTGTTAATTTTTCACCTCAGAGGAGTTGGGGTATTTATTAGACTACCTGCTGAGATTCAGCCACCCAGAAAGAAGGTCACATGAAGATGTTTTGACCCAGAGCCGAGGCTAAGTCTGGTATTTTTAGCCCTTTGGCGACATGACTTGAAAACAGCCAGGGATGGGTTACTTTTCTGTTGGAGAACGATACCTATCAGTTAGTTACAATTGGTGCCCATCATTAACCAGTAATTAAATGTTCAGGTTGCTATACTCTGTGGAACCAACAGCCATACAAATGTTTATCATGTAAAACGTAAAATGACCAGAAGACGCAAAATTTTATAGTTGCAGTACAATACTTAAATGTGACAAATCTAACATGGCCACAAAACGTTTTTCTGATAGAAAAAAAAATAAATAAAATTCTTCATAATAATACTTTTTTAAATGACATTAACAGATGGGGGCTTGAATGTAGAACTAGATTACCTTCATCCTCATGAAATTATAGCTCATGTCCCACATAAAAAGATTTTTTTATAACCACAGTTGAACAGTTGTTTGGTTTTTGTCATTTTTATTTTTTATCGCTCTACTAACACAAGACTACTCTTGTTATACTTGCCTTGTTTTTTTGTTTTTTTCTAAAAAGTCATGTTGATTTCACTAAGATCAAAATGTTGCGGGCGATGTCAGATGGGCATCAGTGAAAAGATGTTATGCACTATTTTTATTAGACTATTAATTGTTTCTCACATAAGCTCTTAGTCCTGGGTACCTGAGTGCATTCTGTTTAGCATGGAATCCATTTATGTCAGCTGAAATTCGTATGTAGAATGGCAGGAAAGGGGAAGTGACTGAATTTCAAGTCTCTTAAGCTGAATAAGTCTCCTCCGTGTGTTTGACTGTATCACAGTTATTCAAACAGACCTGATGAAGGATGAGCAAACGGTGAATTTGTGTTTGCACAGAATCAGGTTTTTGTTCGTCGTTAAAAAGTGATTATGGGGGGGAAAAGAGTAATAAATATAATGAACATGGTTTGATTTGTTAATCATAAAAAACATTGGGTGTCTGTTCCCAATCCTGTTGATGTCAGAGCTCTGTTCTGAATAGAAACTGAACACCTCAAAGCATTGCATCATCACCTCCCAGCTGACACATACACACACACACTCTCTCTCTTTCACTTGCTCACATTGCACTGGAAGTTAATATGGAGCCTACTCTGAAGTCAGTACATTTTCCTGCTTTTGACATCATGCAAGACTTTATTTTAAGTTGAATGTTTCATTTTAAAGCAGTGAAGCTGACGCTACATTTTCTTGTAGACTAAAACTCCCAGCACAGATTAAACCATTCTGTCCCTGGCATATTATCTGCTGCAGTGTGCACATGTGAGCGTGTTCCCGCCAGCCCAGTAGTTAAGATTTGCAAAGTCCCAGCAGGCCTTGGTGTGTTCACTCCTTTTCCTGTTCCTATGTGCATTGGGGCTGTCACTGTGGTTACTCTTGTCGGATTCACCCAGATAGCAGAACACAGCCACAGAGGTAGCTGAGTGCTGTCGCTAGAATGAAGAAGCAAGGTTTGGAATGATTCCTGTCAGAATAGCTATACTCACCATGCAGACTGCACTTTGTGTTTCTGAGTTACTGGTGATACTGAAAGTAAATAATTATCTGGAAAGTACTTAATACTGTATTATAATCACACAGAAATTAATCAGTATGCCTTAGCTCTATTGTAGGATTAGCATGGTCCATTCTGTAGAACGATACTGGGATACTGATTTAGCTGCAGGTTTAAAATAAACCAATGATGAATTTATTTGGGCTGAACAATTTTGAAAAATGTCAAATTACGATGATTTTGCCTGATAGAGTATGACTTGCAATATTAAAGGAAATTTTTATTTTTATGTCATTACTCATATTTTAATTGAAAAACATTGACACGAATATGGTGTGATTTTTGTAGGGATCTGTACCAAACAAAGATGTTTTATTAAGTCTGTAGAATATGATGTGTAGGCCAAGACATCTCTGCAGTTCAACAATATTTAATTTTTAATGGTATTTTGACACAAATTTTGCCTTTGACAAATATTGCACCTGCGATGTGAGAATTGCAGTTGGCCATATTTCAGTTTTGATAAAAATTTCAATTAATTCTTTCGTCCTAGTATTTGTCTGATAGAAAGCTACTAGGTTAAAAGCCTGTAAAGTCATTAAGAAACATGATTTGACTGCTTTAACTCAATATATCATGGCTCTTGTTTATCAGCCCATCAAAGTTTTTGGAATTTACTGGTGGGGCTTTTGCAGATTTGTCATGTTTTTTAACGAAGGTTGAAGATGACACCTTTATCGAACATCACATGTTAAACTTACAACTCTCTGGTCATATTTACTCAGAAAAATGCATTGTCCTTCATGTTTTGTCCATTATATACATATATATATATATATATATATATATATACATCCAACACACAAGCGGTTGAAAGATTTTTTTTCTGTGTGGTAGCACGTGTACAATTTACAGAAAACCTGCTTGTTGTTATTCTTGTAGCTGTAATTGTCTGTGGGACTGGTAATTTTAAATTGTTCCTTAGTTTAATCTCATCTTTCTTTTCATCAGGCTTTTGGTCAGCGCCTCCCAGGACGGCAAACTCATTATTTGGGACAGCTACACCACAAACAAGGTAACACCACCATATTCCAATGAACTGAAACCATCCTAATACCCTGTACTTCTTGTGTTGAATTAATGTTTATTATTTTCGGGACTCGTGAACAGTAATAATTCCATGCTCTATCATTGCGACAATGGAACCATAAAACCAAATGTCAGCATTTTATGATAGAATATCATATGTCTGTCAGCTTTCCTTAAAGACGGGCGAAACTTGAACCGAAAAGCCAAATGCAAAACCATCCTTGGCTTATGATATTAAAATACCTGTGATACTGCATTGCTTGAATATTTCACCAAGCTTTAATCTTAAAATTTTGCCAAGCAGGGGCCATCAGATGTCTCTTTGCACCAGTACAAATCAAATATTTGGAAAAAAAAAAAAAAAAATTTGAACAAACGGGATATATGAAATACATAACTGATGCCAGAATAATTAGTTGAGGAAATCTAAATATGAACAGACTTAGTTTAGTAAATGGCTGTCAGGTGAACCACTGTCTTTACCTCTTCACTAGATCTTAAGTCAGCAATAATCATTACCCCCTCCATTTCTGGCAGCAAGTTTGATTTAGATTGACAAAGTGCTGAGTTCATTATAAAACAATTCACAAGTGTTCGAGGGTGCCAAGTAATGCTATTTATAGCAGGCCTTGTGCCCTTGAAAGGTTAAGTTAATATTGCGGACAGACTTTGTCACATGCCCTCCCCTCTCTCTCCCATCTGTCACTGCATACTATCTAATATTAAATCTTCCTCCTCTCTTCCAGGTCCACGCCATCCCGTTGCGCTCCTCCTGGGTGATGACGTGCGCCTATGCACCTTCTGGGAATTACGTTGCCTGTGGAGGCTTGGACAACATCTGCTCCATCTACAACCTGAAGACCCGCGAGGGAAACGTGCGCGTCAGCCGTGAGCTGGCCGGACACACAGGTCTGCTGGACACATCCATTCACATGTAGCCATCTGACCATCAAATCGGTATTATTTTGATGGTCAGATCAGTCTGCCTGCAGATCATATCTGCGCTGATACTAAGTATCTTTTATTAAATGGCGGTAATTTTCTGCAGTTGGAAAATATTCTATAGGCTGTGGCACCATAAAAATTGTGTTTGGAACCCAGACTCACATAGTTTTGTGTGAATAATGTATCTGTGGTGTTTGCTGGCATTTCTCTGTGTGAATGACAAGAAATAGACAAACAGCTTAGTTCCTTTAAGCTGTATCTCTCTCCTACTCAGGTGGTTTACAATGACACTGGAGACGATGACCCAGTTTATATGAACTTATTTTAGCATCAAGAACCAATTTTAAATTGTTTCTGAAAATATGATTCCTTTGGAAATTTTAATTTTTGATTCTGAATATTAATTCCTACACAAATGTCACTCAGGACTAACTGTGTATCAACCTGCCTACCTGTCTGGGCCTGTAGACAGGCGAGTTGAAGGCATGCATATCTACGACTTGGACTTTCAAAAACTTTAATGTCTTCTGAGAGGCAAATTCTGGTACAGCACAGAAATATATAGACACATTAAAAGCATGTCAGAAAAAGACAATAAAATCAATAATCTAATCAGACATTCTGTGCAGCTGTCATGTACATTGTCTCAGTCAAGGCAGTGTATGTATGTGTATTAAAGTGTATGTCAATAACTACATACCAAAAGAAATCATAAAAAGAAGAGTGACTATGCCGTACAGTCTGTATGTATTTCAGGTTTTCTGCACCCCCTAGTCTATGTATTTTTCCAAGAATCACAGTGGCCACAGCATCTTGTAATGCTTTTGTCTTATTAAATTGTAATATATTGTTCTCAGTAGTTACCAAGGTGTATGATTAACAAGGGAATAGCACCTCAATTTAGCAAAAGCAATGCTACAAAGTACTTCAGAAGGAAGTACTATACTGTTACAGTATAGTAGTCTGAGTAAACCCCAAAATATTTAAGAAACCATAAGAGACCACTGTTCTGGTGGTTAGCTAATGTTAGCTTAGCTCAGTGTTTCCACTGGTAACTTTTATTTATTTAATCTGCATTTCACACAACTCTGCTGTGAAGACCACAGAATTGACACTCAAATAATCAGAATTGAGAATCATTAAGAACCAAAATCGATATGCAGAATCAGAATTGTTGAAATCGTAACCCTAATGATAATCTAACTTCTATCAGGTAGCATAGTCAGGATTCAGGGGTCACAGGCTAGGAGGGCCCTTGAACTTGGACCAATCCTGCTTTCAGGAAATACTGAATTCTATTTAGGATCCTCATTAGCATTCAATGGTCCCTGCTGAAATTTACTAATTATACTATGGTTAGCAGTAATGCTGTAGAGAACCTTTGGCTTTTAATGAATTAATGGATATCTACTCTAAGATCTGTAGACATTAGCTTGCCAAAATGGCAGCGAGAAGTATTAGGAAAATGTGAAAAATCAATAGACAACACTTAGCTTGGATCGTGTTCACCCGGCCAATGTGCGCTGCTTTCTACAAAAGGACACCTAACTGACAAGAGGGGTCCAAAATGTCCCGTTCTCATAATGTTATCATGACAGAACACTCAGTCGCTGCATTTTTGGGACAGTTTAACACATTTCTCACAGAGATCATACCCCATTCTAATAATTTGGAAAACTGTGTGAATCTGTGTGGTATCAGGTGGTAAGGATAAGACACTTGGACTGATGAGAGTATTTTACATATTCTAACTCCTACAGACAGTCAGAGAAATGTAAGCCATTTTATTATTTTCTTTGTGTATCAACCTCATGCACTGGTGTAAGTCAAATTATTCTCCCCACACCAGAGAGATGCCCATCACATGGTGTGTCTTTCTCCATAAAAGAAGGAGCTGGTCGAGCCATATCCCAGCTCAAACTAATGAAAGTGTTGAGCTCTTAGGCAAGGAGCATTCATCTGATCAGTGTCACATGATGCAGGAAGTGTGTCAGCATTTTAGTTCTAGTTCCCTCGCTATAGGGAGGGGTACGTACACTCTGCCAGCTAGTAAAGGATGAATTATGGAAGCAAGTCATGAACCAAGAGGTACCCTACAGCTTTTTTTCTGTTTATGGTAGTGAATTAGTCAATTCATGTTCCCCACATCTAGCACACATAGCACTCTGATGATTTGAAGAAGAGTTTCTTCCTCTGTGCAGACAGTAACAAAATGAAGCCTCTCCCTCTTGACACTGTAGAATCATGAATGAGTTATTCAATCAGTGTGTTTGATTCCCGTCAGGTTACCTGTCCTGCTGTCGCTTCCTGGATGACAACCAGATTGTCACCAGCTCTGGAGACACCACCTGGTGAGTTGTGGTACTGCATCCAATGAAATTCAGTACAACACCCCACCATAAACTAACCTCAAAAATCACCATATAGTTAGCACAGCACCCACCTAACACCATTTTCCGAAATGGAGCATTATAAACTTAACCTGTAGTATAAATTGCAGTGCTGTCATGTGTGTTTGCACTATATTAAAACTCTTTCATACGTTTAGTTCACCTGGCACAGGTTTTTCTGTCAAAAATATTCATGGAAACATTATAGCCATACCACGTTTCCAGATCACTACTGATATTCTTGGTCGGCACTATGTACTATAACCATTGAATTGTTGTTAAAAGCCAAGTCAACATGAAGTTCGAAGCTCCAAAATTTTCAAAACACTCTGGAGGTTTTATATATGGCACCTGAAATCTATGAATGTTCTTTCTGCTGTCTTGCAGTGCTCTGTGGGACATTGAGACTGGTCAGCAGACAACTACATTTGCTGGTCACACTGGTGATGTCATGAGTCTCTCTCTGGCGCCCGACACCAGGCTGTTTGTCTCTGGAGCCTGCGATGCCTCAGCCAAGCTGTGGGACATCAGAGAAGGAATGTGCCGACAGACTTTCACTGGCCACGAGTCGGACATCAACGCTATCTGCGTAAGGACACACACACACACACACACACAGTCTCTCTTTTGCATGTAATATAGTAATCATATCAGTGTTTCAAGTCTGAAGACATTCAAGACATACAAGTCAAGTCTGTCAGAGCCAAGTCAAGTCTCAGGCCCTGTTCAGGTGTTGTCACAATATTTGTAAGCAAATTCTAGTTAAATCTCCATTCAGGTCTGTGGACACTGACCATTATACTCATCGTAAATTTAAATGATTTCTTTTTAAAGATGTGTTAATAGTTTTTTGTACATAGCTGAGACCGAGTCCTTTCAATGCATTTGAATGGAACTGTTCGAACTTCCTGCTGCAAAATTATTGCCACAAGGATAAACACCAAGAGTTCATGGTTGGCCATACTAGATTAACTAATGCAACTAACTAGATTCTCTTTGTGTTCTAGAAGCACTCTGAAAAAGAAATGAAACAATTTGGTGATACACTTTTAAGTGGCCAATAGCACAGAAAAGGATGTGTTTAGCTAGCAAGTTAGCATAACTCAGGGACAATAACAACTACAGTCACAATCACTAAATAAAGGTCTATATACATATGTATAAGAAATTAGCTACAACCACTCTGATGTAAATGACATATGCACAAATAAACACTGACAGATCTCCCTTGACCCATTTTGCAGTTCTTCCCCAATGGCAACGCCTTTGCCACAGGCTCAGACGACGCCACCTGCCGGCTGTTTGACCTGCGTGCTGACCAGGAGCTGATGGTTTACTCACATGATAACATCATCTGCGGCATCACCTCTGTGGCATTCTCCAAGAGTGGCCGCCTACTGCTGGCTGGCTACGACGATTTCAACTGCAATGTCTGGGACACTTTGAAGGCCGACCGTGCAGGTGAGCCACTGCGCTGGGCAACAGAACTGAGCTAGATTAATATATTGTGCTGATACACTTCTCAATACCAAAACATACCAGAATGGTAGACACTGGACACATTTTAGATGAGTTAGCAGCTCCTCTGGCAAATATCCTGAAACACTTTTTTATGAACAAGAATTGATGTGTTTTCCATCTCAAACTTTGTTGGTTGTTGGTTTATTCTAATTATTTTGGAGGTCAAATATGTCATGAAGTTAGTGTTTCCATTTCTGCTCCATTACAGTGGTAGCACTTTTACATTTACCGCTGGTTAGTCAGATAGCTCAGAGTTCAACGTCAACCCCAGTAAAAAAACATGTAGGTTAGAGGTGTGGGGACAAACTGAGCGAATCTGTCCCAGCCTTTGTTCAGAACTTGATCCAGCCGTTCGTCGCCTTCCACCACAGTCTCTTTTCTTTAAGATAAAGCTGATTGGTTCAGTTTAGCAACGAGTATGGATAGTGGAGGAAGTAAAAATGTGAGGAATGTGGAGAACATAATCTACAGCACACTTCACATCTCTGCACACCTGGCCATTTGCTGCAGAAAGTGGGCGTGGCTCTCATTTTGTTGGTTTCGGGTAGTTAGACATTTTGGCTGACCCCCAACGACACTACACTATCAACCCTCTTCTGATAGTTTTTCACTGCTGTCACACTATTTATACAGAATAGCATAATGTACTAAACTATATACTGCATCTTTACTGCTTGCTGAATAACAGAAGTCAGGAACGTTCTCTGAGGTTTGTTTAGCAAGTAGAAAACCACTAACTGGAGGAGAGGTAAGATAATTTGTAGTTTGTCACAGAATCACAGATTCATAGCTGTAAGAGCATCTAAATGTGGCAGGTTTTAGTTAAAACAAGCAAAACACACAAATAAGTTTGCCATGAAGCCTTCATGAATCTCTTCAAGATGTCAGAAATAATTGCATAAAATTATAAATAAAATTTATAAAATAAAACACCAACTATGACAGTCACATAGATTTGTTTTGCTAAGAAAAGTTCTTGTCTGTGAAGGAGCCATAGTCACATTGGAGGTGGACAACATGATAGGCCAGTGCCCCATTTTCAATCAAACTGATACTTGATAAAAAAATAAATAAATAAAAAATACGAATCCACAGAACAGATCCAAAACCCTGGGAGCTATTTTTCATAGGTTGATTAAAGATGTGTTATTTACAATATGCATGAATCCCATGTAGACCGCTGAGCAGATCCAGTGTGTATTATTGAACATTTCTCACATGGTTATGTGCATTAGTTTTTATTGTTGAGGAAAGTCTTGTAGTAATTCCCTGTAGCACAAAGGTATATCAGCCTAATATCTGTGTGATTGACATTGTGATTAGTCTCAGTGTAATTGTAAAATGTGTTTAGACTAGTTAATTTATTCCAGTGTACACATCTTGTATTATTCAGTACCTTACCCTAGACTTTGTTCTGATGTGACCATAGATTTTTGATTTCTGTATCTGCATCTTGAACGTTAAACAGCTGCTTTGTCAATTTCCTGTTAAAAACTACAACATAAGGCAACTGAGCATTTCCAAACAAAGTTGTGAAAAGCATACTGAGCATCACCAGTCAGGGAAAGGACACAAGAAATCTTTGAAGGTACAGAATGCAGCCAGCCACCAAGAGGTGTGTGTGGACACTGAAGGGGCTGCAGGGCTCCATGGCTGCAATGGGAGACACTGTCATACAACAATTCCTGCCTGGTGCACAAGTTGCAGCTCTATGCTTGCTGGAAAAAAAAACTCACATGACATCTGGACTAGTGTTCGCCAGAAGGCAGCTCTGCAACACTGGGAAATTAAGTGGAGGAAAATGTAGTTGTATGATCAGACAAAAGGTAGCTTTTTGGTCATCACACTATATTTGGTGAATATCATGCGTCAGAAGAAACGCAGGGGCCCTGAAAGACTTGTGACGTTTAAGTGTAACAAGAATGTAGAAAAACATTGAAACATCCTGGAAGGAAAACGTACTTTCAGCATGACAACAGCTCTGAAAATATAGTCCAAGCTACACAGGAATGACTTCATAACAATTTTAATGTCTTAAAGTGGCCAAGTCAAAGTTTTCCAATACAGAATATGTGGCAGGACTTTAAATTACTGTTTACTCATGCGCCCCATGAAACCTGACAAAATTTCAGCAGTTTTGCAAAAAAAGAATGAGGGTTAAAAATTAAAGGCCAAATGTGTAAATCTGATACAGACTTGTCCGCTGACTTGCATGGAATTTAAAGTATTTTCTCTGGTGGTCAGTGTTGGTAAATATTTTTTATAGACATTTTACATACCTTTTCTATTTAAAGCTGGGGTTGGCAGTTTATTTTTGGTGTTACTGAACAAATGTTCCATAATAACCTTCAAGTATAATAATTCAAATGCTGTGGGAGAAAACTAGACCTCTGCTCCTCCTCTTGGCTTGCTTCTCAGGCTTTAGAAAATCTAGCCCATGATGGACAACTTTGACCAATCACAGGTCGGTAAAATAGTTAATTATTGAGTCTCATTCTCATAATTTAAATATTTGATTCCCTGAGAATGAGACTCAACTATCTACCCCAGCTGTGTGTATATTGAGGGAAAATCATTGACCAGTGGGGTTAGAGGAGCAGGTTTGGAGGATTTTTTTTTTTGTGTGTGTGTGTTTATAGACTAAATTTAAGGTGGTCAAAAATACAAGATGAACAATAATGTAATTTTGCCAGTTTGACGGTTAATTCATTTACACAAGAAATAACTTCTTCTTTGGTGGTTGCTGTTTTAGCAGTATTTTCATGTAGCGCCCCTATTTGAAATGTGGCATTACAGCAGACTTTGGGCTTTACATTGTGTCACACACGGCTTAACAAACAGCACTTGCATTGCCCTTTACTAAAGAGCAGCAGGTCAGATAATGCTACTGCACCAGTGGAGTCTATATATAGTACAATATACTGGTGACAGTTCCATGATTTTATGTAGTACTGTATTGCATTTTTCATTGTATGTAAATACTTGGCGAGGTATCTGCAGGCACTAAAGATGGGGTTGTGCATATTACAGTAGAATATATGAGGCTTCCAAACTACAGAAGTAATATTTGAACAAACTGTTAAGCAGGAAGCAAAGCCCAGTATTGATGCTAACAGTTTGATATTGATAATACGTCTGTATGAGGCAAAACAGGAGAAGATCCATTGTTTGGTATAGAAGGCATTAATATACATCTGGGAGAGCAGCAAGTGCCACCTGCTCCAGCAGTGAAGAGCCCCTATGGAGGCATGAATACTTTACAGTTATTGACTGCATAGTGGGATAGGGATCAGAGGAGGCCCACATCTGAGCAGGCTATTTCAAATACACACACATTCTCATATGTGATGCATTGGTGGGTGGACTATTGATTATCAGCATATTGGATCAGTATTAGCCTTTAGTAATCATCTCAAGGCTCAGCTAGTGGCATCTGAAAATCTATGCTTCTCTTTGTGGTTTGAACCAAAAAACACATCAGTCAGGCAGGTTATCAGAACCTGAATGCCCTGAAATCTGCTGCACCGTATCTTTTGTTTTTTGTTTTTTCACTCTGTTAGGAATCAGACAATATTTCCTCAATTTATTATTTAGAAATTATGAACTTGGTGTTTTGTCACTTGCTGTATTTACTGATATCCAATAATTTGGCTTTTATATCCAAATGTAGCCTAGCATGTGATATCTGTCAGACAGAGCATGTGTGTCGCTATGTCTTAGCCTCTGGTGTCTCTGCAGGTGTCCTGGCTGGTCATGATAACCGGGTGAGCTGCTTGGGTGTGACCGACGATGGCATGGCAGTGGCAACAGGGTCCTGGGACAGCTTCCTCAAGATCTGGAACTAGAGTCTGAAGGTAAATGACAAACTGGGAGGAATGTTCTGTGACGTGCAACACTGGATGGACACTGCAACACTGTCAGAGTATTGGTTTAGTAACAGCATCAGCCACATGGGACCTCATCTAGAGTTTGTATTTACTGCCACCTGGTGGTTTGAAAGAAGGGTGCAATATAAGAAGCATTTAGTGAAATCAAACATTAAACATTATATCTCATCAGCTACAGTTTGGAATTATTGTACCTGGGGATTCCTGTGTTAAGTTTCACTTGAATTAAAATGTTTTTTTTATCCAGTTAAATGCTTTATTTTTTGTTGTTGTTGACTGTGTAGTGACAGTTTCTGCCTGATCTGCTATTTCTTGATCTCATAGCTTCAGAAAATGAAATGAAATGTGATACTGAGATTGGACTTGAACCATTAAACACAAGTAAAATAATTGTGTGAGCAGTTTTTGTCTATAGTTTGTGAATTTTTGTTAGTGCTATTCAAGCTGGGAGAACGTTCTGTGATAATAAGATCAGAGTTCTCATGCATCCTTGACCATCCTTCAGTTTCAACAGTTTCAATTTTCCAGTTGTCAAAACAAGAGAAAAAGTAAAATGTCCTGGAAAATCTTGTGTTGTCATGGAAAGTTTTTTCAACACTCTACTATTTCCCTTTAATTGTGAATGAATCACTAGGCTATCTATCAGAGCTCCCCTAAAAAGAGTATGATTTATTTTGTTAAGGACTCCACTTAATATTACTAGTAAAGTGGCTCAAGGATATTGTGATAAACTGATACGAGTCAGTGGCAGTTAATGATTGGAGCAAACTAGATTCTAACTTTGGATCGTACATTTATGTTATGTAAGGTTCAGTCTAGATTTATCAGTAGGCAAAAATAAACACAATGATGAATTACTATAAAAAAAAATAAAACTAAGGGACAAAACTAAACAGAGCAAGAACTTGAAAAAACAACAGTAAGAGCAGATAATTGAATTAGTATTAGATTGTTGTTGTTTTTTACATTAATCTATGATCAGTTTGTCATCATTTCTAAGCATGTAAATGATTATTTCACAGAGAAGTTATAGCCATAGACTGCATTTCTTTTGAATCAGCTTTCAACAGACGAACATATTAGTGTATGGCATGATCTCTGTCTGTCATACCACTTTATCACTGGAAGAATCTTTGAAAAGATCTCTAGAGAACAGTAGGAACCCTGTATGATCGACCCTGTATTTAATGATTTTACAGTTATCTGGCCATTGAGTGGTTTGGCTGATTAATACTAATCAAATGTGTTTTTCTTTTGTTTGTTTCTAGGTGGCATCTGGACTCCAAAGTTGAGTGGAAGACCATTCCAACATCACAATGTTCAATTTTATTGCATATCCAATCTTTTCAAAAACACCATGATACTGACTCCAAACACCCCAAAAAACTATCAAGGGCAAAAATTCTCTCTCTCTCTCTCTCCTTCTCATTTAAAAGAGCACAATTGTCTGTCATTCATTCAGCTACAAAAAAAGAGAAAAGAAAAAAAAGCTTGAGGAATTTAGTGGTTTCAAAACGGAACGGAGGGGAAAATTGTGCATTCCTCCCATGACCATGGTCTGGTATTGTAGTAAGTGAAAATACAAACACCCCGCCGCTGCCGCCACCACCACCACCACCAAGCAAACATGTCCTGTGTCCTCATTGTACACAGGTCTGAGTGAAGGTTATTACATGACAGTGATCTAACTCTTAATAGCTTTTTTTTTTTTTTTTTTTGGGCCATGTTTATTTTTATTTTTGTTTTCTTTTCTTTTTTTCTTTTTTTTTTTTTGTTAAAGAGAAGTAGATCAGTGAACTGTCAGTTAATGTTTAAAATGAGGATCAAAGCTTTGTTTTATTTCCTAGTCTTTACACATTTTAGAGAATGTTTTTAAGTTGGAAACTTAAAGAACCTCCAGATCACGTCATTTTAAAATCCAGCTTTATCCCACTGGAGAACAAAGCGAGAGAATTGAGCTTCAACAGGGAGTCCTCAAGCCACTTCTGGCCCTTCTGTATATTTAGTCCCATGATACTTTTACTGTTTCTTTTTTTCCAGTGTAGTCCACAAATCTTTGTTTGCACAATTAAACTTTGCATATATAGAATAATGTCTAAAGAAAAAAAAAGTTAACTAACCAAGCACATGCTGTTTATGATAATGAATGCTCGTTTTTAAAACGAAAAACAACAAAAAAAACAAACCATTTTAACCATTCTTACACCTTTTTGTCTGGCGACAGTGTAGAATAATTAAATGAAGATTAACCCATCGGATCATAATCCACCCCGCCCCCCTTTTTTATTCAATTTTTTTTTTCTCCTTTAATTTAGTTTTGTTTTCCCTGGTTTCTGTTGCCCGTGGTTGGGACCGGTGATGTGATTTGGTCGGGTAGGGAGTACCTCCACTTTAGCCCGGTTACAATCCGGACGTTTCTCTTTTAACAGAGGTGCCCATTCCGTGCTTGGAAATGCAGTTACTACTCTGTGAATGACATGTTGTATAAATCAATGTTTGAAAATAATGATATTGAAACTTTTTAAGTTAAAAACGAAAAAAAAAAGATTTTGGTTGTCTGCCATGGGTGGGTTATCTCTTAGAATCGCATGCTGTAGAATTGCTTAAAAAGGTGCATATGGAATTAAGTCCTTTGATGTTTTTCTTTAAGAAAATAACCTGTTGAATATATCAATACAATGGTATTTATATTTTTCTTTTTCTTTTCTTTTTTTTTCCTTCTTTTTGTTTTTGGCTACTCCGTGCATACATGATTCAACTAAAATGTCAAAGCTATGCACTTGAGAAGCAAACCCTTGCAACATAAACGGTTACTTGGTCCATACTTGGGAGGGATTCCACAAATTAAGAAGTAACGTAAATGTTTAAATTGTACACACACATGCATACGTACATTCATTCACCTAAACATACACAATCTCAAATGGAACAAATAAATTTTCATTCCTTCTGTAGCAAACAAAATTCCACTTACAAAGAAAAACATTTTATAACAGGTTTTTTTCTGTCCTTTAATAAAAAATGAAAAAAAAAATCTTGCAGCATCTGAATGGCAGAATTTTCTGTTGTTCCCTTCTCCTTGTAAACAGAGACGCTCTTTCTTTAGCAGTAGTGACATTTTTTCCATTCTGTTTTTTCTCTGCGACATTCTGTACAAAAAATGTGCTGTAATTGTGCGTTAGGCCTGGAGTTGGCAAAAAATAAAATGAAATAAAAAATATTAAAAATTAATTAAATTCCCTTTCCTTTTCTCTCTTTCTCCATCAAATAACTGTAGAGCTCTGCACCCCCACTGTTCCCCTTTTCACCTTTTGTATTTAATTTTAAAGTCAGTCAGTGTACAACCGAAAGCTGGATGCAAGATAGAAACTATATTAAAATGTACTGTTATTTAAGATGTAATAAAAAGCAGTTTGAGATGACCTACTGTGTTGAGTGTGATTCACTTAGAGCGGTTACCACTGAAGCTAGAATGTTGCAGACTGTTTGGTTTCCTTGTAATTATGTTCAAGTCAAATAAACAATTTCTTATCCACTGTTGAATCAGCCTGGCTCCTCTGTACAGTCATTTCTGCACATAGTTACTTTTCCCTTTGCATGAAGGTAGCCTTGCAATTTGTTCATCAGCATTTAAGTATAAAGGGGACATCTTACTGTGAACATTGAGATGCAGGCTGACTTGTCAGCATTTAATGTGTCTTATAATATCCATAAACACACACAGTGAACTGCCAGGCATGGCATCAGAGTCCAGTTTACTGAAGGTACATTTACAAATTTGAGGAATTTGCCTTTGTGTTTTGGTGCAGAATAAGCAAAGTAAGCAGAAAAATATAAAGTAGGATAAGACCAAGTAGTCAAGAAGTGTTCAAGTCAAGAACCATAAATAGAAAATTAACAGTAAAATATAGAGTAATATAAAAATGAGTGTTGTAGTTTTGTGAAGGAATGTGCAGAATATTCTCAAGAGAATGTGCAAAAACTTACAGTATACAGCATAGGAATATTTTTGTCTGCTAAAAGACATTTCCCTTGAGTAGCTTGTTGATTGT
The DNA here is from genome assembly GCF_056507025.1 of Lutjanus erythropterus. Classification (NCBI taxonomy): domain Eukaryota; kingdom Metazoa; phylum Chordata; class Actinopteri; order Lutjaniformes; family Lutjanidae; genus Lutjanus; species Lutjanus erythropterus. Next base: position 31,670,779 of record NC_139322.1, read on the forward strand.
TCCTTCCTAGTTGCTCACACTCTCTGTTAAGCTTTGGGGGGAAAAAAAAAGACTCCCTGACCTTTTTCGCCCTCTATTGGACATAAGTATGAAATACAATAAGGGAGTTAAACCGGAATGGACTGTATTACTTTTGTTTGTTTTTTAATGTGTATTTAGTTTTGAGTAAAATACATAGTTAATATTGTTTTAATAAACTGAAATGAAAATACTTAATAATAATATTTTATACTTAATAATATTTAATTTTAAAGTCAGATATATGGAGATAACACTTACATGAAAACAGTAATATTGGATGTTAGAAAATTAAATCGGCTGATACATTGATCAAAACTCATTTATTTCAAATGTAATATTTACTCAGCATATCCTATAAATTTGAGAAAAAGGTATTTAGGAGAAGTGACTAATATTACATATTTTAATGTGCTTAAATTTTAATTAGCCAAAGCTAGTTGTGTATATTTTAAACATTTATTGAGGGATGGGTGGAAGGTTATTTTAGCAGGTGAAACTCACAATACATTCAGTGTTGGTCTGACATATTTATTCACCTTGTCTTAAAGTTGGCAGTAAACACATTAAGAAAATATGCATGAAGTGTTAGTATATCAGTGTTAAAAACATCCCAAATACAATGTTGATTTAATAGCAGTTTTTCAATATATAAACTGTGACTGCTGTAAAAATTTTGACTTAATTCTTAACCTAAATTATATAGCAACTTTTCTGACCTCAGCTCATTGGTGAATGAACAACTTCTGCTATTTAATACGATTTTATGAAATAGGCTAGAAGGTCACATCTGGCTTGACTTTTGAGGGACAATAAATTAATTGCTTGATAAATGTTCTGTTCCAGAGTTTTGACACATTAATTATAAAAATGAACAACTATGAACAGACAGATCTGTGTGGATTGAGCTAGACAGTGGTGCTATCAAACTAAAAAAAAAGTTTACAAGTTGGGCAATAACTTAACTGTGTGGCCCAGACCAACTACAGCCTACAACTTACAACTACTACTTATTTGAGAGACAAGAATCCACAGTGTGTCAGATTGGATTACCATCTGAGCATAGTGGACAACTGCCCTGAGGCCCCCGGTCAGACCCCAGCAGGAAGTAGGAAGACCAGCACCTGTTTTCTTTTTAGAAAGTTGTTCTTGCCATGCAGAGCGGTCGCTCCTATTGCATCACAGCCCAGAGTGCATTACTATTCAGGCAAACTGGAGAAGTTCTAGCTGCCACTTTATGATGACATCACATGTTGAACTTTTTCAAAATCTCACTCAGAAATATACATACTATATATACTTACATCATATACAGAAGGGATACAATTTGCTTTCCTAAATTTTGAATGTTCAGTACACATTTGAGCAACAAATGAGCATATAATTAAATGACGTACAGGCACAAGACAGTGGCATTACAAAGTAACTAGTAGCTAGGGTCATCAAATAAATGTATTAAAGGAAAAAGCAATGGTGGCCTGAAGGTTAGGGAAGCGAGCTTGTGCCCAGAAGGTTGCCAGTTCAGCGCCCCAATTAGCAGGATAAATCTGGGTGAGGAAAGTGAAAGGCAGCACTTACCCCTCCCTCATTAACACCACTGAGGTGCCCTTGAGCAACACCCTCAATCCCAACTGCTCCAGTGGAGCTGCTCAATAGTGGCAGATCAGACTGTGGTTGTACTGGGCAGTGAATGTGTAACTGTATGAATGTGATCAGGACGTTCCTGCAAATGGGAGCTCCTTCCCTGAATAAATCAACGCTAAAAAAAAAAAAAAAAAAAAAGTATAACATATCTGCAGAAATAGTGGAGTAGAAGAAGAGAATAGAATAATCTGCTTTGATTAAGTCATAAAGCATGTAAACCTTAAACCTTTTGGTTTAATTAAAATGACAAGCTGACTACTAACGCCTAAAAATGTGATTGCTTGTTATAATTTAATTACACAATTGTGTATTGTCCCTGTGATGTAATGGGAAAGTTATCTATGTTGAATCTCTGGTCAGTTTGGTCAAGTCGTCCAACATGACATCACTGAGGAGAGAGCCTGTGATTGGTCGGTGAGTATCAGGAAGCGATGAGCTGATTGTTGACAGCTCTGTTGTGAAGTAAGATGGTTTAACATTACTATCTATCGGAATAATGGCGAGGCTTTCATCCTAACGGCAGTTTGCTGCGCTGCATATCTTTGTCTTGCCCGGTAACGTTGTGGCTAAAAGGTATTGTTGGCCACAGAAGTGGTTCATATTACGCTTTGTGTTCAATTTGCCTAACTACTAGCTTAGCTTGCTAACTAGCTTAACACTAGCTTAGTTAGCTCAGTGTGAATTTTCTACCATCTTGACCTGTCACCATTCATCCGATTAACACTCATGTATGTGAGGTCTGGTGGTAGCAAATGACCAATACGTATATTATTGGGAAAATGATAATTCACAGAGCTAACTAGGCTCTGTATCAACGTGGCTGCTCATTTCGCGGTAACATACTTATTAAACTGTACATAGCCAGGTTATAAGTTAGCTATAGTTTACGCTAGCTAGCTATCGTCCGTTTAGCTGGCTGTCGTTAGCCAGCGGTAACATAATGGAACTTATTAAGAAAAACTATTAATGTAACTTCAGAAACACCCCTATTCCCCTATTATGCTGCTGTTCACTTCTTTACAGTTTCTCGGAATGTAACGGAAATGTTGTTAGTACATTGTTTCAAACAGACTTATATATAGTTATAGATATGGCTTTAATATATTAGTATTGTTTTTCTGTCATTCAGCCACCATGGAAGGCATGTTATTTAACCGATGTTAAAACTTGAAAATTTGCAGAATTTTGTGCTGCCTGGTGAATTAACGTGCGCCGAATTGTAGATTATATTACATATTTATCTGTGGTTACCATACTTATTGTATTGTTACATAAAGGGTTTGAATTTGTACCAAACGTCAATTAAATCCCATTTTATTCCAACGGAGTTTGGTGCGCGTCCACCATGCAAGGCAGATTGGATCAGGGCTTCGCAACCTCGATTCCAAAAAAGTTGTGAGGCTGTGTAAAATGTAAATAAAAACAGGATTTAATCAAAGTCAGAATCAGTGTATACCTGTAAACCAGTTAAGCTGATCAGTTTTAGCATTAAATATCTTACCCCTGCACTGTATTCAACTGAATATAGGTCGAAAGACTGTAATGTTGTGGATGTGTAATTGGAGAGTTGTCTGTATGATTGTTAATGTGATAGAAACTGTGTCATGGATTGCAGGGACTGCAGATGGGAATTAGCTGACAGTTTAAACTTACATAAGTCATCTCTTCTTATTTTAAGATTAATGTTTTTGTTCATGGTTGTTCTTAAAAAATCTCATTAAAAAAGATGCATATCGTTATGTCATTATGTTTTTATTCACTTTTTAAATAGTGTCTCACCTTTTTGGAATCAGGTTATACACCTTTGTACCCAAATTGACTAATAATTGTATTCCTGTTAACATTTGGCTTGAGCCCTATCAATGATTGTTGTACCCTGTCAGTTTACTTGCAGCCTGGCTGTCTGAGATGGACGGTGGAGAGGAGGTGAGAGTAGAAGCCGCCCCATACTGCTGCTCCACCTGTGACGGAGGGGAGGTGGCTGGCCGCAGCCTGGCCCGACGCAACAAGAAAACCCGAAGCCTGAGCACCTCTTCTGCTGGAAGCTCCTCTGAGTATAGGTGGGTGTTGAAAAAGGACCCACACATGGAATGTGACTCCTTAAAGGATAAATATGTAATAGTTTTAATGTACTAAATCATATATGATATTTATGATATATCATCAGAGATTAAGGAAACATGCCAAGTTGAAACAAGTTAAGTCTGTGGAGGAGGGGACTGTGGGAAATAACTCACTTCAGCCATAGATTGCAAATTAAATAGGGATTCAACCTGTTTAATATACTGTCTGTGGCTCTTATTCACTATTTGGACTGCCGTGCTCGTTTTTGAATGCCAGAGTCTTGCGTAATTCTCCTTTAAGGTGATGATGAGCCTGTTATTATGTTGGGAGCTACAAGTCACAAGAATTGTATGCCACTAGATGCTATCCTTTCCTAGACCACAAAGTAAACCACAACTTCTTTTCTAGTCACAGTACAAAATAGGAGCTTTTACTAATGATTATGGTCTTACTGAGAAGTGTGAAATCCACCTTTGGCCTGAACTGTTTATCACTAGTAAAAAACCTCATAGATTTTTTGCCCTTGTGTAAACTCATCTAAATCTATACATGCAGGTTTTGCAAGATTTGCATTTCAGTATTGTTGTTTATAATGTCTTCTGGCTTGTCATGTCAGCTTTACATAATATGTTGCTTTAAGGATTAAAACGATGAATTAAAATGGACATGTCTAGGTGTGCCAGGATCCTGTCACCTGAATAATAAATATTTTAATTCAGAAAGGCACATTGTCACAACACAGTAACCTGATTGACTGCTCTGAGGAATTTATGAAGAGCTGCTGTCACTATTGGTTTCAGGAGAAATATTTTTGAAACAGCCTTGTGACATGATCTGTGTTGCACCACCTCAGACATTTGTGAAACACGTGTGTGTGTACGTGTGTGTGTACAGTCCCTTCAACCATCACAGGAATGGTGTCAAGAAAGCAGAAAGTTTTAGGCCTGAAATATTTGTTCACTCTGCATGTTGCAACGGCTTTGTTTGTATGTTTGTAGCAACAGAGATGAGGTTTCTCACAAGAAGAAGTGAAAAGGCGGGGGATGATCTTAACCTGTCCTTTAAGTACCAATGTGGAGACCGTCCCATTATTGATGAGGAAGTGACCTGTCATTCAAAGATTATACTTGTCCAAGATGTTGCAATTCACTCCTCCAAATGCAGTTTTCTTGAGTGTATACTAATTTGGCATTGATACTTCTCTTTTTTACAACAATTGACAGACGAGCATCATGATGAATTTAAGTAAACCAACAATATTTTGAAATCAAAATAGGAAGGTGATGGCATCTCTAGATTTACTTTGTGATTTATGGGGTAGTGACTCATAAAAACAGGACAGTGGTTTCCTTTGGCTGAAATTAGCTTGCAGTCTAAATGTGAGTTTTGATGATAGCCTGAAAAAAGTCAGAAGTTAACATTTGGACTTTTATCATTTTATTCAACATTTTAAATTGCTGAATGAGCTTTCAATGTTGGTGATATTGGGGGAATTTCATTTGTTTTTGTACAAATTAAACTACCATTAGCTTTTTCCTTGGATAACATAATATTTGATGTTTGATTTGACATTTCAACACAGAAGAAGAAAAAAAATAACCTGATGAAGATCTAAATTTGGAATGAATATTTTTATCTTCTGGGTTAATGACAGAAGTTCAGGGTTTCTCTGCTCTCAGATTTCTTTGATCCCTCCAGGATGAATTTATCAGGAAAGTAGTTGGTATTCACTTCAAATTTGAACATCTTGATATTCTGTAATACGACTGGCTCTTTCAGAGTTAGATGTGGGTCCTTTATGTTCTGATGTTTCCAGTATTTGTTCCAGAACCAAATATAATTACATGGCAGTCTCCACTAGAGCTCCAACTATTTGTCCAGTCAATCAATCAACAGAAGAATAATCTGCAACTATTTTCAGAATCAATTAATTGTTTCAGTCATTTTTCAAGCTAAAATAGGAACGACATTCAGTAATTCCAGGATCTCAAATGAGAGGATCTGCTGATTTTCTTTGTCTTTGATCATTGTTAAGTAATTATCTTTGGTTTATCAAATGTTTGGCTTTACTGAACTGCTGGTCAAACAAAACTTGAACTAGAAGTTATGGTGGGTGTTTTTTCCACAATTTGGATTAATGGGTAATTAGGGCTGGACAATATATTGATTTTATTTGTTTGACTTTGTATTGCTCAGCCCTGTCAATAATGGAAATAATAATAATAATAATTGCAGCTCCACTCTCCACTAAAATGCCCCTCTGGGTTGAAAGTAATACTTCTGTCCCTAAGTTTGAAATTAGAAATTATATGGTAGTTATATGGTGGTTCTTATTTTGCCGATCTACTTGTTGAAATATCAGTTGTAAAATGCATCTCTTCACCTTGTATTATGTTTCAGAGTCAGTCTTCAGGCTTGCTTGTCTGTTTTTGCTTTGCTATTGCTGAGTTGTTGAGTATAATCTTAAAGCTGTATTAAAAACATCTTGTCCACGAGAGGGCAGGAAAAACAAGCTCTTAAGTATCTTGCATTATACAGTCGAGGTTTAATGTTACCAAATTCAGCCAAGAGAGGCTAAAAAGAGCTGCTGAATTGCTGATAATTCTCTGTGTGTCGGTCACTGTGAGCAACACCCGTCACGTTACACACATTAATTTTATTCAGTGTTAATATGAAAATATTTATTAAGGCAGTTTTAAGAACCAGTAAACAGCAGATGGTGAATTCACAGAATCAGACTGCTAAGAGGATTTGCTGGCTGAGTGATGTGATGCCGCTCAAAGGCTTCTGTAGTTGGAGGCAGTCGTCTAGTGTTTCTCCATCACGGCTTAGAGTTGCCAACCTTTCACCCTGAACACACTCCTATTGTTTTAACGTCTGGACAGACAGGGTGTGCTCCGATTTTTCCACTGTGCCGAAAGCAGCATGAATTCCAGAGTAGATAAAGACTTCTGATGTTTTCATGTTAATAGGTATTAAAACTGGCTTTATTTCATCAGTTATTGATACAGTATTTGAGCTGCAGACAAGAGAGATAGAAGTGTGTGTTTTTCAGATATTTCACAATGGATTATTGCCATTTGCCAGGAATGATGAAATGTCTTTACACGGTGTAGGTAGCAGACTCATTGCTCAGCATCAAAGGTCACACAGAGCAGTTAGCACATTCAAATGTTGTATGATACATTAAATCGACTGGTGGTTTGTGACAGCTGGGTGACCACAAAAATGATCCACAGTGTCTGAAAATAATCTGATATCAGATGATGATTAATTTAATAGTGGAAATCCTTGGACTCGAGCTTAATCTCTAAATGTCTCAATGACTGTGGCTTCACTTCTCTTTTTTCTTTAAAATGGAGAAATGAAAGTGGAATTTATTAAATGAGAAACTTGACATGAAAACCATTTAGAAACGCAGGAATTTTAGAGACCTGTATCAGCTGCCAAGGATGGACAACATTGAGTGTCGCCCAGTTCACTTGGAAAGGTTATTTTACATCTCACACCTGACACAAAATGGAAATTTTACTTATTTTCTCTTACCTAATTGTTTAAAAATAGCTTGCGCGTAAAGGTCATTGTGTTCTTCTATGCGTGTCTATTTGCATTCTTGCATGGCAGCTTTGATTCTTTAAACTTCAGTGTTTGTCTTGGTCATTTTCTCTTTCAGGAGGACTCAGTCTCTTCATGGACCAAGCCCTGTGACCACATTCGGCCCAAAGGCATGCATGCTCCAGAATCCACACGCAGTAATGTAAGTTGGGCAGGGGAAACTGGTTTTGCATCATCGAGAGTGTTTGTACACTTTTGTTTTTAATTTTTTTTTTTTTTTTTGGGGGGGTAGAGTCATGAAGCAGTTTTCACGTTTGCATAGTGTCAGCATTGTCTGTGCAACACCAAAAACCACCTAATGACTCTAAGACATGGGCTTAGTTGTACCATTGTTAATATTAAACCACCGTTTAGCTAGAACAGTTATCTGTCAGATGACATTTACTATTTTCCCAAATTGTAAAAATGTTTCACCAACCACTCAAGGAAAAGGACGTGAAAAACAAATAACTACATATTAATTGTCCAGAGTTTCATGTAGCTTTATCTACAAGTTTCTTCCCTATTAAAAGTCAGTGGGATGTAATGTAATGTAACATTATTCATGTATAAAAAGAAGTGGTTTGGTTTTTCTACATGCCAAAAACAGACCAGATCATTTCTTTTTTTTTCCCATTGCATTTTTACTTGACCAACAATGAACTTCATCTTTAACTTGAACGTGTTCATGCTTAAAGGGACAGTTCACCTCAAAATTAAAAATACATATTTTTTCTCTGACCTGTAGTGCTATTTATCCATCTACATAGTGTTGGTGTGAGTTGCTGAATTTTACAGACGTTGGCCATAAAGATATCTGCCTTTTCCCACATATAATGGAAAAAGATGGCATTCTGTTTGTGGTGCTCAAAGTGCCAAAAACACATTTCAAATAAAACTAAATAGCAATGTCTCTTTCCAGAAGAAACCATTTATTCAAAATAGTCCACAGACCTTGTTGTTAACAGTTTCATGTAAGAACTACTTTCTTTCTCACGAACTACACTAACCAACCGTATCACCACGCAGGAGGAAGTGTGTGAATCTCATGAACATAAGGCTTGTGCTTGTGACAGTGCAGTGGCACCACTGAGATTGTTAGTGTGGTGATGTGGTGGCTGGGTGTAGTTCAGAATTAAGAAAATAGTTCCTCCGTGATTCTGCTCACAACCAGGTTTGTGACAGGGTCATGATTTCTGCAAAGAGACAGTACTGTTACATTTTTCAGAAGTATTGTGTTGGCGCTTTGAGCACCACAAGTAGAGTGTCATCTCGTTCCATTATATCGGAGAGAAGGCAGACATGTCTGTGGCTGATGTCTCCAAAACTCTACAATTCACACCAAAACAATCTAGATTGAATAAAAGGCACTACAGGTAAAAGGGAAAATATGCATTATTGATTGGGGGAGAACTGTCCCTTTAACACCAATCATCACATAAGCTTGTAGCTTAGCACATATTGGTCAAATCATTAAATTAGTCCCATGATGACATAAGGAAATAAATATAAAGTCAATTTTTGATGACTGTTTCCTCATATTTTAATGCCCTGTATATTTTGGATTATTACCTAAGTGACATCACTTGTTCTGATGAGGGTAAATCCATGCTTCTTATAACTGGTGAATGCAGCATATACTTCTCCTAAACTGGTTGTTTATGAGAAGCTTTTATTCTTGTGAGCCCTGTCTTCCACTTAAATTTGCTAATATCCTCTTATGTAACTTCCGAGAGAGGAAAAAGTATTGCACACTGGATGTCACATACACCTGCCAGAAGCTCCATTTGAATTTGTGTTTAAGCATGCTCATACATAACTAATTACATTAATTCTTCAACACTTGACGTACATGCCTGTCTTACTCTTGATAAGATGTCAGGTAACCTGATCGTGAAATTGAAAAGTATGAAGGCAGCAACATTTTTCATGATTTTGGCTCGATTCCAGCGTGTTGGATTTTATCTGCTGTTTAATCTAATAATGACTATCACGTCAGGAGTTCAGCACGACAATAATCCTAAACATTCAGATGAAGTAACCCATCAGTTCATAAGGTTAAAGAGGGGATTGTTCTTGACTGGTCCAGTCAGTCACCTGACCTCAGTCTAACTGAGTATGTGGTTGTTTACCAAAGAGCATCCTGGAAGAAAAGAGCATGTTGAGTACTTTTTTGGCACCAACTTAAATGTGTCTGTTATACTGAAGATTAGATTCATGTTCATGTTTACTTATGTAAGTATTGATTTGATTTTTCTCATAATATTTTAGTCAAATTTTAAGATAACTTACAGCTGCTTGTACATGAACTGAGGAGCAACATTTAACATTTGAGAACATTATCTCCTTTTGCTAAATAAAAAAAAAAACTATTTTGTAGAAAAAAATATGTTTATGTGCTTCAAAGTAAGGTTTAAAAAAGAGTTTACAAGTATCGTACTGGCACCAGAATTGAAATCTTTCCCTATAAATAAGCAAGATGTGAAGACCTCTGTACTACAGGCCTGATAGAAAGGTCAAATGTTGTTGAACTTCAGTCTGTCAGACTGCAAAGTATCTGCAGCCAGATATAAAATATAACTTAATTTTAAACTTAATTTAAGTTATGTCCCCTAAATTTGGGCAACTATGTATTTAAAGGCCCACGGTTCCCACAGTGTTCCTCTGATGTGAGTGTAAATACCCTCACATCACATTTGAAAACTTCTTACTTTGTAAGCCCGTAGATGCAGTGCTACACCTACACCACCTGCACCTGGCAACATAACATATCTTCAAGTAAATAATGTAATGCATTATACCAACACGAATAACTCAAGAACCGTATCAGCACCTTTATGAACAATGTGTCCACCTGCTGAACTTGTATAGCTCGACCTAATGAGTCAGTAAGCAGAGTTACAAAAGCCTGGTCAGACTGTTGGCCTCTTGACTCCCTCAGTCACATAAGTGGCTCCTAGCACTGTTTGTTTTGGACGACAGTAATAGAAGGATTAGCTTCCTCAAAGCTGCTAGACAGGTTAAAAGTAGCAAAACCAAGCTATCTTTATACCAAAATAAAGGTTAGGCTGTAGTAGTTTGAGGAAGGCCTGGTTTCACTGAGGAATGTTGTGCAAAATATGAAGCAATAGAGAAGGTGACCACAGATCAAAGCGATGACATCAGACTGGAAACTGATCATTCATTCACTCTCTATGGGAGGGCGTGGTTGTGATACTGCTCAGGGTAGATGGGCACAGCCAGCTGGTTGTTATTGCTTTGACCATTAATGGTTGGAAAGCATTGTTCCATAACAGAGAGAATCTCCACCCATCACAATCGTCCCCGACACTTCAAACACACCCTGAAAGGAAAAAAAACCCATGATGCTAAGAGTTGGTTGAAAGCCAGTCTTGTCAGCAACACATGATGTTCCACATCTTCCCTTCTCATTAAACGAATGCGCCGACAACTGTTGTAAAGTCAGAGGTGACACACCACAATACGTGGTGTTACGTCACTGAATGTACGCAGGTTGCTAGTATCACATCATTCCTATGTCTGCCTCTTTATCATAAAATTAGAACAGAATTAAGAGTATTACGAGAATTAAGCCTTTCAACTTATTAAATATTTTCTGTTCAATTGATAAATTCCATTATCAAAATGTTACAGTTTTAAAGACACTCTCTGTCATGGCTCCCTTCACTAATGCACCCTTAAAATTATAAATGCAGATTTCTCCCAGTCAAAGCATATGTGGATGTTGTTTTTTCTTTATGATCAGATCCAGTAAATAGTAGCTACTATATAATATGTTGACTTCCTGAGTAAATAATCAATGTCACAGCAGAGTGTGACACTTTGGATAGTGTTAATTTTGTCAGCTATATTTTAGTCCTGTGTCAAATGTTTTTTACCATATTTAATCAAACTCACCCAAGCTGATCCTTCTGGTCAAGTTTTAGTTGACTAACAGGCTGGATATTTTAGTCTGATCTAAAATAAATAAATAAATTAATTAAAAAAAATGAAAACTCTGTACATTTTAGAATTAAATGTCATGAGATTAAAAAATTTCAAGTCATAGGTCAGTCTAGTCAAGCCAAAACCAACAGTGTTTTGTCATTTTAGTCTAACTCATTTCCAGTTAGTTCTGGTCTTATCATTAGCTGGTGAATGGTTGAATACAAGTTGTTTGATCCACCGCCTACATAATGTAACACCACCGCCTTAGTAGTTGGCTTTATTCAGCTAGAAAAAACAACCTAACGTTTCATTAGCCTACCTCAATTTCTTTGTGGCGAGCCTTAATGTGTCTCTTCATGTTTGAAGTTTCTTAACAGCTATTTTATGCCTTGCTTCACTTCTGATAAATCAGTGCATTGTTTTTTTTCATTACAACACAAAATAGACCTTGTTTCTTTCTCCAAAGTCATTGTTATTTAACTTGTTTTCTGTAAAATAGATGATGTAAGTCTCTTCTAAAAATGGCATGTACACTCACACAACACAGGATAGTGCTGCATTGAAAAAAACAGTCTATAATATTTCATCTCCTCTTTTTTGCCAACAAAATAGAGAGATTTTGGTGAAGTTTTTATGTTTTTAAACTACATTTTAGTATTGATGGGAGAGACTGATATTTTTAAGCCCCGCTGGCCACCAAGTCCTTAAATTTGGTGTCTCAGATGTAAACTTAGCCTAAAAACAATACAGAAAAGGAAATTAAATACAGCTTTACACAGCCTTCCTTAACTGTGACACTTAACCCATGAATTGTGATGTGATGTTTCCTAAAGGCATTGTTTCTGATGAAAAACAAGTTTGACATATCGGCTAGTTGAGGAAACTGGCATCACACACAGTTCGTCTTTTTTGTTTCTGGTTCTTGTGTAAGGATCATGTTAGCAGCCTGGCTAGGTTTACTAAACTCATATTTCCCCAACATGTCGGTAGCTAACAAGCAACTAGTGCTGTTCATTGTTTTTGTTGAATGTCGCATTAAAAGACACAAAGGAATCCTGATGTTTGTAGAAGTGTAACATTGTGTTTTGTGTGCGAAGGGTTACAGTATGTTTAAAATTTAGGGGCCACAGTGAGCCAACCTGCATGGAATATTTGATGGCCACAGAGTAACTTGTCATGGCCATTGGCTATACGGCCATGGTAAATGTCAAACCCTGTATCGTCGTTTTTCATTTATGAAATTCCTTTAAATACTATTCCTTATTCACTGTTTGTGACATATTTTGGTCCAATTTTGGAAACATGAAAGTTTCATGATCAGTACATGATCTTTTGAAGCTATTCAAAGTCCATAGTTCATAAGATGAAGACCATCAGTAAGTTAAGCAGAAACAAGTTTAATATCATGACTGCTTATGTGTAAGTGATCATGATTATTGTAACAGGGCAATAATAGGAAGCTCGGGTATATCCTGTTGTATTCCCACAAACATAATATTGCATAAGTCACCCATTTAGTCCTGGTAATATTTTTTCACCCTGGACTTCCCCTTCCTGAATGTCACCTGGCCACATTTTCTCTTCTTGGAAATGGTCATAAAATAAAAAGACCACTCTTCTGGCTTTATATAAAAATACATAATAATCTGTTTATTTGTTCAAAAAAAAAGTGAAGTTTGTTTTTAATTTTCTAAATAGTTAAAAATGTAAACCACCAAATAATTAATCTCAGTGATTTTCCTTGTAATATTTATTATTCTTCACATAAGGAAGAATGACTGTGGCCCAATAGATTGCCTGTTGTATTACAATACCTGTCATCATGGTGGATATTCCTGTTTCATAGAAAGTCGCATCATTGTTTCAGTAAATCACACCTGTCCAATAAGGAAAGCCCTTCCCTGTAGTGGGAGGGTTCAGCAGAGCAGAGTGGGCGGGGGCTGAGATGAAGTCAACCTTTAAGATGAGTGAGAGCTTTAATTCAGCAGCAGAATGCACCAGACAGGTCTTACTGGTAAGTCCTCAACAGGACAAATATAGCCGCGGTGAATCCAGCTCGAGGGGTTGTTAGCTGATCCCGGAGCCCCACCACAGCGCATGGAGAGAGTCTCAGTCCCGCTCAGATGGCCGGCGGCTGACTCACAGCTCCACAGCGAGAAGTGAACTGATTCTGTCGCTCCAGCTGCTCTGCAATGTGCAGCATTCAAGGAAGTTGTTAGAGGCAGAATGAGTTGATTTGTTGGCGCGGGCCACCGGGACAGAGCCCCCTGTTCTCCAGCTGACTCAACCTGAAGCAACATCCTTGTTACATGTGTACAACCATGAAGTTCAACCAGTGCATACTGCAAGACAGTCCTGGGAACAACACTGAGAACAAAGTGTGGAAATGGTGAGATGAGCTTTTCTGTCTCTTTTTCAACAGAGGGAACATGTTTGATAGGTGAAATATTTACTGGCAGCAGTGGGAAGTGTTTGGATTACTGCCAACCAGATGCAGAGAGCTTCACTGCGGTCAGATAATTGTAATATTATGTCAGAGCCATACTTCAGAGAAAGTTTAGACAAAGTAGAGGATTATTATTATTATTTTTTTTTTTTAATGACAAAAGTATAGCAAAAGTGTGTACTTGTGCAGGGTCAGACTGATATGGACTTTGGAGGTTGTTGTGATGTCAAGGTTTAGTCGCACCATATCAGTTGGTAACATGTTTCAAAATGACAGTGTTTGCGTGCTATCACTGTTGTGACAGCATGGTCCTGTGGTTTGGACAGAGCAGGGTTGCAGAATGAAAGGGGTAGGTCAGGACGTGGACGCTTTGAGGTGGTCAGAGGGGACACTGTCTGTGAACAGATCACAGCTCGTCTCGTTGCCGCCTCAAATGCTAATGAAGTTTTAAAGCTTTGTATCCTGTGTGTGTGTTTGTGTTTGAAACCAGGCCTGCGCCACTTCAGTTTTCTGTTTGTTTGTGTTCATGTTCCGATCAATCAGGTTGGCTTAATTTGGGAAATGTTTTATGACTTTATATGTGGATGCTTGCCTGCAGCTGTGGCACCTTTGTTACTCAATAATTTGCACAGTACAATGCAACCTGACCGCCTTTGTAGATGAGCTGTGGCAATTTTAAGGCTGTAGTTTTTGTACTTAATGTCATTTCCTTGTTTGGTGTTTTTGGTACTTTTTGAGTGGACAAAAAAAACAAAAAAAAAACAGAACAGGCTGTTCTAAAGCTGCTGCCATCTTTATTTTATTCTAAAATCAGATTTGGCTTAATTGGCCAAGTGTGTGTACGCATACAAGCAGGCCTGTGTGTTGGTAAGAATCTGCCGTTACAATACATGTCATGGTAGGGGGGTTACAGTTAAATATTTAAAAAAAAGTTTACTTTTTGAAGCAATCAGAGCAGTGAAGACATGTAACAACAATGCTGTTTGAAAAGAAACCACTGCCTTGAATCTTTGCCTGTATCTTAATATCACATTACAGTGTTTTTGAGAATGGATATAGTATCACAAAACATAATATCACAAGACTCAAGTGTATCGACATTTTCTTTCACCCCTACATACAGGGAGTTTGACTCCGGTTTTACATTGCTCTGTGTACTTACAGGAAAAGAACAGACATCTGATCAGCTAAGATCAAGTACAAAAAAGCTAAACAAATAAAAGTAAAAAAAAGTAGACAGGAGTGTTATATACACAAGAATGTGAAAAAATAGTTGTATATATAAATAACTTTATAGCATGAGTAGCAAACAGCATAAATGAAAACTGTAAGTCAAATTTGCATAAGTTGTAAATATTACAAATAATGCAAAAGAAACAAATACTGAATAGTTATGCATGTAGTGGATGATTCAAAATTTTATTGAAATCAAGATATGGCCAACTGCAGTTTTCAAATGAAAATGTACCATTTGTTTGTACATGCACCAGAAAGGTAGTTTATTGCTGTGTGTCATTCCAATGATGTCAAATATCAGTTATTTGGAGTAAAGTGTCCTGAGCACAGCAAAATAATGAGAAATACAGGCAGGAAAAGGAAAATATTGCATATTAGGCTTTTGAGAAAACATCTTTGTTTGGTACAGATTCCTGCAAAAGTAATTGTATAATAATCAGTTCAATTAATTTTTTGAATGAAAATGAGAATAATGATATACAAACTATTGTTCCCTCTAATATCACAAATCATATGGTGATTGCACTGCAATTAGAATTTTTTTTCAAAATTGTTCAGCCCTATTATATACGGTATGTGCATATACACATGGGATTTATATTCACAGTGACAGTGCACAATTTTATGCTCAAGTTATAGTACATTTAAATTGAAAAAAATGTAAAGGTATAATCTATAATGGATGTAAGTGGGTGTATTTTCTAGGAAAGTGTTGAGTATCATTTAGTTTTTATTCCAAACACTCCAGCAGCTGTTTTCAGTAGATGTAATACTGTATGTTCTCCTCCAGGATCCTCAGGTGGGCAGAGAACCTGCAGGGTGTGGTGGCATTATATCATTATGTTACATGACCAGAGTACATCTGATAATTCCAATATTTATTTTGCACAGATACCAGTAGTAGGTAGTAGGCCACATGTGCGGCCGCTGTTGACACACTGCTGCAATCTGTTTGTCCGAGCAGAGATATCAGAGCCCACAAAAATACTGACACAATAAATCACATTTAGATAATGGAAAGGTATTGGCTTGTGTTCTGAGTAAATTGTAGATTTACTGCAAAGTGATACGAATGACCAGACAGAAAAAGTGTGGCATAGAATTGAGGTCGAAGGTTATTTTGATGTTTCCTGATAAATGGAGTCAAATTTTTTTAGCTCTTTTTTAAAAGATACAAATTGAGAATCATCTTCTCATTCTCTCATTCAGTCTCACTGACGTCTACTGATTGGTACGGCTGGTTATAACAAGGCTTGAAACTACAATTCGCCGCATTTGAATGGCATAAATGTCACCGCGTGATACTGATGCTGTCTTACAATCTATTTAAAGCAGAGCGAATTGTTGTTGAATACAGTAAAGTATTGGGGGTGTTTGGGTATGTAAGCAGCATGTGTCAGTGTAATCCTGCCTGCATGTGATTTAATAGAGTGAGTATTGAGATGTGATACATCAGGAGATTTTATAACATGATAACATGGTTGCAACAGTCAACAAAGTAGTTCAAAATAGTTTGACATCTGCTTCTTATGTGCAAGTTGCAAAAGACAGAAGTTTGTTTGCGATAGCTTGTCTTTTTCTTGGATTTCTCGCTCGACTTACTTCTTCAAATCTAGCCTACTCATTCACCACTGTTGATCTGTTAGTGTGGCAAGCATGTGGTGGTTCTGTCTGTTTGAGCTGCCGCTGACATTTAGCCAATACAAAACTTGGATTTAGAAAATGGTTGCTTCAAAGCTGTAATCATATCACAAAAATACATTCTTGTTGAAAAACTAGACTGAGCCTGTTGTACAATTAGTAGCAGTCTAATATGTGTGACAGAGCTGGAACTAATGAGAGGCATCAACAGACTCCGGTTTTGTTCAACACTCAGAGACTACTTGCCTCGGCTATTTCCATTTGCATGTTCCATATGATTTAGACTTGTCTCAGGCCTGGGGCGTTCAGATTTCCATGCTTCTTTTTAGTTTAGTCATAATTATGTCTTGTTTTTCCTTTGAAAGCATCTTCACAAGTTTTAGGGAGATCTTTGCCCTCATTTTTTCTCTCAAAACACCATTGCTGCATTTTCATCTTGACTCTGTCTTTTTCTAAACATTTTACATTGTGCTAAAAATGTCTCTGACTCACTGTGAGGGATTGAGTTAAGGTGAGGGGCCCTGCAGACAACACATGGGGGTCAGCAGCATTATGTAGCCACAGAGCTGGCCTTAAAGCCAGAGACTCTAATAGGATATGTTGCTATTAAGCAGTCCTGGTTATGATAAACGGTAGGATGCTTCAGTTAGTTAACAGATCTTACATCAGCCAGGTCTATGATGATGTAAGGAGGGAATCCACTTAACAAGTGAGTCTGTTTTTCCCTCCTGAGGTGAAAGTTGTGTTTGTGTGTTCAGGCACATTCAGGACCCCGCCAGCCAGAGACTGACGTGGAACAAGCCACCAAAAAGTGTCCTTGTCATCAAGAAGATTCGAGACGCGAGTCTCCTTGAGCCTTTCAAAGACCTCTGCATGTTCCTCACCGAGGTACGTACACATATTCACCGACACCGCTCGTCTCAAAGCAGGGTTACACAGTTAATCGAGATACGAATAAAATGGCAATATGGCAGTGTGAGTTAACAGCCAAGACTGCCCTGGCCCATAAATTTTGTTTTCCAGGTGAAAAAAAACATGTTTGTGTGGTACAGACCCCAGCAAATGTCACATCATCATGATTTAAATTTTTTATTCATAGAAAATGAAAATTGTGATGAAAAAATGACCTACTAATTACGAATCATATCACAATATTTGTCAAAACAATTGCAAAGTTTTTTTTTTACCATATTGTGCTGCCCGACCACAAACTGTGATGGAGGAGCCTTTAACAATAAACATAATTCTTAATGTTTGCAGTTGAAAAGCTGCTGAGGGATCATTGTTACACTACTGTGTGTGTCGACCCCTTTCATTCGAAGTCCATGCTGTCACATAAAAGAAAACACTCATAAAACTTACAACACTATTTTCTTGGCCTGTTCGTGCTCCAAAGACTTGACAAAGGTGACCCCTAGTCCATGACCCTTACTCAGATGCCACCATCAGAGAGACATGTGGCTCTTCTCTATCTCTGACTCTCATCTGCACAGGCTTGTGTCATTCTGTATGTGGCAATTAGGGTTGCAAATTTTGTGCATTTTCCTTGGCTGATAGTTTAACAGATTAATAATAAATAACCAGTTAATAATCAACAAGATGCAACACCTACTTTCCTCAGTAAAATTTTTTTTTAAAACAATTCTAGCCACACATGAGTAACATGAAACATTTATTCATGAAGCTCAAACAACTGAAATGAGCAGAATAATTAAACAATAAGGCTCGTGGTCAGAACAGCTGCTCTTGTCCGTCTGTCCCTATTCACCAAATGGCTCTGCTGAACAAAACAATGTCAAAATACTGCTATTCACAAACTAACAAGGCAGACCAAACCAAACTGTGTGAAAATCTGTGAGCTCCAGAGAAACGCAACACAAAACATACATTGTTGGTTAATAAATTTGAAGGCTAACATGTTAGCATAGATATTAATTTTTGCAATGTTGTGCAGAGGATGTTACTAATCTTGTGTTTTTGTGTGTGTGTGCGTTGTTGTCATAGGTGAAAAATATGATTGTTTATGTGGAAAAGAAAGTTTTGGAAGACCCAGCCATTTCTGGTGATGAAAACTTTGAGGCCCTGACGAAGAAATTCTGCACTTTTAGAGAAGGTATGAAAACCAGCCAGTCATTTTTGTTATGATTGTATGGAGACTATTCATGTATATATAAAACATCAGTTAGGATCTAAGATAAGATATTTAAAAGGTTTATCTTATTTATATTTCTCAGACCTTGATGACATCTCCAATCGCGTAGACTTCATCATCTGTCTCGGTGGAGATGGAACTCTGCTGTATGCATCATCGCTCTTTCAGGTATTCAGTCAGGTGCTTTAAGAACAGCCTTTGTGTGATTCTACATTCACTGGTACGACTTAACAAACCTGTCCTCCTTTTTCTTAACTTGCAGGAGAGCGTTCCACCAGTTATGGCCTTCCACCTGGGCTCCCTGGGCTTCCTGACACCTTTCAAATTCGACTCCTACCAGTCTCAGGTCACCCAGATTATTGAAGGTACTGAATGCTCTCTAACCTGTTTGTCAGCCTGGGGCTCTCTACAGCATGAACACTGTGTTCTGTTTGCAAATCATACGTTGTGCTCCAGTTTTCTTTACAAAAGAAAGGTTATATGCTCGGATATTGTATACAGGGAATGCTGCCATTGTCCTGCGAAGTCGCTTGAAAGTCCGGGTGCTTAAAGAGAACTGGGAGAAGAAGGCCAGAGTGGACGAAAGGGGCATCATCCTGACCAACGGGGACATTGAAAGTAGCCGGAAAGCCATGCAGTATCAGGTAAAACCTGGACCTTAAACCTGCACTTTAATTTGTCTTTGCCATGCGGAAAACGTGATCTTTTGCCAACATTAATATTCTCACTCTCCTTGCCAAGATGTTGAGTAATTTTACATGACAGCCACAGTAGATCATTGGCTCTGGTTCTCCAAAACTCACAAGCACACACAAAATATTGTAAAAATAAATTAAAAGTGTCTGCGACCATGGTAGCAGCTAATACCGATCCTAATGAAGAAACAGTCCTTAGTTCACACTGTAAATAAGTTAAAAACAGATCACCCATGTGATGTCATAATGACTCAGCTGTTTTCATGCTGATGTCTGTCGGCTTTGAACATGTTGTTCAAGAAGCACTTGAGCAAACACTGTCATCAGCTGTCAACTGGCACAAATCCCATGATGAGGGGTTTGGGTCTTGTCTTGTGTAGATCAGGTGTTAGTGAGTGTGTTTACACATGTTTATATTTACCCCGACCTGGTTTTAATCTTATTTGGAATATGATGATTCCATTGAACCTGGGTATTCATATCTCTGTATACATGACAACAGTATCCAGGTTTGTCTGTGTTCAGGTGTCTCTCAGTTGTCAGACCCCTTGCTGAGGTGTCAATGTGCCACAGTATGCTGCTTCCTATGGGAGTACTCCAGGTAGCATATCCAGGTTTCCCAGAATGAGATTAAGTTCTTATTCAGGTTTCTGAAAACAGGCATTTATATGTTCAACACATAACCAGAATCCTCCAAAAACCCATCATAACCAATGGGGGTGTCACCATTTCTATATTAAATTGAAAATTGATTGATGACTGGCACATGTTCAGCAGGTATCTGAAGAAGAAAAATGTGATACAGCACGAAGGGACTTTTTATTTCTCTTTGTCCGACAACAAACTCAACACACAGCCTTTCAGTTACTATTATTATGAGCTTTTCTAAATAACTAATTAAGTAACTAAACTACACCTTACAGCATGAAGCCATTAGTGCTGAAAAAAAAGTTAAAACCAAAAATTGAATTGAATTGTAACTTAAAATCAAAAGTCAATGGATTTGTGGATTTGTGTTTCAGGTACTGAACGAGGTGGTGGTGGACAGAGGACCCTCCTCCTATCTCTCCAATGTGGACCTCTTCCTGGACGGACACCTCATAACCACAGTGCAGGGAGATGGTGAGTGTCTTGATGCTCAGTGTCTGACAAAATGTAAAATATTTACAGTACATGAGGTCAGGCTAGTTTGCTATGCCATACCACCACCGTTTAGCAAGTCCAGAGTCAGAGTGCTGATACATAAATCAGATCAGTGTTGTGTGTTGATAAGGCTGCCAAGCATGAGTTCTCACTTTCAGGACTGAGTGGTATTTAATAGACTGTCTGACAGCCCAAACAAGACGGTCTATAGACAGGGCAGAGTTTAGTCTCTGCACCCCTGGCTGACATTCAGCTCCCAGCAAGCAGTTGGACTTTGTACAGACGTTTCTAGACACTGACACACAGCACAATAATACTAATAATCAAACCTTTGAATATCAGCCATGCATATCCTTGAGGTTCTTTGGCTGGTTCAGAGAAACTACCGGTTACATGACATTCATGCAGTTCAACAATTAAACAAAACTTTTCAAAACTGCATGTAACAAATTGCAAGTAAATATATTTATTTAACAAACAGGTTCATGGTCTGATAGAAATGATAAAGCTGTACCAGCAACAATAATACTCTATAAATATTATTATTATTACTTTTTGTAAATTTGATGTTGAAGGAAAATTTGAGTCCTGTAGGGATATTGTTATTTCAAGAGCAAAACCAATGTTCAATCACTATTCAATGCCCGGTGTAATGTTAATGCATAAATACATTGTGTTTACGTTAATGCTAAAACAATGACGTGATTAATTGTAAAAATAATTGAGTATACTTTTGATATGCAATTATTATAATTTATCAAGCAACATGCTGAATGTTTCTAGCTCTAGCTTCTCCAGTGTGAGGATTTGCTTTTGATTTTTCTCTATTTAATGTAAAATTCTCACTTTTCCCAACAGTTTATAGATAAAAAATAATCTGTTCATGAAAATGATGATGAAAATAATTAAAAACTTAAATATGGCACAAATAAATACATTAACAAAACTTAAGTTGACACTTCTAGAGGTGATGCTTTTATTGTGAAGGATGACTTACAGTAACTCTGTATGTGCTGCCCTTTTAATAGAAAGTCAGGCTATTTGTTGAGGTGCAGGATGTGAGACTTGGACCTGACATTGTCCTTTAGTTGACTGTGTGCGTGTGTCTCTGTCCCCCCTCAGGTGTGATCGTATCCACACCTACAGGCAGTACAGCGTACGCAGTGGCAGCAGGAGCATCCATGATCCATCCCAACGTCCCAGCTATCATGATTACCCCCATCTGCCCACACTCGCTTTCCTTCAGACCCATTGTGGTGCCTGCTGGGGTGGAGCTAAAGGTATTTACACTTATTTCCTTGTCTGTTGCATGTTGAATCAATAATTGTGTGTGTTACTTCAAAGAATTTTACAGACTGACATATTATGTTAGAGGGAAATTGAACTGTAAATATTGAATTTAACACTGCCCAATATAAGGGCAGTTTACAAAATAGTCAAAATTTAATCAATAGATTTGTGTAAATGAGTTTTCCATTTTTTTTCTGTGACAGTCAGCCTGTAAAAACAAACCCTGTTCCTTCTGTGACAGTTCTGCATTTTTTGCTCTGCGTTTTTCAGATAATGCTGTCACGTGACGCCAGAAACACAGCCTGGGTATCATTTGATGGAAGAAAGAGACAAGAGATCTGCCATGGCGACAGGTTAGTCCACATACCGAGCTGATCATTACACCTCAACCTGAAATCCACCCCCAACACACACACACACACACACAGCATGAGAAGCTGAGCAAATGAAGCAAAACAAAGCCGACAGACTCTGTAATGGATAATAAGTTTAACTCCTCCAGCAGCTGCCTCAACACTTACAGGCTTTGTTACATAACCTTATCAACCTGCTGGTGGGAGTGTCTCTGGTGCCAGATCCAGCTTCTTCCTTTATGTAACTCATCCAGAGATAATCACCTTCCTGGTTCATGAAATGAGCTGCCCGTCATTTTGAATTACTGAAGCATAGTCAAACAAACCCCCAGTGTTGCTTCAGACAGGAACACCTCCTCTTTTGTTTTTTTTGTGATTGCACATACCTGGGCTCTTTCTTTCCTCATTCAGCCATCAGCGTTTGTGACACACGACCTTGTCTGATTTCTCTTTTTCTTTTTTCCGTCCCTGTTCCAGTATTACCATCACAACTTCCTGCTTCCCCGTTCCTTCCATCTGTTTCCGGGACCCGGTCAACGACTGGTTCGAGAGCCTGGCCCAGTGTTTGCACTGGAACGTGAGGAAGAAGCAGAACTACCTCAGCTCAGAGGATGAAGAGTTCTGAGGCCGTTTCCATGATCCTTGAGGTCTTCTCCGAGGTCTCCAGGACTCCTCTTAAGTCTTGGTTTTAGCTCGACCGTGCTCTGTGCCATTTTGTCTTTTATGGATGGGGGCGTCTCGCCAAACTCCATTCAAAAAATATAAACTCATAATAATGTTGCCTTTCATATATATTGAAACTACTCTGGTAAATTAACATTTATATGATAAGGGGTAGTTTTTTTTTGGTGGAATAAATGTCTGGGAATAAGGAGCAAAACATGAAACCCTTAAGTGTTCAATTAAGTAAAATAAATAGCATGTTGCAATAAATAATATAAATAAATTGAGTAAAATATATAAACCATTATATTCTGAAATAACTTAATAAATAATCAAACTCAAATCAATATATTTTTTTGAGACAGTAGAGTTGAAATATGAAAAATGTAAACATGAGTTTTGAAAAAGGGCATGTTGAAATGAAAAAAATCTATAATGAAACAAGAAATTTTTAATATTTTGATATGAAAATAAAAAAATACAAATGTTGAAAAATGTGTTTTGCAAAAAAAAATTAATAATTTGTTAAGTTATTTCACAACTTAATGAACACTTGGGGGCTCAAAATCTGAACGGTAAACTTCAAAATCAAATTCAACCGTGGTTACAAGAGTAACCTACCAGAGTTAGTTTTAATAAGTATGCGGCATTAATGAGGAGTCTGAAGAATTACAAAGATATTATCTCATGTTCTTATCTGTAATTGTGTTAAGATGGTGGATTTTTGAATGGAGTTTGGTTCCACTATTGTTCCTGTTCATTTTCTCTCAAAGTCAAAATCCAGTGCAGAGAAAGTTGTTTTTGACTTACAGTCAAAAGGAAATGCAGGGCTTGAAATGATGTGTGACTAAAACACACAAGGTCAGTTATGGGTGGCAGTTATTGCAATACTTGTGATGGGCGTTATCAGGACTGTTCTAGCACTTTTTAATATTTAAGACAGATGGCAGGGACACATCTACTACTTTATAAACAACAGGAGCTCGTTCTCTCACTAGAGGTTAAGGCCGCGTTGCAATTCTTTGCGAAATTCAGTCAAACTTTCCTGAATTCTGTTATTCAAATCAGAAAAAACAGATGTAATTCCATCAGTGAATGAAAAATGTTGTTTTACACTGTTTATTTGCTCTCTGGGGAAGAGCAAATTTCTACATCTACTCTGCAATAGTGGCCCAACTGTACAGACCGTGCCTTAAACACTGATATCATTAATGTAAAGAAATCGTATTTTTCAAGGTTTACATCATGCTAATTTTTTTAAATCACACACTCGCACAGATCTGTGATTTGTGCTTTTTCATTGTAGCCACATGTTGACTGTTGTCTGTCGGCAGCACACAACGACACTTGATCGACTAACTGAATTACAGTCATGGTCCACAGTGTGCAGTCAGTGGGTGGGATGAGGGGGACGAAGTGATATTATTTCCAGACAAAGAGACCACGGTTCAGACGTCTTCAGTGTCTTTTTAACATCTTTTTTTAAAATGTCCTCTAAGCCATAGCTGAACTCAGTGTAGGTTTTATAGCCCTGTGTGTGTGTGTGTGTGTGTGTGTGTGTGGCTGTGGGTGATTTAACGGGTGTGTGTATGATGAGAAATTGAATTGTTTGAGACATTAGTGCATCTGTTCTTCTTTTCTCATCAGTTAGCTACGTCTGTCACTTTGCTGAATACTTTTAAGGAGGCCTACCTTACATATCTGTTCACATGTAATGTTTATATGTTAATATATACATTGTGAATTGGCTCGACCATTTGTGTCGGGATGAAAAGATAAGAAGTGATGTCACCAGTCAAGAGGACCAACTGAGCTCTAAAAGGCAATCATTCCTTTAACTGTATGTACATATTATTAGATATGTGATGCTTGAATAGGATGTATTTTGTAAAGTCTATATGTTTATTAACCAGTTTACAATATATCATTGCTGAAAATAAATCTATTTGGTACTTTTTTACAGTAAGAAGTTCTTCAGTTGTTAATTCTTTTTGTTGATTCTCTAACTCAGTTTGAGTCTGTAGTTGGTCAGAGTGCAGTGAAGTGTGGTCTACAGAAGACCTTGGACAAGGCAAGTGGAAAAAAAAATCTGGTGATCCATTTTCTAAGCCTGATCGAAGGTGTTTTCTCTCCTGTTAATGACTCAAGAACAGGATAATTTTTCTATTACTTATTTTTCAACAGGAAAAAACAGGTTAAGAAAAGCTTGTGATGTTCTTCCTTTGGCTTAAAATGTATTTTACAGGGTTTCTTCAGGTTTCAACAAGTTAAATTCAATACGTCATAAGAGCATTGTGAATGTAATTTAAGACCCGTTTCATATCTATACTGGCAAAAAGTACACACTCAGCTTGTATTTATTGGTTCAATATTGGTTTTGTTTAGTAATTGTTACAGGACTTTTCCAAAAACACAGTTAAAACCAAGACTTAAGTTAAATATGACTTTGTAAAAGTAATGTTAAATTCCAGTTCAAAATAAGGTCTGTAAAAATCCTATTTAAGACTTTTTAAGGCCTAAAAATCAGGTTATTATATTTTAGACCTGCAGAAACTGTTTTAATCATTAGTGTGGCTGATAAAAATGAAAACCAACCAAAAAAACAAAAAAAAATTCCCCAGCCAAAGGGTTTTTTTCTGTTTCACAAATGGGGAAAAAGTTATATAGAACAGAAATGGAGCACCTGTTTTTTTAAGAATCACTTGCCTGTCAGGGCTTCGTTAATATTCAGATAGAGCCAAAGTTGATTCAAAATGCATTCCAGGACCATTTGAATAGTCTAATTTTCAGATTTTTAATTCATGTATTAAAACAGATACTGGCAACTGACATAGTTTCAAATGTTGGTCTGAACTGTCCCAGTGAGCCCCAGCTCTACAAAAACTTTGACTTCTCTTTTCTATGAAGTATTGTCGACTCTTCTCTTAAAGTGCTTTTCACTTTTGTAAATCTGAGAGCCTCTAACTCTGACTTTTGTATCAGTAAGTTTGTTAATGTTTCTTACATGAATAATGCCATTATTTTTTTTCCAGAGCACTTTAATAAACAGAGAAAATGTAACCAGGAGATGTGCATCCCCCTGTTTGATCAACACGCTTCACACCTGAAACTAGTTCGTGTTCATGTTCGCTATAAATCATGAGGAATATTTTAGAAGTCATCATTAGTAAAATTCAAATGAGGACAAAATTACAAAATATAAAAGTTAGCAGGCTGTGATAATGATGATAGATTTTTCATTCATCTTCCTATTAAAGTACAAATCAAAACAGCCAATCTTGGTTTGATATTTTATTAAGAACCTTTAATGAAATCACACTTGATTAAGTGCTTTAAGGTGCTGCAGAAAGATAAGTTAAAAAAAATATCCCAGTGTTACCAAAAGGAGTAGTCTCGACATCGCAGATCACATGAGTCAACTTACACAATTTTAAAAAGCAAACTAAAGTCAGCCAAGTCATTTACAGGAAGATAAAAACTCCTTTTTAAATGGAGGATGTTGGTAACTTTAAAAATCTTTGGTGTCTACACATAGAGCCTACAAACACCAAAAGATATACAGTAGATACTACAATGATTTTAAGAGTAAAAATAAAAGTTAAAAACCATCGTGAATCCAATCTACAAAGGCATTTGTTATAGTTTCATACAAAATGTTTGAACGCAGCTCCTTTGTGGTGCTTTACATCCTGTGTTTAGGCACACTGACAAAGAGGTGTTAAATAAACTGAAATAAAATCTATACAGTAAACAGCACATAAAAACAAATCTCAGCTGACTGATTATTTTGGTGGTGATGTTGAATAAAACTAGGAGCTCCACAGTCAGCACCACAGTGCTAAAGCTGCTTAAAGGGATAGTTCAGCTTATTTGAATCGGTTGTATGAGGTACTTATCCATTGTCAGTGTACTACCTATATGTACTTGTACGTACCTATATGTATTACCTGCAGTAGATGGTGGTCGGCATGCCCTCAGTTTGGGGAAGCAGCAGGAGTATCAGCAAGGAAGCAGCAAAATGTATTTTAGCCATCTAAAAAAAAATAAATATCAGTATCAGTTTAAGTGTATTATATTTAGAATATTTTCACTGCTTCACCTTGCTGTCAGACAGCCTTTTCCGATGGCAAACCGTTGTTATATCACTCTCTCCAAGCCACCAGACTCCTTTGGCAAAATCATTTTATCTCACAGAACACAGGAGTTGCTGGTCTACTGCTGCCTCAGTCTGTTTATTTGTGTTGATGTGTGACTTCGGTGAATCCGAACTAATCCTTTACAGCACTGAACTCACACAATAAAACAATCTAGCTGATTGAGGCAGCAGTAACCAAGCAACTGCTGTATTCTGTGAGGTAAAATGACTGTTTTTGCCAAAGGAGACGGGCGGCTTTGAAGACAGGAATATTTGGTTTGTAGAACAGCAGTTTCCTATCAGACAGGAAAGGTTGTCTGACAGCAAAGTAAAGTGGTGAAAATATTCTAAATATAGCGCACTTGCCAACTGCGTCTACTGTGGGTAATATACTGACAATCAGTGAGTACCACATACAACCCCACTTCAAAAAACTGTATTATCCCTTTAACGTGAGTCCCTCAGCATGCAGCTCTGTCCTTGGTCCTCGACCACCGGATGCTTTATCACTTGCTGGGTGCAAACACTGCAAAAACAAAGGCACAGTTAACAGCAACATTGTGGTATTCTGCTGCTTTCTAGCAAACATAAACACGTTTAAAGTCGGTGCAGTCAGGAAACCTCGGGCTTCTCAGAATGAGGGACGTGATAAAGAAAACATAAAGGGGGAAGTAGTACAGGATATTTAGAAATCTGTGAAGAGGTACTGATTAGCTAATATTCCCCTAATGTCTGTCTCAGAATAACATTTGAAGGACTGAGACTAAGAAAAGAACAGCGGTATACTCACTCCTCTCCCTCAGGCCTTGGCCGAAGCTGTGCACCAGTCTGATGAGGCCCCAGAATAAAACCACTTTAATCACCAGTGAAATCAAAGCTCCGGTGACGGCGGCTGCCTCCAGGGTGTACGTGCTGTCCTGGAACCACTTCATCGCCACCTGCAATTAAAAGAAACCACGTTTTTCCAGCACAAATCCACTTTTGAAAGTACAGGTCATCACCATGGGCACATGAATGATAAACATGCAAATATGTGATATAACAGACCAATAATTTAATGAACTGTGCTTTAGTGAAGTGGATCTTATTGAGAAACATTTCCTTTAAAATGGAAACACTTAAACAGTACTTATGTTGTCTTTGTTGTACTTCAGTAGTACTATTTCAAAATGATTAAAAGTACTATATATATTTTGTCACCTAATACTTTTGTACTTCTATACTTTTTACTTCACTACATTGAGATACTTCATACAATAAATCAGTATTTGATGCCAGTTTGACATTCATCATCCTGCTGCTGTAAACACTCACTACATCCTCAAATGTGTGTTAATCCTCAGCTGAAAATAGTCCCCAGCAAATACTCTATGCACCTGTGTTTGAGCAAAACTACTGTACCCAGCTGTTTTAGGAAATTAAAAAAATCCTTTAAAAAAAGTTATATATTTGTGAACTGTTTTTAAAGATTTACATTTAAGGATAAAAACATGGGTAAATCATTGGTATTGGCCAATAATAATAATAATAATAATAATAATAATAATACATTGGCCTGAACTGAACATTTCTGCTGATACAACAGGCTGATAAGATGACACTTTATTATGCGCAAGTGACATGAGTGTGTCTGTGCTGTCGAGATTTTTGAAGCACCTAAAACAGATAACAAAGTTGCTATTTGCAGCGACTGGTCATGTGATGAGGAGCCAAACCACATTTCTTAACACTACAGATTCAACAGCCCATCTCAAGAGCCGTCCTCCTGATCATTATGACAAATTTGTGCAGAATAAAGAAAAAAAACCTCGGCAGTAGTTTTCTCATCGAGCCTGGTTAAATGTGTGCATGTTGAAAAGCGCTGTATTTTATGTGTGCATGTGCCGGTAGGCCTTCATGATAAGAGTAGGTGTAATAATATGTTAATTACACTACAGGAGAGACGACGTTCTGTGCAATTAGGTGTACAAAAGAGTTAAGTCTACACAAAGTTAGGCTCTAAATAAATTTTTTAATTATTGTTTAAGACATTCTCTTTAACGGCAGGAACTCATTTAACTATGTGTTTTGGGCAGAGCCTCTTAAAATTCTTCAAATTTCTTAAAGCCACTCCTTCATGAAGGACAACAGACCGAGTTGTGCATGGATCAGTATTTGTTGAAACCACTTCTGCTTTCATACAGATTCAAAATGATTTGAACTGAGAAGAAACTCATTGTCAGCTCACCCTGTACATCAGATAAACAAAGAAGGCGACTTGAGGAAGGTTCTGCACCATGAAGACCCAAACTAACACCTTGGCTTCTTTTAAAACCTGAAAAACAACAAGCAGTTACAGTCACCGACTTCTGATTTCACCATGTGATCTGTCCACTGGTCAGAATGCATCCTGAATATTTCCCTCATGGGTTTATTGTATCTGTGCTCTCACTTACATCTCATATATACCAGGATAAACTAACACTATACATTTATGACATCTGCAGAGTTTACAAGAGGGGACAAATAATTCAGAATTTGTCATAAACAGAGTTTCACAAAGTTCAAGTTTCCTCTGACTCAAAAAGCCACACCACTGATTTTTTTTAAGGGAGTCTGGGGCTGATTTCCCGCCACCTTAAATCACTCACAGGCACGTTTTGCTCTGGAGGACAAAGATGTGATATCAGTGAGGATAACGAGAACACGTTAAAAATACCAGGTCACTTATTATCTGGATAACAAATCCAGATTTTAATACTGGATTGCGAGGAGCAGCTTGACTAGCAAAGACGATGGATGAAGAGAACTCACCGCCACAACCCCGACAGCGGCGGTCAGGCAGGCCCACACCACCCCGACACCCAGGATGATGCTGTTGGGAAGAGACATGGCCGAGCCCGACGTCGTGATCAGGATACACAAACACAACTGAAACACACAGACAACAAATCAGTAGCTCACTCTAAGACACACTTGCATTGTTTGTTTCTGAGGGATTTCTGTAGGCTCGTCGCCATTTTGTACCAACCGGTGTTTAGCAAACACATGACTACAGACGTGCTCAAAACTCAAAAAGAATTTAACATACAGCAAAGCACCCGTCTGACTTAACCAGAAAAACTTGTCATCGCTGTTCTAAGTGTCTGTATGTTCACAGTAAAGAAAAGCATGTGCAGCAGGTCTAGACGTGTTGTCTCGAGGTTGTTCAAAGTCTTCCTAAGACACATGGGAAATCTGCCCGAGGCTGGATGAAGAAAACCTGAGTTTCCACAAATGGATATTAAAACAGTCACAAGCAAGACACTAGAAATGACAGATTTGTGTTTTATTTTACAGCATCAAAAGTGCCTGATGGTGGAATTTATTGTGCAAGAACACTTGTATGATGTTAAAAGTTTAGTCACAAATATTTCATGTACTGTGCAAAGTCAACTTTCACAGCTTAGTCAATTGTTAGAAAAAGCAGCTCATGAATGTAAAAAGTCATTTTTTAAAGGTGCCAAGCCAAAGTGTTTTCATTTGACGACCTGAGAATCAAACTCAATGATCAACCATCTTTCTCTAGAATCAGTAACATCTTTACGAAACAAAACAAACAAAATAATTACTGCCCTGTGACATCTTTGTTCAGAGGAATGCACATGTACCTGAGTCTTAAGGTCAAAGGTCACCATGGAGAAACAGAAGTTGAGCAGAAAGTACTGCTCCTGGAGACTCTCTAAGGCCCCGCCTACACGGAACGCCATCATGTTTGGCCTCTTGATGAGCAGCGTGGTGCAGAAGACGTGGATCACGCCCAGACACATGATGCACACGAAACGCACCTGCAGCAAAAACAGATCACAGTCGGTGACTCAGTTTTCAAAGTTATGTCTCTCAGAAACTGATACTTTACAATTCATTTATGATGCAATTAAAGTATTTCCAGAACTCAGTCTAACATATTTTACACAGTTACGCTAAATACTTAGAACCACTGTTATTATAATTCATCGTGAAGAGGAGACACGTGTGTGCACCAAAAGTCATGTCAATGCATTCAATAACAAAACTCTCAATGTAACGGTGCTAGAAGTAAAGTAACAGGATCGAGTCATTTAGATTCATCATTTAGGAACCTGAAACATGTTCTACCAACCCATCTGATGGGTGATAGATGGTTTGAGGAAGTTATAGCTGCCCTCTTACATTTGTAGTTTTTGCCCCATATTTGTGCAACAGAAGTCCAGGAAGCATGAGTGTTATTAAAGGGAAAATTCAGCATTTTTCATGTGAATGTTCAGTCAGTGTTGATGGCTGATGTCTTCAATGAAGCAACAAATGCATCACTGGATGTTCAGGAACTGCAGGCTATTTCAGCTTGGATTTTTAGTGTCCGTCTCTGGGTAGTCAGGGGGCGTGCTAGAGGAGTATTTTTGCCACCTAACACTTTGTTAGCTTTAGGCTAGGGTGGGGATACATGGCAACATGGGTGTGGGAGCAATTCATTAAATTAACCTATTTGTTAGATTATTATTCGGTGTCACAAGGAAATTTTCCTCATATTTGCAATTATGTCTTTCTAATGTACATCGCTGCATTCTCAATTATCCTCCTCCCTTCTTATCCCACTGATGTGTCAGCCACAGAGTTTAGCTGTTAAACTGTCAAACTGAATGCGAAGCTTCAGACGTCATCAGTTGTGCAGTTAATAGGAATGAAACAAGCTTCAACACTGCCATCCACCAGGAACACTCTGTGACCTGCTGGACGCGCTACAGGAGGATCACCAGAGTCAGTGGGATTGAGAACACGAATGTCATTATTTGGAAATCAATCCAATAGCTATTGAGATCTTTCAGTCTGCACTGAAGTGGTCCATAGATAAATGATATGTACAGAATGTGATAAACCCTGTGTCACATTATTCAGGGCAGAGGTTACTGATGTGTCTACAGGTCAACAGCGATGCAGCAGCCAGTTTAAACACGTTTTTGTTTTAAAATTCTTCTAACTGGAAGAAACTGCAGATCACTGTGGTGCTTTGTCCTTCTGTACAAACCAAAATCAGTTTCTCACAGTTCACCGTCAGTTACCTTTCACCACATCAGGGCAGCTGATAAAATGATTTAACATCAGCAAACACCAATTAAGCACCATGACACCCTGTCAGAGACATGAAGATTAACTTGATATTTTTTTTATATATATTAACTCTAAACACAAGCACATCTGTGTTCATAACTAGATGTGAATCATAGATACAACAACAGTGACACCAAGTGGTGAAACCAGGAGTGTTTTCAGCAGGATGGAAGCTGTGGGGATCTCCTGTTATTTCCCCTGTCATTAATAAAGTGGATTATTAGAAGCAACCAGCAGCTGGTATGAATCACTCTGTCAGTGCAGCTGCTGTGCTGCTTCCAACATTTACAATCTAATCTTCTCATCATCTTCTAATTTTTTTTTTTTTGGGGGGGGGTTACTCTCTAAAGTCAATTAGTGCTGAGTTGATCAAAATGTTGATAAACTTGACTAGCAGCAGCCAGTGATTAGAAGACATTTTTGCCCTGGGTTTTGCCTCTCAGGCAGCATCCAAACAGCCACACCGACTCGGCAGTTGTTGGGTCTGTATGCAGCCTGCAGAAAACATTATATGCCTCCTTTGCAGTTAATATTCTACTACAAAGACTTAAAATTGACCATCATAAAGTATTAGGTCTCTTTCAAGGAAATACAATCTGAGTATAGGTTTAATGCAGGATTTCTTATAGTATTTTTTTTTAATGAGAATAACATTGTTATAAGCATGTTATTAACCTGTTTTATCATAATTTGGAACTCTGATATAGACTGATATAAATATATATAAATGCAGGTCAGGTGAGATATGAGCTCGTCATTGGGACAGACAGTCTATTAATATGATGTTTTATTGTTTTCATTCATTTGAATTTATATTTAAGAAGAAACAGAGTTTTTAGAGTTGAGAATTACAAGACTAACTGGGATTTTAAGAATTTTTCCTTTTCTAACTGAATGTTAGGGATTTAAGGATTTATTCATCCCCTTACATAATGTAATTCTGTGCATTAATGTCTTTTTACCACACTGGAAGCACATTTAAAGAGGTTATCACTTGGATTCCTCTTTGTCTTATAAATCCATAAATCAAATCAATAAATCAGTCAAAGGAATAAGAAGCTAATCTTTGAAGACTTGCAAAGCTGTGTTTTTTATTATGATTACATAATAAGTAAGAATTATGATGGTTGTGAGGGACCTCCCACAGACGTCTCTTTACGCAGCGTGTTGTCTCAGATTGTCCAGTAGAGGGCGACCTACCAGCAGCTCCTGCTTGCTCTTTGAACCCAGCACAGAGAAGTTGACCACCGATCGAACCATCACGACCAGCACGCTGAGCACAAACGCCACCAGCTCCTGTCTGTTCTCCTGCAGCACGCCGCGGCTGATGTAGTAGATACAGAACACTGCAGAGTAGAGAGACAACAGACAACGTGATGCTCACACACAACAGGACTCACTTCATTATAATAATGTCTTCTTTCTAAGATGCACTTTCACATTGACATGTATAAGATGTATGCATTTTTTTTATTATTATTTCTCTAATCTAATCTTGTCATCAATCTTGTCTGACTGTAAAGCCCATCTACTTCAGAGCTCATTCATAATTTATATTTATTGTTGTCCTGATACTGCAGTAAGTGATAATTAACTACTTATTAATCTTGAAGACAAATGCCTGTTATATGCTACCAAAGCCCAATGCTTTTTGAACTTTGTCTGATTGCAAAAACAAGCATTCATTTTAAAGTCCAAATAATATTCCGCTTGCCCATCCAGTGCATGCTGGGAAGGGCTCCAGACCTTCATGATAAGTAGGAATAGAGAACGGCTAATTAACAAAATTTCTTTCCATCGAATCTATTACTTCGCTGCTCTTTTGACCTAATTTCTCCAGAGTTTGTTGTGCAGTATGTTACCATGGTGATCTAGCCCTGGTTAAATGTGAGCCAGCTTCATTACTGAGCAGTAAACATTCATATTATTCTGGATGCACATCATTACAGCACATGATGCCCCTGCATGTATATTACAGAAGAACTTATCTTGTAGACCAGCTTCTCTACGAGCCCCGATGTGTTCGAAACTTCCATCATCTGGCTCTTTATCTTTGTCATTCCTCAAACTACTGTCAAATGCTTCTTCAAAAGTTGGCCACAATTCCAACATTATTTCTCACTCAATAGTTGGTGAGTTCATCCCCCCATAATACAGAAGAATATGTTTCTTCATTACCCTGTTGATGGAGTATTTAATATCTTCCTTTTCATAGTTTTCATAGTTAGCATATCCCTTTATTTTAGCTATTCATTATCATTATTAACTTATTTATTCATCATTGTTTTCTTTTTAATATCCTACCATTTGTTTTTTTATTTAACTAATTTCTATACACATCCTCTCTTCTAGTACTTCAGTATTTTGTGTTCTTAGCTTTTACTTCCTTTCTTTTTCAACCGTTTGGAGTTTTTGCTTTTTTGAATTATTCTAATTTATTTTTCTATTTTGAGTTTTTTTCCTTCCTCTGGTTTTTCCTCACTTATGACAGCGTTACCTCAGTTCCTGTTTTTAGTGAGTGCTGTTCTCGTTTTAGTGCTCTACCAAGTGCAAAGTCATTGCTGAGGGTGTAGGTGGGTGGAGCACTTTGTGTTGCATTCTGTTCACATGAAAAGTGTTAAATAAATGAAGACACCAAAAAAAAAACACCAAGGGCCAAGCGGCCTTGTTCCTAAAATGATGAGAAGTTGGTGACCTCTAAAGCTCAGGGTGGTTTATTAGTTAAGTATTATTCATGTTGCTACTCTCATTTCTGGTATGTTCTTCTGAACAAATCTGTCTTGTAAGCAAGATTGGGCTTGGCACATGATGTGTGCATCGCGCAATAATAAAGTCAAATCTTAAATGTAAACATTTCTTGGTTTGGTCAGTCCAGGTCAAACTGAGGACTGTTAGTCAGATGAAAAAACACATTGTAAGACATTAAAATGGGCTCTGTGAACTTGTCATGTACATTTTTTCTGTAATTTTCTAACTTTTTACAGATCAAACGATTAAATTAGAAAATATTTCATCTTTGGGACACAGGCTTCAGCAGACAGTTATATTCTGTTTGTAGAAAATGAGTCAAAAAAAGTCAACTGGAGGAAATGCACATTTAAAGTCAGTGCATTCATCTCTTCTTCAGTTGTCATCACATGATTACATCATGAACATTTCTGTTTTTTCCAGCTGGCTGTTAAACAGGCAAGGCATGAAATCAATTTCCTGGAGACACTGACAGTAAATGTCTTTCCCTCTGCTGAATGATGGCACTCACATATTCCAACCAGCTGGATGAGAGACACGGTGAAGTTGTCCTCATCAGACACGTCCGTGTCCATGTGCTGCTTGTAAATGCTGGATATGGTGAGGCCAAGCAGCGCCAGCAGAGACGCTATGGTGAAGCAGAAGTAGAGCTTCAGTAGACACGACAGCTCCGACCAGCGTTTTATCTGCAGGAGGGGGGTGATGGAGGAGACAAAGAACGTGAGATAACCTGTCTTAACAAGTTTAGATTTCCAGAGTGAACAAAGCTGTTCAAGCATGAAAATATAAACAGTGGGATGAAGGGACTGGGATTTCTGGGACTTTCTGCACAGCATTTACCAATTATGAAGCTGACAGCCACAGAATGTGTTTCACTTTTTCTCGATCTCATGAGATTATGCAAGTGAAACTAACTTGATCTCTGCTTTAATTGCTACTAATCTTTTAGTTTCGTTTCTGCAGCTCCTCACCGGTCCACATGGTGTTGGGATCAGTTCCTGGTGTCTGGGCCTCAGGTTTGGAGACAGAAGGTCTGGACCAGCCGGAGGTTGACCAGAGATCTGGTTGCCCAACAAAGGACTGCGGTGTCGAAAAATAAAAATAAATTAGAAACAGGTGCATTTTAATGCATCACATACAGTACTGAGAGATACAGTAGTTTATATTATTAAAACAATAAAATCATTTTTAAATCAATATTTAGTGTCAATTATTGATTTTTTAAAGTAAGTACTTGAGTAATAAGAGGTAAAATGTACAGTTATTATGAAATAAACCCCTTCAGCATGATTCAAGACTTGCACCACCCTGTCTGGGTTTATTTTGCAATAATGACCCGCTGACTCTACATCATCCTTCATGCAGAACATGGTGAGCTGAAGAGTTGGGAAATCTGGGAACATGACAGTTACTTGACACATTGTTCAAAGTTGCAAAACACAGACCTTTTCTAAATCAGTGAAATTAAAAGGATACCATGGACATGATTATTTTTCATAAACCCTCAGCAGCAGGTTGTTGGATTGGCTCAGAATAACAGATTTTTGTGTAGGACCAAAGTGACCCTAAAATTTCCATTTGGACTTGAAACAAATTAATCAGCACACTTATAATAAATCCTGGGGTGTAATTAAAAGGCTAAATGAATGTAAAAACATATTCAAATCTGACTTATAGATGTTTTTTCAGCATCTCTATACATTTTATGTTTTGTGTATTTGGCTGTTTCTCCATTTAAATGACCTTCTCATTCATTCACTACACACTTTTCATTTCTACATCAGTTTTAATTGCTCCTGACAGATTTTCTCCACAGACAACATGCTGTACTTAGAAAAGGACAGATGAATCATGACTGTATATAAATACATACCTAATATATACAGACTAAGAGATGAACTCATCTTTATAGTTTATATTTCATTCAAATAACCTGTTGTTTGAGATAATGTCATTAATGTGTGTGCCGAGTTGTAATGAGCAGGGCACAGCATTTGATTTCCTCATGACACAACCGACTGAACAGCACAGACACAAACTGCAATAAAGTCTACAAACTTCTCTACTGACCTTATCTCGTCCATTTCTTTCTGGACAAGACCTGAAGGCCCGGAGTTTACATTCCTCCGACCTTCTGCTGTCTGTCCACTTCCAGCTAACAGAACTTCAGTTTCACATTTGACAAAGTGTAAACAGGAACAAGAGCCTGTTGTGGCAGGACTTTCTTCTTCTGCTGCTGCTGCTGCTGCTGCGTACACGTGTTCTTCTTCGTTGGTTTGGCTGCTTCAAAGCGCTGCTGCCCTCCGGAGGACAACAGCGAGCTTGGTTTTTGAATATTTATCAAGAAAAACCGTTTCGTTTGATTGTTTTTATTTTGAAAGTTGTTACCAAAAGTGTTGGTGTGTACGAGGCGCTGGTAAAAAAAAATAAATAAATAATAAAAAAATAAATAAAAAAATAAATAAATAAATCTGTCATCCAGTGGTCGCAGTAGACTACAACTACAAATTTTAGTTACGGAAATGTTAGTTAACTGAAAAATAACCATAAAAACTGGACTTACTCAGAAATGCAGGAAACATTGAGATTTTGTTAAATTTTGTTAAATTTGCCATCATAACAAGCATGTTGAGGTGCAAATGTTTAGACAGGGATGTCTTCATGACTGTCAGTCAAAGGCCTTCACAAAGAGTTGTGTTTATATTGTAACACCTATTCTGAATTTCTTTAATCTTGCCACTCACAAATACCCACCAGATTATAGTAAAAGTACAACAACAACATGAATGATAACAAAGAAAACAAAAAACAAACTAAACTGAATTGAAAACAACTAATAAATTAATTAATTGACAAAGACAAAACCATAATTACTCTGGTAGGTCTACAAATAATACCTGTATTCATTTGGTCATCAAACAATATCATTTAATGAATCCCAGCATTCCTGCAATAAATAGCCTTGGCTACAATACTTGATGATGTTTTCTCTGTTTTCACTGCACTGTTTTGAAAGGTGACACCAAAATCCTTGGTAAGTGAAATTATAAGTATAATTTTACATACAAACACTATTTCAAAAAGCAGTCAAAGGATTCAGAGGAAGTGTTAAAGTCCTTAACTATGCCACCGATGGACCAGAAAACCCTTACAAAAACAGTGGCCTCCATCAACCAGTAACCACCACACACCTCTGGAGGAGAGGATCACCTCAGTTGCTCTAGATGGCACCTATCAGAGCCTCTCTGGTTGACGACTGAAAGGAAATGGTTTCAAGTTGCTGACTAAAGCAGCTATTCAGTGATGTCCAGAGATGGTCAGTGCACACAAATCTCAAACCTGCATGACTTTATGATGATGGTGCATGACACACTTGACTAGAGGTTTACAAAACGTGAGGCGGGCCTCCCCAGGGAGCCTCCAGACAATTTTATGGGAGGTTCAGTGAAATGATAATAATAATAATAATAATAATAATTCCTCAGTTAATTCCTTTGGGCAGACTTTTCAGTCTTACATTGTGCAGTATTGGGCTATCTTGGATCACTTGTTCAGTGCCTGTCAGGTCAAATAACATAATCCTTCCTCTCATCACCATAATGAAGACCAACATTGTACAGTTTGTTGTGATGAAGCTTTGCAGTGATTGTCTGATGAAACACTGGTTCACTAATATGCATTTATTAATGCTTAACTAATGCACAGATTATCAACAGTAAATCATGATGCATGAAAAACAAGACCTTTTCCATTAATGTTTAACACATCAGCAACTAATAAAGAGTCTATCTGATTATCAGACTTATCGACATATAGCATTAATTAATACTGTTAATTCATTAATTACAATAGTGGGTCAAAATCATATTTTTGTAGCTATTGGCAACATTCATCAGCTATTTCTACAAAAAACACTTCTCAATACACATTTACACATGTCTTTACTGGAAAAAGAAAAGGTAAAAAGGAGGCTAAGAAGACAAACAAAGACAAATTAGTGTTGAACCTAAATACAAAGTAAAAGCTCGAAAACCAAGCAGAACACTCTTGAAAAGGCTTCAAGAGTGTATGGTCAATGCTTTTCTGAGTCTTTGTGGGAGCCTGTTTCAGAGTGGAGCTGCACCCAGAGCCGGCCAGAGCCTCCATGGGGCCCTAAGCAAAATTTGATTTTGGTGCCCTCTATTTCTGCCAGTAATATTGATTGTTGATCATTCACACACCTACTACAGTATTAACTTATTGCGCCGGACATGTCTTTACCCATTTACGGGGGTGGCCTAGGTAATAACATAAATAATACCAATGCAACCATACAAATAAGACCAATGAATGACTGATGAATGATGTTCAGGATGCCACATATGGTTTTTAATCTTAAAATGTAGCACATTAAGCTACAAGAGCGACCTAAAACAAACTGTGTTTGCTGTAAAAGTGTCATCTGGCACAACAATGTCCAACAATTTGTAGTGCAACAACAACAATAAGGTGCAACAACAAATAAAATCACTTAAATGTATAAAAATAATAACAAATTCAATTCAATACAAAAACAGACAAAATTAAAATGTCAAGCAGATACTTAAATAATAATTTAAATGAACAGAGTTACCTGAAACCAGGTAACAAAAATGGTTTAATAACTATGTGTAAAAGCTTTGGTTTTACTCTACTTTGGTGTTCTTCCTCAATATTTCACCCACTCCTTAAAACCTGTGCTTCCTGGCTTTTCTGGAGGCAAAGTCATTTATGACATCACTATAAGAAATCTGATGGCCAACTTTGTTGTTAATACTAATGACTGCCAGTCCACTCAGTCTTTCTTGTGCCATGGAAGATCTCAAGTAGGTCTTTTTTTTCTTTTTTTTTTTTTTATTGTTTTTGGGGCCCCCTATTGGCTGCGGGGCCCTAAGCAGGTGCTTAGTTCGCTTATGCCTTGGGCCGGCTCTGGCTGCACCAACAGCAAAAATTTAGTTTTCAGTCTTGGGCTCGGATGAGCCAGAAGTCCCTCCCGCCTGCCTGCTCAGACACTCAAACCTGTTCTCCCTCTGTCTCCAGGATTTCATGCCAGCATACCTGTCTTGTTAGTCTTCCAAACCCATCAGCCATCTCTCTTTCCTGGATGACCTTTTGCCAAGCTGAACCCCTGGATACCTTTCTTCTCACCATATCTTGTGATATATTGAGTGTTATCAGAGGACCACGAAAAAATCCTTTGTGATTTTAATGCATGTGATAACTGCAGTGCAGTGCTCTATATGTTTTATCATCAAATTCATTCAGTCATTCATGCCTAACCCAAAACTCCTTCCTCCTCGCCATTCCTGCATATTCTTATGCTGCAATATAAGTTTTTTCAGTTTTAATATTTTTTGTTTTTTGTTGTTGTTGTTTGTTTGTTTTTTCACCTGTCTGTCTGTCTCTCCAACGTCTTCATTTGCATCTACCTCAGTTTTGTGACATGAGAAACAGTTAGAGCCTCATATATCTCTTCTTTAAAAAAAAAAAATAAAAAAATAATCCTGTCTTCATGACAACAGTTTAATTGGAACTTTGGGACACAAATTAATAATTGCTCATTAGTCAATTATTCACACTTGTAAGTGCTAACCCACTTTTCTCAGGTTAACTTTTTCAGAAATCTTCCCACAGTTGTCTTTAACTACATGAAGCTCAACACAACAACCTCATGTCTAAAATGCACTTACACAAGCAAAACATTTGATACAGAATCAAGAAATTCTAACACCTGAACACTGCCAACATTTGTCTGCCAGCATTAACACTTTGTCACTCATTATATAGCCTAAATAATGTAAATATCACAACTGGAAGCATTCAATTAATATAACTATTGTTCCTGTAAAAAATATTAATTATTTATGTATTATTCAGCACAAACCAAGATTCAATTACAAGAAAAATAAAGTCACTTCTTATTTGCATGAATTATGTTGCTTTACAATATATGTCATGAAAAAGAATGCAATATGCCTCAGTCAGCTTTTTTGCAATGATTAATTCCAAGGGCAGAAAAAGAAAATAAATATTTTGTAATGCAATACAATAAATATAGTACAGTAGTACAATACATTACAGTACAATAGTACAGTATAAGTACATATAACAAATGAAATTACAAAACTATACATCAATTACATTACATTCTCTGTGATGGCAGTAGATGCATTAATAATAATAATTAGTGTTCACTCCCCTCTAGTGGTCTCAGTTGAGAACTACGACACAGATTTTGTACAGGTTTCATAAATGCACTTTTAGAAGTTCATTCAACTTTAAATTCTGTAAAACGTTGCTGTTTTTTTTTTAAAATTACCACAAACGAATTGTCCCACAGTTACTTTGAAGGCATCGTCTTTTTTGTTTCGTGGCAGCTGCGTCAAGTTAAAAGAGCTTCGCCGGAAACGCAGCGATTGTATCAAAATAAAACTACAAGCACTTTGTCATTCTGGTGAAAAGCAGGAATTCAGATTTAAGTTTCACTCACAGCCATATATACACATCTAAAAATATTTCAGAGCAATCGTTGTGACAAAATGGACTTGAACTCCTGCTGAATTGTGGCCACTGGGCTAGTAGTGAATTTGTTTTTGTTTTATTTTGAAGGCTTTTACTTGTATGCGGTTGTTGTTCTGGTTAACTTGACACTGCGACTTGACTGTTGTTAGCAGCCACGTCTCAAGTCAGGTGCACAGATATGGGTAACCCAGATAGATAGGTACATGATAGTGTGTGCAGGGTGTAGTCTCATGTAACACACCCTCACGTTGTGGACTATGGCTGACAGCACGGCTGGCCTTTTACCCTCCACTCCTTTGTATCCCATGTTGCCGGAAAAATCAGTAGCCGCTAGCTAACGGGAATGTTCAACTTCCTCCTTTTATAGCAGTCGCTGCTGTCTCGTTCACCGGTGGCTTTACGGTATTATTCAGTCTTGATTGAGGCAATAGAGGTAAGAGCTCGTCTACTTTACATTTTGAGTTTCATGTAACCCTGACACCTCCTGTTGTTGCAAGAGGAGCCTTGGCTAAACCAAACTTTAAAATCCTGTCTGTGTTTAAAGGTAACGTTGCATTGTTTGCTCATGAGATCAACGCTCAGTGCATTTCAGATTACTGAAACTGAAATTGGCACCCAGACACCAAATATCAGCAGTGATATTTGTTAAGGTTTGTATATAGTTCACCTGTTATCCTCAGCCTGCTCTCAGAATCAACATACACAGTGTGGAGGTTCAAACTGCTCTCTTTCACATGAGGACCTGTGCTGATGTTGTAGCTGTGTTTATGTGAATTAATTATAAGAAACGTGCTTGATTTTAAGTGTTTGCAGCAGCAGTGTAGTTTATATTATACAGTTAATAGTGTGTAACATTATAC
This sequence comes from Lutjanus erythropterus, assembly GCF_056507025.1. Taxonomy (NCBI): domain Eukaryota; kingdom Metazoa; phylum Chordata; class Actinopteri; order Lutjaniformes; family Lutjanidae; genus Lutjanus; species Lutjanus erythropterus. The sequence continues at coordinate 31,713,055 of NC_139322.1, forward strand.
AACTCAGCTGTTCACTAAGTGCATGATACAACAAATTGGACTGTACTATATGATAAAAAAATAGGATCTGCACTGACTGCATTGTTTTTGTTTTGCACTTATTCATAAGTCAAACGTTCATTACCAAAGACAATTTGCTTAGGATATTGCTGGCTACTTTTATTTTATTAAAGGATAGCAGAGGCAGTGTAAGTTAAAGGGGAAAAAACAAATAAAAAATGCTGTTTCAAAGAAAAAACTTTTTTTTGAGTTACATTTTTTCTTTATTTTTAATATTGTGATTAATGTCATATTGTGGACTTTTTACTGTGGTATAATTATACCGTGAGTTTTTGCTACATTTCTACAATTTATCTTTTCACTGAAAAACTGTTAAAGTCATTATCATGAATGGATGGATCAACCAATCACATTTTTTAAAAAACTGATTCATGCCAAGCAATTGGGTCAACCACACCTCCTCATTAAGATAAAAGCTCAGAGTTGTCAAGACATCTCTGTAGCATTACAGTATTTCAGTATAATGTTGTTTTGTCACACATTTTTGCATTTTTTGTGTTGCACTTGGCCATATTGCAGTTTCAAATATATTTTAATTAATTGTGCAGCACTAACAAAAATGTAAATTTCCTGTATGTCATGCACCTGTAAAGTCACATTTTTCCTTCTGTTTACCTTGTATCATCCGTCTGAGGACAGTTTTTGTTCTTCCCAGCTTCTGCAGGACAGGGAACACCAGGACTTCAAGCATTTGTGGCATTTACTGTAAGACTGAGAGACGGACCATTTTCTGGACCAATCAGAAGATGGACTGACATTCAAAACACTCACTGACCCCTCACCTTCCTCTCATCACCCACCTGTTGGGCCCTTGGGGGCCCTCAGGCAGCAGGTGCAATGCCAGGCAGCAGGAAGAGTGTCTGGCACTCGCTGTGGCGCTTCTTGTCACCGTTTCGCACCCGGCAGGAGCGAGTGGTGCTGGCCCGCAGCGAGAGCCTGCCAGGGGAGCAGGTGCTGAAGATCACTGTCACAGAGACTACGGTGATCGAGGCAGAGTCAGGGGTGTGGAACTGGCGCTCCATGATCTACCTGGGCCTCTGGTACTTCTTCAGCTTCTGCACCTTGTTCCTCAACAAGTACATCCTGTCATTGCTGGAGGGGGAGCCAAGCATGCTGGGTAAAGAGAAAGAATATTATACTTCTCTTACTGTACTAATATTAATATGAGCTCCACTAAACAAGACATTTAACTTGTACATTATTGCTTTGTATGTTTCTGTGATTAGTAAAATCTCACAGGACCATACTGGTGGTTTTGCAGGTCTTGTAACTATATATTGCATGTGTGTTTTTGTTACTGCTGAGCATTTCTCAAGCATATCGAGTCTTAAAGGGACAGTTTTTAATTTTTTGAAGTGGGATTATATTAGGTTCTTATTCATAGTGGATTACCCACAGTGCAGGGGACACCCCTAGTTTGTATAAGCAGCAGGAGTAATGGTGTAGGAAGCTAAGCAATGTACTGCTGTGTACAGGGTCAGCAGCAACATGTATTGTAGCGACCTCAGTAAAAAATCAGTATCAGTTTAAGTGTAGGTTATATTTACAGTATTTTCTCTGCTTTACCTTTCTGTCAGAAAGCCTTAACTCTCTGACGAGAAACTTCCAAATATCGCTCTCTCCAAACTAACCAGACTCCTTTGGCAAAAACAGTAATTTTACCCCACAGAACTCGGGAGTTGCTGATCTACCGCTGACTTGATCGGTTAGTTTTTTTGTGTTATTATGTGACACAAGTCAATCAGAACTAACCATTCACACCCATCACACCATAACGCAAACACACTAACAGATTGAGGCAGCATTAGATCATCAACATCAACCTGTGTTCTACAAGGTAAAATTGCATTTTTGCCAAAGCAGTCTGGTTGCTTTGGAGAAACTAATATGTAGCTTATATAACGGCAGTTTCCCATCAGAAAGGGACTGTCTGATGGCTGGGTAAAGTGGTGAATATATTCTAGATATAGTGTACACTGATCCTGATCTTTTGGGGTGGATTTAAGATGGCTGATGTTTTTGCTGACCATGTCTGCAGCAGTACTTTTCTTAGCTTCTGTGCTGGTACTCTTCTCTGCTTCTCCAATCTGAGGGCATGCTGACCGCCATCTACTATAGATAATGTGCTGACTATCAATAAATATCTCATACAAACCCAGGAAAAAATCAAACTATTGCTTTAAGATTGATTTCCTTCTAAGCACGAGAAACAAACTTGTGGAAACTTGAAACTTGCTTGAGAACAGTAATCCATTCTGGTGAGCAGTCTTCCTTAGTTTTATTAAAAAAAAAATACAGTATAAACAGAGACACTTCTGAAAACCTGTGTTCAGGGGCACATCAATGCATTAAACATTTTAATACAACCAAGGCCAAATTCCCTTTTTCACAATGTACATTTTTGTTTTTCTTCTGAAATTGATTGTCATAAGCTGAAACTAATGGAAAACTGCCTAAAACATGCGAAACCAGCAGGGCCTGTAGTGCTTCTGCCCTCAGTCTAACTGTGGAAAACAAGGCAAAAGTAAATATTAGATGGCAGTTGTAGCTCAAGGAGTTGAAGAGGTTTATTTGACTTTCATGCTGCAGGTGTTTTAGTCTGGAGCTCTAATTTGTTGTTTGTCCCCCAGGTGCCGTTCAGATGATCTCCACCACTGTCATCGGCTGCCTAAAGATGTTTGTGCCCTGTTGCCTGTACCAGCACAAGTCCAGATCCGAGTACCCCCCGAACTTCATCATGATCATGCTGTTTGTTGGACTCATGAGGTGGCTGTACTCTATAAACTGCACTTTTTTTTTTCAAATAATTATGCTTAAACACATATGTTTCTGTATATATGTATGTATAAATAACAATTCCTGAAAGTTTTACAAACTACAACCCCTGGCATTTTTGTGGTGCAACAAAATTTCCAGTAAAGTACTACAGACCTGACAATGGACTTTGAAAAACTGAAACAGCTTATCATTATAAATTTATGATAAATTTAGAAATTTATCATTAAAAAATGTTTTATTTCAGTCGGCATTAATAATTATTTATAATTTTGAAAAAAAAAGTCATATTTGCGAGCCTGTTGTCCTGTTGTTGTTGGAGGTTTGCATTTAAAGAACCCCTCCAGTGAAAATCACATTTTTAACCTTGTTATCATGTCGTGTTTTTTTTTTTTTTCATGTGTTACAAGTCATATCAGGAGTGAAACAAGAAGTAAACGCCATGTCTGAACATTTCTTGCTGGAGATGCAGTCAGCAAGGGCAGTCTTAATAAAAGGGATACAGTCGGGCTGGGTCTATGATGTCATAAACCTAAGGAACCAATTTCATTAACTGAAGGGGTGGCGATTAGCGGTTAGCTAGCACAACAGAGGAGAAGTCAGGTGTAGCTAGTTAGAGTGGGGTGTGTTAAGGGTGGGGACTATTTGTGTAACCATTAATCTTTGAATAATAAATGAAAGCAAGGTGTAGAGCTATATGTAAGCTGTTATAACAGGTATTTGAATTTTTTTTTTGGGAAAAAAAACATATAAGACAATTTATTACTTCTTGCAGAGTATTTTATATTGTCTAAAACATGACTGGGTCTATTGTTTATTGCCCAGACTTAGAGCAAACTAAATATTGATCCATTGTTTTTTTAAGTTAAGTGTTAAGCATCATTCTTTGCCCCCACTTGCCAGGTTCACCACAGTGGTTTTGGGCTTGGTGAGCCTGAAGAATGTGGCGGTGTCCTTTGCAGAGACAGTGAAGAGCTCAGCACCTATTTTCACCGTCATCATGTCCAGACTGATCCTCGGGGAGTACACAGGTACAGGCCACACTGATGTATGTCTGCGTGACGGGTAGAAGTGTAAAAATGTCAGAATACCAGGGCTTTTGGGGACACTGAGGGGACACTGCAGGCATCCAAACAGGTAAAATGAAATGAAATGACACCCGTCATTCATGATTTTGATGTCATATAAAACAGCAAAGTAACCTGATGACAGTGCAGAGTAAAAATGACTCTTCACTTCCATCTGTCCACCTCTTTGCTGTTATTGGTTTATGGAATGTGGTCAAACCAGTAGAGACTGCCACGGGGAGATAAAGACGTGGGTTTTTGGTGTTGATTTGTGTGATGACTCAACTCACTGTGTACATATGTGACCTGCAGGGCTGTGGGTGAACCTGTCCTTGTTCCCCGTCATGGCCGGCCTGGCCCTCTGCACAGCCACAGAGATCAGCTTCAACATGCTCGGCTTCTCTGCCGCTCTCTCCACCAACATCATGGACTGGTACTGCAGCACTCAGCGCAGCTATCCCCACAGCAGTGTGACGCTTTGTCTAACCCTTTATCTCTGATCTCAGTTTACAGAACGTGTTCTCCAAAAAACTGCTGAGTGGAGACACATACAGGTTCAGGTAAAAAGTCCATGAACCTTCTGTTTATACATGTTAACTTACATCATTTGATGCAAACATTGGCTACAAAGCTCTGTTAACTTCTTTCAGCCCTCCAGAACTGCAGTTTTATACCAGTGCAGCAGCAGTCATCATGCTTATACCTGCCTGGGTGTTCCTTATGGTAGGTAACACAATATTGCTATGGTTATTATTATATTGGCTTGATCTTACAGTTTGGCAAGTTAGGTCAGTTAAACCTGCCGTAGACAAAAGCCGTGCACATGGCGACAGGAGTCAGTCGCCCTGCAGAATAAACAATATGAACGCCTTCTCTATGAAATGACCTGTGATTGGCCAAAGTCTTTTGTCGCGGGTAGATTTTCTAAAGCCTGAAAATGGAGAAGAGGTGCAGAAGTCTTGTTTCATAATTGATTGTATTATGTATTCATAATACAGTGTGTGGCATGATTGAAGGTTTGACTGCAGAGATAGTCGGTGTTGATGGTCATCGTGCTCTGTCTCCATGTTTCCAGGACATCCCAGTCATCGGGAAGAGTGGGCGGAGCTTCATCTTCAGTCAAGACATTATCCTGTTGCTGCTTTTTGACGGCGGCCTGTTCCACCTGCAGAGCGTCACTGCCTACGCTCTCATGGGACGAATTTCCCCTGTAACCTTCAGGTAGGAGACAGCCGCAAAACACATTTATAACATGGCTCTTAATGTGTGCCGAGACAGCTGTTGACGTGGTTGAAGTCTGGTTACCAGTTCCAGGTTTTGGTTTTCCAGTGAAGCTGATGTTGAAGATAATTCTGCTCATTGTTGGCCACTTTATTAGGTACACCTGCCTTGTGCTGCATGTGATCCCTTTTATCTCCAGTGTTGTTGGGTCTAGTTGCATCATTGGGAAAGTAGGCCTCAAAATGTGTGTGTGTGTTTGGTGCAACGCTAAATCAGTGCAGTACTCTATTGGGGAAAATGTTAAGGACTTTGGACTAAACCGAATGCTGTTGCTGCTTCTGACATGTTGGAACTCCTACATCTGGTACCAACAGTCATTCTATGTTTGGAGTAACCTGGAGCATCGTCAACATCTGGCTTATTCTAATGCAGATGTTTTCAAACTGTGTGGCGCATGTGTTGATGTGGAGGAAGAAAGGTGCGACACAGTTTACGCCAAAAATCTTATTCTTTACTGGAGTTATAACTCTGTCAAATCTGAACACGTAAGCTAACACACAGGGATACCAGTGTCTTTTATGTCCATTATGGACCAACGTCCATAATTTCTTCTTGATATGAAGTGGTGTGCTTCTTATGATTCCAGAACCTGCCATAGAATCATCATGTTTTAAGTTTTCTTCAGTATCAAAGTACTGCAGTACTAGTTGTTTGCTTATCCATAGTACAGTGGAACGGGATCTGCTGACAGCTAATTCATCTTTTAATGCTGCAAATTTGCCATGTAAACATTATATTCTTATGTTTACATCCCCCAAAGCTTCCATATGATGGGAACTGTAGTTCTAAAACTGAGAATATGAATATTCTCCAAATAGAAGACAAATTATAATTATAATAGTTAACGATCGGGTGCACATAAAGTAACCACTGGGTGTATGTTCAGATTTTTTTTTATAACTTGAGGTGGCTGTGGCTCAGGAGGTAGAGCGGCTTCGCTACTGATTGGACAATTGAAATGTCCTTGGGCAAGATACTGAACCCCAATTCGCCACAGATGGTGTATGAATGTGTTTGTGAATGTGACATGTAGTAAAGCGCTTTGAGTGGTGAATAAACTAGAAAAGTGTTATATGTAATGCCGCCCGTTTACCATCCATTGTAACTTAATTTCAGAGGGTAGACATAAAGATGTGAAAGCTGTCAGAGTAACCAGTTTAAAATTAGATTGAGTCAGACATATTAACCATGTCTCTCATCACAGATAACATCCTCATCCAGGCCATGAATTGTATGAATTTGATGTTAATGCCAACTGTAACAACCTTCATCTCTTCCTCAGTGTTGCCAGCACTGTAAAACACGCCCTCTCGGTTTGGCTGAGCATCATCGTGTTCAGTAACCAGATCACCATCCTCAGCGCCACCGGCACTGTCCTCGTGTTCATTGGGGTCCTCTTGTACAACAAGGCCAGGCAGATCCAGAGGGAAACGTTACAGGCTATGGCTGCTGATCCGAACCACAAACCACTGCTGCTGGACCAGGACTTCAAAGCCACTCAGGCTCAGTGAGGACTCGACACCTAAGACTAAAATGCTGCCTGAAGCAGAGTCAAGGTATTAACAAAATACTGTTTGCTTACCTGTGGCTGTCAAGATGGAACGACTGGATATCTGTTTGTTCTTCATCATTCACACATTCCAGTTAAAGAGGACCCAATCATGCTGTTTCCCAGCTTACCCTTAGTGTCACTGTCATGTCTTAATCTCTGGTGACTGACTTAGTCTGTTTGACTAATCCATCACACATCCTGTGGAACAGTAGATACAGTATTTCTTGGACTCTGTTCTGATAACATTCTCATAACATCCTTGATCCTTTGCTTTGTCTAATATTGGTCAGTAAAAGGAGAAGCTCAGGGTGTCCTTCAGCTTTCTGAAGGAAGTGACTTCTGTAAGCTTTTTGTCTTACATTTGCATTCCAGTGTGCTGGTTTATCTCTCATCTGTGGTACAGCAGCTGCCGAATGTATGCTCTTGTGAATATCTGTAAAGCAATGAAGCTGTAAGATTTCAATTTTGTGATTTAGTGTAACCTACACTGTATCATACAATGTAAAACTTAATCTTGGTTGCATCTGAATATAGGATGCAAATAGGGCACCAGTGCCTGAGATGGAAGGCCTTTTGGAGGCTCATCCAGCCAAAGCTTAGACTGGCCGTTTGACACATTTTTTAACAATGTGTGGAACATTTGAAAGCCACTTACTGCATTCTAGGAATGCTCATCCTTTACCATGAACTGTTCTGGGTGTATTAAGGGGGTTTGTGTACCTGTATTTCTTTTTTTCTTTTTTTTCTTTGTAAACTGACTGCATGCTGGGACAACAGCCTGGCAACCCAGACCACGAAAGGGCCTTAGAGAATGAATGGATCGATGAGATTACACATTCATAATCTGTATGAAAATGTTTTATGACAACTTGGGTTTTGTTTTCTTCGCTTGGATCATTACCTATATCAGTTATGTCCGACAGTCAGACAATCAGCTTTAAACAAACCTTCAAGTTTAGTGAAATTAAAAGGCAAACAAACTGCTGTAAACATCCAAGTAGACAAATCGGCTTCCTAGTTCAGCTTTAAACTACTGTATTTACTGTAGTTGTTTGCACTTAGTTTTCTTGTGTGATGAGCTGCGACATGTACTCACCTCTGGTTTTACCTCCAGATTAAGTTCTAATTTTGGGTGTTTTCGACACCTGTAGTTTGTTTCATTTGGTCCAGATCAAGGGACAAAAATTATCTACTTTTCCATCTGGTGCAGCTCGTGTTCACACCGACTTTTTACAAACGAACCAATAGGTGTAAAACATGATGCTACACAGACTGATAAGCAGCTCATTCATTGGAGAGTTTGGTGATCATCGTTCAACATCATCAGGACCCACGTGGGGAAGTCAAATTCAGCTGACTGAAAGAAGTTTAATGCTTCTGATATGTACAGATTTCATGTTTTTTTCATTAGCCTGGTCAGGTAACTGGGTCAGAAATTTATTTGCCCAAAATAAATACATAATTCTCATTGTTTCATTTATTAGCGGTTATCAAATAACAACACGACTAAAGTTAATTGTCAGTTTAATCTAGTGCTGCAACATCTGTAAAATACCAGAAAAGTGAGAAATGACCATCCCAGTTTCCAGTCCAAGTTGATTTCTATAAATCTCTCGTTTTGTCAATCCAAACCCAAAGACATTCACTTTAATATGATAAGAAATTGAAAATATTTTTGAGGCTGAAAAAAGGCTGAAAACAACATTTTTTGCCATTTTTGCATGAAATATTATTTTAACAATTAATCAATCATTAGTTTTTTAAGTTGTCAGATGTCCTAGGCTGACGTGGCAAGTGAACAGTCGTTTAGCGCTGTGTGTGTATTTATTTTCTTTGATAAACATGTGGAACAGGATGAAAAGGATGTCTTTCACAGTAAATATTTGGTGCTCAATACTGCAGGATTACTGTCATGCTTTTTAATAAACTGAATGAACAGACAAGTAAACATAGTAGGACACAAGCACAGCAGTGTTAACAGCTTTTACTCTGTAAATCAGGGAAAATACCCACGCTGACGCGCATGCATGTTATCATGGTTACTAAATGATTTCCATAAATATACACATAGGTGGTGAAGATCATTTATTAGATTGCTTCCCAAACAGATTTCACGACCAGCAGTTGGATTTATTTGTAGTTATCATTCTAAAATATTGCATCTGCTGTCATTGAATCCTGTGGACAAACCGCACAAGAGTCCGCATAAAAAAAGGGGACTGAGACCTGAGATCAGTCCGGTTGTTTGGTCCACATGAGGGCTCGATTGACAGCTTTCACACCAGCCCAAAGGAACTGCGCTAACCTTGCACATGCAGAAGGGTTTGTTTTTAACAGAAACAAACAGGTTAGGTGTGAAAGCGCCCCAGCTGTATGTGGCAAAAAGTGTTTGCATGTTCACAAGCTGTCTGATTATCTGACTGCTTGTGTTTCTCAGTCCACTGGTTCTATTTTTCAGTGCCATCATGTTCTAAGATCTTTGGCGATTATATGGTAACATAAACAATCGAACCAATGGCACGAACAACAAAAATAAAACCCAACTTGTAATAAACCTGAGTTTTCCAACAACAACAACAAAAAAGCTTCATTCCACATGCATCCACATGTTAATTGGTACTGGTATGATCCAGTGTACAGTGTGTGTGCCACAGGTGAACATTCATCTCTATCAGCCATCCTGTGGTCGTTGCTACTTTGAAACATACATCAGATGTTCATGTATGAATTCACGTTTGCTAAATTTCCCTTCTGTCCTCATTGAGTCTCATCTCAGCTTCCTTTCACAGACGCCTTCCTGATTTAAATTAGTGCCACGTTGATATATTGCCATAATCAGCCTGCAAGGTGCAAATAATCAAGATTGTCACCACACTGCTTCAGTCATACCACTTCTAGTCTCCTACTCTACCTGTGTGTGTGTCTCAGGCTCAGGTCACTGACTAACAAAGTCCATCAGATGTCTGATAGGACTAATCTGTGTTAATTATTGTCAGTCTGACGGTTTAGTTGATTTATTTTTCTAAGCATTTCAGTGATGCTCCACTTTTGCTGCAGTTTCGTACCTCAAGAAGCAGTCTTTGTTTTCTTTGACTTGTGTACTTTTTTTTTTTTTTACCATGAGGGCTGTCTGACTTGAACTTTTTTTTTATTCACATTCCAAATGTGTTCATTCTACATTGTTCTTTCCTGTAAATGTTTGGGGATTTGTCTCTTGGTAAAGTGCTTATAAAAACAGGTGTGGACTTACATTCAATATTTCTTTAATCTTTCATGTTAAGTCTTTGGAATGCTGCTTCAAGAGGCAAGTTCAAACATGCAGAGTTTTTCTCTGTATTTGTTTCTTTAAAGGTTCACAAGTGGAAAGTCTGAGGTAGTCATGAACTGTATGTTTGGGAAAGTGCAAATCAGAGGTGTAAAATATTCACTCGTGACTCTTTAGTCAGGATGTAAAAAAAAAGTTTGATGGGCACTGTGCAGAAAATAAAAAATATTTTCTCCTCAGCACTTTGTGTGTGTGAGTTTTGTATTTTGGTCTGCAAGTATTAACATGTTTCATTGTAGATTTAGATTTTAGAAATATCCTACCTGTTGTCTGCCATATATCCAACTTAATCAATGTACATGTAAGTAACAGACATTTCATTAATTTTTGACCTTGGAAATTAGATTTTGACCAACAATGTTTAAACCCTCAATGATATTTTTTGCCACAAAGGGGCAGCACAACAGGTCGTAAACATCAGACAATATCCCCCTTTAAAAGGTTTGTATTGCAAATGTATTAACAAACATGGAGCAGTATTAGGATTCATTTTAAGTCATGTTATGACACCAGACGAATATTAGTCCAAAAAATAACTCTTGTTCTAGCTTTGTTTTAGCCTCTACTTATTCTTGAGAAAAAAATATTTGTCCCACTTTATTACCCAGCTGGTTGTTAACTCACATTATATTGGCGAGACATCTCTGCATCCGAAATCTCCAAAACTCTGCGGCTCACGTGAAAACTATCCAGATGAATAAATAGCACTACAGGCCAGGGGGAAATTGTATTTTTGATTTTGGGGAGGACTGTCCTTTTAATATATGTGGAAGATGAACAAATTTGATGAATAATCAATGTACTAATTTTGTGAGTCTCTGTATGTAAGTTCTGAAAGAGGAAGGTGACTGTAAGCCTGAGTGAACAATCAATCAATCAAATCAGTGGAACAGTATACTCAGGAAGACTAGTGTGCCTACACATTGTTAAAGGAATGATTGAATCGACACGGTTACAGAATCAGCAACTGTTGTTTTGCATATAAGGCAAGATGCTTTGTAAGACCTTCAGAGAACACTGTGCTAGAGTCTTCTCTCCATGCTGCATGAAGTAAAGAGATCTGATTCATCACACCGTCTTGGTAATTCTTCAGAGAACTAGCAACTCTCACTATTTAGACGAAGATTTTTTTCCACATATAAATATATTGATTATGGCAGCTTTAACTCGGGGTCCACCAAATCCCACCTTGACTTTTTTTGAGCAGGACTGCTGACTCAAGAGGACAAGACAAACCATGTGAAACACTATATGGATGAAATGAGAGACAACAACATCTGATGTCAGTCCACAGCAAACCAAAAACCAGTGACAGCTGCAAGCTAAGAGCAGGAGCCTCATATTTGTAATTTTAAATAAAATATTTCAACACAAAATTTTTCTTTAAAATGTCTGCCTTTTATGTTCATAAAGACATATGCTTTATATTTATTAATACATACCATGTTTTTAGTTGAATGTCTCATATATGTGAGATCTTATTTGTCTTGTGAGGTTCTTATACAATACTTACAAGTTTTCTATTTGACTGTTTGCCCAGCTCATCTAAGTTTCATATTAGACATAACTACTAGGATACTGAATGTGGGTTTACTGTCATATATTTAACTTACAAGTGTCTGATAAAAGATATCTGAACACTTTAAATTAATCACTATCTTTTCCATGGGGGTGTGTACAGAGTAGACAGATGTAGCAGCATATTAAACTGACAAACACTATTCATTTACAGTGAGTTAATCTTCACATTTGGAGACTGAACTTTACTTACGCAACATTTCACAGACTCATATACAGTTTGATTAATCCTCTATGGTACGGTGTTTCCCCAAAGCAACATACCCATTTTTACCCTTTGCACTTACAGAGTACATCCTCAATTATGGTGCTGTTCTTTCAAAAAAATGGAAGGAAGGAAGGAAACTAACAGAAGTGTTTTAATTTGTCAAATGACCAAATGACTCTCATGTCACGCTGAATTCCTTCTTTTTCCGGCCTTCCTCACAAGTTTTAGTTTTTATTTATTTTTGTTAAACGTACTTTACTTGATAATTAAGTAACAGAGGACTGTTAAAATCAAAAAGTTGCTAACAAATATGTGACTCGCTGTCTTGTTTTGAGGAGGGTTATGATAGTTTAGTTTGATAGATTGCGGATGTAACGTTTGCTAAAATAAACTTTCATTGCATTGTTACTTTCACATTCAGACAAACCTATGAACAGAGTGCATTTTTAATTATTTATTTAATTATTATTATTATTATAATTATTTTTAATTCTGTTTCACATGGCATACATTTTTAAGTGGTGAGGCAGTTGTATATTTATTTATCAATATTTATCAAATTTAAACAATAACTTATTTTTTCATTATTTACTGTTATGGTACAGTATTGCTTTAAGTTAATGCACAAATTTTGTTTAGTTGGTGACATAAAAACCCTACTTTTTTTTTGTTTTTACCAACTATCATCATACTGTGTACCATAGAGGGTTAAATATGTGGCCTTCAAGTACAGTTTTTACTAGAATGACTCGTTACACCAGACACCCGTAATAAAACCAACTATAGTCTTTGTATTATTTATTAGATCACTTTTTGTGCCCAGTTGACAGGAATAAAATTTGAAATTAAAAAAGTTCTAATAAAAAACATATCTATATGCAAAGTTATAACCTTCACATTCACATATTCTGTTTACTGGATTTGATTTCCAGTAAACATGAGCAGTTTAACCTTGATAACAACCATCAAAGCAGTTCAAGTCACAGGAGATCAGCTGGAGCAGTCGGAGTGTGTTCAAGTTTCTGATTTTAGCTGGATGAGAGTTGACCTATTCCACACAGACATTAAACATTTTAAAACAGTATTAAAGGCTCTTCATCTAAAAAAAAAGTCTAATAATGAGACTGCATGAACTGATTAAAGCTGCCCTGAGATTATCCAACCTATAGTTAATATGTGTATGGGAAATTTTCACAGCACAGGAAGACCTTTCAATCTGTAAGACAAGTGTATCTGCTCAGAGTCAAGAGTGAGGTCATCTCGCCGGGGGACAGAAAACCCTCATGAGACTCTCGTAGCTGAGGAAGGTGATGGCGTTGACAGGGAACGCCCTCAGGCTGTTCAGAAGGAGGCCTTTGAAAAAGACCCTCACTCCCTCCTCTCTGACGCTCATTCTCATGCAGTGGAGGACGCCGCTGTACTCCCGACCGCCGGCCCCCGACATCTGAAGCCGGGCTTTCACCACGTCCATGGGCGTGGCAAAGGCCCAGGTCACCACGCCCGCCACGCCGCCTGCCATCAATATGGCAAATGTACCTGAGGGCAGAGCAGTTCAGCAGATAATGTAAATCTTTGAAGTGACGTACTGAAAAATTACTGAAGAATAAAAGAAACATCAAAACCAAATAAACTTTCTCAGTCAACAAAACCTCTGACCAGAGACAAATGGACTGCATCTGTTGCTTTTTTTTAAAAATCTGTTTGGTATCTTATCATATATGCACAACAAACAGACAAAACTCACAAGACCTTATAAGCTACAGAGTCAAAATAGCTTACCATGTCAATTTAGATTTAGAATGAGTATTTCAAACATTTCATCTATTATTATTCCTGACAGAAACGACCTTCCATATTTCACCCATGACCCTGGTTACACATTTACTGAGGGTCTGTACTGTCAACTGCTGCCTCTGAAACTGACCTGGCTCTTTGCCCGTCTCAGTTAGAGCCTTTCGAGTGACCTCGTAAGGCAAAAAGTAGAGTCCATAGCAGGGTACGTCCCTCAGGGCGAGGGCCAGCCCTCCTCTGAACAGACCCCTGGGTCCCTCCTCCTTCAGAATCACAGCCACACAATGAAAGGGGCCACGGTATCGGGCAGCAGTCGTCTGACCCTGCAGACGCACCTTCACTAGATCAATGGGTGCACACACAGCAACCTGAAAGCAGATCAAGTTAAAGGGTCAGTTCACCCAAATTGTGTTTAATGAATGGTTTCAAGTGTTAAGGATTTTGTTTTAGTACAAATTCTTTTTGTTTTATTTTGTAGTTTTATTACATAAAGCTTAAAAAAAACATTTAAAGAATGGGTCTTTAAATTGGTCTGTTTTTTAAAAGTGGTATATTCCACTTTTTTTTAACCACCAAAAAATCCCATGAAAACACTAAAGATAACAAGGACTAAAAGTAACACTTCCTGTCTGTATAACCTGATTAATCCTCTGTGCCATTGTTGTCCAAAAACCCCCTAGTGGCTGAGGCTGTTTGAGGTCACTTGGTGTATCTGTCCCTACAAACTATGGCTCATTTCACTATTCTTGCATTTTATCTTGGAGAAGTTTGTCTTATTAACAAATAATAGTTAGTTAAACCTTTATCGCATCAGTATTTGTTCATCTTGTTTTTGTATTTTTATGAGGAATTCAGCAACCTTGGGCAGACCTCTATATGCAGACACTGCGCACATACAGTAGTATGTAAATCTCATTCATGCTCCATTTGTCTTGGTTCAAGTAAAGTCTAAGTTGCTGTCGGCGGCTCAGCTTTGTGGATAAGAGGAAATCTCGACTGGGAACGTCTTGGAGGCCCCCTGGTGGTCAGATGTGAACAGTGATTGCCATTAAAAGTGCTCATGATCCAGCACCGGCAGGTCAGAATTCACTCCTGACTAACACCGAGGCCCATGACATGATATCGTAAAGACTAATGGACAGATTTTCCCATAAGAATGGTCTTCATGGTTCTCTCATACTGAATTCTAATGACTGAGTTCACCCCCCCCCCCCCTTTACTGACACAAGAAATGCTACACTTTAGATTTTCATGAACCTTGGCCTCTTGGCCACAGAACAGCACTTTAAGTCTTATCTTCACTCATCTCAACTCCTCCTCTTTGCCTTCTTTATAGTCGGTGGGGAACACTCATGCTATATAAAACTAGAATTATAACTAAAAAAAATTATTTGCTGTTACCTCTAAATTTTCACACCCTGAGAATGATCAGTTTCATAGCACTTGTCGTCCTGTGGAACTCTAACAGTCATTATTCCAGTAGTGTCTGTGTCAGTGGTCTTTTAAAGTGCTTTGGATGAAACCAGCCAGTGAACATCCAGTGTTCTTACCTGCACCAGGCCTGAGAAGCAGCCGGCAGCGAAGACCTGGGCAGCAGAGGCAGGTTTGCTTTGAGTGCGGTCACTGCGCTGAGACTGAGTGAGGTAATCTAAGGCATTACTGTAAGAGCCAAAGACAACAGAGTTGGTGATGCCTGTGGTCAGCACTGGAAATGCCATGCCCTTGAAGAATCCACGGAGCTGATATAATAAAGGCATAATAAACAGATATATAAGCATCAGTACTTTTTGTGGTGTGTTTTCCAGTGGAAATCACTTTTGCAGTGATATCTGGTGAAACAGCTGAAGAGAACAAGACACCTACCCCTTCATGAGAGTATGTTTTAGCCACGCAGTGAAATATCCCTTTATACCCAGACTGGGCCTGCAGACGCACCTACAAATAAAACACAAGATGTCAGACTGAGCTGCTTTTATGCATTTAGACTGGGTTGCACCAACAAAATTAAATTTAAGCTAAGATTAATTATAATCAGAGTTAAGCAAAACTAGGTTTAAAATAACGCAGATTTAAATTGAGCTAAATAAAAAAAGTCATCTTGGTGAACCCACCAAAAATGAAATTAAATCAGTTTGGAGATTTGATCAATGTGGAGATGCTTCCTTACCCAAAATAAATAAATAAATGCATGAATAAATAAACAAATAATTTAAGTATTGTCAGGACCAAGTAAGTATAAAAGAGCAGAGAAAATTAAAAAATTACATTGTTTGCTAGCAGGCTTAAAAGTTAGTTAGCCTAGTTATGATGGCTGGAAGAGAAGCTCTAATTTCTCATTCTTTGAGAAGAATTTGTTGGTTGGATTATCATCTTTTTTTATTTTTCTCAATCCATCAAATCCATCCATCAAATAGGCACCTATTTTGACAGTGAAACCTCCTCAAGTCTAAATTCAAAGTTAATACTGGATCACATTTTGGTGCGACAGAATTAAATAGGTTGAGTTTCACCTAAACTAAAGTTGGGGGGCTCTCACACTGTCGCTACCTTCACTGACTTCATTGAGAAGGTCATCAACCCTGCAGCTGTCAGACTCAAGCTGCCCCGCGCCCTGCGGATCCACCCAACCTTCCATGTCTCCAGGGTCGAGCCGGTTCGAGAGAGTCCGTTGATGCCTGCTTCTCAGCCGCCACCACCTCCCCGGATCATTGATGGGGGTCCTGTCTTCACGGTTCGCCACCTGCTGTGCTCCCGCCGCCCTGGGAGGGGTCTCCAGTACCTTGTTGACTCGGAGGGATACAGCCCAGAGGAGAGGTCAGGGGTTGCGGCTCGTCACATCCTGGATGCGCAGCTCATCCGCGAGTTCCATCGCTGTCACTCTGACCAGCCCTTCAGGATCCCCACTGTGGGTGGGGGCACCAACATAAAGACTCTGTCCTCCCTGTTGTCCAAAGCGTCCAGCGACGAGGATGAAGAGGAGGTTGAGATGGATGTCTTGGAAGAGTTTTAGCCCTCCACCAGGCCCCCTCCACCTACCTGGCTTGGCTTGAACTTTGTTTTTGGGACGTCAGGGGTCATCCCTTGAGGGGGGGTTTCTGTCACAGCTCCATTCTCCCAGTTTACCCTCCTGGTAAACTTACCAGCCTTCTGTCCCCGACCACGTGTTCTGCCTCGGCGTCTCCGGCTTATGTCACCTCTCCCGGCTCCAACTCCTCCACCTGGCCCTGACCTCCCTGCTGCACGCTCCTCATCGTCGGCCTGCTCTTCTGGTTATGGATCCCTCACCTCGTCGACCTTGCCTCCAGTAAGCCTCTCTCTGTCACTCCTGCCTGCAAGAGAACAGACTTTGTACGGGTCCAACGGCTCACGTCTTCTCCCTCGGTCCCGCGTCCAGGTTTGGCTCAACCCATTCAGAGACTGTGTTTGGGCTCCAAGCCCGAAGAACAAACTGTTACCTGTGTTTCCACGTCAGCTCAAGTTCCTGTTCCTGCTTGTGTGTAAATAAAGGTCATTACCAACTGCCCCAGATTTCCAGAGTAATGCTTTTTGATCCAAAGAACACCCACTACAAAGGTTTAATCTTTCTTAAGTTACAGACTGATAAAACGTATAATGCAGCATATTTCAGACTTAAACAGTGATTCATCAGGTGAATCTTTGTTGGTGCAACCCAGTCAAAGCCATGTTTATGAATCTGGTCATACAACCTTCACAGTGTCTAATGGGTGTCCAACTGCCAGTCCCACGGCACCTGTAATAACCAACAAGGAAATGTTATTCCTGCACATATACACAAAAACAAATACTAGTTATGTCGGACTGTCTCCCATTTTTACCTGAAATACTGCCAGCTATGAATTCCAAAAAAGGCATGACTTGCACAGTTTCACAACCTGCAACGAAGACCAGTGTGTCCCGTTATAAAGACAGCAGTCCTCAATACCTGAAGACACATTTTTACAGCTGCTATAAACAGAACTGACTGTGGTCTGGCAGCCAAGGGCAGTTAATATATGACTGACAGATATGTATGGAAAATGTTAGCTAAGTCATGTTTACATCTAATTAAGGTCAGGTGTGACGGGAAAATACTGCTGGACTTATATATTAGACAATATTTACGATATTTCATTCTCGGAGCACTTGTCACAGTTTTTCATTTGAATGAACCGCTACCTCCTTTAGTGTATATCTCTCTGTTACCATCGTTGGTTAGCTTAGAAGAGACATTTCCCATACAAAACCGTTAGTCTAAATTACACATGTAGTTAGCTAACCTATTACTAATCAAAAATGGGTCGTTCAATGCGAGCACGTTGCCTACCTTTTGTAAGCGTCAACTCATTGTCAGAATATCTGCAGAATAAGCCTGGTCAGTGTGAACCTCATCACCTTCTCCCGCAGTTATCACACTGATGACTGATGTGTGTTTGCATCGCTGTCTGTAAAAACCAGCACTTCCTGTTTGACGCGCTGCTTTTTCAAAATAAAAGCCACCTTAGCGTAGTTAATGAATTTGGTGCCGCTAGGAAATTTGATCGGCTGAATATAACAAACACTTGATCACCTTATAATTTAATTTCAGTGAAACAGGTGGTCCTTTAGATATTTCGACAGTTTTTTTGTCGACCAACCCTGCAAAACGAATGGGATTGCTGTTATTTTTATATAATGTCCATCATTTTCCTAAAAAACAACAATAACAAAGAAAGAACAACAACAATAGGCTCAGTCATGAAGAATTATGGTGAAAAGTGTGTGGTGACTGTATTTACACAGACACTGCCCTCTGCCTGTATTTCCCATTATTTTGCTGCAGAATGCTTCACCTACCCAAAACGTTAGTTTTTGACGTCCTGGGAATAAGGCTCAACAATAAACCGTCTTTCTGGTTTATTTATGAACAGCTCAGACAAATTCTACTGATTCTACCTTTAAATTTTATTTTGCCCGAGTGTTGCAGCATTCAAGTAGGCTAACACAGATGCCCGGTGACTACTCTTTCTTCCAGATGTGTATGGTTATATTTTGAACGTAAAAACGCATGACTTCCGCTAATGTTGTTCCGCTTGATTTGACTTTTCCTGTGAGGTCTTCAGTTGAACTGGGTTAAATTTAACGAAACAAGACGATCGATTTATCCCCTGACAGTTTTTAAGCCTCTAGAGAGCTGCACACCAAACACACCTCATACAACAAAACATTAGACAGAAACAACAGCCTCTTCATCGGAGTCCACCGAGCTGAGTGTTAGAAGTGATTGATGTGCCACATCCACAGTACACTCCACAAGTATTTGGACGGTGAGGACTCTATTCTGGTGACTCTGTATTTCAAGATAATGGATTTTAAATTCAGCTGATAATAAGGTTACATGGCTCTCAGCTATTAGCAGTTAATACAAACTTAAATAAGATCTTATTTAATATTCAGGGTCAGGGGTCAGAAATAGCAATGTTATATGCAAAACAATAAACTGACTTGGATGAGGTGGTATCAGGAACTATGAAGTTTGAATCAAAACCTTGCACAGTGACAAAATTACAGTTTTTCTAAGTTTTTGTCTATTAAATGTTTTACATTCATCTCAGAGAATATCAGAATTTCTGTTTTTTCATCAATTTGTGAGTCTTGACACTTTGTTAGAGAATTTCTGATTTTTTTTCTATGTATATTTATGTGTTAATTTGTTTATTTAAACGTTGGTCTACCTAATGGCCCTAATATTCCATCATAGCTCAGAGCAGCTCTGCATCAAATTAGTAGTCATCGTACAAGAATTGTCCTTTATGATAAATGGCATGACATAATGATGTAAAATACCCCTTTTTATTTTGGGGTTCTTCCACCACATTCTGAAAGCTGTGAAAATATAATTGCAACATTATATCCACTACATCAAATTACATTTTGCAGGTATTTATATTTTTTTGCTAACCTACCCTTTTATGAACAGAGTAGAAATCACACAAATAAAACAAACCATGGGTCAGGACTACTTGACTAACGCAGTAATCACCAATGCTAAATAATTTTATGCACTTGTATTGAATTTTGTGATATTTCTTCTTTCTTCTCAAAACTGCATGTTTTCATTTTAATTTTTCATCGAAAATATTTACATTTAAGATGCTCAAATCAAAGAATTTTGACTTTTTTCTCCTAAAATGACTCAAACTGATTAATTGATTATCCAAATAGTTGGCAATTAATTTAATAATTGATTAATTGTTTCAGCCCTAGACTCAAGACCTTGCACAACAGACATTTATTATATGCTGATTTATCTCAACAGTAATCATCATGTTACATGCAAACAACTCACAGTTGATCAATTTTGCATCACATATTTGGCTTGCTATTACACTTCCATTAGGCTTTTCCCTCTTCAAGCACACAAGCTATACTTTATTGTGATTAAAACTGAGCCTGGTAACTGATACGAATGCTATTGAAAGAACATTTCATTCTTAAATATTGTGTTTTGTTTTATCATACTGCAATTGTGACAAGACTATTAGTATTGGTAATGATAATGATTCTACTACTACTACTGCATAGGGTTCGATAAGAAATACATGAGAATTTTCAAGCCTTAAGTCACATGATTAAAATAAATAAATAAATAAATAAACTGTATGTACAAGTCTAGTGTTATGTAAGTTGTACATAATAAAAACACAAATAACAGAATCACAAAATTTCAAGGTCTGGGCAAAAAACGTCATCACTAGCGGCCGGCATGCAGCGTGTAAACAACAAGTGACGTCAATGCAATGCGCGGCGAAGCTTTGAATTAGCTTTGGTAACAGAGGAAAAGCCGCGGTTCGGGTCGTGAAATTTTTATCCTCAGTTCGTTTTCAATTCTGCATTTGTGTTTTTTATAATCATCATTTCCTTCTAATTGGTTGCCATCGTCACACCAGCCGGCCACAAAAGAGGCATTTTTAACAACTAAAAACAACCTCAACTAGATGATGAACCCCTGACAGACCTCACTTTGCTAACGTTAGCTAGCGAGAAAATAAGCCACTCGGTTTATTTGACAGGATTTGGGAAAGAAAATATGACAACTCTGACAAGACAAGACCTCAATTTTGGTCAAGGTAAGAGAAAAACGAACTAAATGGATTGAGACGGTGAGGCATTCGTCCTTAAGCTAGTAAGCTAGTAGCAGGTAACTCGAATGACTGCACCATATCCAGCTGATTTATTTTCCAATTAAACTAGATATTGGCTACGAGGAGATAACTCCTTAACATATGTATACTAAATCATTCACTCTAGTATGCTGACCTGTTCGGCGTAGCTGTAATATAAACCAGTGTTTAGTATTTGTAAAGTCTCCTATAACTCGCTGTCGCCCTGTGGTGCTTAACATTATAGATGAGCAATGCGGTATCGCTAAATTGACTGGTATTTGCATTGAGTTTGGCGGTAAATGGATTTAATCAGGGAACATATTATTCTGTTTATTTATCTTTTTTTTTATTTATTTATTTTTTTTTTATTATACAGTGGTTGCTGACATCTTGTGTGAGTTCTTGGAGGTCGCTATTCATCTCATCCTGTATGTCCGTGAAGTCTATCCCTCTGGCATATTTCAGAAGAGGAAGAAATACAACGTACCTGTGCAGGTACAGATGAATTTATGTGTAATTTCGATATGCTCACACAATTTAGGAAGGCTTACCTATTTATATCTCTAATACTGGTCTCCTGTTTTTGGTGTGTTTATGTCCAGATGTCATGTCACCCAGAGCTGAATCAGTACATTCAAGACACTCTTCATTGCGTAAAGCCACTCATTGAGAAGGTAAGACATGCCCTGATGCTGAGGTCAGTTTAGGAAACATCTCTCTTTTATGTGTAAACATTGCAGAAGTTTTCCATTTGCCGCCTAGAACGATGCCGAGAAGGTGGTCGTGGTTATCATGGACAAGGAACATCATCCAGTGGAGAGATTTGTGTTTGAGATTTCCCAACCTACACTGCTGTCCATCAGGTTTTTCCTTCTTATTATTTTTTAGTAATGAACAGAAATAGTATTCTTTTTTGTTATACATTTCAAGGTGATCCTGGTCAATCATGTGATTTTGTTGTTACAGCTCTGACACGTTACTGTCACATGTGGAGCAGCTGCTGAGGGCATTCATCCTGAAGATCAGCGTGTGTGATGCTGTTTTAAATAATAATCCACCAGGTATAGCTGATTACTTAAGTAGAAGCACACGACAAATACATGCTAATCTCTGCCTCACTTCAGTATTCATGAAAATTGTATGAAGATTTTTAAAATTGATTTGCTCTGATTTTCTGGCATGATTCAGCCCATTATCTAGTATTAGTACCTCACAGTCTCTACACCAACGGTTGCCAAATTATTCCAGTCATGCTCCCCTTTGTAATATGAAATAGAATTGAAAATCAAAATGTTCTTAGTGTCTGGCAACATTATTGTAAGGATCCCTACAGAGATTGACCTTTTTTAAAAAGTACAACAAGTTTTGTTGCTCTCGCCAAACTAAGCAGACTCCCTTTGCAGAAAGAATAATTTTATCATCATGAAACACACTTAATTCATTTTGAGAGAAACAATATTAAACTCACGAAATGTTTTGGCTCATTCCTCCACTGTTCCAACAATCACCAGCTCTGGTTTGGTTGAAATAAACTTTTAATCCACCTTGTCTGATGTAAAAATATTCTGGCTGAGTCTGCCATTTCTCCCCGCTGCTTGTATGATGTCTGACTTCCCTCTTGCTCACATAAGGAAATAGGGTCCAGGTTGAAAAATAACTGAGTCACCCTTTAAGGAGATGTTATGGCATGTAAATAATATTAAGATGGGAATCAATACAAATCATAGTTTTATTCATCTCACCTGTTCTTGTTTTTTTTCACAGGTTGTTCATTTACGGTCCTAGTTCATACCAGAGATGCTGCTACACGCAACATGGAGAAGGTTCAAGTCATCAAGGTGAGATTTTAAGACACTGCAAAAGTACAGATTACCTATTATTAGTAGTATTGGTATCAGGTCTAATAATATGTAAACGATAAATAATGCTTTGCATGTGTTGTGTCACATTCATTCCTTCTTCAGGATTTTCCATGGATTGTTGCTGATGAGCAGGAAGTCCACATGCAGGAGCCTCGACTCATCCCACTGAAGACCATGACATCTGACATTGTAAAAGTGAGCAGAAATAAACATCCCTCTCACTGATCAGTTTGTCTGTCCAAAGACAAAAACTTAGATGCCAAAATCAAGTCCATGTTTAACCCATACTTGCCAACTTTTAAACTTCAAAAATAGGGAGGATTTTGAAACCTATGTGGGAGGTTTGGTGGTTCTCAGATGAAACAGATGCCTGCAGATGACTTATAATTAGCTTAAAAACACAGTGGGATCACAGTATTTAGCCCTAGTCCAATTTCAAATTTGATCACAGTAACTGTAGATGAATATTTAACCATTTCTTTTCTAAAAGTATATTAATTAGTCTGCTCTTTGGAAAGAAATGTGCCACTTTTCTTTAAACCTTTATGTAAGGTGTGAAAATGTATCAGAAATCGGGAGAAAGCTGGGGGAGGGCAATGAAAAATGAGTCTGAGTACCCTGGAAAAATCGGAAGGGTTGGAAAGTATGGTTTAACTCTGTAATTACATCGTGTAGAATTACCATGTCATGCTCAAATTACACCATTTGCTCTTATTGATCTCTGGTTGCTCTCGTCTTTTAACAGATGCAGCTCTACGTGGAAGAGAGAGCCCAGAAAACGTAGATCCTTGCTTTGCAGAAAGAAATGAGTTTTCCTGCTGCATGAGCCAATCTGTGACGACGCTGAATCACAAACAAAGTATATAACACAGTCCATCAGACCCAATAGTCATAGAGATACATGTGTTTATATTTATATTGATCATCAAGAAAGAGATATAGGATGTACGGTTGGACTGATGCACTGAGCTGACATTTCAATCCAGAATCAGTCCGTTTAATGTCTTCCTGTGATTTGCTCGCACACCATACAGATATGCATGAATGTAATTGTTATTTTATTGTCATGTCTTGTGTTAATGTGCAGATCTTCAGTGAAACATGATGATCCAAATGTAGCTGTTGTCCCATGACAGTGAAATTACAGGGGACATCCAATAGACCAGTATAACAATACTGGATATCAACTCAAATATCTTCCACCAGCAGCCTCTACAAACCACCGGTACCGTTAGCTGTGTTGTATCTTCACTGTAAAAATATTCACTCTCTGTTTTGCTAATGCTCCCTAGATGTTGTCTTCTCACGTCCACAGAGAGGTTAGGTCATTTTGCTCTCTTTGAAGGGCAGTTTTCTTTTTTTCCACACACTGTAATGTCTCACAGAAGTCCTGTGCACGGTGTCGGTCAGGAGTGTAGTGTGAAAGTTTTATGTGGATCCCTTCTATTCTCATGAACACCTATGGATCTTATTTATTCCTCTCGGTGTGTTTTCTCATGCACATTTGCAACCAGTGGTAACGTTTGCTTCCATTATTACGTGACAAATTGAAAGTTTTGATGTTGTGACAAAAAACAGTTTAAATTTTACTGTTGATCATGTCATTTTATATGTGAAAAATGATTACGTTGTAATAAAAACCTTCTCAAAGCACCAACACTTAGTGTGTGTTAAAGCAAGAGCTTTGTAGAATGACGCTTAATAATGAGCCAAATCTATTCTTCTGTATGGAATAACAGATAGCTGAGAGTCTTCACCACTTCAACAGTAAGATATCTAGTCACTGTCTTGGCAGTTGAGTCCTTATAATGTGCCAATATTTATCATGAACTGCCAATGGGAGGTTGTTTTAACACACATATATGTTTCTCTGACATCAGATTGTTCACTTTGTACATGAAAAAAACAAAAAACAAACCACGGCCAGAATGTTACATTAAAATAAAATTCTTTAGACTTACAAGTGACTGCATTATGTTAAAAGAGTCATCATTTTCATAGTTTTCTTACATCATCAGAGCATATCAAACTGCTCTACAATGACTATGATTTAATTGATAGTTTTTGTCAGTCCCTCTCTAAATCGCGGTCATCACTAGCAGTTGCCATAGTGTTTATTTTAGGTGATCACTTCCTAGCTGCCATCATAGTTTTCAACAGTTGTGAATGGTGAGCGGACGCCTATTTTTCCCCACTTGTAGTCTGGGAATTCTGCCTCTGATTAGACTAGCAGCCCACTTGTTGCTTCCCTTGTTTAGGCTGGTTATAGAGGCTGTTTTGCACAGATATGAATACAGGTGTGCCTTGAGATTTTGTCTTGTCCTATGGTGTGCATTGGGTGCAAAAAGATAAAAAAAAAACACTGGTTTAAGACATTTATATTTTCCCCTGCTAAACAACTGTTCATCTAAAAGTGAACTGTGCATTTGAAATCTCTTACAAGTGTTTTCCTGCATTCAAGTTATACAAATGTGTATTGAGAACTTAACAGCCTGAAATTCTAAACATTGAAGAGTATGACTTAGTTTGTAACTGTAATTTATTATTATCATCACTGATATTGTCATAAGCACTCAGAAGAGTAACAAGAGCATAATAGTCTGATCTGAATGTAGTTCTGTTGTTGTTAATGTCAATCGTATTCAATGTATTATCTGTGATTCCCCACAGATCCCACACTCGCTCACCATATAACCTGCTATTAAACTGGTAAAAGGAAGTTCTGTGTCTTCTGTGTTTGATCATCACCCCTGAATCACTGCAGCAGTGGACCCTCCAATAAGACAAAAGAAGAAGAGGAAGAAGACTCTTTGTTGATGCATTATTGCAACACTTAAGTTTTATTAAGACAACAGATATTAATTAGAATAAATAATAATTTACAAAGTTTATATAACTTTCAATTTCCTGTATAAAAGGCCGGGACACAAGATTGATGAAAGAAACAAAAACCCATCAGAAACTGATGCTGTGCTTTCAGTATCTATGAATACTGAATTTGTGATTTAATTTTCCTTCTGCACAAAAAGCCTTCGCTATAAGCATGCTTGTGTCTTAAATCAAAATTTATCTAAACTGTATTTCCTCTCTTAGCTGGGCTCCACCATCAGCACCTGTGGATGTAGTATCCTGTCAGGTATCCTATGATGTAAATGGACACGAGTGCAGCTAAAGCTCCCGCTGCCTTCACTGCTATTCCAGCGTTGCCGACACACACTCTGTCGTGGAGCCTGTGGATGAACAGAAAGGCAGAGTCAGGTCAAACAGTTTTAGTTTATTCCATGTCCTGCTAAGCTGCTTTGATTATAAAGGTTTTACAAAGCTTACTAGTATTATAGCAATGAAGTCATATAGGATTTAAATGTTAAACCTGAAAAAAAAAAAGTATTCTTTGTTGAATCTGAAATTTTTGTCACAGTGTTTTAAAGGATTAACAGTAACAAAAAAAAAACATTCATTATCCAATAATGTCTCCTTTGTGACAAAATGAAAAGGGGGATGTCAGAAGTAGATGACACTGACTAAAGCATATTTGATTTTTAATGGAAGACTGATATCAAACCCAACAGCATGAAAACTTCACTGTTAATCCTTGCTGTCTTTTCATCTCACCTCGTCACAGTAGACTGTGGTCTCCCAGCATTCATCTTGATGTTGTCCTCATTCCAGCGGTCATACTGGACACTCTCAGCACTTTTGGAGTCCATGTCCTTTATCTCCTCAGAGGTTTATTTGTTGCCTGGAATCACTGTTCACCCACTGCTCCACTGCTCAGCCTGGACAATCAAACTTCGTACTCAGACACACTGAGGATGGAGAAAAGTCTGCGTGCAATAAAATGTCTACAAATGTCCATTAGAGTCAGAGGTAACTTAAAGGGATAGTTTGGGTTTTTTTTATCCATGGTCAATATATTACCTACAGTTACCCATCAGACAGCCTTTTCTGATCGGAAACCACCATGATATCAGCCAAACATCACTCTCTCCAAAGCAAACAGACTCAATTGGCAAAAACAGTCATTTTACCTGGCAGAACGCAGGAGCCGTGGGTCCAGTTAGTCAGTCTAGTGGGTCTGAGTAGTTACTTTTTGTTAATGTGTGACTATGGTGTTTTAAAGGTATACTGGAGTTATACTGAAGTCACACAAAAACACAAACAAACTGACAGCTGCAAGGTGAGGTGCAGGGACGCATGGAGAGACTTAAAGAGGACAAAAACGTCACATGGGAGTTATGCTGAAAAAGTTAGGCAGATTTTTCTTGTCAGTCTCTAAACAAACAAACAAACAACAACAACAACAAATAGAATGTTGCTCTCATTACTCAGCTTAGAACAAATCTGGTGCTGCTCTTCTTAAACCAGTCCACCTTTCTTAACAAAAAAAGGGTTTAGCAAATAGTGAGGGAGTTGATGCTTCCTCAAAGTCACCAATCGAGGCAGCAGTAGAGGAGCAACTCCACCTCTTCTGAGGTAAAATGACTGTTTCTGCTAATAGAGTCTGGTGGCTTATTTGGCTTATACAATGGCAATTTCCTGCCAGAAAAAAAAGGCTAGAATAGGGTACACTTAAACCGATACTGATTTTTTTGATTGGCTAAATATGTTTTACTGCTGACCCTGTCCACAGCAGTACATTGCTTTACTGTGTATCTTAACAATCTACTCATAATGCATCATAAAGTTTTACTAAATGTGTCTTCCATAATATAACATGTAAAAATAGTTTTGGTGCAAATGAATCACATCAGTTAAGTATTCATGGTGTTTAATCAGCCCAGGACCTCAATCAGACCACATGACTGCAATAATCAGACTCAAAAGCAGTGACTTGATGACTGTCACCTAAAGCAGAATTTATTTTGTTTAATCACATTCAGATAAACTCAAGCTGTGCTTACCTGTAGTCAGTCTGGAACAGGAAACAACCTGTCTAGAAGACTTTCCAGCTCCTTTAAAGACACAGCTGAGACTGAAAGTCGTGCCTCCTGCTTGGTATGAGATCCTTGGCCATTGATCATGTGTTCACTGAGGTCATCCTGTCGTAAACCCACTGTTTGTCTTTCACCTCCTTAGATGAAGCTATCTCAGTGACAAAGGGCAGTTAAAGCTCTGTGTGAGGTTGTTAGTCTGTGGTTTCGTCACATCCAAACCACAGCAATATACTTATTGCAGATTTTCACAATGTTCCCTGTTTTTTCTTTGGCTCCATTGAAGCAAATAAACATGTTAGACTGGTCTCTACTGGAATAACAGCACCCTCTTGTGTTTTAGATGTACAGCAGTTGAGCAATCTCAACTCACTCATTTTATTGCTGTAAATGTAGTAATGCCTCAAATCCAGTGGCCTTAAAATATCATAAATCTAAACAAGAAACCACAGGATGCTAATTCCTTGTGGTTTCTGTATACGTTCTGTACAATAACTTGTAGAATCAACAAGCATTCACGTTAAATTTGAAAACTGAGATGGATGTAGCAGGAATCATTTTGAGGCTTCATTAGATTTGAACACAGGAAAAAAACACTTATGTGAAAGACATCAGATGGTATAAGTGTATGTATGTATTATGTGTTAAAACAATCTCAGGTTAAAGGGTTAAAAATGGCTCCGGGGTTTAGGGCTGTAAAGGCCTCTGTGGGCCCTAAAGTCACTCTGCAGGGCCCAGTGTAGGTGATGGCTGTCTGTTCATTAACATCAGTACATTGCTGCCTCCTCATGGACAGGCATTAGAGGGAGAGTTCACCCTCAAAATCAAAAATACATTTTATTTCATCTTACTTATTGTTATTTTTCCACCTAGATTTCTTTGGTGTAAGTTGCCAAGTTTTAGAGCTATTGTCCATAGAGATGTCTGCTTTCTCTTGAATATAATTAATATACAAAAATACATTTGTCTTGTCTTTCCAGAAATCCTGACCTGGAGCTACCTTCTTTCTGCACTAGAATCTACTTGAACTACTTACTTTCTAATAGAACGAAAAGTTCCTACATGAATGGTCTTGAGTAACTCATTCATGATTTTTGGAAAGAGACAGTGTTTTTGAATTTTTCAAATTTATTTTTTGGTGCACCACAAACCAAGTACCATTTAATCCCATTACATTAGAGAGAAGACAGACATGTCTACAGCCAATATCTTCAAAACACTGCAACTCAAACCAAAAAGAAAAATATGAATTTTTGATTTTGGGGTGAACGGTCCCTTGAAAGCTTATGACTTTAAACGTTTCCTTGGTCTATACCTTTAAATCATATGAGCCCATATTTTTATATGTTGATTGTCAAATTAAACATTTTATACTCATTATTATAACATTAACATTTTAGCGTAGGATTGGGCGATGCAAATAACTAACATGGATGGTCTTACTGATCCTATAATAAGACATGTGGTTGAAACATGGACAGATTATGAGATAACAGGCCCTCAGTAAAGACATATCAAAGGCCGTCCAGCCTTCCTTTATATGAGCACTCTCAAACTGAAAGAAATGACTACAAAGACACTGCCTCTTTGTACTCATTTCTTACTGTTTGTAATAGTTGTATGTCCCTTTGAGCTTGTTTTCAGTCTTTTTGTAGCTTCTTTGTCTCCTTGTGGTATTTTTGTGTCTCCTTACAGTTATTTGTCTCCTTGTGGTAGATTTATTCCTCTTTGTAGTACTTTTGTGTCTCTTTAGTCATTTTGTCTCTCTGTGATACCTCTGTATCCCTGTTGTTCTCTTGTGTCTTTTTGTAGTTTTAGGATTGACTTTTGGAAAGAAAGGTTGCCTTCAAATAGATGCTCTGGCCCTGTTTACTAAGGGCCCAGTATTCCATACATGGGTTGAAACATGGATTTGTGTTGCAAATTTGACCCAAAGTTATGTTTAAGTTCCATTTCCTCAAAAGATAAGCACATTTAGGTAAATTTACCATTATTTTATATATCATTTATTATCATAAACACTGTCCTTCACACTCCAAAGCCTTTTACACTTTGATTGAAATTCATTTAACTGAATATACTTTTTTGAATTCTAAATATCTATTGATATTGTATTGATTTTGTCCATAATGCAACCCTACCAGTGCTACTTATGTTGGGACAGACATGCAGTGGCATCTACTGCATGTCTGTCCCTCATGTGCTGCTCAGAGGTTTAGAGGCTTTCCTCTTTTTTTTTTTTTTTTTTTTTTTTTTTGTGCATTGACTTTCTTTATTCAGTTCCAATATTTGTGATGTAGAGATTCCACAGCCTTCTGATATAATTTGATGATTTATAAGCTAATAGTCTGGTGTATTGCTATGGGCGAAATATATTTTTTCAAATAGAACTTTAATGATTAATATTTATACTGTAGCGTGCAAACAACTTGAGAGCACAACGAATGCCTGCCATCATTTAAGAGTGTAAAGTATTTGCCATGGTGCAATAACCTCCATTATCTTGTTATGAGTCAGGCTGCCGAGGGCCTCTGCTCCACCGACACTCAGATGACCTTTGGTACAGGACACAGAACAGGCTTCTGCATGAGCAAAGCTCAGCGCTGAGGCAATAAACAGAAGAGCTGAACTGATACTCCACATTACTGTAACCCGATCAGGAATAACCACAAAATATGACCCCCGAGTGTGGGATTGCTTAACTTGGACTAACCTCCATGCATTTTTGTAAAAACCTATGATTCTTAAATTAAAAATGTCCGCCTTTTAGTAAAATCTAGAACAATGTTGTCCTTTATCACGTCGTTTCTTCCGACTTCCTTCCTACCGGGGTGGTTCATTCTAGATACAAACCCACTGGACTGTTTTCTTCAAGGTGAGCTCCTCGTCTATTCATTTTCTCTGATGTCCACATTGCTACAGGCTGTTTCTGAACAGCAGGACAGTGGGTTGTTGGAGTGTGTTATTGGTTATAAGCTCAGCGTTGTTGTGACCTGCAGGACTGGTGGGTGCATGTGGGATCTCTGTGCTATGCTCCCTGGTGAGAGTGCACTTATTCCTTGAGGAGGAGAGGTGAGGATATTGTCTATTAATAGATCTGTGCATGAAGATGAATTTGGTGTTAAAGGAACAATTCACCCAAAAATCAAAAACACATATTTTTCCCCCTGCCCTGTAGCGCTATTAATCCATCTAGATTGTTTTATTAGGAGTTGCAAAGTTTTGAAGATATCACCCGTAGAGATGTCTCTCTTCTCTCAAATCTGATGGGACCAACAGTAATGTTTCTTTTCAGAAATCATGACCCAGATGCTCAAGATAATACACTGACACACTCACTGTGAGCAGTTTCATGTAGGAGCTATTTTCTTTCTGTCAAAACAACACCCACCAACCGTGTCACCACACAGAAGAAAGCACGCATCAACGCATGGATGAGAGGCTCGTGCTCATGACAGCGTGAGATGTAAACATTAAAGAGATAGCTCAGATTATTTGATGTGGGGTTGTATGAGATAGTTATTACCTACAGTAGATGGTGGTTGGCACACCCTCAGTTTGGAGAAGCAGCAGGAGTACTGTTGGAAGTGAATATCAGTTTTAGTGTACGCTATATTTAGAATATTTTCACCACTTTAATTTGCCATCAGATGATCTTTTCTGAACTCCGCTGTAACATTAGCATCACTGACCTAGATAGTGCCGTGATACAGTTGGTGGGTGTGGTTTGACAGAGAGAAAGAAGTTTCTACGTAAAACTGCTCACAACAAAGTCTGTGGATCATCTTGATTATTCAGACCTTGATTTCTAGAAAGAGACACTGCTGTTGAGTTTTTCAAATGTATTTCGTTGGTGCTTTGAACAACATAAGCCGACTCCATTATATTTAAGGGAAGGCAGACATCAGCCGATATCTCCAAAACTCACAGACAGCTCGTACCAAAACTACTGAGATGATAAATAGCACTACAACTAACTGTACCTTTACATTACAAAACCTGACAAGTTGTAACTATCTTCATCTGTTTTAAATATTCCTGTGTCAGTTCTTTTACAGTTCACTTTTATTTCTTACTTGTTTTTCCCCTGTAACAGCTGGACTGATAAAAATGATAAAGATACATCGAATCAGAGATCAACCAGTCATCAGAGGAGAACTAAAAGTGGACTTTCTGGGACGCTCCAGTTTTTCTTTGTGACAGGGATGCTGGCTGTAGTGGGCTCCCGTGTTGCCTCGCTGGTCGTACTAGAGTTCTGTCTTCGAGCTGTCTCTGGATTGGTTACAGCTGGACAAGTAAGAAACTAATTACATGATAAAAAAAATTGCCTTATACTCTTATACACTGGTTCCCAATCTAAGTGTCACAACTCCCACTTGGAGGCTGACCAAACTAAAGTTTATTTGATTGTTAATTGAGCTATAAACTGAAAAAAACATCTCACAGGATGAGGGCACGCTAAAGAACTGAACACAAGATATATTCAAAGAGTCTTCACTCTGTTAAACAGCCTCATCTGGCAAAAAGTACGCAGTTAAAACAACCAAAGATCAAACAGAACAATAGTCATGCCACTGCCTGTATGGACAACATGAGAGTTTCCCAACAGTGAAGCCTAAGCATGTTGATCACCACCTGGTGGCTGGCTGCAGTATAGGTCATTATTCCTGGTCTTCTTCACTATTCATAGGTGGAATATTGGCCAAATCAAGACATCAAAGTAAATGCCAAACATTTACGTTTCTGTCATTTTAGGTAGTTCTTATCACGCTGATGTTTGTTCAAGCGTCTCATCAGTTTGTTAGTTAGTTTCATAAATTATTCAGTGCTATAAAAAGAAGGTTTCATGTCATAATTGACAGCTGAATCCAGCTCGCGATTGAGTTGGCGAGACTTCGAAAGCATGGCTCCAAACCTGACCACTACTGCGCTCCAAACCACGTCACCAGCACAAGATGGCAGAGCTGGTATGCAGGATATTTTGGCTTCAGTTTTGTATAGTGGGAGGAAGTAGAGATGCAGCATCCATCTTTTATTTATGTCAGTGGGCCAAAAACACTAAATGTGTCAAAAAGAAGGCTATATTAAAGAATAAGACATAATACAGATAAAGAATTGTACAAATTTTTGTACAGATATCAGGAAGAATGATCTCTGATGCAATATTCACAGGAATTTTTGGGGTGGGGGAGTTTCTCCAGAGGGTGTCACACACCCAGATTGTAAAACCCCCTTAGACAAATTGCGAATTTGATATTACGCTACAAATTTGACTTGACTTGATAAATAATCTGCTAAAAATGTATCCAAATTGCTTGTTTTACACAAACTTCCTGCAGTTATTGTGTTAGTTGATGTGGTTGGGTGAATTGTACAGCTTATCAGATGTTCTGTGCTATTATTGAACAGAATATACAGAATATAAAGTGAAATATCCATAAAATATGTCACTTAGTCAGGGGTCACCAGTTAACTAAAAGATAGAAAAGGGGTTCCTTAAGGAAAAAGGTTGGGAACCACTACTCAACTGTATCAGCTGAATTGTTTTTAACATTAACTGCTCAATTTTGCTGAGCTAATTTCTGCGATTTATCATGTCATGATTACTCATGGTACCTATTATAACAAATAGCCCATCATCTGTTTTGATTCATCTATCAGTTCTGTTCACATCCTCCTTTATTCCCCAGGAGTCCAGGAAATTTCTGCAGCAGCTGTTAGTTCAGAGCCAGTTCTCTCTGGGCTGTGCCCTGAGCTGCAGTCTGCACTTTCTCCACGAGGGGGCATCGCAGCGCTGGCTATGCCTGGTCCTGGCAGCCGCACTCAGCTGGTTCCTGGCTAGGCAGGCCACTCTCCTGCTGCACCATGTCATGGCTCTGTATAAACTCCACAGCTCACAGCGCTACTGCGGCATCTGCATCGGCCTCCTCACATCAGGCCGCTGCCTGCTGCCCATTCTGTGCAGGACGATGATCATTACTTTCATTGTGGCCGTGGTAGCTGCTGTATCAATCATCAATAAACACTTCCTCTCTGCAACAGAGGCCCTCAGGTTCTGGACACCACTGACTATCTGCTACACACTGCTAGTTGTGTACATGCAGGGTGAGAAACACATCAAATTGGAACCATATCAGAGATCAGGCTGCAACTCAAACTGGTCAGAATGGGCAGGACATTCAATCATGCCACAGCCTTTAAAGAAAACAATTATTCATTGGTTTGACGCCTCTCTCGCTGGTTTTGTCTGACCAGTATCAATTTGAGCATCCTGATGTTTTAACCTATCCTAAACTCTCTAATGTTGCATTTTGGTTCTGCAGAGGACCAGCAACGTCTGCCTGGCAGCCAGGCAGTCCTGAACACCGTGGTGGTGCGTCTCGGCGGTTTGATGGTCCTGATGCTGACTGTTGGACGCTGGGCCGACGTGCTCCACATCCTAATGTGCTTCCTGGGTGAGGCCAGCTGTCTAATCCCCACTATGGATCTGCTGGATGCAGCATCCTCGCAGGTCAGTGAGTCTCCCTGGAAGCAGCACGCAGGGCCGAGAGCACTTCATGTCCACCGGGACCCTGAAAACTGGGGCAGAATATCAATGTGTTCATTAGACTGGGTCCCAAGATGAAACTGAACTTCTCAAACTTGGATCCCAGGTGGAGAAGGTTTAAGATCCCCAAGACAGATTCAGGTCATAGTATTCTCTAATTCACTGAGCTAGCCTGATTAAATAGTTCAGAGTTTCGAATAAAAGCACACACTGTTGATGCAGTGCTTATTTAAAAAGAAATGCTGCTTTTTTTTTTTTTTTTTTGCATTTATCTGAACTGTTTTTTTTAGTATGCTGAATCTATGTGGTACATAAAATTGTATTAAGTTACATTAAATAAATAAAATAATTTAATTAAATCTAAATAAAAATATTTTTTTAGTAAGATTAACCTAAAAGAGAGTTGTAGTCAAGTTGAAATCCCCCAAAAAGGTACAGTATAATTTGTTATATTATTTATATATGGTATTTTTTAAATAATAAAGATTAATATAACACATATATTACGTTTTAGGACCATCTTATATCATGTATTTCATCTGTCATATTTTTTGTGTGCATGTAGGAAGAAGAGGATTATACAGACTACATAAAAAGAGAGCGTCGACGAAGACCACCGACACATGAGAAGGAGCACCAGAGATAGCCACTCTGGGACGTTAAAAAATAGATGCACTTCTTTTTAATGGTACTTATTAGTTTAAGTACTATTGGGGCTACATCAACAATGAATGCTTTTGTATTTTGAATGTAATATTTTTTCATTAAAAACTCCAAGCAGCATATAATGACATAATATGAAAATTCAATCTCATAAAAAATGGT
This sequence comes from Lutjanus erythropterus, assembly GCF_056507025.1. Classification (NCBI taxonomy): domain Eukaryota; kingdom Metazoa; phylum Chordata; class Actinopteri; order Lutjaniformes; family Lutjanidae; genus Lutjanus; species Lutjanus erythropterus. Next base: position 31,747,999 of record NC_139322.1, read on the forward strand.
TCTAGCGCTCTCTATGTGGAATAGTAACATGACACACAATACAATCTTCTTCTACGTTTTTTATTATCATGCCTCTTTTCAAACTCTGCATCAGGAATGTGTCTTCTCGTCGGTTTCTCTCTTATAAATCAAATTTTCTTTGTGATTGTCACTTCATTAACACCAATTCAGGTGACAAACTTGCAGTTCTGGGTGTTATTCCAGGAGTCTGTGTGACCTCTGGGATGAATTAAAGCTGTAATCTTGGAGGGACTTTGGCATGCCAGCTACTCCTGGAGAGAGAGAGTCATTGTTCCAAATTTTCTTTGTGGGGCCTCAGAGCCCGGGGCTTTGTTTTGCAACCCTTTCAGAGCCTACTGATGGATGAAGGGTCAAAACAAGTGAGGTTTATAACGTGTGTTTTATGTTGCTATAATCAAACCTAGCTGCTAAAAATCATTTTCCTCAATAGTGTGATTTAACTCAATTGAATTTTCTTTTGTGCAGTTTTTAACTATGGAAGAGCACTTTTCTTTCTCTTTCATTACAATGAACACACACTGAGAAAAAGAAAATACTGACTAATACAGAATGGACATTACTAAAGCCAAATTGAGATTTTCAGAGGGGGTCAATTTCATGACACTGTCACACACAGCTCACGCATTAAACAATTCCTTTACATACTTTCGCAGACAACTGAACTGAATACGGAAAAGAAAACACGTTACTACGCAGTTATTATCAGCTGTAAACGTTCATAACAAACGCGAAGATTAACTTAATCTCAAACCGTTTAGGAAATAGGGTAAGCTTTTTATTTATTTTTTTCATTTTGTCGGTTCTCTTTATTTCCACACAACCTTTAGAACAGTAAATATGACTCCGCTCTTGTCGTCTCTCTCCAGAGATTGTCTGGTTGAAAAGAAAAGGCAAAATGGCTGACGACAACGTTAGAGCTGTAAAGTCACACAAAATGGCGTTAGACAAAGGACAGGCTGTTACATCTCCGAATTAGCTCCATCTAAATTTTTGCGGACAAAGAGGAATTTAAGAAAACCTCAGTGCCCTACATTAATAGACATTTTTTGAGTGCTAACACTATATTCGCCTTTTAACACCCGACAGACTTTGTGAGAGGTTTGTTACTGTCACCGCCTTTACATTTGACTCCACTACATTTTCTCGGCAACATTAAAGCCTGGCTTCTTTGTGACAATTTAGAGGTTGTCTATCACACACACACACACACACACCGAATTAAATCCACATTTTGACGCCGGTATTGTGCCCATGAGATGTGTCTTTATTGAAAGCAGTGGGCTGACGGAAACATACTCCAGGAGAAGGTTTTTGTTATATCAGTCCCGTCATTCCGTGTCACAGAAAAAAAAACAAGGCGTGTGAAATTACACTGGGCACATTAAGCCTGGCGGTCCAGTTCCCAAGATAATCCAGGTCTGAGAATCACTGACGAGGAAATTTAGTTTTTGGTGTCTAGTCGATCCACCAAAATAGGAAATTGTACTCCCATAGGTTTATTAGACTTTTAACTGAATAGAGTTCCACATCAGGACGGATTCAGCAGAACACAGGGAGGACGTTCTCCATGAGCACCCGAATATGGTGAAAATGCCCATTGAAATGACTGAGCAGTTGTTGTCACCTCCTCTGGAGACTTCCAGACTTTTCTGTTCTCATCTGATAGGCACGCCGGACGCATGCGCACAGCGGTCCAGCAAGTCCCCTGTTACCGCATTTTAACGCATGCGCACTTCTGCCTTTAATATGAGCGCTTAATATAGTAACAAAAGCAGAATAATGCTGTAGTGTAGTAACAGAGCTTTTCTATGCCAAACTTTAACTAAACAATGGGTTTCTATTGGTTAAAAGTTACATTCAGCTCCAGTATGAGCAAAATGTACTGAGGAGGAGTAAAAGAACTGAAAGCCAGCATTTCATTTACACATGTGGACCCATTTATTAGGTTACATCTTTTACATAATCTACAGTTAGACAAGTACTGTCATAAAATGTTACTAACAGGGACTGTCTTGGAAAAACACATAGTGCAGCTTTTATTTACCCCTCATCAGTGCTTATCACCACTGGTCTTTTGAACCTTTGGACGTGGACCCAGTTGCTCATGTTACTCATTAGCTTAAAGTAGAGCTCAGACCGGGTCAAAGTTTTTGACTTTATAGCCTCCACGCCATTACCTGTAGTAGTAGTTTTGTCCTGATGGACCGCAGGCACGAGCAAACGGCAGACAACAAGTTGATACAAAGTGTAAAGCGGAAACAGACAAATTATATAAACCTCAAATGTTTTATGAATAACTTGTTGTCTCATGTCTGCCACAGTCCTGTCTTAATGCTGTTTGGGCAGGTTTTGGTTTTGTGTATAGTTTTGTGTCTCATCATATCAGTCAGCAAAATCTTACTGATTGATTGTTTCCTTTGAGTGGTGTTTGTTTTATGAATTGTCTCAACAGATCTAACAATGTATTGCCCAACAATATTAGGACTTCTACTTCTGAATATATCAAGTCAGCTCACCGACATGTAAAATGGATTTGGTGTAACTGAACACTTTTTGCCACAACACGTTAATCCTAGACCGTCTTATTTTTTGAGAATTTACCTTTACGTGGACTCTCTGACTTTGGTTTAGTTGGACTGAAAGGACTGTAAATGTTTATGGATGGATCAGCTGTGATGATACATACAGAAGTCACTCACCACATGATTTTCTCCAATTCCTCAAAACTAGATTGCATATTATGGACTTGTGAACTGAGTCTTTCAGTTGACAGGCCTTTTTAATTGGTCTGTCTATACAGAAAGGTGACAAACTAAAGGAAAAATAAAATGTCTTAATCACACTTCAGTGCTCCTTGGCATTTGCCAAGTCTTTGTACATTACTTTTCCTATAGTTTGTTTTAATATATCCTGTTAATTCTATGGGCCAAGTGAACAGTTAATGACAAAAATCTCTTTTGAAATAGAGCTTTTAGATCGTAATCTATTCTGTTATTACAGATTCATGAAGCTGCTCTATTAACTTCAGAGCAGTGAATTAACTTTAATGAGATCTATACAGATTTTAACTTATGTAACATCGTATTGTTTTACTGAAGCTCATCACAGCCTCAAATGTTCTGTTCATTAACATTCAGAGTCACCTACAGCAGGCCCTTAGTTTCCTGTTTCCTGCAGGCTAAAGTTTCCGCTATATGTGTCAAAATCTTCAACACCTTTTTAGACTTTATGGAGGGGGGGGGGGGGGGGGGGGTCATCTCAGCAACCCCTTAAAGGGATAGTCTGGATTTTTTGAAGTGGGTTTGTATGAGGTGCTGAGACAGTCAGTGTATGGCGGTCAGCACGCCCACAGTTTGGAGAAGCAGGTGGAGTGCTGGTGTAGGAAGCTAAGCAATGTACTGCTGTGGACAGAGTCAGCATCAGCAGCAAAATATATTTTAGCCACTGAAAAAAACAGTATCAGTTTAAGTGCAGAATATTTTCACTGCTTTATTTTGCCATCAAACAGCCTTTTCTGACGGGAAACTGACGTTACATGAGTCAAATGTCACTCTCTCCAAATCCACCAGATTCCTTTGGCAAAAGCAGTAATTTTACCTTGAAGAACACAGGAGTTGATGGTCTACTGCTGCCTTGATGAGAGTGAGCTTGCTTGTGTTGTTGTGTGGCTTTGGTGAATCCAAACTAGCCATCAGACAATCTTTTCTGATGGGAAGCCACCACTATATAAGTCAAATGTCACTCTCTCTGAAGCAACCAAACAACCATAGGCGAAATAAACAATTATATGACAAAGAACACACAAGTTGCCGTTGCCGTGATCTGGTGGTGAGTCCGAACTATCCTTTTAAAACACAGAATCACAGAGTAACACAGTAAACTAACCGATCAAGGCAGTGGCAGACCAGCAACTCCTGTTTTCTCTAAAATAGCTGTTTTTGCCAAAGGAGTGTTGTGGCTTTGAAAGGAGAGATATTCGACTTATATAACAGCTAATTGCCATCAGAAAAGGCTGTCTGATGGCAAGATACAGCTGAGAAAATATTATAAATATAGTGTACACTTGTAGGTGGGCCTTTTTTTAGGTGGCTAAAATATGTTTGGCTGCTCACCCTGTCCACAGCAATACATTGCTTATCTTCCAACGATACTCCTGCTGCTGCTTCTCCAAACAGGGGGTGTGCTGACTGCCATCTACTGTAGTGAATACACTGACTATGGATAAGTACCTCACACAACCCCACTTTGTATGACTGAATCTGTGCATGTAATGTTGTTTTATTGATGCATTTCACTCTCACACACTCCGTTCAGGTTCACAGGAGGCTGGAGCCGAGCACACATGGGGCCCCATCCACATTACACCCTGTGATTATTAGTATTTAGTCAGAATGATAAATGACTGACATACATCAACAAACCTGAAGCCTCAACATCCCTTCTATTTAAAATGTGGGTCTATGTCTTACTCGATAGTTTTGGGGTGATGTGTCTGTGCATTGATAAAAATAAAATAAAATATGGGTTATTATATAATAAAATATTCTAAAAATATCAAACTGGAGCTCGTTTGGTTCTCCTTTATGCAAAGTGTCTCACCATGCCATACCCAACTAGCAGTGATGGGATCCTCCTGTGAGTCAAAGCTTCTCAGATGTCAAAGCACCTTCATTCAACCAGGGGTTTTCTCACGCATGCGCAGGGGCGGAGGACTGTCTCATCGGGGAGAAAAAAAGAAGTTCACACACAAAGCCACGCCTGCGCGGTGTGTGCCTCTCATTACAAGCGAAGTTGCTGCATCTTTTTAGGAAGCTACATGCTTTCTTTCGACACCCAAAGGTCGCATGGTGTCAGGGACGCGCCTAGTCACGGGAACAGTCCGGTGCGCGTTCACGAGGCCGTGCAAGATCGCGCTTTAACAGTGAAGAGTATCAAACAGCGTGCGGGGATCCAACCTAATGGTTTACATTGGGTCACAACGACCAGTCAATGATTTGCGCCGAGGATTTTTTATTTTCTTGTCCGGCGTTTATTTTGCAGACCTTTTCTATTTTGCACGGGGAGAAACTGACATAGCAAACTCATCTGTATGATAGGGGAGCAGGAGCACACAGTATGGTCCGGGAAACCAGACATTTATGGGTGGGAAATTTACCCGAAAATGTACGAGAAGAGAAAATCATTGAGCACTTCAAGCGGTGAGTAGAGACACTGATGTATGTGTGTGTGTGTATGTGTGTGTGTTTTTGTAGCGTACCGACGAGTGCACGGCCAGCATCTCTCTCTGTGTTGTGTCACATTTTAGTGAAGTCGGGATGAAGCAGGAGGTTCCCCCCCGTAGCAAAGTCCCATTTGGCAACTGTGCTGTCAGCTCTCCGTAAGCGACAACTCTGTGCTGCATTTCAGCTGAGATAAGAAAGAAAACGGCGAGCAGCACGCTTCAGTCACACAGCTAGCACAGGACATATGGTTTTGCCATTTCGCCACCAACTTATCGGCTAGGTGATAACTTTCGACCTTTTCATGGTGTGTGGCTGCACATTCCCACCAGGTAACCATTTGACTTTTATGAAGCCGTCCGTCTCACCTGGTGATAGTAAAGAAAACACATTTTCCAGGACGCTAACAGCAGTGTAAACAAACTTCAGCCTACCTGGCGAGCTGCTAGCACTGTACAAGCTGTGCATTTCACAGTCTGCATCTTTGGCAGACAGTATGAAGTGTGCTGCCGCTGTGTGTTTCTGGTGCCCGGTGTTACACTTGACTCTCCGTGAGTTTGTCAGGTCACTTGGGCACAAAGTGTGCTTTATGAGCGCACTATGTGTCTATTTATCTACCAGAAAGCACCGGAGCTGTTGCAAATTTTTCTCGAAATCAAACAAAACCGAAAAGGTGACGCGACATCACGCCGCCATGCACGCTGCAACATTGTTGCAAACTGGCTGTGATTGAACAGGCTGCTGTCTCTCCGTGGTAACCGATGTGCAACATTGTAACTTGTGTTTACTTTGTGCGCGTATGAACGCAGAAATGACCATGTTTGCTACATTATTACCGCGTTGCTTCCACCAGCTGCTGCTGACTTGTACAACCCTGCAGCCTGGTCTAATTTAAGGAAAACCAAATATTTTAATGACGATATTCAAATTGAGCTCCATTCATGCTTATTGTTAAGCACCGTGCACCATTTATGGGCTTTTTTAGCGCTTTGTTGTCTTGCTTGGACGGAGCAAAAATGTAAATCTGATTTTTTTTTTGTGTGTGGCTCTCACGGTTGTCTGCGCGCTCTCGCCCCTTCTCCTCTCGGCTGTCAAGGAAATAGCAGCCCGCCTCTCCGTCCATATGTGCTGGAGACCAGAAAAACATCCCAGTCTACCTATATGAGCAACGTCGCCTTCTTTACTGTGTAGGCGTCGCCATATCGGACGAAAGCTGCTGAAGTACCAACACAATTCATAGCCGCATGTCCGTGAACAAAATTGTAACCGAAGGGCGGCATGCCCCGAACATACGGCGTGTAAAATATATAAACTGATATTTATTTGGTGCTTTGCACTCTTTTCGGTCTCATTATTTACAGTAGACGGATGCAGCGAGTGAGCTAGGCAACAAATATGGTTGGTGTCTGATTCATGCACCCATGCCGCTGCAGAAAGCACAATAATGGGCTTCCTATATGTCGTTTTATTTACATTAGCCCGTGCTATGATGTGCGTAACGTTATGTTTGGGGGATGGTGATCCGGCAGCGTGTTACTGCAACAGCGGAGGGGAAACTCTGTCGGCGGCGAGTCCTTTTTCGCGTGCTGCCTCAGCTCCAGCGTTAACCCAGAGGTAGTCAGAGCATGCAGGTGCATGACAGCCCCAATGTGTGATAGAAGTCATTGAAGATGGGGGACGGCAGAATGAGTAAGCAGTGTGAACAGCTTTTCTAAAATGGCGTCGGAGGCTGTTCAATGTTGGGAACTGGCATGCCAATAAATTTATGGGCACCCTACTGTCTCTGTCGGACAGTGAAAACACACTCCCGAAAGATTCTTTCAGGAGGAGGGAAGATGATGGCAGCAGGCTTTGTGATCCCAGACAGGGCTTGTAAATTTTGTGTAATAGACTTCCCATCAGTCAATTCAAGCATCACCAAGGTATTTACAGGTTTATTAAGGAAACAATGGGCTGGTTACCCTCATGCATCTGCTAAATACTGCATTATATTTCAATTTTAGGGAAAAAGAGGTAATGCATGTAAAATTGCACCAAAAGAGCCCTGCCTCTCGTGAAACAGAAGCAGCCATATAGACATTATTGATTTTTTTTTTCAAACCCACACAGAGCGAATCAGGAAATGTCACAATATGCTGCCCAAACCTCATCTATATGCTTTCCAGGAGCTCTAAGCTCACAAGAACCCTCTAGAAAACATGCTCATGTTAGAAAATGTATGTATTTATTAACATGCAGGGTGCCAAGGTTTCAAGTCCAGTTGCTGGGTTACTGTTGCCTTGTAAGAAGAAAGTACCACGGAGCAGAAAATGAGAGTAGCAAAGCCACCTTACCTCCTCCCACCCCTCCTTAGACACACACACACACACACACACACACACTGACATAATTGAATTCAGCACTATGCAGTTTGAAAAAAAGACACGTTTTCATTTGGGAAATAGAATTATTTTCACTAAGAACACCTTGTTGGAAATTCATAAACACTGATGCAATATAATTGCAGTTAGGGTGGTCATGATACCAGAATTTCAAACTTCAATACAGATAGTATAAAAGAATGACACATAATACCTCTTTTCAATACTACTGCAAAAAGAAATTCAAGAAGGTGCGCAAAACAGAATGTTTTTCTCTTTTTTTAAATGAACACCCTGCACACTGTACAGAAAAAGTCACTAAACACTGTCTGATTTTCTAAGCCAAATTCCAAGCAAGACAATAAAGACTGAACTGAGATCTTGAATGAGCACTTAGATCTTTTCTTTTCATAGCATCGGTGTTTTAGATACTAATAAATGTTAGTATTATATTATTTTTAATCATGTGGTATTGTAAGAGAATTGTTACTTTTGACAGCTTTGGTTCAAAACCTAGTAATCACCCTGTTTTTCTCTTGTTTTCTCTTCAGATATGGACGTGTGGAGAGTGTCAAGGTCCTGCCCAAGCGGGGTTCAGAAGGTGGAGTTGCGGCCTTTGTGGATTTTGTGGACATTAAAAGTGCTCAAAAGGCTCACAATGCTATCAACAAGATGGGGGACAGAGACCTGCGCACTGATTACAATGAACCGGGCACGATTCCTAGTGCCGCGAGAGGGCTGGACGATAGTCTGTCCTTAGGCTCTCGTGGCCGGGATGTATCAGGGTTCACAAGGGCGGCAGGGGGGGCCGTGTATGGGCCCCCCACGTCGCTCCACAGCAGAGATGGACGCTATGAACGCAGACTAGACGGGTAAGTGGACAAAGTTTCTCTGAAGGCAGGGGGAACCGTGGTTTCTGGTAAACACCTTACCTCCAAGCATCTTCCCACCATCTATTCATTTACTTGTTTGGGGGGGAGAGGAGAAAGAGAGTTCATTCTTGTAGGGATGTCCTCTAAAGTCCTCCGAGCGCGGCCAGCGCTCCTGGATTGCAGGTAGACACCAAGATATTCCATAAGCATGTTTGTACACAAGTGTATCAGTTGCTTAAATGAATAGTCGGTAGGTTATATGGCTGTTGGGGATTATCTTTGTGAGCTTAAACATCTCTGTGAGGTGGATGTATCATTTGCGGAAAATGCGGGGCAAAGATTGGATATCGTAAAAATTTCCCAGGATTATTGGAGAGAGAGGGAGAGAGAGAAAAAGAGAGAGTGGTCCAGCGGCCATCCCTGGGATTCCCCTAATCTGGAGTTACGTGCCCTGCCCGGTGGATTAATGTCACCCTTTTTTCCTCACGTAACCAAACAACCAAGAGCACACATTATATGTATAAGACACCATTGTTTGGATTAGTCTAATTTGGTTTTCGATTATTGTGCACACCTCACGGAGGTGTTCGCCTCTCTCGCGGGCTGGAGTCACGTGGATAACCTACACAGGATATTTATCCCCCTCTGTTGGATTAACCAGACATCTTAAGGATGCTATCATGCTAAAGGTATGGGTTGCTTTCATGGGTCTTTTATTTTTTTGTTGTTTTATTTGGGATTATATCTAAAATCAGGGCATTACAATTTGAGTGCTGGGAGACCTCTACTGGTGATCCAACTCAGTAGAGACAACAAAAACAAGTGAGCAAAAGACTTTTTTTCCTGTGCCTTATTTTTGTGGAGATTATTTTTACTTAACGACAACTGAGACTCGCAGATTTAACAAGGACCGACACGGACTATGCTTGGATTGTACAATTCAAAGAAGAATGCTGGAAACTGAGACTGGAAAGTTGCTGTTGGAGATAAAACCTACCTCATGTCTGTGGATTATCTTCTCCTTTCCTGAATGTGGAACTATAACTAAACCTTGGATACAATCACACAGATCCAGAGAACTAATGTGCACCTATGAACCGTGTTTCTCATTGACTCAGCACCAGTTTGGACTTCTTGTAAAGGAGGTAGACGACAGACATGAACATCCACAAGCTTCAAAACTGGTCTCCACCTAGGGAATGAATACAGCAAGAATCTGGATTACTGTTAAGAGACATGTTCTTTATTTTTAATCTGTCATGGCCAGATTTCCATCACTCTGCCAAAGGAATTTGACTACTTTACCGCTGAGCACAGTGTGGCCACAGTGGAATGTGCAGGACTTCACAGATGAAGATGCAAGACTTGATTTTTCCATCACTTCCATCATTGCTGCTGGAAATCAACGGTGCACTACTTACTGAAGACGGACTCCTGGATATTTATTTTACTGGACTCAAGTGCAACTCTTGTTTTTTTTGTTTTTTTTTTGTGAATGGATATATGGACTCAAATTGACATTTTCCAGCATACAAGCACCCTAACCTAATGTGGATCCGTACAAGGCCATGTTTGTTTCCATCATTTTAATCCAAACAGACAGTCCAGCTCATCGAAATTACACGCGGTCTCCTGCCCTGAAGACGAGGATTACATTTTCTAACTAATTTTGCTTCAGTTTTTTTCCCGCTCTCCACTCAACACTTTTGCCCATTTTTTCTGCTCACAAAGTTCTGTCTCCCTAGATTGTATTTGGAATTATAGGTCAAGTTACCACTCTCTCAAAAGGTTGGTATGTCCTGCCCTGTGTATTTTAGCTGTCCTCTCTAACCCCCTAGTTTGAACCCCTGTCTCTCTCCATTTTTCCCCACTAACCGAAGTAGCTGGTACATAGACTGTTAATACTGCCTGTGTGTCTATATGCAGAAATCTATACCTTACCTTGTATCGTTTTCCTTTCTCTTCCCCTCACCTGACCCCACCTTCAGCACCTGTCCCCAGTTCTCCTTATGATGAATAGAGACATTTTGCAGCTGTTATTCATGATGAATTATCAAAGTAAAGAAATGCCCCATAAATGTACAACATGATCTTAATATAACACAAGGAACCTTATTAAAATTCAAAAATTTGTCACATACTCCTCACTTGCAATATGGGCAGTGAAAAGCAATAATAATTAGGACAGGAGTACAAAATAAGCATAGTAAAAAATTAAAAGCATAAAAAGATACAAATCATAAATACATTAATGCAGTGTCTATATTTAATGTCTGAAAAACTATGGATAAATGAATAAGTTAAGATCTTATATCGTTTTCAAGTTGAGCTTGGTAGGTCATAGTTTAGGTTTTAATCACAATTTACTTACTGGCTTCAAAAATCGGCATGTAGGATTTCGGAGCGTTTGGCAGTGAGCTTTCATATTGCAAACTCCTCACCTCACTCCACATCCAAGCATGCAGGAGAACTTCCAGTGGCGGTGAAAGTTAATATCTAGTTATATTGTATCTAGTCTAATTATACACAAATAAAAAATACTAATATTTTATTACATATTCTGCCAGTAAATCTTGCACACTGGACCTTTAAGTGATAAATGAAACAAAAATACAAAACAGTGCTGGATTTTTTTTGGTTTCTAGCTGTTGTCACTTTTAAATGACTGCTGGCCAGACAAAACATTTAAAATGTCACATTAAACTCTGGAAAAAAGCAGCGAGAAAAGCTTTTTATAGACTGAATGATTGATCAGTTTAATTAAAAATAAAAATCTGTATTGTCATCAATAATGAAAATAACCATTAGTTGCCAGCCCTAGTGTCCTTTGTTCCTTGCAGCTGCAGTTTTAAAATGTCCTCAGTGTCCTTTTATGGGACAAGAGTTGAATATGAATTCTTAATAACTTGTCACAGACTCAAAATTTAATTCTCATGTTAAAACTCCTGAGAAATATAAGTCATTTAGAATTATTTTTGTAGCATTTTACTTTTATTAGACTGTTGGCCATAGTCATTGACAGGAAATGTGCCGGTAGAGAGACCACATCTATCCAACATGGATTTACATGTCTCCATGAAGGGTTTGGCCGTTAAAATGACATAATTGCCGTGAGATGATAGAAATGTGTCCATGGTCAGAGATTTTACCATTAGTATCTCTTTAATTAGTTTAAATAATTTCTGGTTGTATTAGACTGTTACATGTAGTGTAGCAGATCTGATTCACGGAAGTACTGAGTTTAAAGGATCGTTGCTTCAGATGATTGATTTGTCAGGTATTTAATTCACTGGATTACCACAAAATAGACATCTCAGTCAAGTTATTATATTTATAAATGCTTATTTTAATTGAGTTTCCATAAAATTTACACAGTTACAGATGTCATGGCTCCAGCATTTTAAACTTAAATTCAATAGTATTAATTAGCATAAAAAATGATAACTGATACCTCTTTCAGTACTGCAGCAGGAAGCAAAAAAAAAAAAAAATCCTTGGCAGACAAAATAGCACAGGCCTGTTTTTTTCATTTGTTTTATTAACAACCTGCACACAGTGCTGGTACAGAAAAAGTCACTGAACACTGTCTGGTTTTGCCACAAGCCAAATTTCAGGCAGAGCAATACAGACTGAACTGAACTGAGGTGAATGAGCACTTAGATCGTTTTTTTTATAGCTTCAGTATTTTTGATACAATCGACTTCTAAGTATTAGAGTTGTATTAGGATTATTGATATAAAGATGTAAAGTGATTTATTAGGTTTATTCTTGCTTTAGCTCTTGGTTGCTTTAGCTTGAAAGGACAACAGGGCGCTCCACAGCTGCACAGTGAACTGTTAGTCTGCATGGCTGATGGATGTTTAACAATAAACTGCTTATTATAGTTTTGGAAATTTTGAATCAAATTGATATGCATGTATTGCTCCCTCACGACTGAGCCACCACATAAGACGCCTCCTTAGCATGCTGCTGGAATGCATCCTCATAATTATGCTGTTCACGTAATCCCAAAACAGTTGATGTGCTTAGCATGCACCAGAGCAGACTAATAATCAAACACTGATGGAAATTCAGCCAAAAAAAAGTCTAACTGAATTATTTTTAAGCTCCATGAATAATGTAGAACCTGTTTTGTGTAAAGTGAAATTGAAGTGAAATTGAAGGCTATCTATTGAGCAGTGAGCCTGCACCACCAAATTAGCATTTTCGAGAGCATCTGGGGGTCAACGTAATCCATCACTTTCACAGCAGACATCGTTGTGCCATAGATGTTATTCATGAATCCAGCACACAGATGATTAAATCAAATAAGCTGAAACAGAATTTGCCCCTGACCTGCTGTACTTTATGTATAGTGCAGTGAAGTACAGACATAGTCTCCTGGATGTTGAGGATAAATTGGTTTAGGAAACCAGCAGTATGCAGCCTTTTGTTCTGGTGCCCCATGGTAAAAGCCTGTAATGGAAAGACTTAATCAAAGACCATTTATGACCTAAAACAATGCTGTGTGTATAGGTTACATTTATGTTAGATGAATATTTCCAGGTCGGCCACATCACATTGTATGTATCAGGTAATTGCACAGCATAATTGCACTCTGCAACCCGTAAATGTCATTTGGCGTAGGCTTCAATTTTCGCTCAGTTAAAAAGAAAAACATATATCCTTTCAAAGGGTTAAAGGATTTATCGTTTGGTACAGAGGGTTAAGCCTAGGGGATAACTGTAGTCCATCAAAGCCCTCTCTAGTATGGCAGTAAAATGTGAGTGTGAATATGTGTGACACATTTTTTGTCAGGTGTAAAGGTCAGGTTGGGCATTTTAAGAAACTCATCTTACGTCTCATTTAGCAAAATGCCTTTCAAGACATCACAGGGCATCAGAGATGCAGAGGAAGACGTCCGTGTCATATATCTTAAGAGAAATGGAAGCAGCCTCCTGTTAGCACCTCTCGCAACCCAAAGCTCAGACTGAGATGCAGGCAGCTCATTTCTGCAACTGTTTTTAGCTATGGAAATTCACATACAGTATTTGGATCCTCTTTTAATGGCCCCACGACTGTGTTTTAGACACACACTAAAAAAAGATTGAGCGCTTTGTTTAGCTATTAAATGGTGTACAAATTTTTTCCATCATCCAGAACAACATTTCTAGAAGAAAAACACTACACTGCACATCCTTCAAAGTTGTCAAGCACAAGAAATTAGGAAAATCGGTAACTAAAGACATCATATAAGGAAGCCTAAAACAAAACATGCCATGTGTCAATGAAGAGACTAATTACAAACAATTGCTTGAGATTCAAAACAGAAAGCTTTGTGCCCCCGTTTTCACTGTCATTAAGAAAATACTAACCAAAGGCTGCTTCCAACGCCTCTTTAATGAGATAAACAGTTTCAGAAGTTTCTCCATCTTGCAGATGCCTTTGATTTGTACTCACAGTTCTCTGTTGGCGGAGACAGATTAGCAGCATGCAAGCCAGTAAGCAAGCAAAATCTGGATAGACACATCTTTACACAGATGTAATCAAAACATCTCTAATGGTCCAAATCAATCAAAGATCCAAAAGATCTGGATGCCTCAATCAATTATCAGCAAGGGAAATTAATAAATCCCATCCAGGGAATTGGTTGGGCTATTTTTTTTTGTGAATTTCATACCTCTTCTCACACGTGATTATAAACTGAATTAATCACCCTGAAGTGAGACAGAACATCCTTGTCATTTTGTTGAAATTCTAGTAATGTCACACTTTTCTTTCTTCAGCCATTCTTGCTTTTGTTGGGTAGTTGAAAGTGGACAGGAAATATTGGGGATTGGGGAAGAAGATAGTGAGAGTTGGAAAAGGTCGCAGTACCAAGAACAAGGGACCGTAGTACCTGCCCAGTCTCAAACTAAAGGATGCTGCAGGTAGATGACGTGGGCATTAGAATACTAGTCTAACAAGATGCTGTAGACACTGGTTTAACGGCTGCAACTACAGATAATATTCATTGTTGATCAATCTGTAGATTCTTTTGTCGATTAATTGATCAGTTGTTTGTTCTATAAAGGTGACGCTATCAAATGTCTAATTTTTTCCACAAAAGATATTCAGTTTAGTGTCATAGAAGAGTAAAGGCACCAGAAATTATTCATATTTAAGAAGCTGGAATGAGAAAGTTTTGACTTTTTTTTTTCTTCTTTAAAAAATTACTCAAACCAAATAGTCAGGGATTAATTTAATAGTTGACATCTAATCAATTAATTCTTGCAGCCCTAGTTGGTTTTCCCAACTATATTAATTTCTGTTTTGAATGCCACATTACCTTTATCTATCATATATTCATCAATACAGCATTGATTGGTTGAAAGTTGCAGATATAAGTCACATAGCAAAAATGAAATATGGTATCATGTTTTTGAAATAACTTTTCCAAATAGTTTATGTATGTACTTTATATATGTATGCAATATAGATCATTAATTACTGTGAAGAATTTAACTGATGGAAAACAATTACTCAGTAACAAATCAATAATCTAGAAATGGCACTAATTGCGCCTCATTTGACATTGCTTTGTCTGGTGGAGCCATTTGATAAATAACGAAACTTAAAATGAGAAACAAACAAGAAGTAAAATGGAAACAAAAAAACATGCGTCTTGTATCTTTTTATTTATTATCTTATTAATTATTAATGATTAATCGATCAGTTTCATTTCGGTTAAGGGAAATGCACAAAATTTGCAACTGTTTTGCAGTGTCACACAAGTATAAAGATACTGTATGTTTTGTAGTACATTTAAAGAAATATTAAGTTCAAATTAATAACACAAAAGGTTTTTACCATTTTGACAGTTGAGGTTTGCTTGCTATTTAAAAAATTTTTTTTCATCCCTGCATTTGAACTGGACAAGGAACAAAATATAGTCTCATATTTAAAGACCAGTTTAATGAGGGTTTGTAACTGTAGTTATATTAAACCATATTCCGCCCTGTGTTGGAACATCATGGCTAATTTGCTGATTATAATTTGATCTGAATTCAAACAGTGGTAATTGCTGTCCTGTCCCGCTCATTACGGGGAGTTGGGTAATATGACTGCTGTAATGACACAGCAGTCGTATTACCAAATTAAATTCTGATTGCTTTATTCAGTAAGAGGATGTTCAGGTCTGAACAGAATGTCCTTATTAGCACCGTTTTTAATGTGCATCCCCACAAAAGATGCTTTGAAGAGCTTTCAGGAGAACAAGTGGTGTCAAATTGTGTAACATTATAAACAAAAGGCTTGTCATAAGTCACCTTCAACAAAGCCTCTCAGATAAATGATAAAACGCCTCAAAAAGTGTCCCTTTGTTACAGTTGCTTGATGTTACAAGACGAGAATGACTTAAAAAACTGTAATGGCACGAATCTCTCATGTAAATCCTTTTTTATTATAAGTAATCCTCGTGCAAGTCTGTTATATCCTGCAATTAAACTTTGAAATAAGCTGCAGATTTCTGTTCTATTGAACACTGAATGTATGCCTTTTGCTAAAAATCTCCTCTGAGTGTCCTATTTTGATTGTATCTTCAGCATGATGTGCTGCATTTAACAGTAGGGTTTAGTAGATACTTTGATGTTTAAAGTGGGAAACTAACGAATGGAAAAACATCTGTATTCAAAGAGAAGCAGTTTTAAACAACATAAGCTTAAAGGTTTTGTCTGTGAAAGACCTGCCTACCAGCATTTTTGCTGTAGAAATAAGAGGTTGGTATGACGGCAGAAAGATCTGATACATTTTTTTAATCTCCAAGCCATAAATTGTTAGGTTGAAAGAAAAACATTTAAGACCAGATGCTCAGATGTCTCAAGCAGCTAATCATTTAAAACCCCCTTGTAGTTCAGTAGGCTGTAAAATAATTCTCTTTTTACACCTTTCACAAAACACTATCACACCTGATAATTCTGTTTGTCCTGTGTCTGATGCTAACAGATTCCTCAAATGTCTTAAATGTAACTGTAATGTGATGTTGTTCTCTCTTCCTGTTTGTTAGGACGACTGAAAGTCGGGATCGGGCGTACGATCACAGTGCCTACGGACATCACGAACGTCCTGGTAGCAGTTTCGAACGCCAGCGGCACTATGACACAGACTATTATCGTGATGCAAGAGAGAGGACTCTAAGCACCGCTGGGAGCGGGTCTGGGACCTCCAGTGGAAGTGGTACAACGGTATCATCGGGAGTCGTTGGAACTATCGTTAGCGCTGTTGCTGGCAACACGGGGACAGGTGGATCAGCAGGGGCCACAACGGGAGGAAGCGGAGGATCTACATCTAGTGGAGTCGGCTTCTACCGATCCCACAGCAGGAGCCCCTGTCGCTTTGAGACGCCAGAGCCTCGCTATGAGTCTCGTGCCAGGGAACCTTTTACTTTGGCCAGTGTGGTTCACAGGGACCTTTACCGGGAGGACAGGGGCCGGCGCGGGGAGCGGTCGTACCGCCACAGTCGCAGCCGATCCCCACACTCAACGCATTCGCGAAATCCTTCTCCTCAGAGACTGGCGAGTCAGGCCACCCGTCCTCCACGCTCCCACAGCGGGTCAGGCTCTCGCAGCCGCTCCTCCAGTTCAGACTCGGTCAGCAGTACCAGCAGCAGCACGAGTGGCAGGTGAGTGAAGCTGATCTGATTTCTACCCTCGTGCATGGCTGTTGTTTACCTCTGTGCTTCCCAATCTTAAACAGGTGCTGGATAGAGTATATCAAGAATATTAAAGAGAAATCTGCACACTGAATGCTGCTTCAAATGATTATAAAGTTTATTTCACAGTGCATGTTTTATTTTATTGGACCAATTCAGAGGATTAATAATGCCACCTATCCGCCCCTGGTAGTATTCAATGCATTTGCTGTATTACAGAATTATTCATCTTTTTAAGTTCAGACATAATTCTGTGATATAGTATTTGAATAATATATGAAATACTTTTAATTTGACTCAGATTGACCAAAAATGTGTTTATGCTGACCACTTAAGATTTTGCAAACCATGTAAACGATGTCACTGGTATAAATTAGATTTTCCCACTCAACTAGTAGTTGTTCAAGCCATTTGTCAAAAAGTCATTGCAGATTTATGATCAATTTAGTGATTTAAATATATATTTTTGTAGCACAAAGTGAGCTGCCAGTTAAATGCCAAAGGTAAAAGCTGTGAAGATTCTGAATGTGACAGACTACTACTACTACTACCAACAAGGAGACTGAACATTTTGTCAGTTTATTTCAACATGGTGTAAAATCACACAAGTCTTTGAAAACACACTTGTGGACTTATGAACACGATGGATGATGCATACTAACAAATTAACTTGCTCCTCAACCACTTCACGCCTGCTGTCCCCACATGAACCTGTTGTGTCTTCATTTTCTGAATCAGAGTCCTAGTTGGAGCTGCTGTAACATTATATCAGCTCAGTACCGTATTCCTGGTTGTCAAACTGGCCTTTGTTAGTCTCAAATGCTGTGTCCCAGTCTAATAGGGCTGCTAACTGAGCTAAGTAGCTAATAGCAGCTACAGCAGTCAACAGTGGTGTGTTGGTGACTTCAGTGTTATAAGACTAAAGGTCTGTGCTGCAGTTTAGGGTGTTTTTCATTCAGATAAATGAATATGCCAATTTGACTCGGCAGGTCAGCCCAGCGAGGCTGGGATTTGCATCTCCATTACAACACGGCTACCAGCTTGAAGGTGAGCTGAGCTGAGTCAAACAGCAGTACAGTTGTGGATAAACACTTAATTTCCTATCATTTCTTTGCAATAGCCTGCTGTTATTTTGATATGTAAATGCTTTTATGAAGCAGCAAAATCAGGAAATGCTTTCATCAACTTAACATGGCTCCTACACAGCCAAAAGCAAACATTAAACAGTAAAATAAAACAAAGACCTGAACATATAAACAGCGAGGCAGGAGAGAAACTAAACTTCAAACCACCGAGATTCTGCTAGAAGCCACAAAGGTACTAAGAGCTGAACACACAGAGACTTGTAAAAACATCTTTCTCTTTGCTCTCCTGCACTCATCAGAGTCTAGCAACACACTTTTTGAGCGGGAGACGGGGGTCATCATGGGTTGGCGGCAGTTGGTGAGATGTCACCACAATTGGTGGCGAGTCTGGCACACTTTGGACCTACTCTAGATAAGTTCCGTCATGGTCATGATGCAGCACAGCTCGACAAATGGAAATGCAAATCAGCATGCCACAGTTTGACAAAAGGGCCAATGGAAAAGCTCCGTAACTATTTAGCTGACTATTAGGGGGCAGCCCTAATAAATTTTGTATCACTCAGCAAAACCCACATTGAAACAAATGTTAGACAGACCACATGTGGCTGAGTAACCATGTTGGCTTTTCTAAAATGTAGACCTCAGGGAACTGAACTGAATTTTCACACTATAATCCTATACAGTCTTTTTAAATGTAAATGTAATGTCCCCAACATATATTTATATCCACTGCACTGTTTTTAAATCAAAACACCAGTTTTACCAATAAGATAAGACTTTTATATGCATTTAATTTTTGTCATTGGTTAATGGGAACTCCTTTCAAGGATACCTTCTTGCTCAATGTCCCTCAATGCAGAAGCTGCGGTTTAAAACATCAACCGTTTTCAGACATATCTCCTAATATGCTGTCAACATGTCTGTGTCTTTATCAGATTAGAGTTGTAAAATTCAATACTATACCAAATGAAAAAATGATACTCAATATGTCTTTTGATAGTGCAGTAAAAAAAAAAGTTGCAATCACACAAAATAGGATTTTTTTTAAATAACAACCTGCACACTGTGCTGGTACAGAAAAAGTCATTGGACACTGGCTCTGCTAATAACTGAACTGAGATCTTGAATGAGCACTTGGATCTCTTAACGAATTAGCTTTGGTACTTTAAATGCTATAATTAATGAATATTATAATAATTAAAAAGTATTGACATATTGATACTTTTGAAAGCCTTATGCTGTATCATTTTCTATTTAAGGACGATCAAAACTTTTAATGAAATAGACTTTAAAGACTTTGTGTGGATATACAGCAAAAGTGACAGAGGACAGTTTCTCATACAGTTTGTAATAGTAGTCAAAAGTCATTTTCAACATTTGAACATACCTCCACCGAGCAGATGACACAAATCGTGTGCAAGTTTCTGCATGTAACAAAACTTATTGTAAAGATGCACCATGACAGGGAAGATTACTGTATTTGCACCCTGCCTTTGACTTTATCCCCCATAAATCTTGAGGATTTAAAGAAATTTCAAGCAATCTATATATGGGCAAGGGCGCCACCTTGAAAGATGACACCACTTATAAAGTCCATTATTTGGGCTTACAGCAGTAGTGTCATTTCTAATTCAGGTGCATAACATGAGTTGTGAATGCATTAACCTCTAAAGCTCTGTTTAGTGTGCAGATTTCTATTTTGCCCATTGTTGTATGATAATTACTGAATTTTTCAAATAACAGATCTGTTTTTACAAGGTTGTTTACTGAGTAGTTGATTGCTGTTAGGTGTCCAAGCCTGGGATATAATGTTTATTGCATGGAACTGCTGAAATGAGGATCTGAATTTGATCTGAACTGATTTTTTGCTGCTGGTCATACTTTGGATTGGGATTGGTCCACTTTGTTCCTTGCTAAATTGAAACTTTTCTCCGATACAACACGCTCAATTCACCAAATGTTTTCGTCTATCTTGCTTTCATCAGGGTTGTAACTGTGGTTGTTTCTCATTTCATGATATACAGTCTATTGATCAGTTTCGTGATGTATAGATCACCATAGATACAGTTTACTAAACATCATTACCATCATCTTTTTTGAAATACTTTTTACAAAATATTTTACTTTGTTCCTTGTCAAAGAAATACCATTTCTGATATATTATTTGTCTTTAGAAATATGGTAAATGGGTTTTATGAATAAATTCAGTCCACTCTGTTTTATAGTTATAGTGAGATCACACACACCCTAACCCTAACTCCTGATACAGTAAACAAAAAATCTGCGAACATCAGCCACAACTAATACCTTAATTGCACTAGCCAGGCTATTTGTATTAAAGCTGTTATTGTGTCATGCTGCGAGTGTGTTGTCAGTCTGTCAGTCTGGTCTCATCTCTGTTTTGAATTTGACATTCTTTTTTATATGTTTGTGCGCTGCTGGTATTGTTACAATGACACAACGTTACAATGAGATTTGCATTCAAGCTCTTGTAAAGGCATTGCTTCCTCCTATTTCATTTGACATTGCTGAGTAGCAGTTGTACACAGAATGCTTAAAAAACAAGAGGATAGAGATCAGGATAACCAAATGCAATCAGATGTGCTGTTTTAAAAATGCAAGTATTTCTGTCCATGGGATTTACTCCACATCATAAATTCACCTCAGCCCTCCTCCAGTTGTTTATTTCTGGAGAACTGCATCACCTTTGGACACAGCAGCAGAGTCCACACAGCTCTAAACGACATGTAGCGACACATGTGGTTTGATGAGGTAGTGCTATGGGGGGAATTTCAGGAGACGGCTGGTGTATTTTTCTCACTGCCTACCTCTGTGTATGGGTAATGGCTCCCCCCCTCCGTGAGATCCAGTTGGAACTGGAAATTTCTGGCCAGTGCTGGCTGCCTGCCCACTCCCACAGGCCAGGCTCCGTCAGCAGCACTTCCGGGAGTGTCTGAGCACAGGAGGAGAAAGTGAGAAGGAAACAAACAGCAGAGGGCCTAGAAAGCTGAGACAGGCATGGGAATGGTTTGAGAAAAAAGGTGCATGAGGCAGCCGTGAATTTGCCACTGATGTGCAAATCCATCGTTTTCTCCTGATAACCAGGGCTACCATATAAATCTGAATTAGGGAGAAAGGAGCTTTTCTCCTCTTCAGCTGAGAGACACTGCAGTTTTTGAACAGGCTAAAGACGCATTCATAGTGCATTGCATGAGCTTTTATGAAAATGCATCAATATATATACAGTGTATTAAATCTGAAATGTGTGCATCATATTGCATGTTCATTACAATATGTAATCTAATCCTCCAGCAGTTTGGACACAGCAAACACACAGTTTTCCACCTTTTTTGACTCTGTGTTTAAAAATCATATTTTATTTGCTGTTCTTATCTTTGCATTGAAATATAGATGTGTTACCAATCTATAAACAATCTCTCAGAGGTAGAACATGTAGCACCTACAGTGCCACTGCAATGTGATGCAATATGATACATGCCTTTACATTTGTTTACAATAATTACAACAATTATATGAAATTATGAGTTATACAAACATCATTTTATGATTTTATTGAGGCAAAAATATTAATAACTAGATTTAAAGTATTACTTGGATAGGCAGAGGCAACAGACAGTTTTTGTAGTACAAAATAAACACTTTTTTATCATAAAGCTTAGATGTCATGATTCTCCAAATCCATGATTCGATTTGACTTTTGATTTCAAGGCCACAATTTGACTCTATTTTATTCTACTTTTTGGGGTCTTCTTAACTGACAGCTATGCCATTGTTAGACTCTGATTTTGAAGTCTTCATTTGTAAAGATCAACCGATCATTCATATTATGCCCTGACAACTGTTATTAACATTGCATGTGGTATATGGTGTCATATTACTGCACAGTGTTGTGTTTGAAGTGTTGTCCTTTTTTTTTTTTTGTTCAGACACGTGTCGGGTTCTGCAAGTAGGTGGGAGTGGAGAGATTAAAAAAAATTCTGAGGGAATCGGAGCTTCTGTCTTTGGTTTCAGTAGAAAATTTATTTCAATCGATTTTTGTTTTAATATTGAAATTGTGACACCCCTAATACATCTTTGGTGGTAGTTAAAGATAAAACTGTCCAGCTTGCAACGGCATCTAAGTCCCTGTCCCCCTTTTTTGCTACAGTGATTCTAGCAGTAGTTCCAGTGATGACTCCCCGGCACGTTCAGTGCAGTCTGCTGCTGTTCCTGCACCCTCAGCACTTCCTTTATCCTCCCTTGACAAGGATGAACCACGTAAAAGCTTTGGCATCAAGGTCCAAAATCTTCCTGTGCGCTCTACAGGTTAGTTATAAGGTGCTCCTGCTGTGTGTGCACAAAGAGCTTTTTTGTGCAGAAATAGTGGTGCATTGTATCTTTGCGTATCCCTTTATATCAAACATTTTATTAAAAATCATCAACAATAGTTTTTTCAGTGTACGTTGTCACACATACATACTAAACATTTGATCTGTTTACTACAGACACGAGCCTGAAGGATGGTTTATTCCATGAATTTAAGAAACATGGAAAGGTCACATCTGTACAAATCCACGGAGCTTCAGAGGAGCGCTATGGCCTTGTGTTTTTCCGCCAGCAAGAGGACCAAGAGAAAGCACTTGGAGCATCAAAGGGAAAGCTCTTTTTTGGTATGCAGATTGATGTCACAGCCTGGAATGGCCCCGGTAAGTTCTAACCTTTAAGTTTGATGCAGCTAAAACAGAAATATTGGCAAAACTCACAACGTTCTAATGAGCTTAACTTATTTTTTCAGAGACAGAAAGTGAGAATGAGTTTCGGCCCTTGGATGAGAGGATAGATGAGTTTCATCCAAAGGCCACACGGACATTATTCATTGGAAACCTGGAGAAGACCACCACTTACCATGACCTGCTTAACATCTTTCAACGCTTTGGAGAAATAGTGGTAGGTTAATGTTATGAAATGGTTCAGAATCAGGCTGTATGCAATGGTTAACATGCTGCGTAGTTTAATATGGCCGTGCTTACTTACAGCATACTTCTGTTTTCATTATCCCTAAGGATATTGACATTAAGAAGGTGAACGGAGCCCCACAGTATGCCTTTCTACAATACTGCGACATTGCCAGTGTCTGTAAGGCCATAAAGAAGATGGATGGCGAGTACCTTGGCAACAATAGATTAAAGGTGAGAACTATAATGTTGATTTAATTTTAAATTTTATCTTCACATCACTACCACATTCTCTTCTTTGACAGCCATACTCCATATTATTTATGATCACAATTTGTTAGCTAAAATTATTGCAATCTTACATTTTATACTATCTCTTCCAGCTGGGATTTGGAAAGAGTATGCCTACGACATGTGTTTGGTTGGATGGATTAGCATCAAACACAACTGAGCAGTTTCTTACTCGTCATTTCTGCCGTTATGGACATGTAGTCAAGGTAAGTCTGTTTATTTCCCCCTTCATAGTGGCCCATTGTTTACTTTCTGGCACCTTGGGACTCTATTTTTCTCTGTCTTCCGCAGGTTGTGTTCGACAGAATGAAAGGAATGGCCCTTATCCTGTATAACAACATTGAATATGCACAAGCTGCTGTCAAAGACACAAAGGGGTGGAAGATAGGGGGCAGTAAAATCAAGGTAATTGAAACAAAGCTTTGCTCTGAAATTTTGCTCTATAATGTTGAGTGTTCTTAATGCCTGACAGGCTATAAATATTGCAACTTACCCTTTTTTTTATTCTTCTTCAGGTGGACTTTGCCAATCAGGAAAGTCAGATGGCTTTCTATCGTTCAATGCAGGCATCCGGCCAGGACATTCGGGACTTTTATGACATTCTCTCTGAAAGAAGGTAGTTTGCTAAAACAATAATTTCACCTCAATGCTGTATAATATTAAATTTGACATTACTGATGCCAAAAGTTTATTACTAGATAAATAAAGCTTGCTTTTGTTTTGGGTTCATTTCTTGACAGGGATGATCGACGAACTCAATATGACTTTCAAGCAGAAAGACAATATTATGAAAATGTACGGACCCCAGGAACATATACTGAAGATCCCCGTCGTAAATATCCTGCCAGAAGTCGTGAGTTCTACACTGAATGGGACCCATATCAAGGAGATTACTATGATCCACAATACTTTGAAGACCCCCGGGAATATCGAGAATACAGAGCTGACCCATATGAGCAGGACATTCGAAAATACAGCTATTTGCAACGGGAACGTGAACGAGAGAGGGAACGCTTTGAAACAGATCGTGGACGTGATCATGGGAGGAGGACCATTGAGCGTAGCCAAAGCCCATCTCACATTGCCACTCGTCGTCCTGCTAGCCCCACTGCATCTCCTTCTCTCTCTGAGAGGATACCAAGTGATTCAGACCGCCGCATTTGTTGCCGGTCTTCTGAAAGAAGTGGTAGCTGCAGTTCAATCTCCCCACCAAGATTTGAAAAACTTGAAAAAGCACGCACTGAAAGGTATACTAAAACTGACAAACTTGAGAAGGATCGAGTCTTTGAAGTTGAAAGAGGGAATTTGGTGGAAAAGGAGAAGCGGGCTGGACGTAAAGATCGAGGGGATAAGGACAAAAGTGAGAAACAGAGGCTTAAAAAGCTCAAAGTTGCATCACCAATTATCCAGCCATGTGAGACAGAGCCTGAACTTGAACGAGATATTAGCCCTGAGTCTGTCCTTCGAAGTAAAAACAGTAAAATTCCAAAGGAAGCCTCGAGCAAAGGAAGGTTAGACCTTCTGCCTTGTGTTGTGCAGTTAACACGTGTTAAAGAAAAAGAAGGAAAATTGATTGGTCATTCTATTCAAGAAAAAATAATACCAAGAGGTGGGAGTGACAGTCCTAGATTGGCATCACCTTCAGCTGACCAGAGGAGTCCTCCATTCCGCTCCGATTCATCAAAAAGTGAGCTCTCCAAGCATGGAAAGGTCCCTAGAGACAAAAATATGCACAGTTTAGTTGAGGTTATTGACAAGGATGCTAAAATCAAATCCAAAAAACATGGAAAATCTGAAATGGGATTTGACAGTAGTATTTCTGTGGATATTGACCGTTTAGCTGCAAGAAAAAGGCGTTTTGAGGACTCTGGGAAAACTGATCGACAGAAGAGAGCTAGTGAAGAGGATCTTGTTAGACCTGGACTTCATAAACTATGGAACAATGCTAAGGAGACAGATTTTGATAAGAACCTTTTGATAAAAGGAATGCATAAAAAGGAGCACCACAGGGACAAATGCGTCAGGATGGTTTCAGTTAACAGTCCTAAAGATGGACGAGACTGTGAAAACTCCATAGGCCTTTCTCTGGATCGGCAGTCGAGAATGCTGGAGGTACCTGATGATTCTACGGATCAGTTAGACTCTCCCTACCTTAAAATGGATTTAGAAGGCTCAAAAAGTGAAAACAGCTCCAGTCTCACAAAGATGTCAGATGATGGCAGCCTTGATTTGGATGAATTAAAAGAACAGCAGAAACAGATTTTCTCCGAAAATGAACAAGGGAGAGGGAAGTGCAGGGACTTAGATGATGGTGATGAACACTTTGTGCATATTGACCAGAATAACATGTCAAAACAAACTGAACAGAGTCGATGGCTCCGACCCAAGCTTGGCGATCCTGATAAGTTAGTCAAGTTCGAAAACCCACCAAGTAATGAGACTCGTGACTTTGAAAAGGATTATATCATGCATGATGTTGGAAAACCAATTCAGGATATGCC
This sequence comes from Lutjanus erythropterus, assembly GCF_056507025.1. NCBI lineage: Eukaryota > Metazoa > Chordata > Actinopteri > Lutjaniformes > Lutjanidae > Lutjanus > Lutjanus erythropterus. Next base: position 31,773,971 of record NC_139322.1, read on the forward strand.
CAATGATGACTTTTCTTCCTGTAAACGAAAGAAATTAGAGAATTTTGACTTTGAAATAGTCACTGCAAAAAGAGAGCGCAACTTTGCAAGTTCACAAAAGTTGAATGAGGACATTTATCACAGTATAGCATCCTCAATAGGACATGGTCACTTTTCTGCAAATGAAGAAGATGAAACCGCCCAGATTTCTGTGTCTGTTATAAATAAAGAAAGAAAATCTTCTCCAACAGATGATAAATTTTCACACACAGAGTTGTTGAAAAACAGTCTGGGCCTGACAGCAACACATTTTCATTCCTCTGACACTGAGCTTCCAAAGCTTAAGACAAACTTGCTTGGCTGTGATGAGGAGTTAATGCAGCGATGGGAAAGACGAATGAAGGCTGATTCACTAAGAATGGAAATGACTTTCCCAAGTGATGTTGCAAAACGTGAAATCATCCGCAAACGCCTTGGCCAGGATTTGGAACCTGGAGAAGTGCAGTCTGATTCAGATGATGATGGAGATAACAAACACACATCTCCTAAGTCCAATAGTTCCTTGTCTTATATCCTCAGGGAACGTGACGAGAGGATGACAGACCTGAAGCTTTCAGGCTCATTGGAAAAGAATAAGTTTTATTCTTTTGCATTAGATAAAACTATAACTCCTGACACAAAAGCACTCCTTGAAAGAGCCAAGACACTCTACTCCACCAGAGAAGATAATTGGTCCTTTCTTCCTTCACGCTTCCCAACCTCCCACAGCTGTTCAGATAAGGACAAGGTAGAGCTCGCACCTCGACCTATTCCTTCTTGGTATATGAAAAAGAAAAAGATTCGTACCGACTCTGATGAAAAGCTGCATGATAAAAAGGAAGAACTTAAGCCACAGGACCAAGAGCGTCAGGACCTGTTTGCCTCTCGCTTCTTGCACAGCTCAATCTTTGAACAGGATTCTCGGCGTTTGCAGCATCTCGAACGTAAAGACCAGGATTTAGAAACTGGAGCTGGTAGGCCTTTTGCTAAACCAGGAGCTACTGAGGCACAGCCTGAATCTGGAGTAGGTGACATACCACAAGAGCCCATAGTTCTTTTCCATAGTCGCTTTTTGGAGCTTCAACAACAAAAGGACAAGGACCATCCCCAACCTGATGCTGAGAGTGATTCGATAGTGATGGAGATTAAAAGAGATGAAGTGCAGAATTGTGATAATTTGCTGTCTGATAAGGAATCTGAGCCAGTGCTGAAGGTTGAAGAAAAATCAGCTAGCCCGCCATTGACCTTGTCAGTTTCACCCTTTGTTCCTTCCCCAAAAGACATGCCCTCACCAGAAAAGAAAGAACTTTTAACTCCATCTGTAGATCAACCTGTGTCATTTGTCAAAGAAGAAAAAATAGAGCCAGTTCTTGAGGTGTCCCCACCTCATTCTCTTCCTATGGAAGACTTCAAGCCAGTTGCTCCTAAGCTAACCATTACCCCTCCACTCATCGTTCCAGAGCCAGAAAATGAAGTGGAAACAAAAGTAGAGTTAATTGAGGCCAAAGTGAAAGTTGGAGATAATTTGGTGACAGAACCTAATCCACTTGTGGAAGATAAGCCTCCCACTCCTGGTGGTTCTTTAAGTGGTTTTGAGAAAGAGACTGCAGAATTCACTTACTCTGACTATCCAAAGATTGAAGAAAAACCTGAAATTATTAAGACAGAAGCTAAAATAGAAAATCAAGAAACAAAACACTTTGAAGAATCTCAGAAAACTGAGACAGAGATTGAGGCATTTATGCCAGAGTTAGAGGCTGAAATAAAACCAAACCGCAGACAGCCCAAGAATAAAAGGGCAAAACCACTGTCAGTATTACGCACTTCACAACCTTCACAAATTGTTGCCACTGAGAAACCTGCAACACGAAAGAGTGAACGGATTGACAGGGAAAAACTCAAAAGGGCCTCATCTCCTCGAGCAGAGGTACCAAAAACAACATTTGACTCTAAGACCACGTCTAAGTCACCAATTCATGCGTCAGATTCTGAACAAAACCTTGAATCCAGTTTGATCCATGGCAGAACACGTCGTAGGAATGTAAGGTCAGTCTACGCCACACTACACGAAGATGACCAAGCTGGCAAAGAGGTGGTTGAGTCATCACGTTCCATGCGCAAGCGTGGTGCTGATAAAGAACCAGTGCAGCAAGATGTTCAGATTCCACCTACCAATACAAGGCGAGGACGCCCACCTAAAAGAGGTGTCAAACGAGGTGAGGATGTATCGCCAGTTAAGGTGGATCAGCAGAAAATGATTGAAGAGGACACAGAGGTCAAAGAGACCTCAACTACTGTAGAGGTTGTGAAAGCCTCTGAGGGATGGCGCTCACCCCGCACTCAGAAAGTGCAACAAACACAACTGACTTCATCTGCTCCAGTTAACAAGAAAGGAGGTAGAATAGATAAGCAGTCTGGTAGTACTACAGTGCTAGCTGAACAAGTTGACCTGGCAGGTCATGAAGACTCTGAGCTGAAGCCTAAAGCTGATTCTGAACTCTTTGGGAAGTTACCAGAAAAGGTGGAAAATGCAAGCTCACCAGTGCACAGAAAGGAAAAAGACTTAAAAGATTCTGGTGGAAAGAAACCTACTGATGGGGATATTGAAAAGGTAGACGCTAGCTGCCCTGAGAGGAGACAACAGCCTGAAAAGAGCGTTAAAGTGAAAACGCCAAGACTGAAAAGAAATACAAAACAGGTCACTGAAGATAAATCACACAGCTTAAAAAATCTTGAGATCCGTGTAAGCGTTGATGATGTGAAAGGTTTACTTCGACCAGAAGATGATGAGTCTGAGTCATTTGAAGCTCCAACTCTTGCAAAAACCAAGACAGTTGTACAAGAGAATAAGGAAACAAAGACTGTAGGCTTTCCAAAAGAATCAAAAGAATCTGCTGCACAGGAAAAGGAAGACACCTCATCAGAACCTGAACTGCCTACTGATCCAGCTGCTCTCTTGGCACGGCAGATGGAACTAGAGCAGGCAGTTGAAAATATTGCTAAACTTACAGTTGAGCAACCACCTCGGCCATATAAGGAACCACCTTCAGGGCAACCTACCATATTGCCTCCTGCCATAGTAGTGCCAGAAGCTGAGGTTGAGGAGGAGAAGCGAGCTAATCCTGCAAGTGAAACTGAGCTTGCAGCTGCCATCGATTCCATTACAGCTGAAGAAATGTGTGCAGATGCAGATGGTTTCACAGCTCCTACAACTTATACAGCTCTTATTCCTACCCCTGAGTCTGTAATATCACCTTCCACCAACGAGATTATGGAACCTGAAACACACATGGTTATCAACAATATTCTTGCAGCAGACTCAGATGAGTGTCCTCTGACACCCAGCCCAAAGGGGGCAATGGCAGAAACTAAGGCAGCTGAGGATACCCCTCTCCTTGAAACACCCAAGAAAACCGGTAAAGTTAGAGCCAAAACCCCGAAGAAGTCAAGAAATCGTAAAGGTGCAGCTGCCAAGAAAGGCGATACTGTTGAAGAGGTCTCACAACCAGAACCCTCCCCAGTCAAGTTACCAGAGTCAATCCCAGAAGACCCGGAAACCATTAATTCAAAAGTAGTTACTGTTACAGCTGGGGCAACTGCAGCAGCTTCTGTGGTCACTGCTGTTGCAACTTGTAGGCGTGACGTTACAAGTGCTATAACTGTAGACACACCCAAAGAGGCAGAACAGCCTGAAGTTGAACAGCCTGTACCCAAGGAATCTGCCTTTCATTCAGGCACAAGCAACTCCAGTTGTAAAAAGCATCCCCAGGCAGCAGAGCCATCTACCCCTATTCTTGCCCCCGCTCCTGCCCGCTCCCAACCTGTGTCCCAGTTCAGCGTACCCCTGCTACGGCCGGCCAAAATGCCACTTTCACCAGACTGGCCTCCTAGAACTGAAGAAAGTAGAATCTATGTTGCTCCTTCCTGTCATGTCACAGTGGTAACTCCCTCTGCACCAGCATCAACTACTCTTGGAACCCCTTCAACAAATCCCCCAATGCCTCCTGACACCAAGGCCTCAGACATTGACCCTAGTTCCAGTACTTTAAGAAAAATCCTCATGGAACCAAAATATGTGTCTGCCTCAAATAGCAATTCAATACCTACCACCATGGTGACATCTGCACTGTCAGATCCTTCACGGATGTCAGAGAATGAAAATCCCTCTGATACAATGGCTTCTAGACAGTTGCATCCTGAAGAGAGACCCCCTTTACCTCCCCAGCCCATACACCACAAACCCTTTCCACTGACAGAGTCTCAGCAGAATTGTGGAGAGAAGACCCAGCATACAGTTATTTCTCCTGCTACCTCAGTAATAAGTCGAATTCCAATGCCTTATGATACAGAGGAAACTCCACGAATTTCACTCAGCAACAGAAGCATTGGTCTATCCATTCCCAAGCAAAAGTTTAGATCAAACTCTAATGAGAATAACCGCTACCATGGCATGGATATAGTAGAAGATGGGACTAGAGGGCGCTCTGTTGTTGAGACCACTCCCTACAGTACAGGCTCCAGTCCTGGCCTAAGGGTCAATACATCAGAGGGAGTTGTGGTTCTGAGTTATTCGGGTCAGAAAACTGAAGGACCTCATAGGATGAGGGCCAAAATTAGTCAAATTCCTCAAGCCAGTGCTGGTGATATAGAGTTTCAGCAATCTGTGTCCAAATCTTCAATAAAACAAGACCCACTCATCACATCATCCCAGTCACCCACCCCAAAAGTAGCCCAAACTCCTACACCTTATGGGCACACAGGGGTTCTCTTGACAGGCCAGTCTTACAACACTCAACCTGTCATTTCCAGTACTAAGCAGGAGAGTCTTGGATGTGACAAATCTGAAGCTCCTTATCACACAGCATCCCAGGGTGGTGTGGTAAAAATGTTCCAACAGTCTGTTAGTTCTCCTCAAGTTTTGATGTACAACCAGGCTGTGATACAGCAGCAGCATAGCAAGAGAGGACTGGGAACAGAACCTCTACCAAAAAAGATGGACATTGGCAAAGCTGTTCAGCAGTCTAACCTCAGCCCAGTCATGAGTCCACACCATCCATCTCTATCTGGAACCCGCATGAGTCCCAGCCCTGGCATCCCAACTGATCGGTCAGCTCTACACCTGAAGCAAGAACCTCAGTCCCCACGAACAGCTGTTCATTCCCCTTCGCCCTTTGTCAAATCCTGTCCTCCAAGCAGTTCTCCAAGAGGAACTTCTGGTGTTCTAGGTCATGGCATGCCACCAATGTCTACATATCATTCTAGTATGCATCACCCACACTCTGAACAGTCCTCTGTCATAATTCAACCTCACAGTGTCACTCAGTCAATGGCTCATGAAGCCAGGATGAACACCCCGCCAATGTCTGGGATAAATTATGGGAGGCGAGGTGACTCCCTGTCTTCTCCCCATTCGGGGCCTCCACAACGCTCAAACACACCGCAGCCAAACATCATCCGAGATATGGTACTGCAGCCTCACTCAAATCCACAGGGGTCGGTATCAGGTGGTGGTGGCAGCAGTGTAAGTGAAGAAGATCCCAGACACTTTAACCAAGCCCTTAGCAGACCTTCTGTGCCCCAGCTCCAGTCAGATGTAATGATGATTCACAGCGATCCTCGAGGGCTCCACCCAAGCATACGCATGGACCAGTACAGAGACATGCACCAGCGCATTCTCATGCACCAGCAACTGGGAGAGCAGGCCGCTGTGGAGGCAAGACAGTCACGCACATCAGAGACTGGAACATCCTCAAGTAACATCTCTGGGCCTTCAAAGAGTCCTATAGTGGGGAAGAGCATTGAACTTTCCTCAAAGGAATCTCATAAACCACTAGAAGGAAAGCTGATACATCAGCCCTCCAATGAGAGCAGAATCAGGGGAGTCCATACATCTAGTCCTGTCATGGTGTCCCCTCACCCTCATGGAGTTCAGCTGATGCATCCAGGAGGTGCAGGCTCCTTCCCAGTATACCGGGACATGCGGGGCTTCCCATCCCAGTTTCCAGGACACCCTTCATCAGGACACAACCTGGCTAACCAAGGCATTACATCTTCACAGGTTTGTTGATATGCATGCTTTTATCATTGACCTTTTGCAAATACTTCAGCATTTAATATAGCATTTAAAATATGTGCAACTATTAATTTGGTCTTGTGTTTTATGTTTGTTTTTTTTTTTTTTTTTTATCAGGTCCCTCCAGAGCCTGAGCTGGGTCACAGGAGTAAAATGTCACAGTCACATGGGGGAGGAAGTGATTCCAAGCCTGAGACTTCCCATCTTCGCCATGCTACCTCTACAGACCTCTCACACATTTCTCGAATACAAGGGGATACAGTCTCACCCTCATACCAGTCTCCCATGACGTCCCCTATGGGTCTTACTCACAAGCCAGATTTATCTCTACAGAAAGGCCCTCCAGCCTTCCTGCCAACACCTCCACCAACAGTACCTCCATCAAGTTCATTGCAGCCACGGCCTGAAGCTAAGCTGGAACATTCAGGACATCGGTCCATTGACATGGTGCAGCTTTTGACGGTAGGAAGACAGATGTGACCAACAATGCTTGATATAGCGAATGCATTTTCAAGATGATGCCAAAGAAGAAAATGTGATGTAATGATAAAAACCATTTTGTATTTTTTCTGCACAGAAATATCCCATTGTATGGCAAGGCCTGTTGGCACTGAAGAACGACCAGGCTGCTGTCCAGTTGCACTTTGTTTCTGGCAACTCCATACTGGCCCAGCGCTCCCTGCCGCCGCCAGAGGGAGGTCCTCTTCTCCGTATTGTCCAGAGGATGAGGCTTGAGGCTTCTCAGTTGGACAGTGTGGCACGTAGAATGACTGTGAGTATTTTGAAATGGACTAACTCTGAAAAGAAGGTTCTAAAATTCAGGTGAATGCATTTAATGAGACTGATCAAACTTGATAACAAATTCATGGATTCTTGTCATTAACCTGATGAACAGTGTTTAAAATAAATTGCATATTTAATCTGCATATTTAATCTTTAGTCTAGGGGTGTGTTTTTGTGTTTACGTTTATGATAAAGACGTACCATTCATGGCAGGTGGAGAATGACTACTGTCTGCTACTGGCTCTACCCTGTGGTCGAGACCAAGAAGATGTCCTTGGTCAAACCCAAGCCTTGAAAAGTGGCTTCATCACCTACCTGCAAGCCAAACAGGCAGCTGGCATCATCAATGTGCCCAATCCTGGCTCTAATCAGGTCTGTGGTCATTTAAACTTTTTCTGCTCTAACTTTATTTTTGAATTTTACTTGTGTTTCATAATGAAGTATCATGAAGATTTAGTTTGTCTCTCATGTTGTATTCATATTTCTATTCACAGCCGGCCTACGTGGTGCAGATTTTCCCACCATGTGAATTCTCGGAGAGCCACCTTTCGCGCCTGGCCCCGGACCTTCTAAACAGCATCTCCAGCATTTCCCCTCACCTCATGATTGTCATTGCCTCCGTTTAATTACCTCCATTTTTTCCTGAACAAAGCCAACACCAGCCCTTTTGAACTCGTCCAGTTTTGTAAACTGGAATTGCCTCATATTTTTATGAGTTTGACTTTTTTAAAAATCTAATTTAGCATGCACTCACCTTTTTCTCCTTCACTTCACCAAGTCCTTAAGTCACTCAATGACATTGAATTCCAAAAACTATATCTTTACAGAGAGGATCTGAAGGGTTGAACTGGGATTTTTGATGATCATTTCTGATTTCTCATTTCATTTTTTGCCATTTTTGGAGGTGTTGTGCATAGCCTTTTCTAATTCATAGCACCCATAAAGCTATGGATTGAGACCTTCCTATGGGATATTTTTTACCTTCATAAAAGTGATTGTGATTTTTTTTCTTAAAGACAAACGATGTGAGAAGTCATTGCACTATGTTGAGGAAAAAATTGTGAACTCTTGTACAGATTTGAGTATAAAATGATACATGTTATGGAATTACTCTCGTGATCAGCCATGCTTGCGCAAGAGAAAAGAAAATCATTGCCTGGAAAATGATCAAGAATCATTTTAGACTGATCAATCATAACTGCTTTTGCTCCTTCACCATCAGCCAACTTCTACGTCATTTCCGGACTCAACTCTCCATCCCGAAGTGTTCCCTGCCCCAGGAACTCGTGAGGGGACGTTTAGAGTTGTACAGTTTACACTCAATGCCTCAACAGGGGACTATATAAAGAATATTTAATTTGTTTATTTTTGTTTGCATCTTCTTTAAGCCTAAGGGTATTGTGGACAATTGTGAAACTGTAAATATTATAAATATTTAAAGACTGAAGCAATGTGGAGAGACCAAGTGAATTATTTTACAAGACAGATCATCAAATCTCAACATTTTCTTTCTTTCTTTCTTCCTTCGTTACTTTCTTTCTTACTTTCTTTCTTTCTTTCTTTCTGTGGGCAGGGGCAAGAGGGGGGATGGTGGGAAGGATCTAAAATTCACGAAAAAAATATTTTTTAAATTGATTCTGTGCCAAAACGTCTTTTGCAAACGCTCAACACACGCAATGTATCTTAAACAGAAATTGATCAGAACCTATTTTCATATGTGACTTTGTATTTTGCCCCTCAGAGGGCAGACTTGATTCCTTTTTTTTGGTATTGTTCATCAGCCCAACTCTGTTACTACAGTGCTTTTTACATTATGAAACTGAATCCTCATTTTGAAGGAACCATTGTATTGTAAGGGTTGCATTTCTGTTTGTATTCCTGTTTTACTTCTCCCTGATGTGGTCCTCTACTGCCCCCTGCTGTCTGAAAATCATCCTCTCACATGTTAAGGACTGCATCCTGAGGTCACTTAAGCAGTGACTTCACAACAGATGTGCTATAGCATGCTTTATTTTCAAATCTTAAAGGGTAAAGTAAAAATCATAGAGGCAAAGAATGTGACTTGAACTTGACATCATGCCGCTAATGGATGTGTTGATCATTTGTCTCCATTTCTCCCCTTAACTGTGTTCATGAGCCAAGCTGTAAATACTAATGTCCTTAATCTGTGCTCTTGTGTATTTTCCCCCTTTATAATTGTCTTTCTTCAGGGTCCTTATTTTTGTTTTGTGCAACAAAACAAAGCAGTCTGAAAGAGACAGGAGATGAGGCGTGTGAAACCGATGCTGAAAGTAAAACCATGCTTGTCAGTTTTGTGGTGTAAATATTTCTATGACTGCAAGCTGAATACTCTCATGGTTATGTTGAAGGCACTTATAATTTTTGATAAACAAATGAAAAGAAAATACAAAAAACAAGCTTAAAACGGTGATTAATATGAAAACTGTCTTTTGATCAATCTTCATTTTGAGTGTATTTTGCTGTTCCTCCATGAGGACATTTTAAACTGTAAAATAAATGGTTGTTTAACTTACTTCTGAAGATCATTAAATGGTCCGTCACTCTTGATTTGTGTTTTTGTGACTTGCCTTTACAAACTCAATTTCTGCACTGATTGATGAAAGATCTAAAGTCTGCAAGATACACTACCTAACCAGGTCACTATCAGTAACTCGAGTTGTGTTCCTCTGCAGCATGTTGCAACTCTGAAGCTGACAGTAGTGTAATATAAGTACATTTACTCCAGTACTGTACTTAAGTATACATTTGAGGTACTTGCACTTGAATATTTTCAGAGGGAAATATTGTACTTTCTTACTTCACTTCATTTATCTGACAGCTTTAGTTACTAGTTACTTTAAAAAAATAAGACTTTTGCACACAAAACACAGAGATAATAGAATATTATGTTTTGTTATAAATTAAACTACATAACAGTTTATACAAGTATAGCTGAAATTAATAGTCCAGAGGTTTTCAAACTGGGGTCCAGGGACCAACAGGGGTCATTTCATGGGTTGTAGAGAGTCCCCAAAGAATAGAATATTTTTAACTTTTATCATACTTTTTGGAAGTTAGAGATTTTCTTCTTTTCCTATTAAATATTTTGACATTTAATGTATTTAATGTTGAGATTTAGACTGATGGTTGGACAAAACTGCTTTGTGAAGGTGTCACTTGGGGTTCTGGATAATTGTGATGGCATTTCTCATTATGCTTAGAGTTTTTACACACCAATTTATAAATTTATGGAGACAATAATTTCATGATACAATATACGGTATAACAGTATAAAAGTCACAGGGGACATTTTTCTGCATTGAGTACTTTTATTTTTATTAAGTACATTTTTCTGATTGTGCTTACATACATTAGTCAAGTAATATTGTCAATGCAGGACTTTTACTTATATTTTTGCAATATTGTATTAGTATTTTTGATTAAGTAAAGGGTCTGAATACTTCTTCAATCAAGACTCAGTGCTGCAGTCCATTCAGCAGTCAGAAGATGTCAGTATCTGCCTAAACTACATCAAGCATGACGCAGCTTTGTGAAGCGAATCAGACCACATAAGTCCACTGACATTTCAGTTTACCATGAAAATGATTTGTACTTTGAAATTTTGGCCCTGATACGACTGTGTATTCCTTGGAGAATAGTGTGTATTTTTCCTACATCTTTGAAGTTGAATTTGAAGGAAAATGTGCACTTTTGGAAGCACAAAACCTTTTCTCAGCCCTTAAAAAGACCTCTGAGCATGAATGTAAGAAATTTTCCTTTGACTTGTATTGGTTTTATTTGCAGCCAACATGACTCTTTGTATGTAGAAGCCAACTTATCCAGATCAGAATGTTGAAGATTTTTCATTAATCAGACTTTTTTGGCTCTTTGAAATTGGTTTTAAATTGATCTGGAACTGTTGTCAAAGCAACAAGTCGTTTAACCCAAACCTGCAGAAGTTCAGCCTTACTGACAGTTATCTGGATCAGCATTAAGATGCTGAACATGACATGAACTAATTTTCAAATACAAATGGCTCACTTTCTTTGATTTATAATTAAAGAGTGTAGATGTAATTATGGTTATAAATGAGAACATGCAGGTTATTATAAAATCACTCTGATCTACTGGCATTAATAAATAATAACTAATCTTTTAGGGATTTACTTCTTTTTGCTTGCAGTATCTCAAACTATATTTTGGTGAATATTTTATCATTTATGGGTAACTCTTCAGTGTGATTAGTTATTATTTATTAATGCCAGCAGATCAGAATGATAATTGAAGACCAGTTCATTTTTAAATGGGAATTATTAATGATTAAATGCGTTAATTCACTTTACTGGAACTTGTTGATGCAATTAAAACTGCTTTTTTTTTAAGGGAAGTTTCATTCTCAGCAGGCTGATTATTACTTAAAAGTCTAAATGTTAAATGTCCATTGGGAACCTCGCTAATCATGCACAAAAATCGGTTGTAGTCTCACCGCATTCACTGGTAATATGTTTAATTATTTAACAGTGAAGAAAGTGAGAACGCAGTGGAAAAATTGTGGAGCTCAGTATAGAACAAAATGTGACATGGAACAATGCAAGGACACACATCAATCACAGTCAGATTCTGATTTATTGGCCAATGCACACATACAAGGAATTTGATTCCAGTGTTTCACTGCTTGCCAAGTACTTACATAGCAATATACATACAGCTAAGAACAAGGACAACACACTGAACAAATAAAGGTAAAGAATGCTAAATGACAAAGAATTGAGAACTTAAAATGAAATGAAAAAAGAGACTTATGTCGATGAATCTGTTGTCCTGTTGCATGCTGGGAGGTTTCCCATCATGCCAACCTCATGTAACTGCAATCACATACTCAGCACGAAGCCTATCATTTGAATGATGATCATGATTTCAACTCTCTACTCATTTAGCCTTTATTTCAAAATAAGAGCGCACTATTATTCAAGATAACTTCATCCATGATCAGCAAATCGATCCTCAAACTGATTTCAAAGAGCCAATTAGCGGAATAAGAATAAACAGGATCATCTTAGCCTGGTAACAGCATGTTAGCTTGGATAAGTCAAGCCAAATCTGAGGAACAGGGCCCTGGATTTAGTTCTGGTCTGCCACAGACAGTAGTGTGGAAGATTTCTAAACATGTCTGTGTTGGTCAGGAAATACTTTAAGTAATAGGATGCATAGTCTTGCTGCATCACTGAATCTGTGTTGTAATGCATATTGAAAATGCAATCACGGTGAAACTTGCAAACAAAGTATTAGGATTATTCAGGATTCATTCAGGATTATCTATTTACACACTTTAGCACTGCAGTGTCGAATATTTATGAAATGCAAAATTCTAAAAATGCTTCTGTGGCTCTCTTTTTAAACCGGTATTCAAACGGCTATGTAAGAAGACAAATGAGCACATTGGCTGTCAGAGGTACAGTTATAGACTCATCCCTGAGGAAAACAGCTCCATGGTTTCGGGAATTTTAAGACTGCGGCTCAAACATTAGGGTTTCCGGCTGCACCCGTCAAATCCAAGAGTACACTAGCCGGCAGATTCCCCCAGAGGGAGGCCCACGGGGATTTAGTGGTGATTGGACTTCTATTTGGGAACATTTGGTGGTCAGGGCGGCAGGATCTCTCATTATTCTTGGAAGCACTCCTTAGAGGGCAATTAATTACAATCAAATGCAGACGGCCTGTGAAGAGACACTAACTTACTCTATGACTTTTAGCTTATAGTGAACTTCTCATTCTTTGTCATCAAATGATATTTTGGTCACTCTTCATTTTACAGTACACTTATAAGATGTAAAAAGTTGTACTTTGTATTAAATTAGACAAAAACTATAAACAACATGTTCTTTATTAGTCAGTAAACAAGCACAGATAGGGTATGGACACCATACACCTAATGGCACACTAATAAGACATCAGACCCTTATTAGACTTTATTAGACACATTACAACAAAGCTGTACTGTAAACTAAAGTGAAATCACATATCTGCCACTTGAGACACACCTTGTACAGTGTTACAATAAACCTGTGCAGTCACTCATAGAGACTATAGTTTTGGCCTTTACACGGTAGATCTGATTCACACATTGTTTTTATATTACAGCTGTAATGTGTCACAAATTAGCATCTAATTATTAGTCTAATAAGGGTCTAAAAATGGGAAATAACACACTTTAGTTTACAGTACAGTTCTGTTGCAATATGTCCTTGATTACACTCTAAAAAAAAAGTCAAATAAGGGTCTAGTTTTTGTCTAATTTAATACAAAGTTCATCTTATTACATCTTATTAGTGTACTGTAAAATAAAGTGTGACTAATATTTATCATAACAAAACAGCCGCCTGTAATGGATTACACAGAGTGTTACGTTTCATCCTTCATCCCACAGCCTGCATCATCCCATGAGTCTGATGCAGGGGGTCAAGGCTATCCATAAAAAAAGAGCATGACACTGAGGAACACCAGCTGCAGCAGCATAAGCCGGTGATTGAGCACCTAAAGGAGGGTGAGAGGGCCATGCCCGTGTTTTACTCATTTTTCTTCTGTCATTACAGTAGAGAGAAAAGAGTGTGACCACGCATATAGGTGAGGCCTTGGTGATTTATAGTGCCCCGACAGGCCAGGACTTGGAATGATAATTGGCGCCCTGTTTGCAGCGTGAGAAGAAGCAGATCAGTTTGGGACCAGGCAGCGAGGAGGGAAGACGAGGAAGTCTTAGGGAGAAATTCAAGATACTTCCCTGCACGTTGTTCCAGATTCACAGTTCTTCTAAGATTACAGGCTCTGCCTTTGGGCGATGAAGCAAAGTCGAGGAGGAGCCATGTGCCCTTGTCCTTAATGTAGACTATTCATATTTCTGAGCTGTTCTCCTCTCGGTTTCTTTGCCACAGGATGACATTCTGAAAGCCCAATTTTAGCTATAAAATGAGAAGAATGTTGAAAATTCAGAGGTTGGGTTTTCTGACACTGATAAGTGCTTGTTTTCTTGTTTGTGGCATTTGGGCATTGAGCTCCCAGCATTCCGTGCTGTTGTTTGGACAATTTGTCCTCACAGAGAACACAAAATAAACCAAATATAAAATGGATACTTTAATTAAAAAACACAAACTTTTCTCTGCATATGCCTAGCTGAATATTTCAAAGTGTTTGAATGAAGTTGTCAATAATCTTTAACCTGTGCCCAACAGGTGATCTAAACCGGTGGTTTTCAAACTGGGGCCCAGGGACCAACAGGGGTCCTTGAGCGCATTTTAGGGAGTCCTCAGCAAAAGGAAGAATATAATATTTTAGCTTTTATCACAATTTGTGGAAGTTTGTACAACAAGGGAAAAAAATGTTTTGTAGTTTTGACTGATTGTTATTTATAGTGATCCTAGTTTGATCATTGATTGACTATAAATCTTTCCAAACTGTGGGTCTATGCTCTAATTTGCATCAATTGTGGGGATCACTGTCATGATAAAAGTTTGTGAACCTCTGATCCAAACCACCAATCAGTGTAGAGAGCAGTAAAAACTGGTTACACTGTTGCTCAATTAACTTAAATGAAGATGCATCATCAGCATAGTCAAGTTTTGACATGCACACACACACATGACTTATTATATGAAACTGGAAAACTACAGAATGACCTGTGACACAAATACAGCTCAATGGGCTATAAATTGAACCTGTGCTCAACACATGGTTGTCAGGCTGCTTTTCTTGCCAGAAATCCACAAAAGCCCCAACCTTCATAACAACAGGCAGAAGTAATGTCACCTTTTTAAAAGTCCTGAGGTGCGTCACCAGCCTTTTTCCTTTCTGCTGTGTTGTGAGCCTGGAGGCTGACTCATGGTCGTAGCTGTTTTGACTCACCCTAGATCTGCGTGGGAGAACTTTGATACAGTCGTGCTGTGATTTGTTCCAGGTCAGAGACATCTGGAAGCTTTTCTATTTGTGTGGACTCTTTTGAGGACAGTGACTCCCACATGTGATGCTAGGATTTGGCCTGTTAATTGCAGTAGTTCGCTGTTGGGGATATAAATCAGGATCATTTCCACATAGTTGGTGGATTTTTAGTGTTTTTGTTAAATTTGTGTTTCACACGATATTAAGAACAATACCCCCTTCAAAATATGTGTTTTATTTGGCATAATGTGTACTGATATTTTTCTTTTCTCCAAAACTTTATACTTTTGGTTCAGAAGTCCAGAAAGTTTAAAATGAATGCATGCAAATAAATGGCTGATACCCACTTAAAATATATATTGAAGTTCAGAGGGTTTTTGGGCTTTTTTTTTTTTTGGCAAAACGGCAAACTGGCAGTAGTAATTTAATTGACATGTGGGATTCCAGTGAATAATTTTCAGTGAGAAACATGTCACTGTGGAGTTGATCCACAGCAGTATGAAATAGCATCACCTCATCATTTTATCCTAAGAGATATTTTTGTGTAAAATTCTATTATAATTGTATGAATTCTTGAGGTATGGCCAAAAAATGTGTTTTGAGAGTTCACTGTGACCTTTGACCCCCAAAGTCGAAGCAGTTGATCCATGAGTCCAAGTGGACATTTGTGCCAAATTTGAAGAAATCTTGAGATCTTGTGTTCATAAGAGCAGAGCAGACGTGCAGATTGAAGGCTACGTGTGTAAGCTATGCTAAGTGTTGGTCCCTTCCATTATCTTAATAGGACAATATACTGTATAGGGCTGGTTACTTTATTCAAAAGATGCTTTACAACCTGTTGGACTTGTTAAAGGAGTTTGGTAAAATAAACAACAATCAATGGTAGAAGGTCTTTGTTTGAAATATTTGCCAGCTAGCTCAAGTTACTGTGTTGCAGATTCATCGTGGGGCTTTCAACAGATAAAAAATGGACACTTTGTTTCATAAGACTTAGAAATACAAACAACATAAAAATTAAAGAGAAAAACTTTTTTTTGGCTTGCTGTTGTTCTATTACACTAGCTTTATTAACTATTCAACACATAAGGTTTCTTTTATTAGTCTCCTGAAAAACAGGTGTACATGGGGTTTGTTATCAAAATTCGGATATTGATGAGCTGCTCCAGCACTTGCAATAGCAAATTCCATGTTAATTCTGATTTTAAAAAATGAAACTTTTGTGGTTTTAGCAAAGTTAAATAACAATTGATTTAACATTCCAAAAAAAACCCCCAAAACTACTGCTTCCATTAAAGTTTTTAAACACTGAAATGTTCAGTATTTTTCATGGTGTGATTGTTATATCCATATCCTTGTGATCCACTCATGCTAAATTATTATCTTTTTAACTTTCCGTAATTACTGCTGTCTATAAATGTTTTCACTGTTTGGCCCCCTACACCTTCCCACGAGAGAGCTTAGTCTGTAGAACTGCTGGCATCTAACCCACAACCATTATGGACTGATGAGAAATGTTGTTTATCAAGGCCTGCTAAGCAGAAATATTAAATATACAGTGACATTACATAGTTCTGTCTCTGTCTAGACAAAATGGAATAAAGCACATGACTGCAAGGTTAGGCCTGTGTTGGGGGTGGAGTTGGATCTTTGTAGTAATTTGAGTTATTACAAATATCTTATGTTACTGTCATATTGAGTAGGTGTTTGGGTTAACAACTGTTTATCACCAAGGCTGTTGTAGGCTAAAGCCTTTTGTAGTTAGTATGAATTGTGCATGAAGAAGCACTTTTCATTCTGGAGTCACTGAGGTGATTTTAGCTGTGGGCCCTGGTCACATACTGGGCAAGGAACAGACCAAACTCCCCAAATGTTCTCTTCCCAAAGTAGGAACCAGTTAGTCCACTGGTTACAAACACGCTAATGTGGGAGCAGGAAACGTACTGTGGCACTTTGTCATGAAACAACCACTTACACAAAGAACACATGGCTGATTTTCATGTTAACGCCACAAGGTACTGTAATACAGAATGTGGTATTTGTTTATAGTGCTAACATGACTGTTTGCTAGTGATAAAAGAAATTATCACAGTATGTTTGGGAGATAAACATTGCCTGGAGCCTGAGTGTAAATGCTTTAATCTGAGAGATTTACATGTGCATAAACTGCAGGCAAAGGATGGTATGAGTTAGATACTGTTTTAGTATTTTAGTGGGCCAATCAGAGTATTACAGCCAGGAAGAACAAGAGGCAAAGGTCATATAGATGAATGCAGACAGGCAGTATCATGTAATTAAAAAATGTTTACAAAGCGCTCTCAGGAAAATTTCCATTGATGCATAATTTTTTTTAAAACTCTCCTTAATGCACTTAAACTTTCCATCCATCTTCTGACCTGTAAATAGGTTGTCATGCAAAATATATGATACATAGCTGAGTTATAATACCCGTGCATGTAAAGTGAGAATGTTTCTGCAGGCTGAATATAAAAGGTCAGCGTCAGGCAAACACTGCTGAATGAAATGCAATGATGGGATCGCTCCACTTTACAATGGACAACAGGTAGAAATAGATCAAGTGACTGATGGGGTCACAGTACACATTAGGTGTGGACAGGCAATGCTGCAGCTTTATGGCCTCACCCTGGTGACTCAAGCCCCATAAACACAACACCTTCCTCTGACATCATGGCTCTGTGTCCTTGTTGCAATCTGATATCTGCGATGTAATGCCTGAGCTTTCATATTCTATATCTCACTGCTTCATTTGGTTTCATAAAGCTCTGTATCGCTGTTTTACAGAACTAAAATAATACAGGATGTAAATGTGACAGCGCCTGGTATTTGATACTTCTTTGCATTAATGCAATTTTGACACAGGTCTGGCTTTTTTCCCAGATCACTTTTCCACAAGAGCCAAAATCAAGCTATTAGCACGTTAGCACACTTGATTCCTCTGCAGCAGGTAGATGTCAGTTTTCTCCAAGTCATAGAGTTTTTTTTTAATATATAAATTTAAAAGGACTAAACATGTTTTACAGACAAATCTCTTAACTATAAACCTGCACAGTTTAGCTCAGATTTAGAGTGCTGCACGGATGCTGTATTTTTGTAGGTCAACCCAAAAGTTAGCATTGCACTGGTTCCCTCCACAAAATGCTAATGGGATTTTGGACTGATCCATGAAGTAAACTCTGTGGCACATTAATCCTGACAAATTAATACTACTTTAATAATTTCTGAAGCAAAAATACAATCACCAGCGGTAAAAAGCTAACCTTAGGCTATAAATGAACTACACCACAGCTGCATGACTTTGGCATCACCAAGTCTAAGTGAGTGGGATGTGTACTGCTGGTATCATGTCACAGAACAAAATGTGGAAATTTCTTTATCTTGTATTAGTCACAGACCTTATTTCAGGCATCGATCCAAAAACCCATTGACATCAATACGAGGAACCGAAAGGGCATAAATGCTCATTCATTTACATGTTTTAGGACTCATGCCTGCAGTGATCCATTGGTTATGATATAGTTACCAAGTTTAGCACTGAGATCTGGGAACACAGTGAGATTGCTTTATCTAAGTCCAACAGGGCAACAAACATTAGTGTCCACATGATAAGACAGGCTGTAAATAAGCCAACAGTTCAACCTGATTGTCTAAACTACTGTGAGTTTGTGCTCTGTGGTCCATGCCCGGTGTGAAACCAGTAGTCAACATTGAGTTATTAAGTTTCGTTACTTACATGACTTCTGTCATGTGACAGATGTCTTTATTTTCACCCAAACCATAACAAAGTAGTTTACCTAGACCTAATCAAACTGCTGCCGTTTCACAACTCTAACCACATGCTAACATCACATGACTTCTGTCACATGTTCCAGTAAGTGTGTTTCTCTCCAGTGGTCATACATATTGTTTTGGGAGTAATTGTCAATCAATCTGTTCTGTCATTTAGGTATGAGGATATGCTGGGAATTGCAGATAAAATGCCTAAAATTTTGCACATTGCCACATACAAACAAATCATATCAACAGTGCAATTAGTTGTCAAAAGCCCCACAGGGTGCCTTTAATTCAGTGTACGAAATGTTTTACTGGAATGATGGCAAAAAATAAAAATAAGACCTCAGTTAATAAACTGGAATGATCTTTAATGGGACTTTTACCCAACTGCATCATTGCAGAGAGTTTTGTTTTTTATGTTTACTTAAGACAAAAATGCATTTTAGAATAAAACAAACAAGTATCCATTCACAGCATGACATGTTAAGTCAACATTTTTTGTTGGAGTCAAATGAGTTGTAGTTAAACATACTGAAATGGTCCATATATTACAGTGGGACTGTGTGCATGTCTTGTTCCATTCCTTCTTTCCCGGAGTGTTGGGGTTTGGGTCGTGATCTGGCTCCGGGGAGATGTGAAGTTGATTTGCGGCTCTTTCACTTTTCAGCGAAAATAAAAGACAGGCTTGTGTGTTGTTGTCTTTTTTTCACCCTCCATCTATTCTGGATTTAACCACTCTCCGCCTCCAGAACCCAATCTGTCAGCCAGTGTGAATAAGTGTGAGAGACTTCAAGTTGTGCGCCTGGTGCCCGGGTGGCAGAACTGGACCCAGGTCACTTGAGGTGGGCGTAGATTTGAAAACTGTGTGTGTGTGTGTCCCTGATTCTGAGATAGGTTTCCAGCGGTTGGGCGGGGGGAAGTACAAAGAACTATTATACCAGTCAGGATGTGCTGATTGTTCAGCGTGCCCTGCCTGCCCGGCGCTGAGCGCACACCCGGGGAAAATGATGGGTTTGGAATTTTTTAAGAGTGGAAAATGCGAAAGCGGAATTACGGAAGAGATAAAACACAAAGGAAGGCATTTAAGGACGAGGATTCCTCAGCAGTTCTTTTCCATCATGTGTCTGTTTGTGTTTGTTGGACAGCTAATTGTTCGGTCTGTGCATTGCTGGTTTTTGAATTTCCTCTGCGAAGCATCCAGCGCACTAACAAGCTATGAGCTGTTTACAAGAATATCGCTGCTGCCCTCAAACCTCAGTCATGTTATGATTTATAGAAAGCTGTGGTCTCACCAGGGATTTAGGTTATTACCAAAGTCTAGTTTCACTGAGATTTATGTGTTGGTGAGAGACTCTGGAGCCTTTTAAGTAGTGTAAACTGGAACACTGTCCCTCTGACAATAGTAACATTTGGCTATTTTGCATTCTTAGAGGAGGTTAGTTAAAGTTAGTTTTATTTCTCAGATGTCATTTTTTTTTTGTTTATGCTTTTAAAGGGAAAGTTAACCCCAAAATCAAAAAATAAATGTTTTACCTCTTACCTGTAGTGCTATTTATCTGTCCAGCACAGGGGTTTTCAATGTTTTTCAGGCCATGGACACGCAAGATGATGGTGATAGAGAGCATGGACTCCCAGTTGCATTGAATATGTTTAGCTCTTTTCCCATTTGTACTTACCAGCTAAGTCAGCAGCAGTTGTAGTATGTTAGCTAATGTTGCTAATGCACTGGTTTTTGGGGTACACAGTGATTTAGTAGGTTAACTGAGGAAGCCTTTTGTCAATGTTCATTTAAGAAACTCCACAGCAATGTTTCATTGAACAGAAGGAAGTGTGCATCTACTCATGAAGGAGAGGAGTACAATTAGGTTTCTAAATCATGAAAAATATGCAGTTTTCTCTGCTATGAAATGCTGAGAGCATGTCTACTGTCTCAAAAGTGTCAAATACTACTATGACCTGAAAAATGGACACTCTGTCTAGCAGTTTTACTGGACATGTACAGATGCTTATTCTTGCATGGCTTTTGAATGGAAAACAAACCAGTACGCAAAAACCCTGTACACAGTTTAAAAGTCTCTACAATGCAGTACTGCATTGTTAACAGTATTTTCTAGTGTTTTAACAATTCTAATATGTTTAGGAAAAAAATCTAAGAATTTCCTCTCCACAGACTTTAATGGTGTCCTCCTCAACTAAGCTGTAACCTCTTGTCCATGAATAGATGCACACTTCTTTCTGTGAGGTGATCCAGTTAGTGGGTGTAGTTTGGTAGAAAGAAAATAGTTCCTACAAACCACAACATGATTTCAGGAAAAAGTAAATAAATTTCTTTGAGTGTTTAAAAGTATTTTGGAGGGGCTTTGAGCACCACATGCAGAATGTCATTTATTTCCATTATATTCAAGAGAAGACAGACCAGTATCTCCAAAAACTGGCAACTCACGCCCAAACTATTTAGATGGATAAATAGCACAATAGGTAAGAAGGAGAACATGTATTTTACACTTTTTGGTGAACTGTCCCTTTAAATTTGAATGTGTATTTCTGAGCAAATAGTTTCTTATTTTCTTTAAAGTAACAAGGTAGACAAGTGCCATGTAAACAGAAAGAAAAGTGTGTTGATTTTAAAAAGCAGAGCATTTTATAAGCTCTTCTTTGTCATCAGAAAACTGAGTTAACTCAGGGGTTTGAAAGTTAGAATGGCAATACTATGGGACATAAGAGGTTAAAGATTTGATTTCTCAAGTTGTGCATATGGCTTTCTGTGGACAGAGGAGAGCTGATCATACCTGACACCAGGCTTACATCTGGACCAATCAAGCGGCAGCCAAAAGCTGAAGTCAGTGCACAAGTGACTGCCTTAAGGTGCAGAACCACTAATGGTTAGCAGATGCTGGCTCTAATGTCTCTCACTATTAAAACCTATTTTAAAAGCCCCAATTTCCTTCTAACAATATAATGTAAGTAATCATTTTTCACATAAAGTTAAAGACTTAAATAGTTTTTGTTTAACTTCTGTCTCTGTCGCCAGTCGGCATGGTCACTGCTTTCTAGCCCACATGACTTGTTTCGTACAAAGACATGTTGCTGCTGATTTTATATGTCACTCTTCAGTGTTTTGATCACCACAAATGCATTTCCAATCAGTTCCATTGTGTTTTGATGGAGGTAGAAATCTCAGAGATGGATATCTCTAAACCTCAGCAGAAACCGAAGCTATCTGCATGGCTACACCCCGTATGTGATCAAATATGTTTTTTTTTTCATTTGAGTGAACTCAACCTTTAAATCTTCCACTGAGATGCGGGGATAGAGGATCTCATTGATGTTGTAGTCACGCTTTTAGCCATGTTTTAGGCATGTTATGCCACGTTGTAAATATATACATGTTCACAGGATGAATCCCAACAGTTTTTGATGAACTGATGGCATTACTTCAACTGTCACTATGAAACTCAACTTTTTGGTTTTGATTGAAAAGTCTTGACAGCTGTTGAATGGTTGCCATGACATTTGGTGCAGATATTTAAGGCTCCCAGAAGTTCCTTCAGTTTTCTTCAAGAGCCACCAGCATGTTGTCATTTTTAGTTCAGAGTGACACATCTATTGGATGGACTGAAATTTGTATGAAATTTGTTGCCGACTTTCATTTTACCTGTATATTTTTCTGGTGCTAATTATAATTTTTCATCTTGGCCCTCTGTAGAGAGGACCTGGATAAAAACCTCTGCAAGAACATGTGAGTCATATTTTATGCAGAAAATGTTTTCAGATTTTCCAACTAAACTTGCCAACTTTGGGCGGCACAGTGGTACAGTGGTTAGCACTGCTGCCTCACAGCAAGAAGGTCTTGAGTTTGAATCCCCCACCTGGCTGGGGCAGGGTCTTTCTGTGCAGAGTTTGTATGTTCTCCTCGTATCTGCATGGGTTCTCTACGGGTTCTCCAGCTTCCTCCCACAGTCCAAAGACATGCATTCTAGATTAATTGCTGACTCCAAATTGAGTGTGAGTGGTTGTCTGTCTCTGTGTGTCAGTCCTGCAATGAATGGGCAACTTGTCCAGGGTGAACCCCGCCTCTCACCCAATGTCAGCTGGGATAGGCTCTAGCCCCCATGACCCTTCAGGAATAAGCGGTAACAGAAAATGTATGAATGAACTCGCCAACTTTGAGACCCAAAAATAGGGAGGATTTAAGTACCAAAACATTTGCGTTTTAGAGGCTTTGTTTCCTGTACAGTGTCAGAAACAAGTTGTGAAATTTGTGTCCTAGGAGGGAATAAGGAGAGGGCAGTGAAAAATGGGAGTCTCCAGGGAAAATCGGGAGGGTTGGAAAGTATTTTTCCTGCTGATGTCCTCCAGCTGCTCTGTGATTTACAGACTTTCTGATAGACAGATAGCTTTACTTGCTACAAAAGTAGCTGACCACTAACTGCTGCTAATGGTAATGTTTGGTGCTGTTAGCTAGTCAACTTACGTTAGACGGCTGTGTTGCTAACATTAGCAGTCCTGATGCTGCCTGTACCGGGAGCTTGAAGTGTTACTAAAACAGGAGCTTTAGAAGAGGAAGTTTTCAGGGCGGGACAAGAAGGCAACAGACCTGGGCTCAGCTAATAGGGCCGCTGTTAGCTGCAGTGCTAACTGTACAAGTAAAAACAAAGAATTGTAACCATAATTACTGTACACATTACGTTTTGGATTATTTTTATGACTTAAGGTGCTGTGCTAATTTTGTGTTCCTTCTCGAGCAGTGCAGTTTACTATGTAAATTTCCACAGCATTATTATGCACTTACAGAATTAACTTACCAGTTAATACATCATTATTACGTTGTCATTTATAGCACTTTAAATATTATGTGATTTATATATTTTCATGTGTAGTATTTAAGTAGCTTCTTCAGCTGCAATTGCCATTTTGGTGTCGATTAAAAGAGGAATAAAAGAAGAGAAATTGTAGAACACATTCTACCCACACCTCAGAAGAACTGGAAAATGGCAACAACCAAGAAAAGAAGGTTACAGCATGTTAAAACTGTCCATCTGGAAACTTTGTAAATTGCTGGAGGACACCAAATCCATAAAATATAATCCAGTTTCACCAAAAACTGGGCATACTTTTGTGTTGTTGTACAGTAATCAGTGAGGTCTGGCTTCCAGAAACACTTTGTTCGTTTATCCAACCTAATTCGTGTATCATTTGATGGCACGCTTTTGCAGAAGTATGATTTTGTCTGCAACAAGGTAGACTACTCTTGCCATTGTCATGGCCAAAATTTTAGTACTTGCAAACTACAGTGGATATTCTCATTAATCCTACATTACACTTTGTATGTAGTACTAATCAGCATTCTCACACACTAAACTAAAATGGTGAATGTGGTCAGCGTTACCTAGTTAACATTTGTATGTTAATATAGTAACTGTGACTTATTTACATACATCAACCAATTGGTTAAAGCACCAGTAGTGTAGCTGTGGGTTTTTGTTTTCTACAATCTAAAGAGCAAATATGGACACTTTTTATTTATTTAAAAGGGACAGAGTACATTAATGCACATCAGCATTGAAAACATGGTATGAATATGCTGGAATTAGCTGAATTAGGAAGAATTCTAATTTACGTCCCTAGTCCCTTTGCAGGTAACAGAAAAAAAAGGGCCTACGCTACATTACATTAAAAACATAACATTATATCTGCACATATGTATATGTGATTTAAACAATTAAATATAACAATTGCCCCACAAGTAATAAATCCACCCCTGCTGCCTGGGAACAAGACAAGAGTTTCCATGGTCCAAGACACCGGACACTCATGCTATACAACAAGCTGCTAAACTGACACAATGCACATGCATACAACAACATAATACATATGCAGTTTATATGTTTACATGCAAGAAACCTGATTACTTAAGAAATCAGGTTATGCAGGCACTCTGTTAAATGCACACTCTGTGATTTAGGCTGGTGGATGAGGCCGGACAAATCCCCTCAGGTGCATGTGTGGGCTGAAGTGACAAAGAAGAAAAATATGCACCTCAAAAATTTCACAGTCATTACAAAGCTTTTTTTTTTCTCTCTTTTTATTCCCGTCTCACGCCCACGTGCTAGCAGGCAGACCTCAGCAGCCTCACAGGTGCGGAAAAAGACTTGCTGTGGTATTTGGTGCTTGTTGAAAGAGATCAACAAGCAAGAACAGGCTCACGGCGAAGCAGCCCTGACAGACAGGATTCGAAATGAGCTCCTGCCATTCCACAAACAGCTGTGATATGCTGAACCACCTTCACCACGATCGCCAGCACTGGCAGCTCCCTGACTGCTCGTGTCCAGTGAATCTCTAATATGGCAAAGAAGCAAGCAGGTACACGAACGCAACCGCCTGTACTGTACGTGCTCACACACGCACACACACAGGCGTACGCACACACCCTGCATTCCCACACTTGAATCTATGGATGTAACAGCTGCAGGCAGGCTGTTTAAACACAGCAACGTGACAGCCTCTCCTGACAGCCCTGCAAGTGAAAGTGAATGTATGTGTGTTTATAGTAATTTGCCATCTGGAAGGTCATTTTAGGTGTGTTTATGATGGCAAAAGGTTAAAAGACTTTGGAAGTTTTATACCTCAGCAGTTGCATGGCACCACCTGAGTTCCTCTGTAAGAAGGAAGTAAAGTGATACCATCTCTTATGCGGGCATTTCATATCTACCCTCACACACACATGCCTCACCCTGTATGTTTTATCACCATCACCATCAGCTTCTTTGCAACTTTTTCTCTTTTTGTTTTAGATTTTTGTCCCATCTCATCGGCACACCCAGGTGTACAGAGGATTCAGGTGTGGGTACCTGCACATACTGCTTTCAAATATTCCATCCTTGTATTCCTTGATTTCTTATTTATCTTATTTTAACATTTTTTAAGACAGATATGAGACTGAAACACATTTCAAGTACTACCACAGGAATTTTGTTCTTGCAAAGTGGAAACTGAAACAGCACTTAACTGAACATTATTTAAAAACACTCTTCACCGGAGTTGAGGATACTATTACAACCACTACCACAACTACTACTACTACTGCAACTCTGCACCTGCTGCCACTGCTGCTACTATCAAAACATACATGTGTGACATCAACATTGCATGTCCAGACCCTCCCATAGACCTATTAAATTACTTTTTTAGAAAAGCCAAGGGGCCAGATGTTTACATTTACTACATCTGACCTGTGAAGTTAGGAATTCAAAAGTGTAAGATGATGCTTCTTTTTATTTTTTCCTCCACTTTTCACAAGTGGAAAAGAAATGTTCTGTACAAAAGTGCAAGAAAAAACAATTCACTTTTGTAATCTGAAATTAGAAGTATCTTGTTGTTTTTAAAAACACATTTTTACATATTTTTTCTTTCACTTTGACTCTAAATAAATTCCCTTAACTAAATTCCCTCTGCTTAAGTTAAAACATTTTAAAACAATAACTGTCTCTGCCTTTAACAATAGAGATGACTGGGCTAATTAGGGTACTAATAATGATGATCTTCTAATAAACAATGTAACCCCCCATAATCTCAGAATGTCAGCAGGTTATTTAAATAAAATCACAATGATATACTTTTCTTTTGTATTTATAAATGATCGTTTGGATTGAGGTTGTTAAACGGGCAGATTTAGCACACAGGCCATCAGTTGAATAGACCAGCCAATCACTATAATCTCTGTAGAACTGATCAATTCCCTGATAATTATGTAGTCTGGAATATTTATCTTCACTAGTGGGATTAGTATTCAAAGCCTTTAAAAGTTTCTATTTAGCCTTGGGGGGTCCACAACTCAATGTTTACACAACACCTTACAAAATGAATATGGGAAATGCATTAAGAAACAGTTTCTTATTCACACAGTGCAAAGCGTTGCATTACTCCCTCGCCTCTCCATGTCCCTGACACCTGCTGTAACTTTTGTTTTGGTCACAGCAAGCAGTGCAAAATTACCAGATTGTTTCTTACAATATTTTGTGTCCTATAGTAACTTGTCTGTATTGATCTGCTGTAGCAGAAACACTGGGAAAGAATTCAGATACAAATCAAGTTAAAATGCAGATTTTAACCAACCAGACTGGTATTCATTCATTTTTAATGGATGGCGACTCTGTGCTGTCAGAGTGGCAATCATGATGATTAATGTACATTTCTTAACTGCTCCGTTTTATGCTGTCACATTGTTTCACTGACATATCGTCGAATGGGGCTGACAAGCTGTGATTTACAGTATTGCAAGCACATTATGAAAGTCCTCCACAAAAATGTAATTCAGTTTAATTGTCATGCTGTGGTTTTATTGGCTGAATCTCAAATGCTTTGCACACATAAATTGCTTTATCAAGAAAATACTGTTAACCCTTTTATATGAAATTCATGAATTTATTCCTGAATTCCATCAAACAATAAACGTCAAACAATTGTTGAAATAAATTAGAATTACTTCTATAATCTGAAGTATTTTCCTAAATTAACAATGTGTAGCATTATATGACATAATGCCTTTCAGTCATCACTTGTGCCTCATTAGAAGGATGTGGTCGCTGTATCTGCAGAGATCCTGCAGATACTAACCCACTAACCCAAAACATATTTGACATCCTGATGTGTTTACGAACAGCTCTGACAAATCCTACTGACTCTCCCTTTAAGAA
The DNA here is from genome assembly GCF_056507025.1 of Lutjanus erythropterus. Lineage (NCBI taxonomy): Eukaryota > Metazoa > Chordata > Actinopteri > Lutjaniformes > Lutjanidae > Lutjanus > Lutjanus erythropterus. The sequence goes on from NC_139322.1 coordinate 31,801,259, forward strand.
AAACAAAAAAGTATTCATATCTAATATTTCAATGACTAATAATGGCTAATAATGACTAACTATGGAACTGCATCTATCTGAACTTTTTCACTGAAAATAGCTGCAGCAGGCAATCATTTCCAGCAGCAGAGCTGATTAGTGCGGTGAACCAAAACAATAAAGTTGTGGGCCTGAAAAACTAAATAATGAGCTAGAAACATGCTTGATAGAGCTGAGGAGTTGTATGATTATTCTGTGTGGGTGTTTCATGGTGAAAGAACCACTGCACATTACACATTGTAATTTGATCGATTGGTAACATAAAAACTTTGCCTTATGAATCTTTAAATCTATAAGACTGGACTACATTTTATAAACTGATCACAAGTGTTGTGGAGTAGATGTGTAAAGTAGTATCAGATGGAAAGTAAAAATACTTGACTGCTAATCTTTTGGTCGGACAATCCCACATTTTTTTTCTATTAGCAACACAATATTCTGCTCCAGTATTGAGTATCATTATCTTACGTTTCATGAACAATTACTGGATCTCAAAATAATCTCTTAGACGTGATGGAGATTAAATACAAATCCATCCTACTTCAAGATCAGCATGTGAGGACACACACACACACACACACACACACACACACACACACACACACACACACACACACACACACACACACAGCTGTCCCAACACTTTCATTGGCATAACAGCCCGTCGTTACTTGGAGTCAGAGTTAGACATGCCTGACGTGCCTACCTCAGCAAACCACAAACCACAGAGGGGAGGTGGGCTCCACCACCGGGACAGGTGGTGCTGCTGTGACATCACCGGGTCCTGTGGGTGAGCGCTGCTCGAAAAGCTCCCACATATCCAGGACCAAGCAGCGATGACAGCTACGGCTGTGAGATAATGGGGATGCAATAATAAAGACAGTGTGACTAGCAGTATAAGTGCCACCACCACTGGAGTTGCTTTAGAGTTAAAGGGACAGTTCACCCCAAAATCAAAAACACATATTTTTCCTCTGGCCTGTGCTGTCATTTATCCATCTAGATTTTTTGGGTGTGAGTTGCTCTTTCCAAAAATTATGACCCATGTCTTCAAGATAATCCACAGACCTTATTGTGAGCAGTTTCATGTAGGAACTACTTTCTTTCCAGTGGACACAAAGTACTTCCAGTGGATTCTACTGCAGAAAGAAAACAGTCTCAAAGAGATTTATGGGTAAGGCCCAACGTCATGGGATCACAAAGAAAGGAAATGATGCATGAGTCATCCTGCACACATCAACTGAAGACTGTGTTGGATTCATGTTTTAGAATTATTAATGGCTGCACAACTGTGTAAATAACAGAAAAGCAGCCTTAAGCTTAAGAGTTTAATTTCTTGACAGCAAGTTTCACAAGTTAATATTTTGCATGCGCTCAGCCGAAGTAATTCCCATGTTGGTTGAACATAAATAAGTCGTTTTATGTCAGAATCTTGGCACAGTTGACAGTCCTCTGTTTCCTTTCAGACTAAGTTGTGTAGTTCGGGCACCTGACCAAGAAGGATCACGAAGCATGAAAGCTCTGCTCTGTGTTGTCAATCAGCTGTTGCTAATTGCCACTGGCAGGACGGGTGGAGGGAGGAGGAGTGGAGCGGAAACTACAACTGTTTATCTTACCGTTGATCTTTAAACTTACCTACCACAGCTCCGACGTTTGAGGCACCAAGTTCCTCAAGTCAACTGCAGATTATACTTAGTCAGCTGGACTGACGAGAGCAATTTTAGATTTAATCACTGAGCTGTTGGAAAGTCTTTATTCAGCTGAGAGCGTGCCCACACACACTGTCAACACACTGGGGTTTGCTCATGTGGAAGTCCACGTAAGTGTCAGCTGCTAACTATGGAGTTGTCTTATTTTGTAGATGATGTGACCAGGGGAGGGTGAGATAGAGCACAAAGGTTGAAGACTCTCAAATTACCGGTTGATTTACAACCCCACCCTTGCCTATGGTCATGAGCTTCGGGTAATGACCAAGATAATGATATCATGGTTACAAGATGCCAAAATTAGTTTCCTTCACAGGGTGTCTGTCTGGGCGAGGTAGGAGGAAGACCTCAGAGGGGAGAAATCCTTGATGTCAATAGAAACTCTTTGAAGTGGTTTGGGAATTTGATTAACACCTAAAACTAGGAGGAAACAGAAACGGAAAATGCTAGACAGATGCCTCATCTGACCTTGGAACACCTTGGGATCCCCTATAGAAGGACATAGCTGGGAAGAAGGACATCTCACACAGTTGCCTTGCTTATCCTTCTGTCACCACAACCCAGACTCAAATAAACAACAATGGTGCCTAAAATAAAACCCTGTGGAATGCCACAAAAGCAAAAAGGGAGAAGTGAAATGATATGTTGTGGGTGGTGCATAAAACTTTATGATATATTGCATAAAAGAAATCAAATAAAGTTAGATTTTAAAAAATGAGCAACCTTTTAAAAGAGGATTTTGTAACTTACACCTACCAGGCAAACAAAAGGCTGAAAAAAAGGCAGTGGCATCTAGAGCTTGCAGATTGTAAACACCTCACCTCACTCTCCCCTTCCAGGTGTGTAAGAGAAACTGTGTTGGCCACCAAACTGTAGAAACATGGCAGTACAACATGGTGGCCTCCACAGGAAAGGACCCATGTCCTCTGCAGACATAAACAGCCCATTCTAAGGTGAAAACATAAGAATATTATATTCAATTTCTGCCATATTCTGCCTAAACATCCCTTCCTGTTTTCAAGCATATTCCTTATTTGTTCATAATCTTTGTATATTCTGCTGCTTTTATCTTTTTTTTGCACTATAAATAATTAATTTCTGACCAATAAAGTGCACTCTAGACAGGACTGAGTGCTAACAAGTTACAAGTAACACAGTACTACAACAAAGTAGTTTGTTTAAGGAATTAATACTTTTCCTTTTCTTTAAGCTGTACTTCTACTCTACTAATCTACTTTTTACTTGGCTACATTTGATATTTATAACTTTATCAGGTATATAGGAGTAATGTGCGTGAGGAGCGCCTGATCACAATGCAACTGATGACAGCACAAAACCCAGAACAAGAGGCGGCTTCCAGCTACAGTCCCGGGCCACATCTGGCCACAACTGTTGCATCAAATCTAAAAAAGTTACAAAGTTACATGATAAACTGTTTTAAAAACTTACGTTCTAACCTTTGCAATCACATTGAAGTAAGTTGCACATACTACAGGTGAAAATGTAGTTTTGCTAGCTAAGTGTGATTATGGTAATTTCTTAACATTAAACTTTGATGTTATTTACTTTAACTGACTGTGTAGCAAGTGGCCTGCTGGGCTTTTACGTTGGTGCACTTAGAAAACAGTTAACCTGATGAAATGCCAATATTAATGTTACTTTCATAATTGCCATACAAACTAATAATATTCAAATTAAAGTTACTCTTACTTTGAGTAAATAACCTTTTTTTTTCACTTGAAGTCCTACTTGAACTACTTGATGTTTCTGAAACTGTAATTTTCACTTTCACCTGAGCAATTTATATGGGAGTAATTGTACTTTTACTTGAGTACAGATTTTTAGTATTCTTCCCATCACTGCTTAGAGTTGTATTTTTAGAACTACTAATTAGCAAGTGTTAGCTAACCTGCTAAACTAAGATGGTGAGCATGGTAATCACTACACCTGCTAATCATCAGCATGTTAGCATTGTCATGTTTAGTTATCAAGACAAATACGTCCTCAGAGAGCTGCTGCATGACTCTTGGACTTATTCAGCTGTATTTTGTTGACTGTTATGTTTAATTCTTCTATTTATTCTTTTTTTGTTTTTGCTGTGATTTTGACCTGTAGTTTTGACCAACAGAATATAATAGAGGCCCCAGGCTCAAAAACATGAAGGAATGCATAGATAAACAGTTGAACATAAAAGCTCATTTTCACACGCTCCTCGTCCAAACACACCCTCCATTTCCTCTCCATCCCATCCGATATCATCAGTGAGCCCAGTCGGGTCATCTGGAACTGAATCAACAGGTGGCTCTCAATGGAGGCTCTCAGCAGCCCAGGGGCCCCTGGCTGGAGCCCGGAGGACGTCCCTCCTCCTCAACCCCTCCAGAGGAATCCATCTCGACTTTATTCTAAGCTCTGTCTCCTTTTGCTCTTTCCTCTGCGCTTCCTTAAACGTCCACAATGGCCTTTGGGCCGGCAGTCACTCGATATGTAGGGAGGAGAGGACGGAGGCGCCTGAAGGAGCAGGTCATTCTACTTGGGTGAGCAAATGGGAACATCTGCCACTCGAGTTTGACCTGTGTCTCCAATAAAAAAAACAGAGGAGGCGTCGTCTGAGAATATGAGCACGTTCCAGCTCAGGGCATCGGAATGCTGAGATAATGTTGTGATAAGGAGGTGAATGAATGGTACGGTGCATCTATTCTGCCTGTTCCCCTGCAGGGTAGATCAGTACTTTCCAAGGACAGTTAGCTCTAATGGGGAGGAGAGGGAGGAGGAAAGGAAGAGGAGGATGAGGAAGATTTGCGAAATAGTTGCAAGGTTAGGTAACCTTCTAAAACAGGGAGATGCTGCTGTGAATGAGGAAGCTTTTAATTTTCAATAAATATAGACAGGGAGGGCCCATTTAAATTATGAATTACAGATACAGTGATGAAGCCCTTAATTAAAAGTTTCCTTTAGAGATAATGTGGGTAACCCAAAACTAAAAGTTATATCTCTTCACTTTTAAGTTTTTTTTTTATTTACAGAAGAGTTTGGAAACCTTTGGTCCATCAAGTCTGTCTCTTAAAACTGTCTCTTAAAGGACCAATGCGTAGGATTCTGTGGCATCTAGCAGAGAGGTTGTAGACTGCAACCAGCTGAATACCACTCACCTCACCCTCCTGTGGTGACCCTGAAACTCTACTATCTAGAACCAGTGTTTGGATTGTCCATTTTGGGCAATTTTAGAAACAATGCAGTTCAACATGGTGGTCTCTGTGGAGCAAAACCCGCTCACACTGCAGACAGACAGGGCTCATTCTAAGGTAACAAAAACACAGCAAGTCTTATTTTCAGGTGATTATACCCCAGTGAAAACATACCTATGACTACCCCTCTAAATCTTGAATACAATACAGCAGTTTTCATGGTGAACAGCCAACAAGTTCAGTGTCACGTCCAAAAATCTGGGGAAAAAAAAGAATTATGTTAGCATTTTGAGACAAAGTTACTTGAAGACAGTTTTCAGTTAGATAAATCAATAATAATTTCATTCACTAAGTTGCTATTGAGTCTGCTACTGAAACTGAACTACCCCAGTGAGCACTAACTGGGATTTTAATATTGATTTCTAGTTGAAAACTGGTTGTTATTCAGTCTGAACATCTAAGACTTTTCGCCCTCTCTTCAACTGGCTAAAATGAGGCCAAAATTTTAATGTGTCACCAAGCACGATTTGTGTAACTACATGAAGATATAATTTCAATACATTTAAAGTTTCATATAAATTGCCATAAATACAGATTGGCTGCTAAACAATGAGCTGCCAGGACATGCTAATCCTAGTTCTTAATGCATGAGTAAATATTTAGGCACATCGGTTACAGCTTTGAGTATTCCAAAGGTATATGCACCAGGACATAAAATAAAAAGTGATACTTGAAAGGATAAGAAGATGGGGTGGCTGAGTGAACTGCATATAGGTCTTTCATCCACAGTACTGAGTTTGAGTCCTGTGTGTGGCTTTTTTTTCTTCTGTCTTTCATAGAAATTTCGATGTAGTTTCTTAGTGGGGGTCCAAAGTGACACTGGGCTATTATATACATGGTAGAGGATGGAAAATGTCACTGTTGCAAGTCCTGGTGAAATTAGTCTGAATGTAAATGTGCAATCAACATCTCAAATAGTCTGTGACAAAACTTTCACATTCGAGCCTATTCTGAATGTCTTGTCACCCGTGACCACTGTCGTTTTTTTAAAATGTCATTTCAATGGAAAAATGCTCACTGGGAGTGTACCACAGGTTAATAAAAAATAAATTATAAAATGCTGAAACTTCTCTTTTCACTTCTCTTCTCACACCAGTGATATAACAGTGAAAATTTCCAGTTTAGCTGGTGGTAGCATTAGCCTGGAGCCGAAGAAGCTTTGGGCTGGAGGCATCATGAACAAAGTCAAATTTGATTTAGTTTATTTTTCACAGGTTACAGTTGCATTAGCATTTTACTACAGTGAAATTTAAATGTTCTTAATTTTGTTACATACTTGAAGTAGTTCATAAAAAACATATAGCTTAGCTGAATAGACCTTTTTCACAGCCACCAAATAGTTGGATAAACATAAGTGTTACCAGTGACATTAAGGTCCTGTTCTACTGAGTGCTGCAGTCTTTCCAGTGAGCCAACATGCTGAACAACTGCACGCCGACTCGTTTTGACCTGAATGGAACTTGAATTAGTATCACTGGCAACACCTGTGTTTACTCTACCATTCCATGTCAAAATCCCTGCTGAGAAAAAAGGTCTATTGGCTGTATTAGCATTAATATTGGATTATGTTCAAAAGTAAACGCAAGCCATGGTGGCTTTGCAGCCACTTTTCCACCATTTTTCATTTTTCAGACAATTCTGTGGTTCTTTTCACCAACCATAGCTGTCAAAAGTCAGGATATTTCTGCATCTGCTACTTTGAGTTTGACCATTTTTAAACAGTCTCTTGTGAGTCTTCCAATTATTTTTGAGCAGCCTAAAGGAAATATGTCTCTTGCCTTATGTGGCAAGTGCTATTAGAAGAGAAGACACACTAACAATAAAATGTTCTCTGTTTTAAAGAATCAGTGTGTAAGATTTGGTGGCATCTAGCAGTCAGCTTGCAGATTAAAAAAAAAACAGCTTGCCTCACCCTCCTCTTCCAAGCATGTAGAAGAACATAAAGCGGCCATGAAAACTCATGAAGATGCACAAGGACATAAGTAGAGCCAGTGTTTGGTCTGTCCATCCTGGGCTACTGTAGAAATATGATTGTGCAACATGGTGACGTCCGTGGAAGAGGCCTGGCACCCTTATGAAGATATAAAGGGCTCATTTTAAGTAATTAAATGAATGAAAACATACTTATGAATATCATATTACATTTCTGCCATATTCTGCCAATAGAGCCCCCTAAATCTTACACACAGGACCTTTAAAAAGTGAAGAGGGTTCCACAAAATAGTACCTTTAATGGATATAAAAGTGTTAAAGTGACTGACAAAACAGAAATAGCTCTGAAAAGACTAACAAAATATGAAAAGTTGACCATGAAAGGCATTTCAGCCTCAACTTTGAAGGAGACGCAGATTAATCTCAGCATCAGCTGTCACAGACTGTTTCCCTTCAGCTTCCCTTCCCTTCCCTTCACCTCTTTAACTGTTTGAAATACAAATGACCACACTGAAGCCAACCACACACGGTCGGTTTACATTACAACTCAACACGGAGGTCACACATGGCCTCGAGCCTCCCAGCCTCTCACCTCAGTACACACACCAGGGCCACATTACCACCAACATTTGCTCATTACCACATACACTCATTTGTATGCATAATCTATACAAGTTACAGATGTCTAACTTGTATGTTGATTTGTGAAAATCCAGCTGCCGTGTGTGTGGCTTCCACAGTGACGGATGAAATGTATTGGCACTGTGTGGTTTCTGGCTGTTAAGGATAAGGGCTTTTCAAGGCATAAATGTATATTCATATGATGCTTATCTTTCCTTTAACTGTGAAATGTCCATGCCGAACGCAGCCCCCACAGGTAATTTGCAATTCATCCGCACAAACAGCCTGATGTAGCATGAACCTGCTCCTTAATTCCCCCTCACCATCAGCCTTATCAGGTAGCAGTAAATCTGACAAGGCTCATGGAGCTACTTTCTCATGCCAGGTCCTGAATGTAGCTGGATCAACAGGATCAGGTGTTGTTTTGGGGTGTTGGGGGTGGTTATTTGCAGGAGATGGAAACGCTGGACTATAGAGCTAATCAGACTAACAGATGAGCCAATATCCTGTTCTCACATATGCTGGCCAGGGCCACACTTGTTGCGCTATATGTGTTTGTGTGTGTGCGTGGGAACAATGGCCCTGCTGTTTGCCCGTCCACCACTGCTGCTGTAGTTGCTTTACACCTGTGCTTGGCAGCCCTTCCACCCCCCAAACACACACACACACACACATAACCCCAATCTACCCCCTCTCCCACCTCCTAGTCCTCAACCACACACCCCAATCCACTTTAGTTCTCAGTTTACATCCTGCATTAGTGTTTAGTGCTGCACTACAAAGAACAATGCATATTCAACAGGCTTACCAGGTCGGATGAAGCACATGTGGCGCCTCAGGCACGTCTAGATGTTTCATATCAAAATGGAAAAGAGACGATATCAAAGGTTTTTCTTCATTCCACTGCTTGACCACCCAATCCAACCATACTTCTCCGATCATTACCCACACCCATAACTCCATACTCGCACAGTGCAGAGTTACATTTTGCAACAGCAAAAACAGCAAACTTATTTTCCATTTTTAAGTTAGTTAATTCACTTTTCACAATTAGCTTGGGACATATTGCCACTAGTACTCAGCATTCATTTTGTATGTAGTGTTGTCCTGGCTAACGATGTCACAGTGAATGGAAGGAGATGCATCCATTCACTGAAGCAGACTGGAGTCTTTCTGGGCAAAGGGCCTCACTTTACAACAGCACAATTTTATATTTTAGAATTATTACATATATTTTATCCACGTATTTGGGTTCCACGGTATCATATTCTCTGGATAATGTCCTCCAGCTGCTTCGCTTCAGCTCTTGATTTATTTACAGAGTTTCGTGATGGATTTATAATGCTAGCTTTAGCCGCTTACTTGTTGTTAAAGTAGCTAACTGTGACTGTTAGCTGCTGTTAGGTGGCAACCTAACTGGCTCCAGCAGCGTCCTGTAACCCACATTCATGTGCTATTGGTTACTGTAAACACCAATCAATGTCTGTGACAAGTCTCTCCCTATAGCTGCTTTTTGTTACAGGCAACATGTGAACAATAGGCACTACTTGTTGCATGGGAACGTTAATAATGAAAAATTAATATGTTTGTGGGTGAAGGTAATGTTACTATAGCGTTGACTGGAAGTAAACATGTGCAGTTGGTAAAGTGGATATACATCACAGTGTTTTGCAGGTTGAGAACTGAATAGGCCTCATATGCTCTAAAAAGTACATCCATGGTAGACCTGCCCTGCCACTGCTGCTCTAACTTAGGACGAGGTGTGAGAAGCAAGACAGTGACGGGAATGTGAGGACGGCTGCGGAGGCAAGAGTGGGCGGGTGAGTGGTTAGATTTTAGGGGTTCAAAAGCTCACACAGAGCTGTGGCGTTCTGCTGCGGTTTGAGGAGGCCTTTGTGAAACTGGAGCCCCCTCAAGGCATGGGAGGGGGGCGGAGATGGGGTACGAAGGGAGGGTGCAGGGGTGTGGGACACAGCCCCGGCCAGCAGAAACCCACCTCTTTTCCCGCAGTGTCAGCGTCACAGGTGTGTGAACGACAATGCATGCGTGTGTTTGAGAGGGAGAGCCATGTCCAATCAATGACACACTGTATTGTAATCATCCATTGTGGGGACAAGGCTGGTGCTCAAAGGTAAACACCGCTGGGAATAAACTGTGAGGAAACAGGTACAACCCTCTGGCTGCAGCGCTGCATTCACTGTTAATATACAGGATGGGAGGGTTGGTGAGCAAGATGTAAAGCTCAGCGCAGCGCTTATCGTTTCCATAGTGGTTGCTCAACATTTTGCCATAGTAACAGTGCACAACAAAGAATGAAAGTAAGTCAGATAAAGCTTGACAGTGAATTCCACTCCGCACCAGTTGCTAGGTAAAGGACTTTTCTTAATTCCCCATATTCATACTGGACTCCCACACACCCACTCCCACATACCCTCCTGGGACTGAAAAACCAGATTAAACTCCTTTTTGTTCATAACTTGACCACTGTCTATCTACAGGGTTGGCAGGGTGCAACATTTTTGGGATATTTCCCATAAATTATGACGGCCTATCAGTAGGCCAGCTGTACTCTTGCATTCTGGTATTCAGGGTTGCTATTATGCTTATATGAATACATCTCTCTGCGCCTGTCACAATGATTCTGCTGCTGTATGTGGGGATGCTCAGAACAAAGCAACGTCAAGTAAAGCAGCTCCCGCTCCTTTTACCCTCCTCCTCGGGCCCATTCAACGCGGCAAACAATTCCAAATCAATATCTCCATGCAAATGATTCTGTCGCCCTGCAGGCTGCTTGATAGCCAGGTAGGCTAAACAGTAGGCAGCGTCACGGTGCATTCAAGTGCCCCCTGTAAACGCCATTTCTTTTGGATTCAAGGAGGGTGGCTGATGAGTTGGCACTTGAAAGTTACAGAGGAAGACACTATAGTGCAGGTTAAGGCTGCATTTAATTATTATTTTCATTATGAAGTAATCTGTCAATTATTTTTTGGGTTTAACATTTAATATTTAATCCGTAAAATGTTAAAAGACGGGGGGAAAGTATCACAGTTTCTCAAAGCCCAAGAAGACTAGAGATGCACTGATGCACTTTGTTTGATTTTTGGACCTATTTGGATACCTGAATTTGGATATCTGTCCATACCCTAACACGTTGCTGTCTTTATGCATCTGTGTTTCGAGACAAAAATATCTCCAAACTAAGGACATGTTGAGTCAGCCAACTGTTGCTAGCTCATCAGGTGCAGACTGTCTCATGTTACGTTACAGCAGGTTCATGCAGTGAAAGCTCTGTACGTCTAACTCACAGAATTCTGGGAGACAAAAAAAAAATTGTGGGGACTACTGGAAATCTTTATAGAAGTGTTTAGTTACTACATGATGAGTATGTGGATCAGTGGAATCAGTCCAATATGTGATAAGTGAATTACACCAGGCACCTGATACCAATACTGGATTAGTCCTGTTGCTAAATAAGACATCTTAAAATTGCTTTTCATCATGTACGCTGATAAAAAAATGAAAGAAAAGAAACAAAGTATCACATTTCAGCAACCGGAACTAGCAAATTTCTGTTTGATATATTACTTAAACAATTAGTTGATTGTGAAAACTGCTACATTTTCTATCATTGACTAATTCAAAATTTATTTCAACATTAGGCCAGGTTATATTTACACATGTTCTCTAGAATTCACAAGTATTCACTCAACTATTTATTTATTAAGTTAATCTATAAGTGTGACTCTTAAAGGTCCAGTGTGTATGATTTATGGTGATTTATTGGCAGAATATTGCACAAAATGAATATGAAATTCATTAGTATGTTTTCATTACTTTCTAATCACCTGAAAATAAGCATGTTTGTGTTTTTGTAACTTTAGAATGAGCCATGTATATCTGCAGAGGGCGCAGGTCCTCCTCCATGGAGTCTGTCATGTTGCACCGCCATGTTACAGTAGCCCGGAATGGACAAACCAAACACTGGCTCTAGATATAGCCTTTCTGGCATTGCACATGTTTTGCAGTAATACAGCGAGTTATATTTACATGCTTTCTAGGATCCCCAAATATTCACTCGAAGCTTTATTCATTAAGTTAATCTATTAGTAGTGCCTTACCCTCCCCTTCCAAGCCAATGCAACATGGTGGACTCCACTGTAGTGGACTGTACTCTCTGTATAAATAAGGTTCATAGTTAGGCAACAAAAACACAAGTCTCTTTAAAAGGTGATTATACGATAATAAAAATATGTTATATTCCATTTCTCTCATATTCTGCAAATAAAACCTCCTAAATATTACACACTTGACCTTTAATGCAGTATTTCAGTATTTCAGCCCCCCGTGGATGTACCATAGACACCAGTTAAATAAGCATTTTTTTTTATCAGTGAAGGGATCTTCGTACATTTAGTGCATGAATTAAGTATAATTTTGAGGTACTTTACTATGTTTTACTTGTGCTTATGGTCCAGAGGGAAATACACTATTTACTCCACTACTTTTATCTGGTGGCTATAGTTAATAGTTGTTTTTTATTTTAATGCGATCAATATATAAAATCTGATACAAATTAAACTATGCAATAATAAAGTAGTTCAAATCAGCTTGCCCTGCATGAATATACTGCTCATATATAAATGTAATGTAATGACAATATTTAATAATGGGACAGGAACCATTCTCTTTGCATAATGTGTACTTTTACCTTTACTGATACTATTTTGACAGCAGGGCCTTTGCTTTTCATGGCTATTTTCACACTGTTTCACTGTATTGCTACATTTACTTGAGTAAAAGTTCTAAATCCTTCCTCCACCTCTGCTTTTTATACTTCAGTTAACCCACATAGTAATTTGTTGTTTCTGCCAGTTCAAAGAAAAGCCACAGAAGCAGTGATCACTGTAGTCACCAGTTGATGATTTAGCCTACAGGTCAATAATTGACCACGTCGTCTTAGTGACAGCTCGTTATCTTGATGCTGCAGTTATTGTTTCACAAGTCCATTGAAACTCAGTGAAGAACAGCTGGTCTGGACAGTTGGTGTTGACTAATATTAGACACACATGTGGTTGGTATAATTGTTATGTTTTCATTTTTGGGCTCACTATTTGGCAAGATCCATAGTTAATAAGTAAACAATATCAACACTGCCTTTGTGTATGAATCTGGTAATCTGACGTGTTAATTTGATACACCAATGAAACTTTTTGACTATGAACATATAATCGCATGCTAATAACTTACAGTACAGTTAAATATGACCTCGCTATTTGGCAAGCAAAAGGTCACTGTTGCTCAGGTGTTGTAACAGCTTATTAATGATTTACAAACTCTTTAGAGCCCAATTTTAAACTATTTCTCATTGTGAAGTGGCACAACTTAGAAAATGCTCTTTGGAAGTAGGTAACATTCCTCGCAAATAAGATGCGATAAATTGCCAAATTTCCGACAGTCCCTGAAAGTTCCAAAAGTTTCTCAAGCGCTACCATCCCCACCCCCCCACCCCCCCTTCCACCGCCTCCACCCCCGCCCTCGAAACACACACACACACACACACACACACACACACACACACACACATTCCAGCAGCGGGCGGCGGGCGGAGTCAGTGTTTGTGAATGAGCAGCAGCAGCAGCAGAGTGTCTGCAGCGCCGCTCACCTCTCAGAGAGACCAGCCAAGCCCAGGAGCAGAGAGAGAGAGAGAGAGAGACAGGAAGGAAAAGTTTGCCAAATGGAGTTCTTTACTGGAATTAGACCTTTATTATTTTCATATGTCCTCATTAATGGTATTCTAATTACACTGCAGACTAAAGAAGGTGAGTGTCTTTTTTTTTTAAAAAAAAAGAAAATAACTTTATAAAAGTTGATTATCTTAAAATCTTGTGCGAGTGTGTTGGAGTGGAGCACGCGTGCCATGCGGGTGAAACCTCCTGCAAGAGACTTTAAACTCAGGAAACACACTTTCTCCAACTTGTGAAAGTCTTTAATATAGCCAGTGGCATTATGTGAAAACGCTTCAATTGTATAAAAATGTTTTCCGTTGAAGTTTTTGCGTATATTTGATGAATAGTCAGGTAATTGTGAGAGTTTGTAGTCTGCATGTGCGCTGCTCTAAACTTTCTAACACCAGCAGGTGAATTCTGGAGATAGTTTGTCAGTGCAGTGCGTTTCTGAAAACTTTGGATCACATTACAGTCTCATTTAGCCTGTTTTTATTTTGCCTTTTCAACTGTGCTTACAGTGTTTTTATTTTATATACATTAGTTTGTCGTTCAGATACTCAAAGTGGCCAATAAAACTACCCCATAAGATTTACACAGCCAGAGTTTTGAACAACAATTTGTAAACCAAAGAAGTCAGTTTGACGGTATTAGTTTTGTTACATTTGATTGGTTATTAAATACAGTCAGCTTTGGTGTTATTATGCACCAGATTTAAAGTCTGTAATGTGTTAATATCTGTGTATTTTAAGAAACAGAAGTCAGATGATGTCCACCAATCCTAAGTCAAAATGACTCTTTTCTTATGAGTATAAAGTAGAGCTGCAACAAGTGATTGATTAGTTGAAGTATTAAATTAATGGCCAACTCTCAGTTAATCTACCTGAGTACTTTTTAATGGAAAAAGTGTGCGAAAAATGTGAAAGTTTCCTGTTTTTTTTTTTAACTTGTGTTGAGATCTGAGATCTGTTTGACAGTTTTCCCCATTTTCAAACAACAAATTGATTAACCAAGAAAATAATAAGCAATGAAAATAATCATTAGTTGCAGTTTAGGTTTAATAATTTATTCTCATGTACTGACTGTGTTTTTGTGTCTCCACAGAGGTGCTTTTGGATATGAGGGCAACAGGAGGTGAACTGGGCTGGCTGACATGGCCTTTAGATCAGGGAGACAAGCCCGGGGTGAGTATCGCTCGCTCCAGCTTCTCCTCCAGCTTCTCCCACGTTTCCACTTGGAATTTGCCTCAAGACAAATCAGCATGGAGTAAAACGTAAAGTCAGGAAGGGCCCCGGCCGAGCACAGGAATAAATATTTGACCATTTGACTTGTGTGGTTAGCTGTAAAGCGGGTTCGGTGTGTGTATACATGTCAGGTTTCTATTAAAATCAAGCAGTTAGAGCCTAATGGCTGCTCAAGTATGGATCTGAGAGGGAGTTGTAGTGGGATAAGAGAGCATGTCTGGGCTGCACCGAGGCTCAGGCAGACAGAATAGCTCCTAGCTCTGAACTGGGAATTCTTGTGGCCTCTTGCGGTTTCAAGGCTTCAGCTCCAGAATTGTATGTTAGAGAGCAATTAACTTTTAAAGTTTGCAGCATGTGGTACCTCTTTTTAGAGGGGGAGGGGTTTTAGAAGGAGCCAATCAGTCAGAGCTACCTTTACAAGGGTGAAATGTCTACGTTTAGTGATGCGTCTAGAGAATATAGCTATGTTATTACACCCAAATGCTGTGGTTATCTCTTTGCCAGTATACAGCAGGCATGTGTGCCTCCTTCCACACTGCGGTTTCAAAGTAATTGACCAGTCAGGCTCATGCAAATTCACTGTTAAGTAGCCTCATTTCATGTGCTGATGACTCAAAGGCATGTGCAGGCACGCTGTTCTCAGTGGCTCACCCAGCTTCTTCACTGCTAAATCACTTTGACACTTTAAAAGTTTCACTTTTTGCACTAATAAGAATCAGGTGTTGTAATTTTTCGAGGGTTGTTGGAAACATGTTTTATTGTGCACGCTTTCTCATGTAACTACCATCACTTATGATAATTATTATTGTGAGTTTTAAAGGCCCCTTATAAAAAATGTTCCCCAGCTGTTTAATAGAGGTGTCGGCCCTGCTGTTCTACATCGAGTTTATATGCAGACCCACACACTCAGCCAACAAAGCACATTCCTTTAATTAATAGCACAGTGGCTACTTGCAGAGAGCAAACCACGGGCTCTGTCTCTGCGGGGGGCCAGTTGTTCCTCAACAGACGAGGTTACAGTGAAACACACTGTCAAGTTTTTAAAAAATATTTGCGGCAGCATTTGTTAGTATGCGTGCTGCAATGCTGTTTGGGGAAGAAGCCAACAGTAGCAGCAGCATGTGAAATACTGAATTGGAAACGGTTTGGTATCTCTGCAATGTCAGAAATGCTCTCTCGCAACAAATCTTGAGGTCTGCTGTGTCATTATTCTGTAACGGCTCATAAAGTGGAGTCGTGCATATTGAAGAAATGTGTTATTGCTGTGAAAGGTGGTGAAAATATTCAGGGGGAGTAATTAGCACCATGGGTTCCCTGACACATGGACTGTTTTTGTTTCGAGGTTCAGGTTGCAGTGGTTGAACCCTTGTGTGAAGTTTTATTTGTGTCTCACCCATAGCGTTGCTTCAGCTCAGTATGTTTAGGGGCTCCCCAGGGGTCTGTGTTCGTACCTCTAACCTTGTTGGTTTGTGTGGTTTTGTTTCAGTGGGAGGTTGTCCAGAGGACCCTGAACGGCTCTCAGTTTTACACCTACTCTGTCTGCAACGTTGGGGAGCGTGAGCAGGACAACTGGCTGCGCACCACTTTCATCCAGCGGCGTCCGTCGGCTTCACGGGTTTTTGTAGAACTCCAGTTTATCGTACGTGACTGCAACTCTTTCGATGGCGCCTCGTTGACCTGCAAGGAGACCTTCAACCTCTTCACATCCGAGTCGGACGCAGACGTGGGCACCACCTTCCGCAAGAGCCTATTTAAGAAAGTGGCCACCATTGCGCCGGACGAGATCACCAGCAAGAATGAACTGCGCATCAACACAGAGACGAGGGTGGTGGAGAACCTGTCCCACAAAGGCTTCTACTTGGCCTTTCAAGATATCGGAGCCTGCATCGCTCTCCTCTCCGTCAGGGTCTACTACAAAACGTGCCCGGCCACAGTGAAGAGCCTCGCATCGTTCCCTGAGACTGTGGCCGGAGGTGAGAACCAGGCGCTGAGGGAAGTGAGCGGTGAGTGCGTGGATAATGCCGTCAGTGAGGAGTTGCCTCGCATCTACTGCACAGTGGACGGAGAGTGGGTGGTACCAGTCGGACAGTGCCAGTGCAAACCAGGCTACGAAGAAGTGGAAGACGCATGTCAAGGTAAGGGCAAGCTTCTGAAACCTTTGGCATTTGTAAAGGTCTCTCAGCCCCCAGGCTCTTCGACCTGTTGGGGTGTAAACCCAGGATGCACTTCCCATGAGAGTCTGTATTTAAAGCGACCATTTGTCATGAGTCACCATTTAGCTTTATTTTAATTGCTGTGGGTTGTAAAACGGGTCCATATGGCAGGCTGTGGATATTTATCATTGGTGTTATTATCATTGTTCAGAGGAATTCTCCCCTTGGCTAACATGGCTCCTCTGCAATGGAAGGAATGCTCACTTGTGCATGTCCCGGCATCATCCCTGACCTTGAACCGATACCTATAAAATTAGGAAATGTGCTTTTGAGTTTCAGCTATGATTCTAATATGCAGCCTACAGTAGAGAAGCAGTGGAAAAGTTTGTACAAGCCTCGACCATTTGCTTTTGTTATAAAATGATACACCCCTTGTGTCATCAAAGCTGAAGTTGTGTAGTGAGAAAAGTTTTCAGTGTGAAAGGAGCTCGCACACTCAGGCTGCACCTACATGAACACTTTAGCATTTAGTTCTGAAAGAAAGAACTTCTTTTAAACCCACATGTTGCACAAAATGTTGTGCATAAATGATCTTTATCGTGTTTCATATTGATCATAGTCATGACTAGAGCCTGAACAGTATTGTAGGCCTAATATTGGCCTACACAGCTGTATCAGTGTCTGCATATATGCTACCCATTATGGAAACTTGATCTTTTTTTGCTTTATAGGCAGTTTTTTGTTTATTTGATCCTATTCGTTAATTTGAGCTTAATATATTTTGTGTTGTTTACAGTTACTTACATTGTTTATAATATTAAAAATGCCATTGAAAGATTACTGTTTCCGTCACAGCTGCAACGAGTAATCAATTTATCAATTATTTATCCATTAAAATGAATCACCAATTATTGTTATAACTGATTAATTAGTTTAAGTAATTGTTTTTGAAGAAAAAAGGTAAAAATTCTCTCATTCAAGCTTATTAAATACTCCTCTATGACAGTAAACTGAATATCTTTGTGCACAAGACATCTGAGGATGATCAAACACCGATCCACATTTTTCACCTTTTTCTGACATTTTGTGGACTAAACAATTAATCGATCAATAAAGACACTAAATGACATGTTAATTGAAAATCGGCAAAATAATAGTTAGTTGCAGCCCTAGTTTCAGTGATTTGATTTAACTTTAGGCAAAAATTTTACTGTTAAAATGTAAAATGTCTTTGTCCAAGTATTAACCACAGTTAAGTAATCACTGCAAAAATATATTTAGTATTCTATACATTATATTCTGTATAAAGAATATTGGCCAATATATCAATATTGGAATGTTTTTACTCTCTAATACTGTACTTGGCATCAGCCTCCAAAATCCAGTATCGGCTGGTCTCTAATCATGACAGACTGTGAAACCACATATTTAAAAAAGCTGTTTAATGAATGTTAAAGTCATGCTCAAACACTTCACCTTACACAACACTTCTCATAGTTTATAACTTGCAGCCTGTTGCATCAGGTGATTTCCTTCTCTCTCATTATCACCTCCTCTCTTATCTTGATATGGGCGTCCTGTGTAGTCCAACCATAACTCAGCCCTTTGACTTTGTAGTTTTGGCGTAGTTGTGCTTTAAGTCCTGCATAGAAGGCTTTTATTGTTGTGGGAAGGGCTGTCGGAGAGACAGAAAGTGATCAAAGACGCCGGGGGGCTACTGTACTGTGATGGATTAGCATCTTCAAGGCTGGTGGAGGGGGGTCTGGGGGGAGAAGGGAGGAGGTGGGAGGAAGCTTCTGAGCCTCACTGACTTTGTTCATCTCAAGCATCACAGCAAACAGAGGCCCTCCTCTCATGAGCGGGCATGTTCTCCTGTCTGTCTCTGCATCCATCTCTCCCTCGTCCTCCTCTGTGTTCGCCGAGCCTCAGCTCTGGGGTGAACGTCGTGTCTCGAGCAGAGGTGGGAAGTAATACTGTTCGTTCTTAAATAGAGTTTTCAGGTATCCCTTTTCTGACAGCTTTTTACTTTTACTTTTACTTTTAACACAAGTATCTGTTCTTTCTACTGCGTACATTTTCAAAATATGCTTGTTACTTTAGTTTTAATACATTTGAGGTAGAGCCCATTTTTTACTGGGGAAGCTGATTTTAATACTGATATTATAGAGTCAAAAAATATGGTATTGATTATTCAGTCAATATTCTGTATTCATATATATATTTAAAATCCAAAATTACATCATGGCACTGAAACAGTAAACTGTAATATTTAGAAATAATTATTAATAATGAATGACTGTGAATTTAACAAATACAAATAATTTGAGTTAAGAAAAAGGATGAAAATACAATGCTGCCAATAGAGGTAAAAAGTGAATAATAAATAAAAACAATGTGCATTACCCATATTTTGGTCTGGCTCTTAGTTTTAGGGAAAAAGCCTGCTGAGTATTTTTCTTATTTTTTTTCTTAACATCAAGATGGATTTTAACCTAAACGGATGGGGCAGTAACACATAGAAAAGTTGATTCCTTGGTGTAACTGTCAGAGCACATCACATGTGACAGACGCAACAAGATGAAAAAGACCTAACATGAAATAGAAGCAGAGAAAGTTAGCTTTTGACAGGAAGAGCTAGTGGGAAATTTTCTACGTTTATACTTTGAATACTACTTTGAAGGTGAATCAGTAGTTCTACTTTTACCAGTGTCTGTTTTTTTTCAGAAGTTTCTGTCAGGTGTGGGAGAAAAAAACTATTCTATTATGTATTATGATTCTCTCTTCTTTTTTTGCACTTCCTGAATAAGTTTTTTAAATATATAAATTACTACTGCTTCTGTTAGCTTGATGCACATTCACATGGTAATATTACCTTGGATCAATTTTACTTAACATGCCTAACATAAAATGGCATATGTGTTTTGTGGAAGTGAACTAATAGCTGCTGACTTCACTTTGCTAACTCAATCTACTACTCTGGCTTAAACAGTTCACAATGAATACAGCTACAGCAACCTGAAAGGGTCAAAACTCAAACTCAAGAATCTCAACAATAGAACTTTGGCCTAACACCTTATTTTATTCATCATTTTCTCATTGCACCAGCTTGATGAGCAGGAACAGCTAAAGTTTACTGCAAATAGTATTTGATTTGCTACTTTCATGTGCAGCATCATAATGAGTCTGCTGAAATAAAACTCAGAAAGAAAAGTGTTTTCTGGAAATATGACTCAGTAGTCCTATAGTCTAGTGTTACAAAAGCAAATTAATCACAATAAATGATAATAAGAATCGCAATACATACTCAAGTACATGATAGTATCAGATCAGGAGTTATTTGTATTGTTTCAGCTTTAGTACTGACCTCTACCTGACTTAAGATTTTATGCGCTTTTGTTACCTCTGGTCTCAAGTTGTGTATGTGAGTATAAGTACAACACAGGCTGACGTGCAGGGGCCTGTTGAGATCTGTTCCATGACAGAACACCTAAAGACTCCCATCTGCCCCGAGTACTCCTCCTCCTCATTCTTCGCTGCATTTTCTGGCACTTTTGTTTGTATACACACACACACACACACACACACACACAGGTATGAATACCCTTAATCACACTATGGAACACACACCTTGGCCTACAGTTGTAAATCCACATGCAGCCTGCCTGTAATAGATTCGCTTTCCCACTTAGTTTCCCTCCCATCGGCAACGGAGCGATAAAAGCGATGAAGTTTTCTGTCAGTACATCATTTTTAGCTGCGGGAAAGTGCCAGGTAAGATGATTAGGGAGGAGGCGGAGGAGGAGAGGCAGGAAGGAATGAAAGAGAAGTCATACAAAAGCGGTGGAGGGGTTGTGTTTAGTGGAGGGGTGTGATTTTAAAACAGAGAGAGGTGAGGATTGGAATGCAAAGGTAGGAGAACAATGAAGCGCTGTGTTTTCTCCGCGAGGCCGGAGGAGCCCATCTCCACCTCCGCCTCCTCTTTCTCTTTCCCCCGCTTTGGTTGGTGCATTCCTGATCAGTTTGCCGAAGAGGAGCCTCTCCCAACATTACTCCAGACCTGTGGAATTCCCAGAGGGGAGCAGCTCCGGGTCAGGCCCTCACATAAAAATGACCAAACAAAGAAAACCCCCCTGAAAAAAACCACGAGATGAAGTCAAATGAGAGGTCGGAAGACGCATGAGGGCAGTTGTAGATGAAGGTGGAAATGAATCACAGGGTAGCAGCATGCAGGGCCAAGATGAATGGTTCGAAGGGCTTTAAGTGGAATCTCGTACAGACACACAGTTAATCATTCTCCCCACTTCTTTCCTGTACGGCGTGCTGCTCCGAGAGAAACCACAAAAACTCCAATTGTGGTGTTTTTTTCTTACTTAGGTTGAAAGTTTCCATGTTCACTGATGAGTTCACTCACATTTATGACTACTCGGCCTTGTGGGACCCGTTAAAGCAAAAATTTGTGACTTTATCTGGTTTCTGTCTCCGTCTCCTCATAGGCACTTTATTACTGATGTGGTGTCTTTGGCTCAGAGATCGCTCGTCCGTCAAACTGTGTTTCTCTTTTTTCCCTTAAAACTCCCTGTCGAGGTTTCCGTAGGTGGCGTGTGGCGCTCTTCTCTTGGTGGCCGTCATCGCTCATCTTAAGTACAGAGTAAGTCTCTCTCGGACAAACAAACTCTAAAGATAAAACGCATCACTTCCTGTGCCGCGGAAAACCTACCACAGCGAGTGCAAAAGCATTTATTAACTGGTTGTAAATCATATCAGTCAGCAGCAGTCAGGCACAAAACTGGCTTTGTGTTTTTGATGAGAGTAGACTGCTATAAAAGAGAAATATTTTGGCCCTCCAAAGACATGATGCATGGTTTATAAAATGCATTAGAAACAGAGTGAGCACAGTGGAAGCTGCTCTCAGAATTTATATGTATTTACCGCAATCCTCACAAGGCCGATGAAGGCCTGATGAAGATCGTCTTTGTGTGTTTAATCAATATAATTACTTTCTTTATTATAGTCTGCTGTCTGTTTGCTTCTCTTCTCCTCTTGTGCTGCTTTACCAGCTTATGTAGCTATACAGCTTTTTATTATTATTATTTTAATAATAATAAAATGAAAATATTTCTGTGGTGAAAATAGCATTGAAATCTAGTACTTTGGTTAAAAAATAACAACAACTCAATATTAGCAAAAACCAAGATTTTATGAGTATTTCAGTGTTGCTGCTACTTTGTATACGTACTCCAGGACATATATTTTCTATATTTTTAGTTTGCTTTACTTTTTGGATTTAGATTATTAATACAATAATGATATATTATTATGGATTAAGATGTCCAACAGTATTTTAAATTAGACCCACATTTACCAGCTGCAACATCAACATGATAAAAACATTGCTAAATTAATACAAATAACCCAATAAAGTCTGAAATGGGCCATTCTGCATAGTGATGCTAATATTTTTGTACTTTTACTTAAGTGGGATTTTGAATGCAGGATTTTTTACTTGTAATAGAGTATTTTACATATATTTTACATATAAGCAGCATTTTAATGTTTTCAGTTTTTTTTCAAAGGCATCACATTTTTTAAATGTAGTATGTATTCTATATGAAAACCCATAATCTGAATAGTGACTGTATTTGTAAGTACAATGTTTACTGAAATGTAGTACTAATGTAGTTAAGCACAGTACTTGAATAAATGTAATTTAAAAACATATTCAGCAAATTAAAAACAATTTAAAGATGTGTTGGAGGCAGCTTTCAGTGCGTGGCACCTGCTTTAAATCAGAATCTCATGCTTAAAATCTCCTTAGTGAGAAAATAAACATTCTTATTTTAACATTCTGGAAAAAAATCTCAACTCTTTTTGCAATTAAGTGGTTGGCTCTTAACTCGACAGCAGCGCTGCGGGTTTCCACTTGTGACTCACTGTTGACACTGTCAGAGTTTTCCTTCGTTCCCTATCACGCCCTTCCTTACCCATAATCCTCCCTGGCACAATAGAACAGCATACCGTGTGTCACCCCACAAAGGCCCACGGGCTGCCCCGGCTGGTCCTCGGGATTGTGTTTAACCGTCCAGGTCCACACCTCAGCGGCGGCTCTAAAGCCTCTACAAATAAGGCTTAATCCGTCATCATGGTTTCCACAGGGCTGTTTTTAAAAAGGGAGACACAATGTGGAACATGTGGACCGCTGAGGGCAAGTTTGGTGTCTTGGTGAAAATGGCGTCTCGGTGGAACAACTGTCCACCGAGTTCCAGTAAAGTTATTACTCCTCTCGCCAGCGAGGTTCCAGTAAACTATTTTCTCCCTCTCTGTCTCCCCCCTCCCTCCCTCTGCGTCCGTGTCTCTAAACTCATCCTCAGCTGATGTAACAAACGGTTGGTGACTAAGTTGTAGTTGTGTGACTCTGCGCTGTGGTGAGTGATTTGTATGGGTAGTAATTGACTTGGGTGTGTTTGTGCTTTTTAAGCGAAGTAACTACTGGTTCTGCGTGCTTTTTAGCCTTTGTGCCGTCTCTTTTTGCCGTCCTCTACCTCTCTCCCCACATCCTGCTTGTCCCTGAAGAGTCCTTCTATTTTAGTCTCAATTTTCCGCTTCTCGTCTCGGATTTATTTGATCGTTTCTTATCTCAACACATTCCCATCGTCATTTTTACAGTTTTTAATGCAGTTTACTTAAGAGACATAGACTGTTGCGCAAGCTGTCCCAACTATAACAAACTGACAAACAAAAAGTGTTTGTTGTGTTCTTGTTGTCCGTGAAATCACAGACGACTGTTATTTTTGGCTTGTGTGCAGGTCATGAATATGACACCAGCAGAGTTTAAACATCCCGTTTCACACGGCCCTGATGGGACTATTTAGACTGTATACAGCTCTCCTCTTTCTTGCTGGTAAATACATTTGTACATGAGTGACTCGTAAAGATAAATAGAGGCGAAATGTGAACAATGCTGCCAATCGGAGAGTTTTCAGTAGAGAGGGAGAGAAAAACAACTGGCTCTATTCACATAATGGTTAAAGCCTAAACATTTAGTGATGGTGAAGTGTAAACTTCATCTGTCAGTTTGTTTTTGTCTGCGTCTGTCTTTATGATGGAAGTTGGGATTTGGAATGCTGATTGTTCACTTGGAAAGACATCCCTGCAGAAAGTGAGAGATCAAGTTTTTCATGGCCAATAGTCTGTAAATCTGCTCGTACCTGGAGCCAACTGGTTCGTCATAATCACCTCAAACCTTTTAAGACCAAAGTCTTGTGCAATTTCATCTTATCTGATGGGGAGTATACACAGAGACATGAGCACAGCACCACCACACCTCAGGATCTCAGGGGTTTGATTTAGTTGGCTTACAGCGGATTTCACATAATGAAATCATCTCAATCCTGCAGGATAATCCCCACATTGAAATTTTCTGCTCTGCCGAACATCCTCGGCTCTTGATCCCTGTAGCCGGTCTCACCAATGAAAAAAAAGTTGGAAGTCTTCGACTTATCGGACAGCGCTGCTCATTTAGATGCACAGTCTGGGTAGAACCTCTCTTTTTCTTCCTCGGCTCTTGAAAGCCACCGTGATTACTTTGAATCTGTGGATGCCTCAGATCTCGTGCCAAGGTAACGTCTGCCTAGCGGGCTCAACTTGAGGGAGTTGGTTAGATAATGGGGGGACTCTGAAGGCACTTTCAAGTGGTGTCATGCACCGTCTTGTTGGGCCACGTTTGGAGTGAATAGAACACACTGGCAATTACTGTGCAGGAGATGACAGGAAATGTAGCAAAGAGGAGATCTGGTGGCCCCCATGACTCTTTAATGTGGATTAGAGTAAATCGTACTGTTGCGGTTTAAAGGTGTGATCAGTGTAACGGCTGAACCTTTGAGGTGTCAGAAAGCATCAACTATTAAATCATATATGTAACCTTCGATATACTATGCACTCATAAGTTATCTCAGGGCATTTTTCTTATAGACCCAACAATTCCCACCATGAACAAGCACTAAGGTGACAGTGGTGATCTTTAATCATCGCTCTTTATAAGATAATATTGTCATTTAAAGTCCATATGGTGAACATTAGGAGCAACCTTAGCTCATTTAATCATCCAACAAGATATGCATTCATTTTGAGTTTTGTTTCTGGTCACCTGATGATCACAAGTCCAATATTCACTCTTCTTTCCACCCTGATTTGCCTCTGCCAAAAATATCTGGGTATCTCTGAGCTAGCTAGACGTTGTACTTAAAAATGACTAGACCTATATTATATATTTAAACTTGCATACTTAAATTATCCCACTGTTTCCAACAATGTTTGAATCTAGTAGTGGTGATGATCAAACTATACCTTTTGTTATCATTTTGAAGTCTTGTGACAAAAATTACACACTGTGCATTTGAAAGAGGCAAACAATTTGTTGCTAACTGACCCTCCCTAATTCCAGCCACTTTTTATCTGTGCTTCAATAACATTTCTAACTAGCTAGCTAATCTACATCAATCAGTACCTAGCTAGTTAGCTAGTGTTGGTTTTCTTTTCAACATAGACAAGCCGAGTACATAGTATATTGAACTACAGGAAACAGGAAAGGAGAAAGTTGGCGAGGTTTAGTAAGGTACCAAGCATGCTCAACTATTATTGAGTGAAAAGGAGCGGGACTCAAGAATGGTCGAATGTGTTGGTTCGTTTCTACAAGCAAGACCTTTAAAATTAGACAGAATTTGTTATTGTATGAAAATATTGTTAGTGCAGCTTTAACCTGGCGCTGGTTTCTTCAGTTTTTAAGCAAAATGTAACAATTTAGTTTTTTTTACAATGAAAAAAACAACCACTGGATTGTGCTTAAATGCAGTCTGCTAATTTAGTTTCTAAATGTCCACCATTAGTCAATTAACTGAGCCTCAGCAGTTCTTGGTTCTTTGGCGTGTGTGTTGTGGTGGGGAAGTTGGGACATATTTCCTCTTGGTGACATTCCTGAGCCTGGAGGCTGTGTGTGTGTGTGTGTGTGTGTGTGTGTGTGTGTGTGTGTGTGTGTGTGTATGTGTATGTGTGTGTGTTGTGTTGGGGGAGTCCACGGCAATGTGAAGCACATTGTATTGTACTGCTGGTGTGTGAGGTCAGCACTTTCCTTCCCCCTATGTCAGTCAGTCATTCCCCCCACAGCACAACACACCAGCCACCCACCCTTCACCGCTAACAGGACAAGCTCGCAGCGGAAACCGGAGGTCACCTAATCCCTCGGTGACTCCCCGACCCGTTGGCTCAGGGCTTTCCATTGTCGCTGGGCGCTGGGCGGCCTCGCTCAGCCGCTTTCTATTTTGTTGTCCTGCCTGATAAGTGATTTGGTTTATTGGTGCATTTGGTCCCATTTTGGCCTCTTCCACTGACCAGGAAGCAGACGGCTGTCGGCATGCAGAGTGCGACATGTTGGCTTGGGATAGTGCTGTTAACTGGTGTTGTGTTTGCCACCTGGCTGTCTGGATTTGACCATGGAGAAATGAGGCCAAATGACCATGACTGTGGTCCTACTAAGGCCTCTGGAAGCTGTGACTCTTATGTGAGCCAAGATTGTTTTCCCCAAAGCTTAACTTTAGACCATGTTGAGTATGTTTTGTGCCTCCCTGTCTCCTCTTTTCACTCCCTCCTGTCGATGAGCCTGAGTGGACAGACGGAGCGAGAGGAGAAAGGGGATCAGGGAATTTATTGTGTTTGTTAACAACCCCAGATGAAAGCCTGACTGCAATTGTAAAACAGATGTAATGCCCTTACAGCTGCTCCATTGGTCAGCTAATCCTTCTGACTAATGGCCGCCCCCCTCCCACACGCACACACTTCCATCAGCCCCCACACCTTTACTACCCTCTGCTCTCCCCCCTCCTCCCCCGCCTCTACCTCAGTGACCCCTGGCTCACGTTACCGGCTCACCTCCCCCATCAGAGACCCTCATTGTTCCCCCACAATCCAACTCCCCCAAAATGCTAATGACATGTTGTCACTCTGCATACAAACAAAATGACATGACATATTGCAATTACGGGTCTGAGCAACTCGGGAATGAAAATAGGGGGGTAGGGAGGGGAAGCGAAGTCGATGCTGAGACAGAGACAAGGCGAAGAAGACTCACGTGGCTCCAGATATACACTCAACAAAACTATAAACTCTTTTATGTATATATATATACATACATATATAAATTTAAGTTTTTTTCCTAGGGCGAAAAGTCATGACATATTTATTATCTGTAGCTCTATGTGAAATAGTCATAGTTCAGTGCCAATTAAATGTCTTTTTCAAGATCAAACTTAACTGAGTTTAGAGTGACCTTTTATTGTGTCCTTTCCAAGCTACATCTGTACAATAAGCATAATATTGATGTACTGTTACTGATGTATTTTATTTTGAAGGTTTTATGTGTCTTACAAAAAAGCGAACATTACATGTCATCATGCTGAACACTAGTCACTTTGTGGCATTTTGTAAAGAAAGTTTTTTTTTTTTTTTTTTTTTTTTTTAAGTCTAGAAAGGAACTTCAGATGTGCAAAAAAAGAGTCACTTAGTGGCTGTGATGTGTAGTCATGTGAATGTATTTTAGCATGTTTCTAGCCTTACATTAGCTTTTTACTTCTGGTGAGTGCATTTATGCTTAAAAAATCCTGAACTTCGCCGCAGAGTTTATTTTCTCCACTAATCCAGAATGGAAAAATCCCATTGGCTTTCTGTGAAGGGAACCAGAGCGAAGTTAACTTCTAGGTTGGCCTACAAAAATACAAAAATTCAGCATCTCTTTATGCCACACCTGTCAGATTGATGGATTATCTTGGCAAAAGAGAAGTGCTCAACAACACAAATAATAAATTTGTGAACAAAATTTGAGAGAAATGAACCTGTTGTGTGCAGAGAAGAAGATGTTCTACTTCAACTCATGTAAAATGGGAGCAAAAACAAAAGTGTGGTGTTTATGTTTTTGTTGAGTGTATTTGGGGAGCTGGCTTGATAGAGATCTAGACCTTGTATTTATTTCTTATGGCTTTATTTGTCCAAGATGTTTTTTTGTCCACTGGCCATACTTCTGAATTTAACCTCCCTCCTCTTGAGACAAGCCACGGTCTGCTGCTGCAACTTTTTCGCCCTCCTCCTCCTCCTCCTCCTCCTCCTCTTCCTCCTCCTCCTCCTCCTCCTCTTCCTCCTCCTCCTCCTCCTCCTCCTCGCTGCAAGCATGTGTTTGTTTTACTTGGCCACTGACTCCCTGTAAGCCATACACAGTTTAACTCACAACTACCCTGAGGCAGACATGACCTTTCTGCCTTTTTTAAAGCCCAGCGCCGGACTCAATTGTGGGGCCCCCCTACCACTTACTCCACCAGTCCTGAGGGTGATTCCTGTTGTCAAGCCACCATGTTACCCCATTCATCCATCTATCCGACCATGCATTCATCACTGTCACCATCTCATCCATCTTAACTTCTGCCGACAAACCCAAGGGGGGACCCTTTGGGTGGTTGGGGGGGAGGAGAGGGTTCCCACTCCAGAGCCACTCGGGCTCCCAGAATGTAACAGGCCCCTGCACTCACTCTCAATAAACAAACACAGAGCCACTCAAGGCACACAGGGCCTCTCAAATGACAAACAGTCTCTTGCTCTGTAGCAATAGGGAGGGAAAAAATGGCTGCTCTAACATTGTCAGATGTTTCAACTCAGAAGAGGCTGAGAGACTTTTGTTTACGTGTTCAGCTCAGGAGCCCCCCCCTCCCCCATTGGTTTAAAGCCTGCGTTCATGTCGGGTCAACACATTTCAGTTTCCTTTACAGTTATTATTCTGTCTCTGGACTCTGGTCGTCTCAGTGCTGGTTCTTCATTTGGTCACGCTCCCCTGTGTTTCCATGCTTTGATTGGCTGCTTTAGGAAGGAAGGCTGCATCAGCCTCACACTTCCTGCTTCCTGTTGTGTCCAGCAACAATCCAAGCAAGTCCCCCTCCACCTTCTCCATGGAACCAAGAGGTTTCCTTTCACCGGACTTCGCTCTTTTGTCGAGGAATCCTCTCATTAAATACCTCAGAGGAGAGGCATTTACTGTCATTGTGACTCATAATTTGGAAATACACAAACTCCTTCACCTTTGTGACGGAGAACTGAGGCTGAAACTGAAGCTGCAGAGAAGGCGCTCTGCTACAGGCCTCCTGTTGGGTGGTGTGCGCTGGAATGCATCTTGATTATAGAGGCGGCTCACAGTCTAAGGCCATCATCTCCGCAGACCTGACCACGATGCATTGCAGCCTGCACTGTTGCGCCAAAAAGAGGCTAGTCCTCCTCTATTCAGTTGCCATGTGGCATTTCGGCTATTCCCATCTGCAATGCTTGTGTGTGTGTGTATGTTTTTTCTTTCAGCACTTGAATGGCATGGCATTCTCCTTGCCTGCTGGTCAGTGGTGAATAGCAATGTTAATGGGTTAGCTGGGAGCCTTTTTAGTGAGGACTGGGAGGAGAGAAAGGAGGGGAGGAAGGAATTCGGGGATTACGAGGAGGAGAGGTAGGGGTATGAATTGGGGTTTGAGGCAGCAGCTGTTCCCCCTTCTCAATGCAAGAGTTCACCCTGGCCTGTCTCTTTTCTTTCTCCCCTCTTTTCTTCAGTCCCCAGCAGGATACAGTATTCCTCTTTTTCTCTCTGGAACCTTCTGTTCCTTCGTAGCACCTCTCCTCCTCCTCTGCCTCGCCCTACCTCTGCCTCGGTCGCGTTAATGAGTAGCAGCGGCTGTTGGCGAAACAGCTGGCCGAGGCAAGAGAGGAGATGCTGTCTTGAGGGGAGGATTGAGTAGCAGGCGAGCCCATTGGACAAACTTACAAATTCTTCTCATGCTGAGTATGTTTCTTTCCACCATTGTTGTCATGCTCTTCAGTTAAAACACACCTCTTCACAGCGGCTCCGCCGCAGCTTGGTGAACCGCACTAGAAAAAGCTGAATGGAGCCGAAGAGAAGCTCATGGTCAATCGAGTAAATCCCCTTGATATAACTTAAATGGAGCGGGAGCCGTGTGCTTTCCGTCTTGTGTGTGTGGTCACTTGTGGCTTCCAAATGAACCTCGTTCAAGTGAACCACAGTGAAAGGCAGCCATAGAGGGAGACGGTATCTCTGAGTGAATCTGATATTGTCTTTGTCCTTGGCTCCGCTTTTCAACTCGCCTCTGTTGGAATCTGACATCGAAACTCTGTGTTTGCCTTTGAATTAATTTCATTGCTTGGGCCGCCCTGGTCACTGGCATGAACCTTAATATCTTGCACATGCTTCATTTGAATTGGCTATCATGTCCTCTTCCCACCTTATCTGATCTGTCTCATTTCCATTCTTTCTTTTTTTCTTCTGTTCTGTTGGCCAACATACAGAACTCGAAATTGAAGATGTCCTGTGTCTTTGGACACAAAGATACACTATTTGGGACAATTTCAAACCTTATTACTGTAAATATTATTATGTTAATGCATCATGGAATTTCATTTTATTTGTTAGGTGTTCAAATTTGAAAAACGTGACATATGTAAATGAACCAGGGCATTCAAGACTACTGCATTATAATAGTCATCTCTGTGACTAGTCAGCCAATCAACTAGTAGCTGACTGGTTGACTAGTCACAGGAGACAATAATGTGTTACCTAATGTAGGTGAGACTGTTTACAAATGAGTCACAATCTTTTTTGATTCTGTGACAAGCGTTTGATGCCGCAGGATGTTGAAGTTTATTTGTTTTGAGGTCTAACATGACCATACCGTGACAGTAAAAGCATTTTAATTGTTTTCAGAAGAGAATACCTTGGAATTTTTTGTGACATTTGATCCAGTTGGACTAAACCCCCAGCAAGCTTGTCTGAGCTGGAGATGTACAAGATGGTGTAACTGCAGTATCTTGCAGGGACAGTAGGAGTCTTTCCTTCTCTGAATACCTTAAATATTAAAAAATTAAAACCACAGATGAACTATTTGTCATCAATGATGCACAGTGCCAACTAGTGGTTTTGAAAGTTGACTAGCCTGTGAAACCGCTACTGTATACCAATCAGATACAGCAGTGATACGTTAATTGATCACACAGCTAGAAATAAAAACTCAGCCAATGAATAAAAGAATAATTGAAACTTATTGTGGCTAATCTTCAAGGTTGATTTCAGTGTTTTATTCACATGCAAGTGCAGGGAACAACTAGCAAAACTTCCATGGTGGACCAGAGCGAGTCAATGAAGTGATACAAATCGCTGAAACAAAGTTATTCAACAATATTTTGATGTGTGATGGCTGGGACACTTGAAAGTAGAATTAAGGACACTGAGGAAAAAGCCGTCATGTTGACTCTCATTTGCATTGTCAACATCTTATGACATCTGTCATGAGCTATTTAAACGCTCCAGGCAAATGACTTGGAAGGAAGGAAGGAAATGTGTACGAATGTTTATATATGTGTGTGTGTGTGTGAGTGTGTGTGTGTGTGTGTGTGTGTGTGTGTGTGGCTGAATTGACTTGGCAGAAGGACGTGAACAGGTGACAGGCAGCGGACATAATCCCTCTTCTGATGTCAGATTTACCCATGTGTCCAAGGGTGTGCTTTGCATACATGTACGTGTATTTTGTGCATACATACGGTTGTGGGTGCATGTGTTCATTGCATACACCGACATGTGTGTGTGTGTGTGTGTGTGTGTGTGTGTGTGTGTGCGTGTGGATGAATGTGTGATGGTGTGAGGACATGAGCAGCAGCAGCCGTTGGAATGCTCTTGCAGAGTTAAAGAGGGGGGGGGGCATCTCATTTTCACTCTCCTTTATGGCGCGCTCTCTCCGCAATTTCACACCATATTAAGTTCGTATTTCACCACCGCTACGCACAGCTGGACCCTCTACCTGTATCTCTTTATTCAGAGTTGGACGTGTGAAATTAGGTGTCATCTTATCTCAGCGATACAGTTTCAAAAAGTCTGCATGTGGGTGTGAGACAGAAAAAGTACAATAAACTGTTGAGTGCAAACGGATGCTTCATTTCTATTTCTTGGCCCTTTCCTTAGTGTTGATGCTTTGATTTCTGACTGACTTGCTGTTGAAGAATGCGGCATGACTGGTTATGTTTGTTGAAAGAGAGGTGGTAAGAAAGCAGCATCAGAGGGGGGTTGAGACAGTAATGAGTAGGAGTGCCGGCTAGGCAGGGAGTCTGCGTTTTTGTTTCAGGGTTGGGCCCAGGGGAGCAGCGTCTCAGCTGGAATGGACAGAGTCTTAATATGTAGAGTCAACATTGTGCAGAGCCTTGCCTATGTTTTCACTTCAATATCTCTGTCTTGGTATGTCCCAATCTGACCTTTAGCCTTGACATAATAACGTGTCCACTCGACCCCGCTGTGCTGCATGCCAGGTGAAAAGTTCACAGCATTACTGATCTTCAACAAGGCCTGAATGATGTGGAGGAACTGGCTATGCATAGTGTCATCGTGATGTTGCCTGGAGTCACTGTTGTTCTTGTTCACCTGCTCATGCAAATGTCTGCTTGTGTTTGCAGAGTGTCAGCCCGGCTTCTTCAAAGCAGCAGCGTCCAGTGGCAAGTGTGAGCCGTGTCCGGCCAACACCCAGAGGCAGGACTCTGGAGCTTTGGTTTGTCCCTGCATGGATGACTTCTACCGGGCCCCAACCGACCCCCCTACTGGGCCCTGCTCAGGTAACAAGTCCCTTTGATCTCTAATGAGAACCTTACAGTAAAAAAATGTGGAAATATTAGCTTTCAGCTACCAAGCAGTGTTCGTTAATGATATTTTGAGTATTTTTGTGTTGCTGTTCGGTTATATTGTCCTGACAATCTGGGCAGAGTTACTAAAACACAGCTGCCTGTATGACAACAATAAAACACTCATAGCCTACAGTACATCATGTCCCAACATGCATCTAATGAACCTCCTACCTTCTCAAAATACATACCTACATACAAGCCATTAAAGTACACAGGCTTTTCAGATCACATTCATTCACCCAACCGATGTTCTCTTTAGTTTACTCTTTAAGATGGCAGAGAATTTGACCATGGGGAATTTGTTCAATACATTCATCGCAAGACTCTCGAAGACACGTAGACTGTGTCTGTCCCCTGTCTGAAATTCAGTCTCCTCTGATGACAGGTGCAGAAGACAGTAGTTTTTGTAGTGGTGGAAATTCAGTAAAATTGGAATGGTAACAGGTTGCTAATTTGAAACTCAGTACTTAAGTTGCAAAACTAACATGTTGTGTTGCTCATTACAACAAAAGAGCATTCTAGTCCCCCAACACTGCTACATTAATTTCTATGTGTGACTTTCTTATGGTGAACACAAAAAGTGACGTTTGCTTTAATCCTGCAGGATGTTCATGGATTAGATAATATTTCTTTATTGTTCCCTGCACATATTAGTATGTGGTTTTTAAAGCACTGTGATTTCTGATGTCATAATGGACACATGATTTTGAATCTCACATCTAAGATACAGTTTCAAGTATCATAATCCTGAATTTTAAAACATCCTTTTAAATCCAAAACTGTGTTTAGACTTTCTGCTGTTACTGTCAGGTCAGAAAGGAGTCCTCTGTGGCTTTCTTCTTCCCTGTTTCTATCTAACATCTCGTATCCTTTCCCGACCTCTGTTCATCAGGCCTCCCCTCTGCCCCACGAGACCTTGTTGCCACCACGGCCGGAGGAAAACTCCTCCTCTCCTGGAGCCCGCCTGAAGACACTGGAGGTCGCAGTGACATCACCTACAGTGTTGAATGCCAGCGCTGCGAGGGGATTGTGTGCCAGTCCTGCGGAGAGAAAATCCGCTATGAGCCGGCCAACACGGGCCTGACAGACACCAAGGTTACAGTGAGCGAGCTGGACGCTCACCTCAACTACACATTCACCGTGGAAGCACATAGCGGCGTGTCGCTGTCCACGGGTCAGGCGACGCCAAGGGCTAACAGACCACCATCCACCAGCGCTCTGACTACATCTCTGCTCTACACAGGTGAGTGCTGCTGATATGAGGCAGAGCAGTGATGCTATCTGTGCTGCAGTAATGACAAATGATATCTGTGAGGCAGCAACAGCTCTGCAAGTTGAATTGTGCTGCGGGAGAGAGATGAACTCTGAGATTATTAGTAGGGAGTACAGCCATATATTTCTTATTTTTTGAGATTTTTACATCCCAACGATTCTGAAGTATTTTGTACCTTCTGTCCTCAGCTCCCCCCAAGATTACCACAATGAGACTTGTTGAGAGGACTTCCTCAAGCTTGTCCCTTTCCTGGGATGTATCCCCGCGACAGCGTGTTCAAGCCCGGCCCATCCGCTATGAACTTACCTACCGCAAGAAGGTGCAGCACTCTTGTTGTTGTCACTAATATGTGCTGAAATTGTTAATTTTATGTATTATTCAACATTTACCACTGTAAAAAAATAAAATCATGTATGGCAGATCAATTCTCCTGTCAGTGCCCCTGACCAAGGCTCTGGCTCACAACTGGAGTTGGCTTCTCATTACTCCCAGTGCTTAGGATTCTTCCTTTCTTGCAGGATGATAACCTGGATGTGACCACCTACATTATACTTATACTGGAGAAGAACTCAGTACAGATCAATGACCTCGCCCCGGGCACAGCCTACCTGTTCAGGGTGCAGGCCCTCAGCAGCGACGGCAGCCCGGGAGGCTCCAGCATGGAGGAACAGTTTGAGACCTTGCAAGGTACAGAGGCGAGCCACTGTGGAGATGTTTTCACATGCTTTCTTCAAGAATATCTCTTGATATTTTCTTTACTTGCCTTTTCCAGAACGCCTCACTCAAAACAACACAGCGGTCATCTTCGGCGCAGCGGTCGGAGGAGCAGCCATGTTGTTCATAGTGGCTGTGGTCCTGTTCCTACGCAGACGGTCAGTAACCACCCCCTCCTCTCTGCTGCTCTCCCTGTCTGTCTGTCTGTCCTGTTAATCAGTCAGTCCTTCAGTGGCTTCCTCTCTCATTCTTTCGCCTTTCCTTTGTGGGGCCTCCAAATGGCCTTTGCATTCACTCTGTCCTCACCTCTCTCTTTCTCTCTTCCTTTAGCCAACTTTCTCTTTCTCTTTATCTGGATCTGTGTCCCAGCACTCACTGGGGAAGAATTTGCGTTGAATACGCCTTGTCATTGCTCAATGGTTATATTCTAGTGAGTGTTGGGGGCCTTTGAAAGGAAATTGGTCCGGGGTGGTACATTGTTGGTGATAAGAGGCGCTTGGTTCCCTCTGTACCAGACCGCAGGCGCTTTGTAAAGGTGACCTGTGCCTCTACTGTAGCAGACTGTAGCCCGTCTGTCCACCTCCCTCCCGCCTGCTTGTCTGTCTTTCAGTCTTTAAATCGGCTTGGCAAACACAGTCTATCGTCAGCTTTTATCAAAAGGCCGCAACTGTGTGAATGGACGCAGTGCACCAGTGTCGGTATCCTTTTGAAAGCTTTAGAACGTCCTGAAAAATGGCTACAAAGGTTGCTATGTGCTATTGATATTAAAGCAGGGAAATTATATAAAGACAAAAGTCCATTTGTTCTTAATGAGTGGGATATTAATTTGCAGATTTTATCTTTTTATTCAGGAAAAGGAACTCTCACACCAGACAAGGACCAGAGGACACGTATTTCTCCAGCTCAGGTAGAGAAAAAAATCTCTCATCTCTTTATTTATCTTTATTTAATTTAATTTTTATTAATTTCTTAACATGTAACCATTTTCTTTCTTTTTCTCATAGAGCAATTGAAGCCTCTGAAGACTTACGTGGATCCACATACATATGAGGACCCCAACACAGCCGTCCTGAAGTTTGCCACTGAAATCCACCCGAGCCACATAACCAAACAGAAAGTCATTGGAGCTGGTGAGTGACAGCTCTGCTGAGACAATCTGCTGAGGGGCTTAACTCCAAGATGTTGAAAGATTTTTCCAATCCCCAAATTCGCTGTTTATATTGTGCATTTTCCACAGCTTAACAGGCTGAGTGACAGTGGTTACTTTAGTGAGATTAGCATCTATCTGGCTGAGTTCTCACACAACAAGTTGAGACATTTTTGTTGTGTGGCAACTCTTGGCTGGGATCTACATGTTTTGGCTCACATTGACGCGAACAATTACACAAAGAGAGTGTTGCAGGAACGTTTTTTTTGGAAGGATATCAGAGCACCTTCCCCAGCCCTGCCCAGATCTTTCATACATGATGCGTTTATTCGAGTGCAACCACCTTTACCCTTTGAACCGACAGGCTTTTTTCAATATACACCCCCACCCTGGTTCCCACGACCATGCCCCACCCCCCCTTTTCTCCTCATGTGACAGCTGATTCCCATGCTTCCACACCAGAGGCTATCCACCAGTTTTACAACACACACTCTCTCAACACCCAGCCAGAACACACCTTTGCAAGATAGCCTCAGGCAAAACAGCCATAGACACTTCCTTGTTTTCACTCTGCTGCAGTGCAAACCCCCTGCAGCTAGAAATGTGAGAAAACATATCAAAAGCATAAACATCTGATATACTTTTTCTAAATTTAACATCCCATTGATGCTGTGTTCCTGCAGGGGAGTTTGGTGAGGTGTACCGTGGTATTCTGAAGGTGCCGGGGAGGAAAGAGGTGGCAGTGGCAATCAAGACATTGAAGCCGGGCTACACAGAGAAACAGAGGCAGGACTTTCTGAGCGAGGCCTCCATCATGGGCCAGTTCTCCCACCAGAACATCATTCGTCTGGAGGGGGTGGTCACCAAATGTAAGGATTTCTGTGAGTTTTGGTTCCTTTTTTTTAATCTTTGATCACTTTTTTTTTTAACCTTTTTTGGGCCTGTTCAGACACATAATTTGTTCTTTTTTTGTGTGTATGCAGTCAAACATGCCATGATCGTAACTGAATACATGGAGAATGGAGCACTGGACAGGTACCTCAGGGTAAGTCTACCACATATCATTTTTGGTAGTGGAAAATGTCTCTGTAACACTTTATTTTCATTGTCATTGTCATTACACTGTCATAACCTGTCATTACACCTGTCATGACCATGAAGGAGTCTATATGAATGGTTATGTTGTCATTAAGTCAGTTATGTCATATTAATTCAAAGTTGTCAGTGTTTTAGATAACTTTGTTATGGCAGCTTGACATTAACCAAGACAGAATGTTGTTGCTATGGTGACTTGAAATGATAATTTAATTTGAAGAAACTGTTGTTGAAGTTGAAGTTATTCTTGGCATTGTTATAAAAGCATTTGACAGTATAATAAAACTTGATGACATTGTTATGTGAAATCCAAAATGTACCACTTAACTTTAGGTCAAGGAAAATATTCATGACACACTTAAAATGGTCTCATTACAGTCAGTGTCAAAAACAACCACATATGACTGTTGTATGACACTTTATTGTACCCAGCTAAACCATTTGTGTTTGATAATATCAAGCTGTCATGACAAAGACATTATTCGCTTGATGT
The DNA here is from genome assembly GCF_056507025.1 of Lutjanus erythropterus. NCBI lineage: Eukaryota > Metazoa > Chordata > Actinopteri > Lutjaniformes > Lutjanidae > Lutjanus > Lutjanus erythropterus. The sequence continues at coordinate 31,838,394 of NC_139322.1, forward strand.
CAACTTTTCATTTAAAATTACATAATTGACTCAATGACAGTCATAAACATTCATAAAGACTCCTTCATGTTCATGACAGGTATCATGACAAGTTATGGCAGTGTAACGACAGTCTAATCCCTCTAATAAAGTGTTATCATTGTCTCTACTTTGACTATTGCCACAATGATGATACACAATATTTGCAAAGTGGAAAACTGATTGAACTTCTAGATCTAGATCCGTTTCTGGGCCATGATATCTCTCGTAGAATTTTGTACTGCACTATCATGTCAGTTGTTCTTTTTGTTTTGGTCACAAAACTAAAATTAACCTGCTCATGTTTTCCACCATCAGGACCACGATGGCGAGTTCGCCTCCTTCCAGCTGGTGGGCATGCTGCGTGGCATTGCTGCAGGCATGAAGTACCTCTCTGACATGAGCTACGTTCACCGTGACCTCGCCGCCCGCAACATCCTTGTCAACAACACCCTGGAGTGTAAAGTGTCGGACTTCGGCCTGTCCCGGGTGCTGGAGGACGATCCTGAGGGGACGTACACCACAAGTGTATGTAGAGTTGGGATGTCCTGTTAGCTTAAGCAAGAAAGATTTGCCTTTTGAGTCCTCTTTTTGTTCCTCTGTCTCTAACATGAGGGTTTTTTTTCCTGAACAGGGAGGTAAGATCCCCATTCGCTGGACAGCTCCAGAGGCAATAGCATACAGGAAGTTCACCTCAGCTAGCGATGTGTGGAGTTTTGGCATTGTCATGTGGGAGGTCATGGCCTTTGGAGAAAGGCCTTACTGGGACATGAGTAACCATGAGGTAGGTTTCAGTGATTACAGCAGGTTTACAGATTGTTCTTGTCTTTGAGTTCTTACTGTTTGAGAAAACCCAGCTTCAAATTCTTCTGTTAAACCAACCAGTGAGGAAAAAACCTAATTGGTCACCTTAAAAACTTCTTGCAGGTGATGAAGGCTATCAACGAGGCCTTTAGGCTACCAGCGCCGATGGACTGTCCCTCAGCCGTTTACCAGCTGATGTTGCAGTGCTGGCTCCAGGATCGCTCCAAGAGGCCACGCTTTGGAGACATCGTCAACTTGCTGGACAAGCTGCTGCGGAGCCCGGACTCCCTGAAGACCATTGCAGACTTTGACCCTCGGTAAGATTTATTTACATACCAGAAGGGCTTAAAATGAATATTTTTCCAGTGCTGATATTTCAGTCGCTGCCACTATCAGCAAACCAGCTCTGTAATCAAAAGTTTTGCAGTACTTCTAATATAAATTTAATTTTTAGTGTCTCTCTGTTATCTCCTTTTGCATTCTTTCAGTTTTCCCTCTGGTTGATGTTATCTACTCATGCAGTATAAAACCGTGATAACATGCACCACAAGTCATGTGGTCTCTTCTGAGAAGCAGAACTTTTCTTAATTTTAGAAAGAGGTCTATCAGCATAAAAAGAAACAACAGATGGTAGACATTTCTTTTTGACTTGAAACATGACTTGGACATTGCTGACTTGAGACTTGACTTAGATTTGTCTTGACCAACTTGAAACTTGACTTGGATCTGTCCTTATTGACTTGATGCTTGACTTGGACTTGCTTCTTGAGGCTTGTCCTGCATCGGCTTCACAATATGGCAGCAGCTCCCCATTTACTTGAAACTAAATAGGGCCTTTGAATTTAGGGTAGTTTGGTGAAGAAAAGTGAATGGCTTTAAGATGTTCTACTTAAACCATCAGTGGAACAAACTGACACCTTGCCCTTCAGGCTAATGAAAGAAATGTGTGTACACACTCCTGGCCCAGGATTACTAAAGCTCTCTTGTATGTGATTGTGTGCATGAATGCATATTTTCCCTTTTGTGCGGGAGCATTAAAGGCAGAAACGGTGAGAAAGGACAAAAGGCTGTCGTGCTCGTAGCTTAATCAGCTCTCGCCCCAACTGCTCCAACTGGTTTTTATCACTAACTGGTTTCCTGCACAGTAATTACAGCCCTTATTCATCTGCCTTTGTTGTGGGAAAGCCTGTGGATTATTATCATTTGGACCTACTTTTCTTTCCCTGCAGCGTATCCATCCGCCTGCCCAGCACCAGCGGCTCAGACGGTTCCCCATTCAGGTCGGTGTCTGAGTGGCTGGAGTCCATCAAGATGAGTCAGTACAGTGAGAACTTCACCTGCGCCGGGGTCGTCACCATGGACCAGGTCCTGCAGATGAAGAACGAGTAAGTGGGGCATGAGTTCAGATCTGGTCACACCACATAATAAGTTAAAATCTATTTATTTTATTGACTTGTTTTTGGCAAAGAACATTTAGTTGTCAAATTATAGCGTGAATTACAAAGAACATATTGCACAAAGATGTTTTTCCTTCCACAATGAAGTCTGTTATGAACTTCACTCTAGTAGTTTATGCATTTGTTTTCATAAATGTTCCTTTTTAACAGCCAGCAGAATAGTTTGCGCACAATATAATCTGCAACCTCAGTTACAACTTGAGAAATGTTTGAGATGGAAAAAGTAATGGAGGGAAGGAGAAGGAGTGGGCTCATTTGTGGTAGGCTGGTGGTGGTGGCTTGTGGTCGCCGCAGTTCTTATTCTTCTTCCCTCCCTCCATTCTTTCTCTCATCCCTCCCTTCACCCACACAGACTCGCTGCCCCAGGCAGCACTTTTGCTAGAGCCCCTGAAAAACCACCGATTTTTCCTGTTAAGGGCAAAGGCCTTTTGTGGCTTCTTTAACATTAAAGGAGGGAAGGAAAAGGAGAGAATAGACCGTGGAGAAGGAGCGACTATAGGAGATTAAGGAACTGAAATAGATGGACGAGATTTGAAGCCCCATAGGCGGAACATTTGTGCTTCAAGAAAGATTGAAGAGGTGCGTTTAGAATGTACCCCCTGAACTTATCGCAGGGTAGTTTAGGGCAATTGGATCTTCTCAGATGTGTAGGAGCGCTAAGGGGGCAATTTAATGAAACTGACTCAACCTTTTGGGGAGAAAAAGGCTCAGTGAAGCACATAATACAAGGTTGTTTTGGGGCAGTAATGAAGGCCAGAGACTTTCCTAACCACACGACCAGTCGAAAGGACCCCCGCCCCAACCCTTCCTCTGCCATGGTGTACGTATGTCAGTTGGTCTCATCTCGTATTTTGGGAAGATGGGCAGACCGTAAAGCAGACGACAAACCCTTTTGAAGTATTTGTCATACAGAATGGTGTGATTTCATGGCCCCATGTTTCCATCACAGGGCATCTGGTAGCACTCTTGGAAAACCAGCAGTTATTTACAACCCACCCTCTGCTTGCCAGACGAGTGATTCATGGTCAACAGGGAGAATCCTCGTTAAGTAATTAAGGCTGTAATTAAGGCTTTGACTTCAGACTGCTGTGTTGCAGGGCTCTTGCAGGTTTGCATCATGTTCTTGTGAAGAGTGAAACCCCCAGAAAAGTTCCTTTAAAGTCAAAGATAAATTGAAACCTCTGTAGATTACTGACTTGGAACACACCCCACCTTGCTGCACTGGTTCAGCGATCAAACTAAACATGAATAGAGTCAGCTGGCATTTTATCACGTCTGATGAGTGATCACTTCAATGCCTGGGAACAGGAAGGATGTGTGAAATGTGAAAAGTGTTGGAACGAGGCCAAAGTGTAAATCCATGTGCAGCTCCTCTTATATTCTGTCATGTCTCTCTCTTTTACAGGGATATTAAGAACATCGGGGTGAGGCTGCCTGGCCATTTGAAAAGAATCGCCTACAGTATTTTGGGTTTAAAGGATCAGACCAGCACCCTGAGCGTGTTTGCAGTGTGATCGTGACAACGAAGGGAATTAAATTCGGGCACTGAAGCAGGCAGCCCTTTGAACTCTAAGCTGAGCTGGAGCGAAACTGCAGGGACGGCTTTGGATCGGCAGGACCAAGAGAACTGTGCCATCCGTTTTGGGCCGACTGAATCAGACTGACTTACTGTACATTTTTGATTTTTTCATCTTATCCACACGGGAATTGAGCAAATATACAACAATAGATGTTATCAAGTTGACTCTGTATATTTAGATATCTATTTTTATTACCCATGTCTTCTGTACAGATACAATTCATTTATTTTTTTTTCTTCATTTCGCATTCCTGCTTCATAAAAATCAACAATCAAGCCAGTTCTGGGAATGGCTTTAAAATAGCACCCTGAGCTTGTTGCAGCGATTATCAAACAAACAAGGGAAGCACAGTAAGTGTAATGGTATGGGAGCAGTGGAGTCCAGCCCTGGCTCAGGTTGCAGTTGGTGCTGATGTCATGGCGTCTCTTAATTGGCACTTTGGTCCTTTTTCTGTTAGACCAATGAGAATGGAGTGTCAAGAGGGCTGAAATGAGCTTGAGCTGGCCCAGAGTTAAAGAGATGGTGTTGCTTAGGTGTGTAAACACAGATGGACTTGATGTTGTTTCTGGCCTTTTGCTGGCTCGGTGCAGAAATTAAGCTATAATCATATAAGTGATGTTATATGAAAAAAAAAGAGAGACTATATTTGAGGTACTGTGTGTGTACAGATTAACTTTTTTTTTTTTTTCCTTTGTGTTTGGGCAATTACCAAAACCTATAATGTAGCACTTGGATCAGAGAATCACGTTGTCTTGGTTTGTCTCAATTAGACTGTTCCTAAGTTCCACTCTTTTCACAGAACCTTGGTCATTTTTCTTTTTTCCTGTTTCCTGCATGCACTAGGCCCATCTACATTTAATTTTTTTCTTTTTTTTCAAAAACAGTTAGGTAAAAACATCAGATACAGTATAAAGTCACATCCTAAGGTAGCTAATGATAGCAATACTCTAGTTAACAAGCTAATTAATCTAACTAGTTTCATCTGATAGCTTATGTTAGCAAACACTAGCTAACTAGCAAGTTAATCTACATCAATCATTAGCTGACTAGTTACATCTGACAGCTAAAACCACCAGATTTTTTAAGTGAAAAAAACAAAAAACAAAGGCACATTTCCTGTTTACCAGTCAGTATGGTAGCTGTTGTACTGTCATAAACTATGGTGCAGGTTGACTGATAAAATGGGGCACTCACTAAGAAATTTTGTGAAAGATGTTAATGATTCACTTGACCATTGCTAGCCTTTGGAGTAGTTCACTCTAAAACTACCATGAGTAAGTAGTTCTGCTGTCTAGTCTTTCTTGCCAAGTAAAATATTATTTCACTTTCATCATCCAGCCAGAGACAGGCCATCAAAGACATGGACTGTTTCTGGAAAACAGCATGTCTCGTCACCCTACTGATAGGCTATGTTAGCAAAATACTAGCTACCTAGCTAGTTCTATATCAATTGTTAGCCAGCTAGTTAGCTAGAGTTTTGCTAACATTAGCTAACTTAAATTGCAGCTATAATATAGTGTATGTTGCTTTTACAGGCCCCCCAGCAACATCTTTTTACCATCCCCAGACTTTGTTGTCTTTCAGCATGACAAACCTAGCATATAGCATATCTAAGGACTGGAAACAGAAAAGGAGAAAGTTGACTGAGGTTCTCAACTGTTATTGGAGCACACAGCAAAAAGTGGCAGGACTTAGAGAGGGTCAGTTGCACAAAAAGGGCTTTTATACACAAAATCCTGGACAAAACGAAATGGTATCGAAGTGAGAAATGTTGTGAATCAAATTAGTTTGAATTAGAATGCAATTCATCTGTTTGTAGCATACCAGTAATGAAGAGGGAGAAGGTGACGTTTGCCAAAATGCAAATCCCCTAAAAAAAGGATTTAATGGTGATGAGTCTTGTTGTGGTTGAGATGCTTTCATACTTTATAATAGTTTGGTTTGCAATTTCAATGTCTCATCTAGTTGTGTAGAAGCTATACCAATATTCATTCATATTTTCTGTTGGTTTGTTGACAGGATGAAACTATATGCTTTGACAATGTAGTGCTGACTTGTTCCAGACATTCAAAGACGTTTTAAAGTGCCTCTTTGTGGAACATTAGCGAGAGTTTGCTTCTGTCTGTTTTAACGAAGCAGCTCTCCGGTGTAGTGGGAAGTGTATAGTGGACAGTTTCCCCCCCAGTGCTCTTAATTGATGACTGCAAATCAATGTGTTACTGATGTACACCTTCCTTTACTTGAATTTTTACTGTATTTTCAAATGTATCTATGATTCTGTTGTAGCTGATAAATCCATCTTTGGAAAAGGGATTTTTTTTATTTTTTGTTATTACTCTGGTTTACTGGTTGCAATTACATTTAAGTACATTTTGTATGATTTCACTATTTACCATATTACCAAACTGATTATTTTTCTAAGTTCCATCACTTTCCAAAGCGATGCCTTCTACCTTTGCTGCCTTTCCAAACATTTTGAGAGTTCCTTCATCAAAGAGCAAAACTCCTTCCTTTTTGCCTGTTGTTTTATACTGTATTTAATAGCCTATTTATTTTGTACTTTTATTTATTTATGCTGATAAACACTGAGCTGGGATTATAATTGAAGGTTGTTCTCTCATTCTCAAAAATAAAAAAAAAGCTCCAATATCCCTCTTTTCTTCCTGATTTATTGAAACCTCAGATTGCCTTACTTGCATTTGTAGAGCAATAAAGTCTTACATTGAATTCGGCAAAGCCTGCTGTATGATTGACACAAAACAGAGCAGAGGAATGCTTTATTTGTTTTAAACGGTGCCAGGATGTTTATACTTCCACCTGGATATCCTTATAATGCTGCTGGATTTGGAAGGTTTAAAGCCAAAGTTAGAACCTGTAATCAACATGTGAATGCATGAACACACACACACTGAATTGTATTGTACAAAACGCACATGCACGCACACACGCCTACTGTACAAAACACACACACACACCTACTGTACAAAATACAGACATATACTGTACAAAACACACATCAACATTCTCTGTCAGCAACCACTGAGAACATTTTATTGGATTAATATTCTCTAATCAAATCAACCAGATATTAAAGCGTGAGATAAAAGTAAACTTGAAAAGCTCAGACTTAGCTCTGATGTTTGTATGTATTAAACAGAGATCACACTGTGATCTGCAATTTGATTACTCTTGCCTTGGGAAATGACCTGCTGTGTGACACCACATCTCCTTCTCCCATGAACTCTTCTGTTGTGTTACAGTTGAGGCCGGGTGTCAGAAATTCAGCCATTCTTCTTAGAAAAATACAGTGGAACAGCCATATTGATACGATAAACACAGGCCTCAGCAGTGATACTAATTAGGGTCCTGTTCCATTCAGGTCAAACAGAGTCAGGGTTCTGTCGTAGCCATACTGGTCCAGTTAAGAATCAGAGCTATGAATACATCCATGTAAATGTGGGAGTTGCAATCCAAAGGCCAGTATAGTTTATAGGTATATTTGTCTATGGTGCCATGTGCAGGTTTCTGCCACAAAAAGCTTTCTAGCATAACTCTTGCTATTTTAACCCAAACCAATATTTTCCCCCTCTTAACCTACCCAAATAGGACTTTCTAGCAAGAAGCCTTAAAAGCTACATCATGTGCAACAATAGAGGCACTGTAGACAAGATGTTTGGACTTGGTGGCTAAAGATACACAAATAAGACCCAAGTTGTAATAAACTGGAATAATCCTTTAAATCTCTTGGATTTCCTCTGGACTATGGGACGTGTGAGCAGTCAGTTCGACCCAGATCCCTAAACTTAACCACAGAGAACTAAATAAACTTGATGTGACGCCCGCTTCTCCCATTACCAACATTTGCATAGTCTTTTTTTTCCAAAAGTAACCCAGAGGTCAGAGGTCAGAAATTTTATTTGGGAGCTTCAAATGCCTGACCTTGAATGGAATGCAGCCTTAATGCCAGCATCTAATTTTGCTTTAGTTGCATCATTTAGCAAGACTCGCACCTGCTGAGGACGAAAATGCAAATAAAATGTAAATGTTCACGTCAGAGAATTGAGCAGCAAGTCCAAACATGCCCCAAACTAACTTCGTGCTTCACCTTGACAGATCCACTTTTCCTTATCGTGCTCACTCTGACCTTGCAGTGGCAGGGAAGTCCCTGGCGCCGCACATTTTGAAAATTATCAGCTTTGGTTGATTGATGCTAGTGACAAAGCCTTAAATGCATTCCTGAGATAAGAGCGACACACTAGAGAGGGGAATGTCAATATTTAGGTATTGAATTAATCTGCAGGTCAACAGAGAAGTAGCAAGAAAAAGGCCAGCGCAGACGGAGCATGGGAACTGGGACCTGACACTGAATCCTTTATGAGTCTTTGTCCTTGACTTCCAGCTGGCTTTGTGTTGTTACCTCTGTTAAACCACAGGGATGCCTACACTCTTGGAAATAAAGGTTTATGGCGGAGGACCACAGTATACAGCCTCTGGGCTTCAATCTTCTTATGTCTCATCTGTAATATACAATAGGGTTCCGCAGAGAACCCTATTGTATAAAAGAAAGACAAGAGGGTTATAGGTGAAACCCTTATGAAATATATTTTTAGGTCCTCCTGAGTGGGTTCTACATGAAAACCTTGGAAACTAAAAGGGTTCTTGGTAGAACACCCTGAGTGGATTCTAGCTGAAGCCCTTGGAAATGAGTTCTCAGTAGAACCCCCCTGAATGAGTTCTTGTTAGCACTCTCAGAAGGTGGAAAGGTTCTGGATGGAACCCCCAGATAGAGTCTTGGGTGGAACCACTACACCATAGAAAGGTTATTTGTAGAACCTCTTAGAAGCGGTGCTGGGGGGAACCTTTCACAGATGGTTCTAAGTAGATCTCTTAATATTTGGTTCTGAGGAGGATTCTCTGAAAGGGTTCCACGTTGAATCTTTATGAAACATTCTAATACGAATGAAAAAGTGTTGACAAGCCAAAGAACTATAAATGGTTCTTTTGTTTGCAGGTTTGTGGGTGGAACCATTACACCATAGAAAGGTTCTCTGTAGATCCTCTTATAAGGGGCCCAGTTGGAACCTTTCTAGGTATAACCTTCTATAGTGGGTTCTAGGTAGCCCTAAGCCTCTGAAAGAGTGCAAAATGGAATTTTTATGAAAGGCTCTACTAGGAACCAAAACGGTTCTCCTATGAGTACAAGTGGAAGAACTGTACATGGTTCTTTTGTTTACAGGATTATAAGTGTAACCATTAAACCAAGGATTCTTTATAGAACTTCTTCTTATAAGGGGTTCTAGGGTGAAGTTTTCACAGATGGTTCAAGGTATAACCCTTAATTTAGAACCCTTTGAAAGTATCAAAGCAGAATCTTTATAAAAGGTTCGATCAGGAGGAAAAAAGAACCATATATGGTTCTAATTAGCACTTTTTTTCTGAGAGCGTAGACATAGTCGTAGCTTTGTTTGGCGGCTGTAAACTGAGAAAGTCTTTCTCTATTTTCCATCTCCATCCATCCGTTCCCTCAGTGTCTCACAGCGTGGTGGATGTTTTTTTCTCCACGATGGAAAAAGAGGAGCGGAGCCACACCGTTTAGCTGCTGCTGACTGTACTGTTTGGATTTATGCAAATCCACGTCTGAGTGCGTCCACACTGACTGCTGGAGGAGTTTGGTTTATGTTGCTGTCGTCGGCTGTAATGTGCTTATCCTCGCTCTGCGGGGGTTGAATGTGTGGAAGTTTGTGTCTTGTCATTAGGACTGTAAATGACAGGGATGCATGGAGAGACAGAGAAAGAGCAGTGGGGGGAGAAGAGAGGATCGAGGCCTGGTGGTGCGGGTGGGGGTGGTGGTGGTGGAGGGGGTTATAGCTGGAGATTTGAGCCATACCAGGGCTTTACTGCAGGCCACAATAGCATGTGTGGTGATTGTGTTGAAGGCTTGGCGTCCAGGGCCTGAGCCTCCCCCCGTGGACTTGTTGTGTGTGGGGGCCGCGGCTTTCGCTTTCAGAGCTTTTCCCCTCCTTCTTGTGGCTTGTTAGATGTCTTTGTTCTCAGGGCGAAGGTCAATTTGAAAAGAAATAAGGAAGAAGGAAAACATTACCATGGCACTGTTCATGTATGACCTCTCCCTATACCACCGCCCTTCCATCTTTTTTTGTTTTATGTTCTGCTGGCAGCTCTCAGTGTCATGCGCCGACTCGAAAACCGGCAACGCTGAGGAATTTACATCCTCGCTAATTTTAGCAATGGGTTCCTGACCAGAAAACACATCCTCCAATTTCTGTCTATATTGGTCTTCCTGCGTCTTTCCGCTGCTCTTTCTCTCACCAGCGCTCCAGGGCTTTTGCAGATTATTCTGTTCCCTAAAATCTCCTGCAAGACCCTCAATTTTCTTATTTTCACTGCATTCTCAACTCAAAGATTTTATATGTCCTCATCAAAAATTACACTCTGAGCGCTGCCAAAGCTCCTCTTCAGGTTTAAGCCATGTTAAAACAATCCAAGCTCCTGGAATTATGCTTTAATGGACTCCTTTATAAGGATAGTGAGGAGCAAATAATCATTACCAGCGTTGAGCATTTTCCAAACTGTGCTGCTGAGCTCTGTTTGATGTCAGCACGAGGCGACACGAGGGGGAGTGGAGAGCAGAAACACAAGCCGCTGTTGACATAAGCCTCGTCCTGCTGCAGGCTCTTTGTATATTTTGAAACGCTGGCCGGCCTAATTCACTCCATATTCCTGCTAATGACACCGCTGATGTCACTCAGCACATAAAAATTCTCACCGATCTGCTTCTTTACAAGAGCACATAAACGTCTCAGACGGTGCTGCTGTTCCAAACGCTTTACTGGCTCCTGCAGTTTTCAAGAGGCTTTTGTCGAGAGAGAATTATAAAGCCTACCCAGAGGTACCCATCTGATTCTACCACACCAAACCTAAAACCATGATCAAAGTCACGTAGTTTCTATTTCAGTTGCATACCGATGGAGAAATGTGTAGAGATTTCTGACCTTTAGGAAATGATAGAATTTAGTCTTAATAACATATTTTACTCAATTTCATTGCAAATTTTGTTCAACTTTTTTCAGACACGGTAGATTATCTGAACATACAGTATGTGCTCTTACTATGAACAGTCACATGGAGACATGAGATAAGACTACAGGGGCCAGTTCCACAGAAATAGACTTAGCTCTCTAAATTAATTCATTGCACAAAGCAGTTTAGTTCTTGACTATCCTTAGCATTACTATAGCAGAATGAATTATATAATTGTATATGTAATTAATTATGTATGCATACAGTAAATTATGAAAATATGTCTTTTGTCAGAATTCAACAGGTATAAAGGGACATTTTACTTGAAAATTTAAGCAAAGAGTGTAACAATACAAAAAAAGAAAAAAGAAAAAACCACAACAGTAACATCAAAAACAGTTGTTACTCAATCAATTACCATCCTAAATTGACAAAGATTTCATGCACGCAGTAGCAAAGGAATTCACATTCTTTAAAAGATCACTGTGTAGGATTTGGTGGCATCTAGTGGTGAGGTTGTACACTCGCCTCACCATCCCCTTCCAAGCATGTAGGATAATCTAAAGGCGGTTATGAATATTATAATACCATATTATGAATATTCTGAATATTATATTCAATTTCTGCCATATTCTGACAATGAATCCCTATAAATGTTACAAACCTTTAACATAAGGCATATAGTCATCCATCTGTATGCAGTGTAGTACAAAGGAATGAATTTATGTTTCTCCTGATCTCTGGTGCAAAACAAAAAGAAAGAATGATGCAACATTTAGTAAGAGTGAAGTAAACATTCTGACAACACATATGGTGAACACAAGATGTAAAAACAGGTTCAAAAACAGGTACAGACGTAGTACAATATACAAGAGTATATATAAGAAAATTACTATAAGTTAAAGTATTCAAACCTTTGCTGACAAAAACGTTTTTAAATACTTTACTTAGCTTAAGAAGTAGGATAATATTCTCAACCCATAGATAAACATTTAATATTCATCACACAACGTTCACATTTTAGGTGGTGGATGAAAATGTAGATGAAATATAAAAGAAGTCTATTGTTCTTTTTACTACTTTTTTGCCTCTGAGATGTGGAGTAAAAGTACAAGTTTGCCTTGTAAAGTACATTGAATTTGTACTAAGGCACAGTGCTTGATTACACTCCACTGCCAATCTTAAGATATAAAATTAATTGATTGTAATTATCTCAATTCATGAACCTAAAATCTGAATAGTAGAAGTGGAAGCAGAATCTAGAACTGCTTCAACAATCTCATTTCTGCATGTGGGAAGCTGATTCTGTACAAAATGACAAGCTTTTATCAGTGTTTACCAAAAGGATTTTCCATGGGACATTTAAATGTAAGTATGCATGAAATCAACCAAGTCAAGATATTCTGTGATCATTCCATTTCTGTTCAGAGTTAAAGATATGCAAGTTATTGTATGTATATATTTGGATCTTGAGACAAGACTGTGTTTAATTCACACTAATTTAAGGTTAAGAAGAGCATCTTGCAGTGTGTTTAAGGGGGACACAAATCAAACCAAGACCCATAAAATATAACTATAACTAATATACTATAAGGTCCAGAATGAGCCCCAGGATGGTGGATATTATGTGCTCTTATTATTTAGTTTATTCTTTCTTTTTTTTTTACAAGGACATCCATTTTACAAAAACATATCTTTAAGTGTGAGATTTCCAATGGAATGTTTTCAAGTGCGCATTTGAGTTTACTGCTCTCTGCCATTGTTGTAAACTACTGGAGCCAGAAAATCCACATTTGATTAAAGGGGAGGAAGCCTGAGTGGGTTGACCAGAAGAGCTGGCTGAGAGGCCGCCACTCTGATAGGCCAAGACGCCTGTCATTTCAGTAAACATATCCCAAAAACATCAGAGTCAACTACTGGCCAAGTATGTTGACACATACAAGGAATTTGACTTGGGTTGTCTGAAGCTTTTAAAAGACTTACTCACAGAGCTAAAAACAAAGGTACAGGAAGATTGAAGTTAAACACAGACAGCAGGGCCAAACAAAGATAAGCAAACGTAAACATATAGCTATTATGTTCAGGTACGTAGGCATAAAAATAAAACATATTTTTACAGTATATGCAGGTCACACTGGTGCTGTATAAACAGGATTGTGGTCTGGTTCTGTGCTATACAAACAATGAATTATGGCAGTAAAAAAGAATGTTGAAATAAATAAGCAGTTATAACATACATGTGGTTTATATGCATCTATTGATAAATTGAGTATATGCACAGTGTATAGAGCAGGCCTATTCAACTAGCGGCCCCTGGGCCGGATACGGCCCTTTTGAATTTTTCTATGGCCCGCAAGACTGCTGGTAAATCACGATTACATGTGTGTCATACATGTGATAAAATAAAATAAAGGTAGCCTACATCTCTGAGCTTACCTGAGCTGTTCAGGCTCAATGGTTCTAATCTGACTTGGATAGATCTACATCAATGTTACGTCACACCATGCACCTATATGCTGGACAGGGGTGTGCTGCAATTGGCTGCCACGCTCACTCTGCACTTGCGCTCAGGGCTCGCAGATGAGAGAGGTAAAGTCTGGTTAGCTAAGCTAACGTTGTGTTGCAACATGTCGCTCTCAAAACCCAAGAGACGGAAAGTTGATTTTGAAAATCGGCAGTTCCAGGGCGAGTGGACGGACAAATATTTATTTACTTTACCTGCTGCGACGAGTAATAAACCAGTCTGTTTACTGTGCAACGAATGTATATCTGTCATGAAAGAATACAATGTGAAGAGGCACTACAAGACAAATCATGGCTCGTTTTATTTATAGAGGGTTAGGGACCTTGGTTAAAAAGGTCCGTATGTAAAAGCATTAAAGTGAAAGAAAAGGAATATGTGTCACTAGTTTATATATCTACTAACATAAGAGTTATTTTTAGCCATTAGTTGACAAATATTCTGTGTGGCCCACGAACCCCCAGTGATTTTCCTATTTGGCCCACTTGGTATTGAAGTTGAATAGCCCTGGTATAGAGCTTACATGTGATGGTAAACATATACCTTCCTAAAATACACTTTAACATGTTTTTGATACGTAAAGTAAATGATATGACTTCTGTGATGAAACATAACGGTGGTGTTAATACTGACATTCCTTATTAAGTTTATAAAAATATGCATTTCATGCTTTAAAAATGGCTGAACACGCCATGTGCTGTTTTAAATTATCCTGAATTTTCAAGTGCTAACAAAGAGTTGACTGGTTGTTACTAATCTACATCATGAAATTTATATTTTGCTCACTTTTTTCTTTTTTCTTTCTTTCTTTCTTTCTTTCTTTCTTTCTTTCTTTCTTTCTTTCTTTCTTTCTTTTCTTTTTTTTTTTTTTTTTAGTATTTTTTAGTAAAATTATGCAGTGGTTGGAGTTAGGCTCAGACCTGTGGGTGAAGTTACACTTAAATGAAGCAATGATTCTCAAAATCACAACCAACAGGACATTTAGTGAAGAACAGCTGAAACAATTACTCAATTAATCGAATGGTTAATCGGCAGAAAACTATTTTGATAACTGATCTATTTTTTAAGCTTTTTTTTTAGGAAAAAAATGAGCAATTGCTTTATTTCTTGGTCTTATGTGATAATAAAATCAATATCTTTGGGGTCTGGACTTTTGGTTTAACAAAACTATCAATTAGAAAATGTGACTTTTGACTTTAAGAAATCTGGATTTTTATCACAATTTTATGAGATGTTGTTGACCAAACAATAATTTAATTAATAGAAAAATAGGTGGCAGAATAATTCACACTGAAAAGAATACCAGTTACAGCTTTAGAGTGAAATTTTCCCTGTTTTTGCCTATTCTCTATTATTTGTACGTCAACTGAAACGTTAACATTTTTATATGGAAATCTTTAGAGAGATCTTTTGGAACCACCATCTAGAGGACACTGGTGGTACTGTAACTCAACTCATTCAGCCACTGTGGTAGTTTCCTCTATATGGATGTTTTCTACACCACCGTGAACTTCACTTTTACCTTTTAACTGTATGGGTGGTATGTCCTGTGTTGGTCCATATATATGCCTGAGATCACATCTCAGGGTCTCATTAAATGTTTTTTTGGTATCAAAAACAGAATCAAGGCAAAATGTAACGTTTTAACAACAACAAAACTCCCATAAAAAAGAATAAAACACCAAGGCGCTGTCATTATTCTATTTCTCTTACCCAGCAGGATGTGTCTCTCTCTTTCTGCAGAGCTATTCTGCATCTCAGTGCGCCCCTCTCTTAATTTCCGCCTGTCTGCATATGTTTTGGAGGCCATTAATCGTCCCCATGCACAACATGCACCCCAGCAGATAATTACAGTCATTAAACCAATTAGGGAGCACATGGAGGGGAGGCTTCAGTCAGGCCCTGAGGCCTCCCACTCCTCCACTATTCTTCACTACCAGGACGGCAGAGGTGGTCCGCTGAAACTCTGGCAAAGCCTTGAATAAAGAAGGGAGTGAATTACTTCAGCCCAGCTCTGGATTAATGCAATTTCCTGTTGGTGTAGCCTTGAGAGACCTTGCCAACTTTGCTGCAGGCCAGGTAACCAGAGCCATTAGCCGGCAAAAGTCCTCCACATTTACTCATGCTTATTTTTGCAGCCATTTAGGTTGGTGTCATCAAAATATGTGTTAGCCAAAAGCCGGCTATTTCGGTGCTTCTGTGGCCAAACACAGAAAATGAGAAGAAGAGATCAGAAGTGGCAGGAAAGGGAGGGAAGAGCGGTCAATCTGCAGACAGTGGTTTTCAACATGCTCCGTCTATCATGTGATTCTAGAGCTAATATTATGGTTTCATTGTGCCTGACACAGTGGGAGTTCTGGCAGAACGAGGCCATAACACACAATACATTCAACTGTGATTACTTAGTTATTGAGACAAATGGAACCGGGACTTCCAGTCACCATCCACATGTGCAGGCAAGCCACAGAAAGTCCCTCACACTTCCTCTCACATAGTCTCATATGGTTAGGCATGTTGGACGTTGTTTCGGTGAGATATTTCCCAGCATTCTTCATGTTGTGCTTGGCACGTGTGGTCTTTGAGCTCTGCAAAGAAAAGCAAAAGTGAAAGCCAGCAAAGAACAAGGAGCTTCATACAGGTTTCCTCTGCTCACTTCTGACTGACATGAAACAGTGAAATGTAGATCTTGTAATGCCTCCAGAATACATCAGCAAAGAAAACCATATCAAATCCTGCAGGTTGAAGATAAGATCATGACAAGCACGTTATGGTCCAGACAGGATGCCGGCCACAACCTCAAACTATAGCATATATTATCTGTATGAAACAATTTGTATAAAAAAAAAAAAAAGCTTTTTTCACAGGCGAAGTCAGAGAATGGGGATCAATGAATAGGAAAGAAACATTTTTATTCCTCTGTTGTAGAGGCACCCTTCAACATCCATGACTCGAGTCATAAATTTGATGACTTCAGACTTCAGAGTTAACAAAATCAAAAAAGACTTACAACTCAACTTGGACTTTAACACCAGTGACTCATGAGTTCACTTAGACTTGAGCCTCATGACCTGAAAATTCTCACTACCTTCCCCCAAGCCTAAAGATTAAAAAAGTACGTTATTTACAAAGTGTGACACAAATTTATTTGCCTTAATTTCCTTGGCCCAGTTAACATTAACACTACTCACTCAGCAAGTTGAAACTTAATTCCCTAGATACACCTTGTTTGAACCAGTCCAACAGCATCTAATCAAGTTGCAGGTGTGAACAATAAAGAACTGTGTGTGAACATTACATAACTGAGCTGCAATTGAAAAAAATGATACCAAAGATAATTTTGTTCATGGATGTTCATGAAAGACTATATGGTCATCAAAAAAAAAAAAAAATGAATTCCATAATGCAAAATGTGTAGGCCGAAGTTCCAGAAGGAGACATGACTTCTCCAACTTCTTTTGACATTTTAAGTTGCGCAAAGAACAGTTAATCAAGGCTAATATTAACATAGTTAGCAATCTAATTCTTAGCTAACGTTAGCATAACAGCTAAGTAAAATTGACCTGGGACTTGATTCGGGACTTGCATGTTTTCAAAGCCAGCACAAGAACAAGGAGCTCCATACAGTTTTCTCTGTCCACTTATGAATGTAGATCTTGTAATGACTCCAGAATACTTCAGAAAAGAAAACCATATCAAATCCTGCAGTTTGAAGATAAGATCATGACAAGCACATTATGGTCCAGACAGGACGCTGGCAACAACTAATACAAACAGCCTATATTATCTGTATGAAACAATTTGTATAAAAAAAAAGGTGACCTTTTTCACAGGCGTTGACCTCATAAATTCTAAAATGGAGATCAAACTAAAGAAGGTAAGAAAAAGTAGAAACTGAGGTACTCTTCAACATTTTACAGCATACAGTTCTTGACTTCATCTCCAAAAGTTTGTTGAGGAGACTGAAACCATTCTCCGGAGGTGCAGACTTGAGTCATAGACTACTTAAGTCATAAATTTGATGACTTTAGACTGGACTTGACAAAATCAAATCAAGACTTGTAACTCAACTTGGACTTTAACACCAATGACTCGAAAACACTTGGCACCTTCATCCAACCCTAAAGATTTAAAAGTATGTTATTTGAAAAGTGTACCACAAATCAATTCATTTTCCTTCATTTCCTAAATCAACTAACATTAAGACTCTTCATTCCCAGCTAGTCAACACTTAATTCCCCACTATTCCCAGATCCACTTTGGCTGAACCAATCGGGATCAAGTTGCAGGACAGAACCATGAAGAACCAATGTTAGAATACTGAGCAGCTGGAAAAAAAAGAAGATGATTTCATTCACGTTGAAATTACAGATGGAGATGAACAACTTCCAGCTTTGTTTGACATTTGAAGTTGCACGAGGAACGGTAAGTGGAGGCTAATATTAACATAACTAGCAAGCTAATACTTAATTAATGTTAGCTTAACAGCTGAGGAACTTTGTAAATCAATGAAGCTGGAAAGTCACTTACACTGTAATTTATTTCAGGCTTCAAGACTCAAGACTTGCCTGTCGTGACTAGGAACTTGAGTGCAAAGACTTGAGACTTAATTCTGACTTGCAAAACAATGACTTGTTCCCACCTCTGCCATTGTCATTTCTATCTGTTAAGCAGAGAGTTGGAACGAAGAGACACAGTCTGACTTGCCATAGCAGGAAAAACTAATTTAACGTTAACGATGACTCAGTTCCATCAAGTGTGCTGGTAAGCCATGGTTGTGCGCCAGCATGCACACTAACAGGAGCCTGGAAGTAGCTCACCTTAATGGAATGCAGTCGTTTTTAATCACAGCCATAATCAGAAATACTTTATTGATCCCCTGGGGGTAAATGGGTAATGTGATCAATTGCACCTGTGCTTTCTCTGCTATGGCAAGCTCTGAATGGAATTTTTCAGGCTTCTGTTGAGTCAGCGTTCAGTCACATGATCGGAGCATCTAATCCACTTACAATACAAGGGGAATTTATTTAAACTATGTGAATCCACAAATCAATTCATTTCAATTCATTTCCTGAATCAACTAACATCAATGCTATTTACAGTATGTCACAAAAGTGAGTACACCCTTCACATTTCAGCAACCATTTTATTATATCTTCTCAAGGGACAATACTATAGAAATGAAACTTGAATGTAACTTAAGAGTAGTCAGTGTACAGTTTGTATAGCAGTATAGATTTACTGTCCTCTGAAAATAACTCAACACACAGCCATTATTGTCTAAACAGCTGGCAACACAAGTAAGTACACCTCACAGTGAACATGTCCAAATTCTGCCCAAAGTGTCAATACTTTGTGTGAGCACCATGTTATCTAGCGCTGCCTTAATCCTCTTGGACATGGAATTCACCAGAGCTGCACAGGTTGTTACTGGAATCCTCTTCCACTCCTCCATGATGATATCACGGAGCTGCTGGATGTTAGACACCTTGCGCTCCTCCACCTTACGCTTCAGGATGCCCCACAGGTTCTCAGTTGGGTTCAGGTCTGGAGACATGCTTGGCCACACGGTGGAGGTGTGTTTGGGGTCACTATCAGAAAACTGCCATGCAGTCCAGCTTCCGAAGGGAGGGGATCATGCTCTGCTTCAGAATGTCACAGTACATGTTGGAATTCATGTTTCCCTCAATAAACTGCAGCTCCCCAGTGCCGGGCAGCATTACCACCACCATGATTGACTGTAGGCAAGACACAGTTATCTTGGTACTCCTCACCATACACGCTGGACGCCATCTGAGCCTAACAAGTTTATCTTTTACCTTATCTTGAAAAGTTAATTTGCTTTGCAAACATCTATCTGAATTTATGTGTTTTTTCCCAGTAAATTATAATTTTTCAACATGATTTGACATATTTATCTTTTTAGAGTAAACAAGTTCACATAGACCATAGGCAAATTCTGACCTAAACATCTAAAAAAAAAAAATCCTGTCAAGTTCAAATAAAAGGATTGGTTAAATTCAAACATGATCACACAGGTCAACAAGAACAGACTTTCTTCACAGCAGACATGATGTGACCTGCCATATGAGTAAAAAACAAAACAACACAAATTTAACGTTAATGATGATTCACTTCCATCAGGTGTTGCAGTAAGCCACGGCTCTGAGCCAGCAGGCACAGAACCAGGAGCCTGAAACCAGCTCACCTTAATGGAATGCAGGGGATTTTAATCAGAATCAAAATTAGAAATACTTTATTGATCCCTGGAGCAGGTATTGAGTAATGTTGTCAATTACACTTGTGCTTTTCCTGCTATGACAAGCTCTGCTGCGAAAAAGGTCTATAAATCAGTCATCATTCAGTCACATGATTGAATCAACCAATCCACCTAAAATACAAGCGGAAGAACCATCTGTGGATGTTCAAGCTTGTTTAAATCTTGAATTTTGACGTTTGAATTTAAAGGTCCAGTGTATATAAGTGTATATAATCATCTGAAAATAGGAATTGTTGTGTTTTAGTTACTTTAGAATGAGCTGTTTATATCTACAGTGGGTGTGGCTTTTCCCAGAACGGACAAATCAAACACTGGCTCTGGATGCTGCCTTTCGCGTTTCTCACAAGTATCATCGCCACCCTATTTTCTCCTACATGCTTGGAAAAGGAGAAAGATGTCATTTGCAACATTAAAGTAGAGATTGACAACATTAGAGCTCCCCAAAAATGAAACGCAAGGCCTCTTCACTGCCCCCTGGTGGCTGGTTGCACACATCAAATAATTTTTTTCTAAAGATGGTTTCTGTCATTTTAAGTTGTTCTTCTCATGTTGATTTTTCTTCAAATAAGCTGTACTGCCACTAAATCCTAAACACTGGTCCTTTCGTTAAAATTATATGAGCAACTTCAACACAGTAACAGTGGTTAAATTCTGCTTTCTGCTTTCAGTTAACAATAAGCTTTTTGTAAGATTTAAATTATAGTGTTATGACTGTTATTTGCTTTCATTATGAGGTGGCTACTTTGGATATGAACCAGAATAGCAGCTCTCCAAGCTCACTGATCTCAGTTTCCCAAAAGGCTTTTGCCATTTGCCAAACAAGCCTTCATCAGCGCCTCATCTGGGCTGATTTTGTTGTTGCATGTGATCCTACAACCTCAAGTAGAGTTACTGCAGCCAAACCATGTAGAGTTTTCATATAAAACCTTATTCTCCTTGAGGAGCTGATGGTGGAGGACTGTGCTGGGCAGCTCCAAGTGTGAAATGTGGAACTGTGCAAATGTGAAGCAGTGTAGGTCTATAAACAGCACGGTGGTCTGTCAGCTTGACCTTGACAGAGGTTTAAAATACCTCCAAGTAAGTTGTTTTCCATCATATTTTACTTATATCAGAGTGGGAAATTCCCACATTGACGCAGACTGCAAAGACGAGAGGTTGCATTTACCCAGAAGCAGAATTATCACTTTTTTGCATTTAGAAAATCAGAGTAATCACACTCATATTTCATCATAACTTGACAGTCAAATGAAAGCACTGTTTTCATGTATTATGTGCATATAAATGACATGGATTTGAAAATCCAGAGTTGAAATGCATCCAGCTCCCTCTTTGCCTCGAGGGACCGCAGAAATGATTGTTGCTGAATGTCTGTGGCTTCCCAGCGAGGAGCATCACTGTGTGTGTGTGAGTATGTAGACAATAAATATTCCTTCTGCTCCCTTTGCTCTCTTCAACTGCTGGACAAAAACCCACATTCTCATCTAATCAAATTCAAGATTCATTTAGTGTGATGGGACATCTTAACAGGCTAGAAATTCAGTCGCACATGTAGAACATAAGAAAACCAGTTTTATAGGCAGTTAGACGCACACTGTGTTAAAAATGGTTGCACAACAGCTGAGGTGGAGACAGGTTGAGGGAGATGTGAATACTTGACAGCCAAGGAACTGACTTTTCTGCACTGTAAATACTAACATCAAGTATAATTACAAATATTGAGTTCACCTAACTCAGTTTTTATCAATTTGTTATTAACACTCATTTTAAATAAGTTACTTGTACTTTGAGGTTGAAAAAGCTGCCAAACTCAGTGTACTTGAGTTGGGTTCACTTAAACAAACCAAGTACTTAGATGTTATGCTTTTTTCAGTGGTGAAATGTAACGGTCTTGTAACAACTTTAGAATAAATGGTTTGCTCTGCACCAAACTTCACGTTTGTGAACTCATCTACATGACAATATACCACAATAGCTGTAGCACCACCAACTAGCAACATGTTTTAGACTTTGACATGCTCCTCCAAGCAGGTTGGTCAGAAAGGACTTAAGACCATTGTGATGCTATATTGAGAATATTTTGACATGCACAATTTCTTGTATTTTAAACAAATGCAGATTAAGTCCGGGACTGCATTTTTTAAAGTAGAGATAAAAACATAATTTTTTCTGAATGAAAATAATAATAATAACATAATCTTGATAGTGTTACATTTACATCCTCCCATAATCATTTTTTTCAGTGTGTTATGTGTTTGTCACTTTCTACTTGTAGCCTACTCCACCACATTTCATGGGAAAATTTTATATTTAAGTAGGCCTAAATGTAGGCAATAGTGTTATTAACAAATTAAAAATCTTGTCTGCAAAATACTGTAAGAACTCTTAAATTATCATGTTTCATCATAAACTAAACTAAGTGTGACTAAAATGATCAGTTCACTAACTAATCAGAGAGATTTGGTATCTACTTTTGTCCCTTTATTTCACAGCCTAATAATAGAAAGTTATTGTGAATATCATGGCACTTTTTCTAAGGCATTATAATACACATGGATGGTCTGTGTTGTTTATTAGTTTTTAAACATTTTCCGTGGACATCTTTTAAACAAAGAGACTGGTGCTTTCTCTGCCTCTGTGTGGCACTGCTTTTTTTCAGATCTTTTTACAGATCACTCTCTCTTGGCGCATTACCTTACTCTTAAAGATGCCTGGACACGCCCGACTGTGGGTGGATGTCGTTTCAACAGCAGTGTCCATTCTTGTCAGCGTTACTGTGATTCTTGTGTTTGCTACACTGATTTGATGAGTAAATAATTTTATGCTGTCTTGTAGGAATTCAACGCCAGGTTTATGTCCTTGATAGTTAGGGATAACTTAGCTTATCCATTATATCGCTAACAACATGTGATCTTACTGCTGCAACGTGACTAACAAGGATAAAAATGTACAACCCGGGACTTTGAACGTTTTATGTAAATTCCTCACCTTTTGACAAACTCAAGGTTCAAAACGAGAAAAAACAGTCAGCGACTACATTGGTGTGGATCTGATGAGAACCTGGGTGGAGGGTTAGGGATGAAGGGTGTTCAGTTCACAGTATTACCTTATGTAGCTGGTTATATGTCCAGTACTGTCAACAAAGAGTATCGTGTATTTATAGATACATAAAGTATTGATATTTGTTTTGCACACAAACAAACAAGTCAGTCTAACTTTTGTGAACTTAAAATACACAAGTTAGTCTAACTAGTGTGCACTCACAATTAACAAATTACTTTAAGTATTGAGGACTCAAAATAAACAAGTTATTTTTAATTTAAAATCTCAGCTTTACTTAGTTTTTTTGAGGCAATGGGTTTGCATATTTTTTGCGTACACCCAACTTATTAGATTTTATATTGTCTGACGTGCAAGATGAGAAGCAGGAACCGATCATTGGGGGATTAGAGATTACTTTTTCCTGGTGGATTGAATTATTGATGGACCACTTTTCCTCTGCACTCACAGACCCTCCATGTATGTGTCTTGTTTGTTTTAATAATACATTTATAATACATGTACAGAAAACACTTGTGCAAAGCTGTGACACTGCTTTCCAAGATATCCTGCCTAAGATGTGTGACAGTATAACTGTTGCACCTTTGCCTTTTTACCACAAGAGGTCAGACTGCTCCTAACCAGCATTCTCCTCTCCTCCGTCCTGATGAGGAGTGCTTCTCAATATCAGGGGACTAGAAGAGTCTTTGAAAAGGATCCAGAGATCATTAAGAATTTTCCAGCATGACATCAATTCAATGATGGGGGGGTGGGGGTGGGGGGGGGGGGATTCTGGAGTCACTTGATGGTTTTCCAAGGTCAAGATTTCCCAAAGTTCTTGAAGTGGGTTCCTGTTTTTTGTATGTTGTCCAGGGTTCCTTTATTGTGGACATTCTTGAAGTTGCTCGAGGGGTGCTTGTTTTAGTGTTCCTTAATGAAGTCTGGGTCCTTTTTAAAAAGGTTTTTCTACGTGTTATCAATGGCTCCCTGGGGTCCATCAATGATTAGGAATATTCCAGCTGGATTTCACAGTGCCTTGCAGGGGTAACAAGGTTCATTGAGCTTCTTACAGGATTTTATTGTTTGAACATTTTCCAGCATTCCCTAGGGGCATTCCAGGGGTACTAACAGAGGCTCCAAGGTCACTTGATGCTTTTCCAGGGTCAAGACTTCCCACAGTTCTTGAATTGGGTTCCTGTTCATATGTCTGGTTTCCGATGTATCTTCAGTGGGGCTCCAGTGCCCTGTTTCTTGAAGTTACTCAAGGGGTGCTTCAGTGTGTTTTAGTGTTCCTTGATGAAGTTTTAGTCTTTTTTAAAAGGTTTTTTCGGAGTGCTCCCTGGAGTCCATCGATCGTTAGGAATATCCCAGTGGGATAGGTGGAAAGCTTTCTTGGGGTTTTTGTGTGTGATTGAACATTTTCCAGTATTCCCAAAGGGCATTCCAGTGGTCATAAGAGAGGTTCCAGGGTCATTTGATAGTTAAGACATCCCAAGGTTCTTGGAGTAGGTTCCTGTTTTTGTCCATTGTCCAAGGTTCCTTTATGGGGGGCTCAGTTCTTCACTTTGTTTTAGTGTTCCTTGACAAAGTGTTCCTTGACAAAGTTTGGGTCTTTTTTCAGGCTGTTTTCAAGGGGTCCCAGAGGTTCATGGATTTCTTGAGGGAATTCTGTAATTTTCTGATGAGGTTTTAGGGGTTCATTCAGCTGCTGATAAGACCCGCAAGGAACCACGCCCAGAATCCCATGGACTCTCAGAATCCTCTAAAATCAGCTTGAAACACAATTAATGACCCCTGGAAAGGTATTCCAGCTGATGTAAGCTCGGGCATATCAGCCAACAGAAATTCCCATGCAGGTGGACTTGACAAAATCTTAAAATATGGTGGAAATATGTATGGTCTGTAGTGTTATTCTTGAGTTCTTAAAGTCAAAATGTGTGGAGCTTAGGGCTCACTGTGCTTTTAGCACTTATTTTTGTTTTGTTCATTTTTGAACCTCTTGTTCTTGACTGCCCTACCCCTGGAGGACTTTCCTGTGGCGTTAGTATAGACAAGTACTTGAATTAAAAGTAATCACCAGGGTGAATAAAAGATAAAATTAACCTTAATCAACCCACGACACAGCTCCTTCCTACTGAGCAGAGACTTCTTTGAATGTTAATGTCAGTGACAATTATCATGTTTCTTTGCTTCCTTCCTATGGACAATTAGTTGAGAGAAAAGCTTTAAAAATCATGGCATGGTTGCCACGGCAACAGGCTTTTCCCCACAAGGGGAGGCAAGGGCACTGTTCAAGCAGGTGGTGTCAACAAAGTCCTGGTTACATTCGCACCAGAAAGACAAACAGGGACAACAAGGAACGTTGTGTCAGATTGTTCCATTACAGGTGCATGTGTGTGTGTGTGTGTGTGTGTGTGTGTGTGTGTGTGACAGAGCTATCACAGTCATAAAAAAGGTGTGCATTTGTATGTTATCAAGTCCATAGGCCCATGTTAGTCAGTGAAAATCAGGGAAATTCAAGAATCCACAGGACCATCATATAAATCATAATACACACCAAAATCTGTTTGATGAACACCACAAATATCAAAAACAACACTTGTCAGATTTTACTTGTTTATCTCATCTACATGCTACAGTGAATGAGAAGAACCTTTCTTTTGAAACCTGAAAATAAAACACTCTGCTGCTCCTCTACTTTCACTTTTTACTTTTAAAGTAATCCCAATGGTGCGTGATCGTGCAAGATTGGCTGGGTATCACACTTAAAATGTGTTTGCTGCCACATAGGCTACCAAAAATAAATTCCAAAAAATTCCAGGTCAGATTTTATTCTGTCTGTGTGAAGGGAATTTAGAGAGAAGGAGAGATTTTTATCTGGATAATTGTATTTTTGATGTAGTATTTTGTCATTTCCATGGGGGCCTCCAAAATCAACAAAATATGTACTAGTTTTAAAAATGATGAATTCACAATAATCCAGTGCCTGTATGCCCTTGTGAATGTTTTCTTTTCTTTTCAACTGGCTGCCTTTTCACTATCCATTATGAGTAACTATGCACTTTTTGTAGGCTACTTTTTTCTTTCTTTTTTTTTTTTACAGTTATGGTTACAGACTTTGTCTCCGCCACCCTACACTCATATTTTGAGCGTAATCCATCAGCCAAAAAAGAGATTAAATGCACAATAAAACAATAAAAAAACAAAGATGAATTTGGTAGTAGAATTATTATTATTATTATTTTAAAATTTTCTGTAGATATCATGATAGTATCATTATTGTGCATTGTGTGCCACACTAATTGTGTAGTGAAAATATGATATGTTGACAGCCCTGTATTGAACATGGAGATTATTGTTGACTATAAAGCAAGGTAATGAAATGTTTATATATATTAACACAGAATACAGATATTCAGGATATAAACCTAGCTCTGTCATCAAATCCTCCATTCACAGTGAGAATCTTCCATATAGGCTATAGTGGTCTGGAGAAGAAGAACAGAGTGGGAGGAGATGAGAAGAAATAGAGGGGAGGGGATTTAAAATCGTCAGCAAACAGGCAGTCATGTTTTCTCCCCGATTCTCTCTCTCTTTCTCTCTGCCCCCCTCCCCATACTTTGTCTGTGTCTCTCTCTCACCTCTCTCTCTTCCTATACAGAGAAGTCAGCCAATGCATCAGCTGGCATCTGCTCTCTTACTTTCCCCCTGCCTCAGTTCCTCACTTCTCTCTGCTCCTCTCATACGTCTGCCTTTTTTCCTTCCCTACCTTCCTTGCTCCCTTCTTTCTTTCCCCCTCTCACCTGCTCCTCATCCTCCAGCCACCATGGTGAACAGATAACCGCCCGGCCGTCCTCCTGAGACCATGGGTGCCTGCCTCTGCAAAGGTCACAAAGGTCAGTGCAAAGTCCACCTGTTTGTCTGTGCGTCTGTTTGATGGTTGGATCGACCTGTAGCCAGCAAACATTAAAGGAGCAGAACTGTTTCAGAAAGTTACATCATGCTTTCGAGGGATAGCTGTGTGTGTGAGGGAATCCAGTTTAGACATCCCTGAGGATTCGAGAGAATGATGGGGTGTAAAACCACCTGAATCACATGTATTATATGAATGCATCACAGGAGTGATTAGCATGAAAATAGACAAATTCTGCCATGAAAGCGTCCACCGGAAAACTTATTTTCATCTGCCCTTTCACAGCTATTCTTGATCTGTGTGAATCCGTGGGGATTGCTTTAGAAAGGAGACTGGGGGGCTGGAGGTTGATGAGAAGGATTGTGAGGATCAGCGGAGGACAACTATGGCTTTAGGATATGACAGCTCCATCCAGAGCTCATATCCAACTTGTCGTGACTTGGAGATGTGACCGGGGTTGCAATTTTCTCCCTCAAATTTGCTCTGTGCCACAGCTTTAGGTGGAAATAAGGTAGTGTTTGTCTGGATAAAGTGATGATGACTTGGTTTGCAGCGGGGCCTCTTAGGAAGAAGATACTGAAGAATAGAAGACTGAGTATCAAACTTGAAATGTGTTTGTAGAACTGAGTGTCTAAACTTGTCATGTACCAACAAAAAAATCCAGGTCAGATTGCTACTCTTTCATGTGACATATCAAAAACATGTTTGATCTGGATACAAAAGTATATATTGAATTAGCACTGAGAAATTTCAAACATTTAAGCCATACTAAGCCCCAGATAAAGTAGGTACATAAACAGCTAGCTAGTACATAACATAAAGATAGCTGTTTGATGACACTGTTTTTGAGGGAAAGATTTCACATGACACATGTAAATTAATATGCCAAACTCAAATGTAATTTTGATATAGTAGGTTGTGTACATGTCGTGAACTTGAAGCTTACAGATAAATTCCAGTTCAGGATGTCATGAACACCACATGGGGGGACGGGCTTAAAGACTCTTCTCATAAACACAGTAAACACAACCCCATTTGAACCCATCATTAAAAAACATTATTTTGATCTCTGTACCAAAAACATACCATTTTGACAACAGTATGTTAAGCCCTACAGCAGATATGTAGCTAGTTATAGTAGCAAGGCTACATAGTAACTAGCTAGCTAGCATGTAGCATAAATATAATCAATTTCTTTGTTGTTTTTTGAGATATTATTTTTGAGGGTCACATTTTATATTCTTCCATGTGAGGTATTAAAAAAATATAATTTTGATCTCTGTGCCAAAAGAACATATCATTTTGGCAACAGTATGTTAAGCTCTACAGCAGATAGGTTGCTAGTTACATTAGCAAGGCTAGAAAGTGGAAGCTCGCTAGCTAGTAAAGATCAAAGTCAAAATCTTGGTATTTTTCACAAAATGTTTAATGAGATATTATTTTTGAGGTAAACATTTTATATTCTTCCATGTGAGGTATTAAAACACATCATTTTGATCTCAGTATCAAAAGTATATCATTTGGGCAATGGTATGCTAACCCCTACAGCAGAGAGCTTGGTAGTTAAAGTAGCAAACAAACTAGCTTGGGCAATCTACTGTAGCTAGCTAGCCAGTTAACAAGCTAGTTTTGATTGGCCCTTGTCAAACTACTGCAGGTCAGGTGCTACTACAGCCAACAGGGAAACCAGAAACCAAAGCTTAAAGATGTTACAAGCAAAGTGGCAGAATAGAAATGTTTATTTTTTCATATCAGAATTTTAGACTGCCTCCCAGCATTGGTAACATATCCCACACTGTACTACAGAAACCCTTGGGTTGTATGAATCTGGTCACCGTAGTAGCAAGTAGACAATATTTTGTACTATAGTTCACAAGTTCTAATTAGTGCTGCCAAATCAAATCTAATAAAAGGGGGAAAAAAGTGGATTTCGTGGTGTACCAGCTTTCTGTGATACCTCCAATCTACTTGTTATTTTGTCAGTACATGGCGTCTGTGACATCACATCACATTGCCTCCAGCCTGTATCTGTGATGCAGTCTGACAGTGTTTTGTGAGACAAAGTCTGCTATTGTTCAGTTGTTAACAAGGTGGAGGATGGTATTGAGTGCAGCGTTTCAAGCTGGGAAGAAAGAGGGAAGGCAGATGTGAGGCAAACAGATAAGAAAACAGTGGGAGTGTGAACGTGTGTGTGTGTGTGTGTGTGTGTGTGTGTGTGTGTGTGTGTGTGTGTGTGTGTGTGTGTGTGTGTGTGTGTTAGTGATAGAGAGAAACAGAGTGAGTCAGGGTGGGATTTAACCCTACAAGGACGCTGGGTTGGTTCAGGAATCATGATGGGTTTCTTGACCTGTTAATAGCATCTGATGAGGCCAGAGACCAGCTCTGTACACCAGAGTGTGTGTGTGTGTGTGTGTGTGTGTGTGTGTGTGTGTGTGTGTGTGTGTGTGTGATGGTGAGTGTGGCTTAAGTAAATGGAAGGGTATCACTCGCCTCCTGTTGCTGTAGCGTTTCTATAGCGACAGCCAATTGTCTTGAAGACACCTCCCAGGGGAAACCCCAAGTGTGTGTTTGTATTCCTGTGTGTATATTAGTGTGTGTAAATGTGTGTGTATGTCTGCTGACCTTTCAAATAATGTTAATCGTCCATCGCTCAGAACTGCACTTCATTTCCTCTTGTCATTCATGTGAATCTCATCACCATCAATTATAAAGTAAATATGCAGAGAGGCTCAGTGGTTAAATGACTGTATGAGGATTCTCTCTGTCTCTCATCCATTATATATGAGCCTTGTTTGACCTCTGGCCAGGAAGGACAACTGAGGTTTGGCTTTATAGGACCATGACCCCTGCCTAGAAACATTATATACACACGTTGACACAAACAAAAGAACCCCCCCCCCCCCCACACACACACACAGGATGACTCTAACACAGGTGCTCATGTGTGTGACTCCCCCTCAGAGCTCCACCATCCCATGACAGTACTGCAGGACCAGACTGAGGAGAGTCAGCCATCCTCTGTCAAGGTGAGTATAAGTCCTCACTTTTGTCTTGAAGGTTTTTGGCCTTTTCTTTTTTAATTGTCTTTTTACTGGATTAGAGATCCACATACAGCGGCATTACTAGACAACAAATGGGTAAATTAATAATGAATCATAAAAATACATTTATTTTCAGGGTGAAATGCTGAGGATAGAGGTAGAATGGGGGTAGAATATATTTTTGAGGACTTACAATATGGAAGCTTTATATAAAATTCATGTGTTGTTACTCTGCTGTATTGTGATTGGTAGGCTTATTTATCTTTAAATACAGATTTTAAAAAGGAATATAAGAAATTGTCTGATACTTTCATGTTAGTAATTAAAGTAAATATGAGAGATGTAAATTAAGCTGACGTGTGTGTGTGTGTGTGTATTTGTGTGCATACGTATACATGCGTGAGTGTGCACATACTTTATGCCAACCCGTAAGTCCCACTTTTGCCACCCCAGTCACAAAAGTCTGGAAACGCCCCTGTTCATATATCCATCAAACATTTTCTTGTGTCTTAAACGTTTTTTAAAACATTAAAGTTGTTTTGAAGAATTCACTGAAAGAACAAAATAGAATTTACCATAAAATGACAAATTTTAAGATGCTTTATCACCACAACTGTACAGCTACATATCCAAACTCCCTTTTTTAGACTTTACTATGTACATACAATTTTTCACTTAAAAATACTATAAATAAATAAATTATTTAAAGATAAAGGGCATATTGAAGAATAATTCTTAAATCTCTCTCCTTTTTAACCCATGTACCTGCATCTATCCTGCACCATACCTCATACAGTTGATTCTAAAATTTGTCAGTTTCTAAATATGTTATCAACATAGCAATAAAACAAAAATTTCAGTGTGTCTAACTCTCATAGGTCAGGTTGATTGAATGTAACGTGTTGGATTTTATAGTGTTTTCACTGGAACAAAAAATAGTCGCTATAAAAGCCGTTCATGCTGTGCTCTGTGGATTATCCAGAGTTCTTCTTTAAATTACGTTCTTTTCATCTAAATTATAGCGTAGGGGATGAAATCTGGGAAAATAAAACACAAACTGTCAGCAGTCTTAATACCATTAGAGATAAGTAGGCCTATAAAAATGTGTTTTTCTGTGATTTGGGTGGACTGACCTTTTAAGTGTTTGTCAGCACAGTGCTGCTAATTGAGTAAGAGCTAAACAGGCATAATGTTTAATGGAGGGTTTTAATAGACCACATTACTATCTCACTTCAGAATGATCCAGAGCAAGGCTTAGATTTAGCTTGTAATTCAGCTAATTATCTGCCTATGATATGTTTATTGCACTGTGAGATAATTGTGGCTGTATGCATGAAGATCAGCTCCATTTTATGGTTAATATCTCTTTCACACATTACATGTTCGAGTCTGCTCTACAGCCAGGCTTCATCACATTCTCCATGCAGGCGTCTGGAGTGACACTTCCTGCTTCTAACTAAGATTATTAATAGAGGCTTTCTCTATATTTGTGTATTTTACGTATCAACATGAATGTCACCAGTATACTTTACAAATTCTCAAACATCTCTCTCTCTCTCTCTCTCTCTCTCCCTCTCTCTCTCTCTCCATATATTTATATATACATATATATAGCTTTAGCTATGTTTTAAAGCATTACAAATGAAAAAACAAAATCTTAGTCTGCCAAACAATGTAAAAACATTAATTAGTAAATTAATTGGTAACACTGGTTAACATTAATTAGTAAAAGAGAAGTTACTCAGATGGAAGGACCCAGGAATTCAGACAGTATCTTTGGTTGTGCAACAGTTCTTTACAGTAAGTGGAGTTAGGGTGAACTAACTTAAATACAAAACATTTATTGTTAAATGAGTTATTTAACATGTTGATGTCTAGCTAACTGTAGTGTTGTTAGCTAGCTGGACAGCTGTGAGCAAAAGCAACATGGAGGTTTTACTGCTACTGAAAAATTGGGACATTTCAGTAAGATGTGTTTGGATATGTACCATGCTCATTTTCACCCCTATTTTATGAGCAGTGGCTGAATTACATTCACACCCAGTCATTTTATAAGCACTTTTATACATGCATACTTTTTCAATCATTACAAATAAAATTAATGTTAATTGCCAAACAAAGTCTTGCTATCATTGAATGATACATTTTCAGATTTAATGATATTAAATAATGATTGTAAAACATTTAGTAAAGAGTAGTTTATTTTGTTTTGGAAAAAGAGCAGTTTCTCAGACTACAAAGGACCAATGAATTCAAAAGATCGCCTTGGTTTTTACATTGACCACACATTTGGCAGTGAAGCAGCAGTCTGGTGATGTGAAAAACAGAAACAGCATTAATTTGCCCAAGGGAACGCTCGGTTTTCCCACTTTGCTCATTTTATACAGATTTTTATGTAGAACTTTATTATCTGTAAAACTCACTTTGGACTGGTTTCCATCAGTTTGAATTGGAACCATGCCCAATGCTCTAAGCATGCAGCAACTTACTTGTAATCCTGTTTAGCTTGCAACATATTCGAAAGATGGAGAACACTGAGCCAAGAGAAATCCATCTAAAGTGCAGTTCTCTTTTTCATACTGATTGCAGCTACTTTGGTGTAAATAGGTTTGAGTTTAAAATACTCTCTTTGATCGTAGCTCATTCAGTCTGCGTGTGCATGCTGCAGCATTTCCATAAATACCGGCTGTTATTGTCATTATCACCATTTTTCCTTGGGAGGAAAAAAGCAGGAAATGTGTGGATTGAGTCATCACAGACTAGATGTGATTGCCAGAGGAAGAAGTGTGCTAATGTGCTTGTGTGTGTATCTGTTGTTTTTGAGTGGAAACCTCATGCTCTGGTGTTTTGAAGGGCTAAAAATGGCACACAAAGTATTACCTGCTCCTCTGTGAGATGAAAAAAATCTCTTTTTTCGGCTGATGAAGCCAATTCAAAACACACAGGAAATCCCATAACTGTGCTGACAAGCTAAAATGAAGCTATTTTCTTAGTTCCCACTGGAAACACAATATTTTCACCTCACGTCAGTGATAAAGATGTGACATTCTCCCTCTTCTTGTGCACCATATTATGCAGGATGGCCAGAATCCTTCCAATGGCAGCGTCACAGATAAAACCAGCGGCTATAGCATCGGCGAGCTGGCTACCTCTTCTTTGATGGGTGAGACGGACACACACAAACACAAGCAGGTCTAGTTCATGTTGTTTCATTATGAATCAAGCATAGCCGGGAAATTGCATTAGTAACCATGGGAGGTTAGTAATGTAATTTCCCTCCTCCTTCGTGCTCTTTTTCTCTCACACATGCTGTCGCAGCAATGCACCCAGCCAGACATGAGTACACACTCAGACAAGCAGACACACATTTGATTTTATCCTCTACTTTTGAGTCTAGCTTCCTCTCCTCTTTATGTCGGTGTCTCTTTCTCTTTTTCATCGCCTTTCCCCGATCCTGCGTCTGGCTGCCTCATCTCAACTGCTTCCCTCCTTCTGCGGGATGTTAATTATCTGACTTAATGTGTTATGCCTTGCTGAACTTTCCCCAGTGAAAGCCCCTAATGACCCTGACAGTATAATTATGAATATGTTAGACAAATACAGACATTCAGGCAGACAGCTGAGAGGCTGACACCTGCTTTGGGGGTGACAGAATCAGCCCTTTAAAAAAAAAAAGGCTTTTTAGCATTTACAGTCATCACTTAAACTGGAAAAGTAAGTTCAGCTGACAACCAATCACTCACAAATATTATTGTATGAATATAATCAAAAGAATATGATTATAGCTGCTTTTATTCTTCTTGCATGATGCTGTTTGATGGATCTGTGAGGCTGATGTGATTTTATTAACAGTAGCTGGCTAAAGGCCAGCGGCTAGCAGCACCTAGAAACTGAAATGTTCATTAGGTACCACAGATGTAATAGTGTTAGACCAAACAAACGAGTTCATGACAGTTTTGTTAAAATTACAACCTTGTAGTGGGAATAAAGTTCATATAAAAGAATGAAATTCACAGAGACTTTTTCTTAGGTTTTCATGTCATTCTCTGGCTTCCTCATGGATTCAAATTAGAACAGTCAAATTTTTTTATTCTAAGTATGTATGTTTTAGCATCAAACAGATATTTTTCCTATCATTTCTAAAAAACTTTTCCCCACATGATGTGACATATGAATGATGATGCTGACAGATATAAACACCCTAGGTTGAGAGAGAGGAGGGCATCAGCCAATGTCATCGTTTCTTGCTAATGGCTGAGTGGAAGTTTCCATTTGAAAAACTCAGAAAAGAACACAGATGGAGTTGTACGTTAAGAATCCGCTAGGGAGGATGAATTTGCTCAAAAGGTCAGAGGCTCACCAAAACTATTAGCATTCATGCTCCGGGGACCACATATATCAGCAGTAAATATAATGGCAATCTGCTGAGCAGCTGTTGAACAATAACTTTTTCATTTTGCTATTGTGTTTAACCATGTTAGCGGTGTGGCTCCAGGGATGGCAATGCTGGTCTGTCAGCCCAACACTTTTTCATACACAATTTCATGGATCCCAGAGGATGGAGCCTGATGAGCTGGTGCTCCGCTAACTTTTCCTTCAGCACCAGCAGCAGGTTGACATTTGTAGCGTTGAGTAAAGTGTCTAAACAGCTGTAGGATAATTGCTACGAAATGTGATACAGATATTCATTTCCGCACCAGGATGAATTCTAACAGGTCATAATTTCAATTTGTCCAGCCTTTGATTTATGACCAAATACCTGCAGAACTAATGACATCCCCGCCATCTTCCTTGTTAGGAAAATTACCAAAATGTTGTTAATGTGCCATCCTCCCTCTCCATCCCAGAGAGTGCGGGAGCAAAGTGGTTGTTCAGTTGAATATGTTAGTTTTATTGATAAATCCATGTTTCTGTCTGTGGTGCTGAAGGAGCACACAGATTTGTAATTGGGCCATTTTTGTCTCAGTCCTGCCCTTTTGTCTGTTTCATCTTTGATCTAACAAACTGGCTTTTTGTTTCCTGTTCATTAGCAAATGTTAGCTAAGTCGATGAACATGATAAACAATATAGCTTACCCACTTAAAGGGACAGTTCATGCTATTCATCCATCCAGATATTTTTGGTGTGAGTTAAAATACTGTGACAGATTAACAAGAAAAATCCATATTCAAAATCAGGGTGTTGCCTCCCCACCTGACAAATCTGCATGGCTCTGGACTCTTCTGTAGACACCCGTCTTTAATATTGTCTAAAGGTCATTTAAATCAGGGTTTCTAAAACTTTTTTTCCTGGGGACCCACTTTTTAAAAAGTTTCTACATAAATCAACATTCCTGACCATTTTTAATGCCATTTCTGCATCACCGTATGTTATCTTTATGCTTTACTGCAAACTTATGCATACGTTAAAACTTTAGAAATTAGAAATAAATTCATATAGGTTGAGTGAACAGGCAGTCTCACTGTTTTATTTCTTCTTATCGGGAATGACATATTATAAGTGCATTTAGATGGAATTAATTATTTTTTCCCTCAGTAAAATAATAGACCTGTTTTAAATGCTTTATAAGAGGTGTACTGCAGATATAAATCTTAAATTTGAAGAATGTCCATCATAGTCTTTTATCTATTTGTGGACCCAAATAAAATCTCCTTTGACCCACCAGATCCAGTCTTTGGAAATGACTGATCTAAAGGCTGCATCATATGCCTGACACCCTGATAATCGTCATCCGTAAAAATTCCACGTTCAGATCCTAATTGTTAATTAATTATTAATTGTTTCACCACAGTCACCACTGCAGCTGATTTCCTTTGGGGTTTTCTTATTGTTTCTCTCCGCTGCTTGAAATCGACACCGGTTGCTTACCAAATTACAACACTTATAAATTTTACCTCCTTTAGGATGTGATTAAATGTTATTTTTCTAGAATGAATCCCACATTGGCTTTTAAATAACAAAAGCTCTGACTGCAGCTCCTATGGGTTTTAACGCCCCTTGTTTGTTCATCTGTCTGTTCATCTGCTCTGTTTTCTCACAACAATCAGCAGGGAGTCATGCTTCACATAATGCAATAAATGTCTATTTTTATGAAGTGACTTCTTCCTGGTTGCTTTATTAAAGTTGTAACTCTGTTTACTGTAGCAACATGACAAACAAGTCTGAAATCCAATTATTTCTCACAGCAATCAAGTAAACTCAGGTGAGGCATTGACAGGCTTGTTGACTCAGAAATGTTGGCCATGGCTGCATATTAGTTCAGTTTACATGTCAGAATGTTGGTGACCCAGTGAGGACTACTACTTTCTTGAAAATACTTTTCACTGAACCTACTTTAAGACTGATATAATGAATATATTTATATTGAAATGGATCATGTCCCTAATATGTGAGCTGTTGCTCGTCAAATTCAGCTAACGGTGAAATATGATCTGACTCTTTGGTCTCACTGCTCTCATCAGCCTCATTTGCAGACACAGAAGCTAAAGAGTTTTCATTTCCCTCTGGAGTTCATGGAGAATATTAACCAGGTGGCCAGAAACACGACGCTGACTGAATGCTGATGATGCTCTGTATCTGCTGGATGTGTTAATAGGCGGCTGTTATCACAAGTCTAACTGTTAACAAGTTTGCCTTATCAGCTTCATACGGTGATAACCAGGGGTGAAAGTAGATTAAAGTTTTTGCTGGTACTATTATTACAACCTTCATAGTTTCATGCGGTTCTCATACGGCCCCCAGCTTCATGCATCCTTGAACACATGCATTCATTTTTTTTAAATGCCTGTACGGCGCAGAAAGAATATTATATATTGTAAACTTATTTAAATGGTGTAAGTTTTACAGAATAATTTGTGAATGCTGGCAAAAGTTTGAAAATCATAACAATTTGTTTTGTTTGAAATTGGCCAAAAAATCACAACTAAATTAATTAAAAATAGTACCATTTACAAGTCTCACAAGTCTCTCATATGGGTCACATAAATAGGGAGAAGAGATGATCATAAAATGTAAAATGTCTCAAAATGTCTCTTAGACTTATCTTCCATTTTAATGTACACATACAGTATAAGTATTTTCTCCATCAAAGTAAAACACTGGTGTTGGTATGTTCATGAGGAAATTTAAAGTGCAGGAACAATAATTCCCTTCCAGACTCTGGAAAGTGTGTTTGCGAAGCAAAGATGCTCACCCACACCATTATTATGCTAGATTTACAGTATCAAAGTTGCATGTTGCATTACACAAACCCATTACGACATATTTTGTATCTCCTCTTGCAAGAAACAGCTGCCTGCAAAATCCCCACAGCATTGAATATCAGGCAGTCAGCTGCAACAGAAGTGGAAATTAGATTTAATTTAGAAGCTCAACTCATAAGAAATCTAACTGTTGTTTATGTTGTCTTGGAAATGTGATTGTGATGGTTGTTGTATGCAAGCAAGAATTTTGGTCAGAAAATTAAGATATAACCACTGTCCACTGACCACCATCAGTGTCTAGTCAATATTGCGACAAAGCATCTTTGCTAGTTATAGATGAAAAACAATGCATTTTTAAGTTTTGAAAGATTGTGTCCCTACCCTCTAAAATGGCTCACAGTGGTTTGGTCCACTACATACCTATCACCATGGGTCTCTTTAAAATTTAATATGTGAATTAAACAACTATAGTGACAAATCTAGTGAGATATTCAGATCATCAGAGGGAAAGAGAAAAACGCACACATCTATTATTTTGTCATTTATTCCCATGTATGCTGTAATCTTAGTCAGCATGCCTTTGGAAGCAGAGCAGGCTCTCACCGTCCCCCCTCACACTGTGCGCCACAGGTAGGAGACCGACAGCTGTTACTATGGTTATAAAGACATTGTGTGTCTCTAAAACTGTGTAGCAACAGCAACGGAAGAAGAGACAGATAACAATGATGAGAAGTTTCATTTGGTTCACTTACCATGAACAAAACTTTCATGAGCATGCACATCCCCCCACTGTAGCTTCAGCCTGGACGTATTTATTGTCCCCACTGACAGACCCACCCCTGGGTTTTGGCAGGCAGCTGCTGTCCCCTCTTCCAGGTACGAAGGAATCCTTTAGTGATATGGATTACCGTACCATACCGGCCTACTTTCACCCTTGGTGATAACATGTCAGTGTTGTATTTAGAACTTGAGTCCTAGGTGGACCAGAAATCATTTAATGCAGGTTTAATCTATATGCTACAGCCTACAGACATTTTTTTTCAGTTTTTCTATAAAAAAAATCCAACATAATAGCACCATCAGGCCTGCAAAGAAAACGGTGTTTTTCAGCCTCCTCAGGAGCTGGCAGCGTCTTTCATCCTCCAGGATACTATGTCAACCTAATATGATTTGGTCCTTTTCACTTTGCAGTGTGGACAGACAGCCCAAAATATCCAATTTGAAAAACAAATGGGATTTTCCTGCTGTTTGCACATAGCTTAAATAGATGCAAACATAGCTCCCTCCCCGTCGACAGTCAGCCTCCTAACAGTGTCGTCGCAGTGTGAACGGGGTGAGACAGCAGTGGGTGTTAGTGCACAACAAACAAGAGTCTCTAGGTGTTGAGCTCAAATGAAAATAACATGTCGTGATGTTTTTCTGGATTTTCAATTAGTGCAGGCTGCCAACTCTCCTGGCTCCCTTCTCTTATTTCAGTGTATCCATTTCTCCACTTCTGCTGCTTGTTTTTCTCATCAAAGCTTGTTACCCTGTTCTCCACCCTTCCTCATCTTGATGTTGTTCTGCCCCCTTTTTTTACCTCTTGCTTTAACCTTTCCTCCTTGTTCTGTTTCTCGTTCCTTTTTGTCTTTTCAACCTTTCCCTTTTATGTCCTTTCACATCTCTTTAATTTACTGTCCTGCAATATGACCTTGGTTGCTGTCACTTTCACTTCAGTTTTTCCCTGGACCTCTCTACCCTTGTCTCCTGTGATTAAAATAAATGAAGGCTTCTTTGTAGTTTTGCCCAGTGATTGTACTGGTAATGAATAACATATTATTGTAGAGATACAGAGACACAGCACCTCCATTAGATACTACTTGACAAGAGTCCATTTGGCACAAGCAACAAATGTGAGGCTTGGATTTGAGTCAAACTGAAGCCACAACTAGAAAATTGCATTTCCTGTAGAAAATGCAGTGTGAATGCTGACAGCTTTGTTTATTTATCTATTTATTTGAAATAGTGACAGTGCATATTGATGAACATTTACATGTAAATACGCAAGATTATAGCCAGAGGCTGAAATGCAGAAATGTGAAACAAATTGCTTAACAGATCGAAGCTCAAATCCATTAACTGCAGTGATGAAAAATCTGAAACTGGCTTAATTGATTCCTTCTGCCCTTTTTTGCTTTGTGGTCCAGTAGCAGCTGAAGAAGCCTGGTACCCAGACGAACCTTGGTCAACTTCCTTCATTTATTAAATAGGCAATCATGCAATACACTATCCAGTCATACTAGTGTCCACAGCATTATTCAAATATCAAAAGTGACTTGAGGCATAATTTTTATTACCATTTAGCCAAAATTGTAACCAAAGTGCTTTTGCTGCCTGAACCTAACCAAAATCATGATATTTCTTTACCTTAATCAAAGTGCTTTTGTCTGGATACAAACGCTGGACGCTGGTGTAACAGGACTGCATTTCATACGACCGCCATCCACCCCAACCACCTCCATTCGACTCCAGAGTGTTACAAAAATGAATTGTTTTATTCACTCAAAGAAATGTCTCAAAACATCATCCAGGCAGGAATTAAGTTGTCACCACAACATAATTATGAAAACAATTTTGTAATATACAAATGTAATTTCTAGGAGACAGAGCAGCTGATGTTATTTCCTCAGGAATAATTGTGACTTTTCCCCCAAAAGACTTTAAGACATGCTTTAATCACGTCTCTAGATAAACCAATATAAGAAGAAAGTTGTTTCGTGTTGTGTTTTTAATCAATAAGCAGACATTTCAATATTTGTAAATTGTAAAAAAGTAATCATTTCTTGTTTTTCATCAAGCTGTAACATGATCTTTCATTAGATTTTCTGTTCTGTTCATAAGAACACTGCCATAGAAGTGATGCCAGTAATAAACATGAAAATGTACAATTTTCTTCAAAATCACCCTGGGTGCTGCAATACTCTCATTTTCAATCTTCTGCAATTTGTTTTCAATGGAGCTCTAAATCAGAAAGCAGCAGCAGAAATGCCTCTTTCACGCTAATCAGGAGTAAATGCTCACCTTCAAAGTCCGAATGTAGAATTTCTTCTAAAGTATAACAATCTCATTTCACCTTTCCCTTTATGTGTCTTCTGTTTTCATTTCATGTCCCTGTCCCTAACTGTGGCATTTATTTGCCTTCCTCTTCCTTTCTATCACCTACTTTACAGCATTTATCTTGGCCTGTCATTGTATCTTTTCCTCAAATGATCTCCTTCTGTCCTCTGCTACCACATTTACCCCGTCTTTTCAGCCTCGCCACCTTTCATCTAATCCACTTTATCAAGATGTATCTCTCCTTCTCCTGCCCTGATTTAGGTCTGGTGGCCACGATAAAGGAGCATATCACCCAGCCGACGGCGATGGCCCAGGGGCGGGTCGCTCACCTGATTGAGTGGAAGGGTTGGGGCGGAGGCAGCGAGGCCAGGGGAGGCTGGAGCGGGGCCTGGGGTAAAGGAGGCGGAGGCTGGGGGGGCATGGGGGCCGAGCTGCAGGAAGATGAACAGTTCTACTCCCAAATGACGGACGAGATCAAGGAAGCTCGCTTCGCTGCAGGTGAGACAGGAGGATGAATTCAATTCAAGAGAGATGGAGAGCGGAGATGAAATGATGCTCAGATCCCTCTGGGCATTGTTTTTGTTCGACCGGCTTGTTGTACAAAAAATCAATA
Organism: Lutjanus erythropterus; assembly: GCF_056507025.1. Classification (NCBI taxonomy): domain Eukaryota; kingdom Metazoa; phylum Chordata; class Actinopteri; order Lutjaniformes; family Lutjanidae; genus Lutjanus; species Lutjanus erythropterus. The sequence goes on from NC_139322.1 coordinate 31,878,990, forward strand.
GCCTTTAGGACATCCCATGACAGTCACTCAAATCAAGTTCACTTATTCGATTTCCCTTTGTTTGTGACAGTGGTGGACTGGGTGAAAAACAGCAGGGGATCGATTTCTGTGAAAAGAAACATAAAATGATTTTGTGTGCTTTTTGTTTCACAGGTGTGGCAGAGCAGTTTGCCCTGGCTGAGGCAGCCATGAATGTGTGGTCCATGAACGACAGCTTAGAGCAGCCGTCCACCAGCTTGCAAGGTTTGATCACATAAAAGGATCACATGTCTAAAATTTGTCTTTTATTGTGCTGCAAACTTTGCAGATCAGTTGTGTCTGAATACAAGTGAACCAAAAGACAACAAGGCTGTGAGGCATTTCTGCTGGAAGAGTCTCGGTCTTGATTTGGCTTATTTTAATCTGAAAGTCTTTATTTAATTAATTTGATTTATTTAATTTAATTTAATATAAAAAATGTAAGTCTCCATCAAAAGTAATGCAGGGTACACTGTAAGGTTTGTACAAAATTAAAATGTCTTTATTTTACATGGCAAAAAGAGCTAAAATGACCAACACAGGTTCTCATCAGGGTCAGTTACGATGAATTTGCACACCTATGCTGTGTTACACTAATCCAAGGGAAGGGAAGGCAAAAAAGGACAGAAGACGAGCCACCGTCACAATTTATAGGAAAAGACCCCGAGCCATAGACACAGTCTTTGATATTTTAGTTGATGAAATGTTAACACTTTTTGAAATTTGGTGCAAAACATACTGCAATAGATTTTTGAATTTTGTGCCCAACTCAAAGTTTTACAAACTTTCTAATGACCTTTAGTTGAGATAATTTACTATTCTTACTTAGATAAATTTATAGTAAAAGTTAAAGTTAGAGAAACTGTTTTTCAAAATTGGGTCACAGTTAACTGTGAACCTGATTTGTTACTATTTTGTTGCCTTAAAAAATGGTTTACACTATATATTTTTTAAATACAACATTTTGGGGTTTCTAAAATTCAAATATTCAAATTTATCTAAAGAAGAAAAATAAATTACCTCAACAACAGATCAGTAGTTGGTAAAACTTTTTCAAAAATAAAGGATTTGACTTGATCAAAGCTGATGCACTATGTATGTAGTATGTTGGCTTGAAATTTTGAGCTGTCGTGACTTTTTTATAGACCTACAACAATGAAACATGAAAAACATTTAAAAAAAATATAATGTTATTCATTTTCATATCATTTTTTGCCAAAGTCACAGGGAGCCACTGGAGAGGAACTAAAGAGCCGCATGTGGCTCTGGAGCCTCAGGTTGCAAACCCCTGCACTAATCATTCATTAGGGACATTACGCAGCATTTGTGCAATGACACCAAAAATAAAATGTCTTATTTTAATGTGCCCTGGTATCTTGTAATGGACAACAGAACATCAAATGGAAGAGCCTGACTCAAAATAAAAAACAAGAAGTCCCAAACATTATGGTTGTCTTAAAGATCCAGTGTGTAAAATAATGTCTTTGCACTTTTTCCCTTGATGAATTTGCATGTATTGTCATAGAGAAATAGCTTTCAGATGTGGTTTACAGTCATGTAAAGCTACGTGCCAGGCAGCAGATGGTTCAAACTATAGCACCTTTTTTTTATCCAGTTCAACCACTGAGTGCATCTGCAGTGTTTCTATAACAAACCAGTGAAGAGCCACAGCTTCTACCAGCTCTACAACCTGAGAGAACTCAGCTGTCACTGATTGTCTTTGTGTCATTTCAATTGTATTTGCAGCGTTTTCAGCCATTTCAACTGATCCTGTCATTATCCCTCCTCAGCTGCACAAAGCCACTTCTTGTCTCAATTCCTGCTGGACGGTGGGAGCGTCAGCGTCCCGCAGCACCTGTACAGCATCCACGCCCAGGCTTACGGCGACAGCAGGGTGGCCCAGCTGGTCCCTCAGCCGACGGTAGACTCCGTTTCCCAGACGTCCACCGCTCAGCAGGACAGAGATCAGCCCTTCGAGGACAGGAGCGCTGCGACTGCAGAGGCTGCTGTCAGACACGTAGACAGCAGCTCGCTATCAGAGGATGACGTTTTTTATAACTAGGCTTAACAGGAGAACAAGCCAGCAATCCTGATGGCAATCTGTAAAATGAGCCTCCCTGAGAGGACTTGAGCCTCAACCACCAGCAATGACTGATAAAAAAAAAAATACAGGCAGACATCTGTGAGACATCTCAAGAGACAATTCCTCAAATGGCTCCTCTGAAAAGGTTTAAGGTCTGATCTTCAGATACACATTGTATTTCTCCCAGGTTGAGGCATCTACTTTTGTGAATGTACATAGTTCCCATGTTACATTTATTTTTTTTATTCACTGTACATTAAACTCTTTGATATTGATGTAGAACCGAACTGTGAAGAGTCAAATGATGCTAGTGTAAATATCTTGTTATAAAACATCCGTTTTAATATACTGTATGTGCTGAATAAGTTTGTCCAGTTCTGTTTTTGATCCTGCTTTCTTTCACACTGATGAACTGAGCGCATGAATTTGGTTATGTGAAGACAGCCTGAGTAGAGGAAACGTCTTGAGAGAAATTGAAAATGTGTCCTCTTTGAGATTTATCATCTGAATCTAGAGAAAAGAAGAGGTCTGTTGTGAAGAACCAATTATCTGTCTGAGTCTCATCTATGATTAGCTTTTATTCACACTTTTCTGCCTGAGAGCGACGGGTGCAGGGGAGCCTAGAGAAACAGACAGAAAGAAGGGTGGAACCTGTCGCTGTGCGTGTGTTGTGTATTTCACATGTATGTCAGCTGTGTGTTTGAGAGTGAGAGATGGTTGGAGAATGGAGGTGTTGTCATGGTGTTTTTTTTAACAAGCTGCGCTGTGCCTGTTTCCCCTTTTGTTACCTCAGCGTAACTCTGGTATTCAATCAATGTGAAAAAGAAAACAGAACAAAAGACTGTGCACAGCGAGTTTGTTCACATCTATCATGAAACAAAACCCTTGAGCAGAACAGTCAGCTGATTCGAGGTGTAGAGATTGACAGCAGCTGTAGCAGCTTTGCTCTGCGAAGAAAATGTGACTGAGTGGACAAGTGACACATGACAGTGTCAAACTGGACACTTACACTCTGAAAAGCTGCAAGTTATTATAGTGTTGTGTCTTCTTGGTCTAAAAGCTTTCGATGCCAGAAATACAGTAGGTGTATAAAGGCAGAATGATTGATTTCTAAAAATCAATACAGTCTGAGGACAACAGGAAATCAGCAGCTAATCAGGGACTGGAGCTGCACTTCAGCAGTGAGACAGGATTAGAGTCCTACAGTGTCCTGGTGCGTCTTGATTCTAACAGACATGACTGATGCTGCATCTGTGACGTGGCTTTATTTCATCCTCCACACAACATCATAATCCACCGTGAGAGTTTCAGTAGTGGAGGGTTTCGCCTGCCTGATTTTGCTGACTTGCTCAGATTTTGTTTCATTTGTTTCTATTTTTGTGCCTTCACCACGGTTAAGTAGGCTATGTAGTAAAATGGTTTCTTTCTTTCGTCTGTTTTTATGATCAGGAGTCTACATAGAGAGTTTAATTGTGAAAATTGACCAGATGCTCTATTCTGTTCCTGTCTGACTTCCTGCTGTGGGCGGAGCCTCTTCTGGGACGCTCCTGAAACATGTTGCGGCGCTCCTGGTGGAATAACACACATTTTCCAGAATGGCTGAATCAACACAAAATCTTTTTTTTTTTTTTTTTAATGACTTTGAAATTCCATGGAGAATAAGTTGCACAAAGTTATCATCTCGTTATACTTAAATATGATTTATCAAAGAATTCCTCAAAAGAGAATTCCACTTCTTTAATACATGGCTTTTTGTTAAGTCTAGCATAGTGATGTCATGGCGTTCCAAGATCTAAAGAGTATAATGTTATAATAAACAATATAATTGATGGCCAAACCAAAGAAAATAAGATTTTTTTTTTCAGACAAAGACAATCATGTGGATAGTTAATTTCATCTGTCATTTTGCCATATTTGTACTTCAGACTTTCCTTTTGTATGTTTTATGTTGGCTGGTTCATGTAACAACACAAGTTATTCTAACATTTTATTTTGATTTATAATGTTTATTTTGTGCTTCAGTTTTTCTGAGTTAACAATCACACCAGAAAAGCTCTTACAATAATTTGGACTGCAATCAAGAGTTGATTAAGCTGAGCAGGAACCCCGTTACCAAGGCAACTCTTGCATGTTAAAGCCTTTCTTCATCATCTGTGATGTGAAAATATCTGATGTCAGGTAAATCAAAAGTGCGTGTCATAGTTCAGTTATGAAATCAGTGGGCCTGCAGAGCTTCTGACACGAGGCTGCAGCTGCTGTCCAGGATCACCTGCGCTGCACGGTCCGCGTGGTGATTTTAAGACTTGATTTGTAAAGTTTACAGTCTGTCATGCTGTTACATTGCTCTGTCAAGAACTGAAACTTGTTTACCAACTACTGCTTTCACCCTCTCTCATCAGTCAACCAACAGTGCATGCCGTCCTGAGCTTATTTTTTAATAATTGCACCAACTAACAAAGGAAAAACAAAAACTGGAAGAATCTCAGATGACTTCGAGGGCTCTGACTCGTGATTCGAGTCGTCGACTATCAGAGGTCAGCCCCAGAGAAATCACTTAACATACTTCATTAAAGTGGAAACAGACAACTTTTCAACCTTTCAACATAGTGATGTCACTGTGTTCGCTTGCATAGTGGAAATCAGACTTACAGGGAAACAATCTAAATACCAATGGTGTCATTATTCTATAGCCATTACACTGAGCAATCAACAGGACTCACTGAGCTTGTTAAAGCAAACAAACTTGTCTTTTGCCAGTTTAAAGCCACTCTGAGTAGAATTTTAGTGCATATAATTCTGATGGCATGTTTATGTGTTGTTCTCAGGAGGATGGAGAGGCAAGCATTGCTGTCACAGTGTCTTTTTTGATGTTACCACTGGGGGGGCCAAAAAGCCAGAAATGACAAAATCCAACACATAACAGCTTTAACTGCTCCATTTGAGACGCTGCAGCACCTTTAAATACAATTCCTAAGGGAAATTATAGTGTGAAATACTGAAGCTAAGTGAGCCAAACAACTTAACTCAAGGACGTCTCAGTTGTCTGCAACATGATTTTCATAGCGCACTGAAATAAATCTAAAGGAAGCCAAAAAAGGGTCAAAAGTCAATGTTTGTAGTTTGCTTTGAAGCAATACGTACTAATTGGATACTCATGGAGAAGTGTGGTTTAGTGGGAGAAACACAGCAGCAGGGTTACATTGTGTTAATTGGTGTACAAACTGTTTTACAGGCTTTTGTTTCCGTCCCCATTGGGTATGATTCTGGGAAGACACATTTTTAATAATGCTGTGACACAAAGTGCAGATCAGTGAATGAGATAGTTTGTAATCCCCTCAGTGGACGAGATCTTGCTAATTACAATAAAAGGCAAGACAATAAGCTCTGATAAATGTTTATCATAAAAGCCTCCGGCTAATGGCAGTTTTGTTGGTGTGCAAATATTGTCACACTTGGGAAATGAAGCAGGTTTGTGTACAGTTAATCAGACAGAGATGGATTCACGTTTGCTTAACAAACAGGTCAGAGGATGTGCTTGTTTCATGTTGGTTAGATTTCTTTGGCCAAGTCTTCTAGTATTCTCTTCATCTGGAGGAGAAAGAAAGAAATAGGGAGGGAAGGAGAGAAAGAGACTGCTTTGAATACATAAGTAGCCATTTTGCCTCCTACTTCCTGCATAATGTTAACAGATCCAGACAGGGACACGGTCTTGTTTGCAAAGTGGATACAGACAGAGACAAACCCCCACAGAGGAATGTAACAGAATCAAGCAGTGTGCGTCATTAAGAAAATATTAACAATTATATCTGTGAGGGCTGCGTAGTGTAAACACACATTTTATAATGCAAACACTTATTACCTCTGACCACGAGATGAGTCCGACCAGCCTGCCCCTGTCTGCCACAAACAAGGTCTGACCTCCAACCAGACTCAGGAGACTGTGAGCCTGTGGGGAGTAACACATTTTCTTTTCTTTTTTTTTAACAATTTCTCATCACTTTGGTAAATATATTTATTCAATTTATTTCTAAGAGTTAGATGAGAAGATTGATACAAGTCACATGTCATTAAACCTGCTTATTTACACGTCCAGTATGGAGTTATGGAGCAACATTGTCTTTCATTTAGTGTTGTTTGTGTCTAGTGTTCACTCTCTTTTAGCTCAGTTTTTGGTCTCTACCAACTCCTGAGGGGAATATCTGGTAGCTCGTCATCTGCTAAATGCCCCACTATGTTCACCAGCTGGTTGCTAACTGCTGTTTGGTGCTGAGTAGGTAGTGAACAGTAGGGTTTTTAGAGCTTTTATGCTGAAAATTGCTGCCTGCTGCGGCCTGGAAACGATGCTATAAGAGCAATGAGAGTGAACCAAATGAGTAAATTTGTGAGCTTAAACACCAAAGAATAGTACGGCTTGGCTAGACTGTGCTCAAGAGTCATCACTACGAGTGATACCTCCCACACTGATAAATGGTTATCAAACAAATATCATCTATAGACACTTTAAAGGACCAGTGCGTAGGATTTAGTGCCATCTAGCAGTGACCTTTCAGATTGCAAACACTTTCCCCTCACTCTCCCCTTCGTGCGATTTACATATTATGTTAAGAGTATTTAAATGTTTTTCAGAGAGAGCCAGGGGAGTTGTTTCCCCCTACTTCCGGTGTTTATGCTAAGCTAGGCTAATCACCGCCCAGCTTTACCTCTGTAGTTTAAAGATCAGTGTGTAGGATTTAGGGGTATCTAGCAGTGAGCTTGGAGATTGCACACACCTCACCTCACCTTTCCCTCCCAAGCATTTAGGAGACCCTATGGTGGCTATGAAACTTACACATAACAAGAAAGGCCATATCTAGAGCCAGCGTTTGGTTTGTCCGTTCTGGGCTCCTGTAGAAACATGACAGTGCAACATGGTAACCTACATGAAGAGGACCCGCAGCCTCTGTAGATATAAATACCTCATTCTAAAGTAATGAAAACACAATGATCATATTTACATATTCTCACACACTGAACATTTAAAGCTTGAGGAAGGTTTCACAAAATAGTACATTTACTGGAAATTAAAGTATTAAAGTAACTGATTAAACATCCTAACACACATGACAGGATTAACAATTTTCTCATCTAAGTCTTAGGGAAAAGAAAGTGGATAAGAGTATTGAACTATTCCTTTAAATTCAGCTATACTGTCTACCTCTTGAACGGTGTTATGAGGTGATAACAGGACCGAGGTCGGGTAAATGCAGCAGACCTCTTCCAGATGTTTATCCAGAGTCTGCACAGAACAAACATATTCACATTGTATTTTCTGTCGTGTGTTTGCTTGTCATGTTGTTTAGCATTAAGTATTATTGAGAAATTGAAAACAGCTTTGATACTTTCTCTAGTACATCCTTGGACTTTACATTTGCCCAGAAATCTGTTTTCTAAAACAATTTTTGATAAGCAGCTCTACTCTTATCGAGTGTTTTTCTATTACTAGATACTGCTTTAAAAGGGATGAGTTGTCATAACATGAGCTTTTACGTCAGCAGCCTGTCTTGTCCGTACATCCTGCTCCCATCCTCCTTTTTGAAACTGTTTTACATTCAGTCAATGTCGAACGGATTGTAAAGACACGACCTGCCTTTTAAACAGCATCAGTTCACTCCTCTACTTTCTGCTGAACCCTGCAGCTGCCTGTCTGACTCCATCCAGCCGTTTACCTCAGTCTTACTGCGACGCAGGAACATCAGCAGCTCGGACCGGAGAACAAACCCCAGTAAAACCTGCGACTCTTCAACAGAACACAGGAGAGGAAATCAATTTTCTTTGCCACAGTCGGTGCTACAGTACAGTTCAGAGTTGGTGCAGCTCTCAAGTGGGCTGTTAGTCGTTTGCAAACATGAAATTTCATCCATGTGATTGCTACTGAAAGGCTCAGCTGGCCGTTTGACTATTTTCTCACACTTGTCAGCTCCTTATTGGGGCACTTTCACACCACTGAATTGCCACAGCTCTCAGAACAGTTACAATTTTTCATCATTTCTCTCATTATTTTCATCTGTTCCTTTCAGGGGTTCCATGCAGAGTCATAAATATATGTTTGACCAGCATGAATCTGACGATTTCTTAAGGATCCAGCTGCTTTCAGCCAATATTCTGGATCCTAAAATATATTTTAATTTTTCTAAGAAGATTTAGACAAAATATGACTCCTTAGCCAGAAGCCTGGGGTAAAAACACTTTCAAATATGATTGTCCGCTCACCATGCGAGTCCACCACAGGGATTTGTGCTTCACTGCTGGTGCTGACAGCCTGCTGAACCTCCGTCGGCCCTGCTGCTTTCTGAAGCTGCACTGATTTCGCTCCCAGAACCTGTCCGATTGATGTGGAGGGAAGCCTGCAACAGAGATGAAACATTTCACACTTGGAAAAAAAGAAACTGTCATTAAAGTTCCCGTGAAGCCAGAAATGTTGTTTAAGTGTTTTTCATCAAATATGCTTTGCGCTATACATCACCTATATGCTAGTATCTGGCCCAATAATGACAGAAAAAGACATTTTGTTGGTTACTGTATTTCTTTTTAACTCTGTTTTAGAGTTTGTGTTTTCCTGGAACATTCAGAATTTGTGTCCAGTGAAACCATTTCTTGCTTATGATGCAGCAGAGGCTGGAAGGACAAGACGTCCGTTCACCAGAAGAGACTGGAGTATTACTGGGGGCCTCAATGTACAAAAACACAAGTTTATAACTTTATTCATTGATTTGGGTGAAACTGGATCATGTTTTGGGAGGAAATATTTTCTGGTTTACCCTCTGATGTCCTCCAGGTGCTCAGCTTCAACTTTCAGTGATTTGATTACAGAGTTTCCTGATGTACAGATAGCTTACTTGTTGCTAAAGTACCTAACCGTAACTGTTTGCCTCCATTAGCAGACATCAGGAGCTCCTGCTGTCAACACATCCACTGTGTTGACATTGAAAGCAGCGCTGAAACTTTTTGTTTGTCCAATGAGACCATGGAAAAACATTTTTAGGTGTCTTGGTGAACAATGCATTGAGTGAGTTTGTCAGAGGAACAGATGAAGCCGTCTCAGCCTGAATGCTGTCGACAAGGAGCTGTCAGTGATGGCGGCTTGATTTCTATCCAAACATATTATTAGGGGTTGAAATCCAGTCTGGGCGGGAGACAGATGGGGGAGGAAAAAAACCTCAGTGGGGCTGCTGACTGCTAGCATCAAGGCAGTATGGACAAATATTTTCCTTGACATTTTACATCTAGATTGTATTTTTCAGCTTTCTCACTACTCTCTACATTTAGACCTGCAGCTACAAAATGAACGAGTCAGCTATTTATATCTTTAATCAGTGCTTTCAAGAACTGTTTACACATAGCTGAACGCCTGGTGAGAAAAATGATCACAATTCAAAATGCCACCGCCTCTCTTTGATACCTCATCAGTGACACCAACAGATTATTAACCTGTGTGGTTGTGTTGAGAGATGGTGGAAGATGTTTTCATTATAAATTGTGAAATTGTGGCCTACATGACAAAGACCACACCGATAAACAGCATTCTTGGGTAGATAAAATGTTGTGAGTGAGTACGTGGCCTTGTTCATTTACATTTTCACATTCACATGTGGCAATGGAAAAAAAAAAAACATGGTCCATGTGAGTCAGTCTTTCAGCAGATGTACTCTCCGCAAAAAGTACATTTCTCCCAGAGCTTAATGCATTAAGGATGATTTACTCTAACAGGTACCAGAATCTGCCACATATAATGCTATTTTCTTCTGCATCGCTAAGTAAGGTTTTGCTCCCTCAGAGCAGGAATTGAGAATAACAGATACGTGGGCGGTCCATGGGGTTCTTGATCAATACCGGTGACTCAGCCATTAGTTGGCAGGCTGCTGAGATTTCCGGCTGATAGCAATCACAGAATCCATCTTTCTACCTGCTGTGTTCTGTGAGTGAGCATCAAGTAGCACAAGACATTTCAGCCCACAAGGTTAAACAGTCTTTATATCGGTTATTCCATTGTGAAAATTTCAATTGGGCCTGCAGTGTGTGAGTCATGGGTCACTGACAGCCAGTTAAGGGAATAGTATAACAGAAGAAGGCGTGCAGAGTAACCTTCTAATGTCCTAATGGATCAAAAAATGTAAAGTTTACGCTGGGATTTGCTGGAAGAAATTAAATGTTACTTAAACACACAATATGTAATTCTGTTGCTGGGGAGAACAATAACAATAAGAAAAAACAATAGGAAAACAATAACAAGATGTAGTTTGATGACACTGTTAAGTAGAATTAAATTTTATACCGATAAAGTCAATAATTATCTGTTAAAAATGTTGTCAGTAATGTAATCAAAGCATCATAATATTAAAGTGTAATTTAATTACTTTCCAATACTTTTTGATAATCTCAATATAAAATATAATGATATTTACCCTAATATAGTGTTTTTAGGGCTGCAACAAATTACTATTTTCATCAATGATCAGTTGGTCCATTATTCTCTCAATTAATTGATTAGTTGTTTGGTCCATGAAATGTCAGAAAAAGGTGAAAAGTGTTGATCAAAGCTCAAGATGACATGTTCAAAACAGTTTACTGTCAGAGAGGAGTAAAGAAACCAGAAAATATTCACATTTAAGAAGCTGGAATCAAAGAGTTTTTACTTTTTTTTTTTTACTTAAAAAGTGTCTCAAAACAATGAATCGATTCATTAATCCTATCACAGTCTTGATCATTTCCATTTTTTCAGTCTGTCAACCATTTTTCTATTAATCAATTACTTATTTGGTCCATAAAATGTCCATAAAATATTGAAAAATGTTGATCACTGCTTCCTCAAATGTCAAATGTTGTTTTGTCCACAACTCAAAGATATTTAGTTTATTGTCAATGACGAGTATAAAAAAAATAATAATAAATAAATAAATAAATATTAACATTTAAGAACCAGAAATATGTTAATTTAGCCTTTTTTAAAAGTAAAAAATGACTCAAATGACTCAAAACAATTAAGAAAAAATCACAATAAATGAAGATTAATTAACAATTAAAATTAACGATTAACAATAGATTATTGCAGCTCTATGTGTTCCATGTCTCATGCTGATGGAAATCTATGTGACAGGAGTCCAACGTAACTGGATGAGTCCTGTATTAACTAGCAATTAACTAGAAACTGCTAACAGGAGACGATGCGCTACCTTAAATAAATTCCGAATTTCTCTACATTTGGGATAATGTAAGCACACAGTTCACTACAATATATAACATGTTTACATTTTTGACATTTTAATTCAGATGTCTTTCAATCCAAATGCTGTAATCTTTTGCACGCTCTGTGCTCTCAGATGTGGCTCATTTTACAGAGGTCTCAGCATAAATCAAATGCTTCTGATAATATTTTAACATGCAGTTAGCATGTTATCCCAATGTTATACCAAGCATGTTATGTACCAGTGTTTTCTACAGGTCTGTAATCTTTGGGATGTTAGCATCTTAACATGTGTACAGGTATGGCAAGTTAACATCCATCTCAGATGGTAACAGGAATTTGATCATATTTATCCTGATATAAACCGGACATCTGGTCCTTCTGACAGATTGCTGGAACTAAATTAAATGTCAGGGAATAATCTGTGTCTTTAGAAAGCTCTGGAGACAATATCTAACAGATTTAATAGCATCCACACAACATTTTTTGAAACAGTCTGAACAAAAAGCTGGCTTCATACTTCAAAAAAATGTTAATAACCTTTAATCACTTCAAACAGTGTATGCTAAAGTCTTATTAGCATATATGCTCCACAGAGCTCATTACTGTTACAAAGTGTTACAGCAGTATGGAGCAGTTAGTCAGAGTTTACATTGGAAAATTTTGATGTCTGTGTTCACATTATTTAAGAGCTGACCACAGAGACAATCATCACAAAAGCTGATGTACTCCTTTGATCAGTCTGACACTTGTATGTGCCTTTACTTACCCGGGGCACGCCTTCATCAGTGAGGGCAGGTGTGGGAGCCTCTTGCTGATTGAGAGAGCATCATAGAAAGATGGGCGGCGTCCAGAGCGAGCCACAGCATTGGCCAGCAGAGTGGCGAGGAGGATGGGTACAGCATGGCTGAACTGACCAGTTAACTCTACAGCCAGGAGAGCCGGAGATAAGGTGTGTGTCACGGCCCCGGAGAAGGCTGCTGCACCTACAAGGCAGAGGCCATATTGAGCAAGACTATAGTTAGAACTCAGGTTGTTTTGAACTATATCAGTCTATCAGTATTTTATCAAACATGTAGTACAAGCCAGTAACTTATGTCCACCCCTGACATGATGCAGTTTGATCTATATCATTATTGTTGATCAGCACTGTCAACTCTGAACCCAAGTTCAGTCTATTGCAACAATTTAGAAGAGGGAGCCCAAAGTAACATCACACATGATTCTGTTTCATAGAGTTTTTACATCCTGATATGAAACATTGAACAATTTTCCTGGATAATTTTACATAAAAATGATCAAACTTACAGATGTACATTAATATAAAAATTAGCTTATTGCAGATTTGGAGTTAAAAAAAAGGAAGTAGCCTACAAAAACTTAAAGGGATAGTTCAGAGTATTTCAAGTGTGGTTGTATGACGTAACTGTCAATAGTCAGTGTATTACTGACAGTATGGTGGCCAGTGCATCCCAGGTTTGGAGAAGCAGATAGGGGCACCGGCATGAAAGCTAAGCAATATACTACTGTGGACAGGGTCAGCAGCAAAATGTATTTTAGGCACTTATAAAACGTCCATCTAAAAAACAACAATATTACTTTAAGTGTATGCTATATTTAGAACATTTTCACGGCTTAACTTTACCATCAGACAGCCTTTTCTGACGGAAAAACACCATTATAGAAGTCAAATAGCACTCTCTCCAAACCAACCAAACTCTATAGGTGAAATCAGTAATTTTAACGCACAGATCACAGGAGCCGCTGATCTATGACTGCCTTGTTCCATTAGTTTGTTTGTGCTACTGTGTGACTTTGGGGTTTTAAAAAGAGTTTGGATTCACCAATAACACAACCAAGATAACAGACTGAGGCAGCAGTGGAACAGCAGCTCTTGTGTCCTGCAAGGTAAAATGACTGATTTTGCCTATGGAGTTTGGTTTGTTTTGAAGAGAGTGATATTTGACTCTTAAAACAGTAGTTTTCTGTCAGAAAAGGCTGTCAGATGGCAAGGTAAATTGTGAAAATATTCTAAACATAGTGTACCCTTTTTGAAGTTGCTGAAATACTGTTTGTTGCTGACCATGTCCACAGCAGTACATTGCTTAGCTTCTGTGCTGGTACTGTAACTAATACACTGAGTGTCAATAAATACCTCATACAACCCTACATCCAATAATCCAAACTATCCCTTTAATATAACTTCAAGTATATGAAAAAAAGATAAAAACACAGCAAGTACAGGCAACAACATATTAGCTCCAATGAGCTATTGATCTATTTTTTTCTACCAGCAAGTGCGTAGCCCCCAGGATTTACAGAAGCCCACTGCAGGCTTGAAGTCAGTCCAGTGAACGACACTAAAGCTACTCCTTCTCCAAGCAAACGGCCCAAAGCTGCTCCTAGAAAACAGAAATGTATATTTTGGTTTACTCCAGTGTTTTCACATTCTGTTGAGAGGATGCAGCAAGACAAATTACTCATACTCAAATCCAAACTTGTATTCTGCAAAACAAACTTGCATAAGTCCTGCCCCGTCACTCACCGTAGACAAACACTGGCATGAAGTATCCAGCTGGCAGAGGCAGCGTGCAGGCGAGGACCAACATCCACATCTCAGAACCAACAACAGACACACAGACTGTCAAATCTCTGCATCTGAAGAGCCACAACAGCTCTACCAGCACATGCAGCACGCCAGATGAGTCACTGTCAATCTGTGTGCAGTGCTCTCAAACCAATTTTACACAAATAAATACTGAATCATGCCCATTTACATGTCACATTTGCATGTGGTATTGTGAGAAAAACTGTCGTCCTAAGTAGATCTCATTGAGTGGGTCCTAGAGAAGTGAATTTCTCAGAGATTCATGCATTGCTTTACTTTGACTGGTATAAGAAACTGTTCTCAAGAAAAAAATGTCCACATATGATGTTATTTTTTGTGCAACAGCGAGTGGGGTTTTCTCTCTGCTTGGAGTACAAATAATAGATATGTGGGCGGCTGATGGGATTTTTGATCGATACCAGTGACCCGCCTATTACTCGGCCAGCTGCTGAGATCTCTATAACTGCTAAAAATCTGTCCTTCCACCTGCAGCGTTGCTACGAGTCATCCAGCATAACAAGATGTTTCAGCGTAGCCCCGTGTCAGTCTTTAGCTCACTTACTCTGCTATGAAAATGTCAATTACTGTATGATCATTATGAGTCACTGTGACCCAGGGGAATAAGACGAGTGGGTGGCTGAACCTGGTCCCTTGTTATAATTCCTGATGGTTATCGGTGTGGAGATAAAAGACTCCTTATAATTGGCCTGTTCGTTTTTGTACCTTCATGAGCAGGAAGATGGACAAAGAGAGGTAGGCAGGACCTGATGAGCTCCACTCCAGCAAAGGCTCGACAGAGGCATTGTGGGACTGAGAGCTCCACTGCCTGCTGTCCAGTAAAGAGGTGAGGAGCTGCTTCATGGTGTACTGTGAAAGAGAGTGCTGCCATTCAGACTGCTGTCTGATCACATCAAGAAGTAGAACAGAACAAAGCGTGGACACTGAAGGACAAGGCTGACATTTCTCTGTATTTGTCATATGAAGAGGCTTCATATGACAAATATAGAAACATACGACAAGACTGATATTATGCACATGCTCACAATGACAATGCCATTGTTTAGAAGGTAATAGAGGTGCACAGAGATGTCATTATTTGTATCTGTATCTGTTCAACCAAGAAAAGTGTCACTGTCTGTATTTGTATTTCGATAGAAGGCCAGAAGTGGGCGTGGTTCAGACCACCAGGTCACATTCAATCTGGCAAATGTTGTATTTTCTGGTCTAATATTCATCGACAAGCTGTCTGTCTATGAATATCACTTTACAAAATACTGTCCTCCCTGTGCATTTAACCGGGGTTATTGAAAAAACAGAAAAAAAAGATATGTCAAACCATCTGTTTTGCATAGAAATGCAATAATATTATAATAAAATTTCCAAATAATGTATTTGGAAAGCCATGGGATCATTGAGCAGAAACAGCTGATCAGTCACATGAGTTGAATGTTATCTGGAAAAAGTGCTTCCATCTCACATCAAGCGTATTACCTATTTTTCAAAAAAGGCAAATCAAGGAAGCGTAAAAACTCTCTTTGTGAAATTCTCCATCAACCTTTTCTCACGTGATACTTCAAAATACATTGCATTGTTTGTTTTCAACTTTCTGTGGGATTTGTTATCAATAAGAACACATAAAATATCCTATATGTAATATAGCTCCAACTTATTCATTATGTATTTAAATCCACAAAAAAATATGGACTGAGCCTTTAGGTTTTGTTTATTCCCACCTTAGAAGCCATATATTGACCAGCAGAGTGGGGAAACGTCAGAGATGCCAGGAGGAAGGCTACCATGCCTGAGTACAGACCCTTCCTGTAAAGAGATATATACACATACACAGACAGACAGTATTGTTGTAATATGGCTCATTTTAACTTTGCAGCTGAAATTTAAATAAGTTTTAACAGGCTGACTGCTGTTCTCTGTGACCTCATCAGAATAAACATGAGCAGTCGACCTGCTCTGCTCTTTTTCAGATAAGGTTTACACATTTTATAATACTTAGATCTGCTTCTGCTTACAAAGACATTTGTTAAATTAGAAACCGATTTTCTAATAATTTCAGGAGAATAAAGACGATTAATAGGGTCTGTACCAATAAATGTGACTTCAGAGACGCTGCATAGTCATTTATCATATTTTGTGTCACACGTAATCTATTATTAAAGTTGTTCGTAGTTGCATAACAGTATGGTAAAATGGATTATCCTTAGAGAAACACACTATGTTTCAGGATATTGGCCCATCTGTTTGAAATAATGCTCCACCCAAGATCTACGTAAATCTGTCTACACAGCAGATGACTCATCGCTGCATCACAATCTGGCTTTCACATTGTAAAGACTCTCACTCTGTCGTCAGCATCTTGCTGAACATCGGGTGTGTTTTGGTGAATTGCAGGATCCAGCGATGGCAGAAGAGATAACAGCAGCTCACCGCTCCACACAGCAGTCTGTTTCAGGACAGAGAGCTGACTCAGACAAGAAAAACAAGGGGTTCATTTGAACCCACACAGTGATGGACTATCAGACGTCATTAGACTTGACTTGGGGTGAAGTCTAATGACGTCTAATGAAGCGTTGGAGGCCAGGAAATGACTAGTATAACAGAAAATTGCTGTATGCTAATAAGAATAGAAGGAAAACACAACAGAACTGGTCAAAGACTTTTCTTTGTGACTGACATGAATATGAATACCAAATCTCAGCTTTGATTTGTCTGACACAGACATGTTTGAGGACATGTTTGACTATGCAGATGCTGTCAAAACTTACCCCAGAAAAGCAAACAGCACAATCTCCAGTGGGTAGAAAGGTAAAGCAGTGGGGAAATTAGTTTTGAACAAAGCCTGAAGAGTCTCTGTGGACACAAAACAAATTGGAGTCATCCCTCCAATTTCTCCCACAGCCTTTCAAAATCTAATCTGCTCTCTCTTTATTGCATTGGGTTTTTATTGAAACTTACAGTCTGTCAGGTTAAATGTTCCTGCTAATTTAACCAATGTTCCCAGTCACTGTCATGACAGGTAGTTAAACCTCAAGTATTACATTTACTTTTTTTTTTTTTTAATGAATTGTGTCAGTCTGCCTCAACAGAGAGACAGAGAGAAATGCTTAAACCAAACTCAATTAAAAAAAATAGCATTTTAATATGACCATGCTTATTGGAAAACACATTTACTAAATAAAACATCACATCAGACCTTTTACAAATTGTTATGGTTGTTTGTTCATTTCAGCACATACACTATATGGCCAAAAGTATGTGGACACCCAAACATTATATGTGGTGGTGTGTGAATATTTAATTCCAAATGCACTCATATGCTGCTATAATGGTTTGTTCAGACTACCAGCGACAAAGCATCAGGCAACTTTTGTCAGTACTAAGTAACAATGTAGCTGGTGAAGTTTGGCCATTTTGTAGCTGTGTTGCCTGTAATGTTAACATACAGTAGCAGCTCCCAGTTTACTTGGGGGGCTTTTCACTATAGTTTGTCACCTGGTTACAAATTTGGAAGCACACAATTTCTAAAATATAGGTGTAACTGTATACACTGAAAAAAAACAGTTTGTCTTAACTTAAAAAAGTTAAGTTAAAAGCCTGAAAACATTGAGTTGATTGCATTTAAAAAGTTGAGGTAATTTTGTAATGATTCAAAGCAAATAAACTTGTTTAGTCAAATAAACCTGATACGAATTCAGTTGTACGTATGAAAACGTGTTCAATAAGCTTAAGATATTTAGCTGAACCAGCAACTCTTCAGTCAAACTGTTGAACAAACCAAAGTGTAACAAGGTAGAGACTGAATACACAGATGTATACTTATATACAGTATTTAATACTCATGATATATGTTTTCTTTAAAATATATTTAAAAAGGCCTCAGGTGAGTTTAAACACTGAAACAATGCCTGCTGGGATGTCTGTTAACATGCAGATAATCATTCTTTAGAAACCTATTTTAATGAGTTGATTGATTGAACATTCATTCAACTCATTTCATGTCAATTAGAAGAACTCACGTTGATAAGTTCTGAAGTACTCTGAAAATGAATACTAGAAAATTTGAGTTTAAGTAACTTCAAAAAATAAAACTTGTTATATTTATTTAAATTGCTATTTTATTTTATTTTATTTTTTTTACAGTTTGCTGTAGTATAAAACCAAAAGAATGCATAAAGGGGGTTTCACTTTTGACCAGAGATGGAGCATGAAGCCATACTTCTCCAATAAAATCTTAGCTCTTATCATGTTATTGGGTTCGTAGGCTCTTTTTCTCAGGTCAAGGTGTCCGTGACTGTAATGTGATCCTTTCCCCTCTTGACCATGAGGGGGCGAGTGCGGCTCAGGGCCTCCATTACCTCTGTCTCCACTCCACACTGAGAACAGGCCGAAGGTCAACGCCCCGCAGGCGGCTGAGAAGAAACATGGGAAATAATGCCTCAAGGCAAAGTGAGATGACATCACCTCCACACTGAACAACACACCTACAGGAGCAGAGGAGGGGCAGGGGACAAAGGAACAACAGAAAAACATGCAGATCAGCGTGACGAGTTGACTTTGGACACACAGCAAAAAAAACAGCAAAAGGTGTTCTCGACTATAAAAAGCATAACTCTCAGAAAACTGCAAAAATAATTATTTTGCCTGCACACGTGGCTAAAGCAAATGTACAAATATCCATCTATTTCAAGTCGTAATTGTAAGTTTCATGTTTTATGTAGAATCATAATAATGACATTTTTAATTTATCTTACAGTGTGAGTGTGTAGAGATTACACCTGAGACGCCTAAAAAGACTACAAAAATAAAATAAACAGCGCGGTGAGGATGAAAACATGAGCTGGAGAAATGATCAAAGAAGGAAGAAGGTCAGAGAAAAGGATGAACATAAACGTGATGGAGGAGCAGAGGAGTGAGGGCAGATAAAAGGGAAGAGCAAATATATGAAGCATGTATAAGAGAAATCAAAGGTGGCATTAACCAGACAACTGAGAGGAGGACAGATATAGCAGCAAGCTGCTGAATAAAAATCATGGATTCCTAACGCTGAATCTTTACTGGCCCTCTCACCGCTGACGGGAGCTCCGAAGCAGCTGGCCACCCCGACTGCAGCGGCTACAACCATCATTCCTCCAGCAGCTTTCTCCTGAAAGAGAAATATCCTCTAAAGTGCTGTATCATGTCTTTTCATATTCTACAGCAAGTAACAAAAACATGGATAATGATTTTTTTAATTGATATCGTTCCACCTAGGGCCGTAACTTCCTTTTTTACACAAGTCTGTTTCTCCAGTGTCTGAACTAATATTCTGACTAGAATTCGTTATGAAGATATAAAACAATATTTAACTGGCAGTTTCACGGCGACATTTAGCAATATTCTGGCAGGCTACACCTTCCTATATTAAGTATATAAATAAGTGCATTTTGTAAAATCCAGAAACATTTGCTTGTCCTTACAGCTTCATTCATTTGTTCATTCATTCCCATTTGGCCACTTGGAGTCATCTGACATTATCCCCTTATAAAGTTGTTATAGTGAAGGTTTTATGACAGTTCCCTATTTACACATCCGGCAAACATGAAGCAACATTAACATTTTGACGAAAGAAATCTCAACAATGAGTAGTATAATCTGCACATTGTTCTTGGCTCTTTCTCCATGACTGACTGAATTGTTGCACAGCAACAGTGAACAAAATATAACTGAGTGAAGAAACGACAGTAATCTTGAGTCAAGGCCTACTGGCTTTTCAACCGCATAATGCTGATTGCCAAGTTATTTGGTCAAACTGCTATTTCCACATTAGCATTAATTTGGAGTCAAGTTATCAGAGGTGTGGACTCAAGTCACATGACTTGGACTCAAGTGATACCCAAGTCATAAATTTGATGCTTTTAGACTTGAAAAAATAAAAAAAAGAAATAGATTTGCAATGTGACTTGGACTTACTCATGACTTGACTTGGACAAATCAATTCATTTCCCTTAATTTCCTGAATCAACTAACATTCATGCTATTCATTCCAGTAAGTTGACACTTGTTTCGCCAGAAATTTCTTTGAACCACTCTGACAGCATCCAATAAAGATACATTAGAGAACCATAAAGAACATCGCTAAGCTCCTGTCAAGCTTCAGATGGAAAGAAATATACCAAAGGTAATTTAATTTACATACAATGAATGTAGAACAATATAAGTTGGTCAACAAAAAACAAATTGCAGTATTTACAGTCAAACAACTTCCAACTCTGTTCAGTATTTGAAGTTGCACAAAGAATGATAAGTCTGGGCTCTGTTGTTAAAATGGCATTATGGCTTTAGCACTTAAACTCAAATGTAGGACTTGAGACTTGACTTGGAAGTTGTCAGTCTTGACTTGGCACTTGAGTGCAAAAATTTCAGACTTAAGTCTCATTTATGCTATATGGACATGGTCTACATGTTTTCTGCAGCTTATGGATACAAACTGAATGGAGCAGTACCTCTGGTAGTTGTGGGGGCAGTGTAGCTGTGTAGCCAACAGTTAGAGTGAGACACGACCACAGGACATGATGGAGAAGTTATAAAAATCTAACAGTAATGTAAATGACAGTCGTCAAAAAGGAAGAGAAAAAACCTCCACTTACAACACTGCCTCCACTTCACCTTCCCTCTTTCTCTAGAGGTACATTATTACAGCCTCCTCCGGCATCACCATCTTTGCTGTTGTCAGAATCTTTTGACTCTTCTTCGGAGTTGACTCTGAGTGGCGTCCTCTAAGAGGAAGTATTGCTTAACATCAATGCCAACGTAAATGACACATGCAAGTATGTGGCAGTGATGGTTACATTGTTTAAAATATATGGGTCTTTTTGTCCATATAGGGAGCATTAATGAGCCTTTAGTTGTGACTTATAAAACAATAACTTGGTTATACTTGCATGTTGTATGTCACCGTGTTCAATATTAATTCTCTTTTAGCTCTGTTTTGGTCTACACACCATGTCCTGGAGGAAATATCTGGCTCTTTAACTGCTAAATGCTCCACTCTGTTCACCAGCTAGTTGGTAACTTTGTCTGTCTGCAGACTGGCGCTGGACAGATTGTGTATGGTGGGCTTTGACAGCTGAAAACAAGGTTGACGGGAGCAGAGTTTATGGGCTGAAAAACCAAAACAATGAACTAAAAGAGGCTAAAAGGCTTCAGAGTCTGCTGATGATACTCTGGGTTTGTCACCATGAACAACACCTGACACAGTCATTTGATCTGCTGTTAATATAAAATATTGACTGGCACAGCTACTGGATTTAGTTTTTACCTTTAGGTAAAAGGTTTTAAATAACTGTACATCTAGAAATGTGGGTAAAGTGGGTAAACTCTTACCTGTGGCTTTACCTTCTTATTTGGTTGTATAAGAGTGCAGAGCTTGCTCAGGTAGGCTGCAGCCATGGTGGACAGATGCACAAACGGACCCTTTGACAAATATAGAGAATTGTTCACATTACTCCTAATGAAGCAGACACCAAGCTTTTTTACAGAGTAGCTGCACATTTGGAATGACAAACAGGTATACTGAGACATCTCTCACCACTTTGCCCAAGAAAACAGTGCTGCCGGCTGCCAGAGTACAGATAAGGCCCAGGAACTTGGTAAACATATTGGTGAGAGACAAGTAATGAGACATTTCAATACCAGCCAGCATCGTTCTCACCTCTGGTATCCCCGAGCCTGAAGAGAAGTGAAGCAACCAGACAAGTCATTTGAAATTAATAAAGCAAACAAGAAGTTACCTAAAAAACTGTTCTCAGTGAACATGATTTCAGAATGAACAAATAGAAGGTGATGACAAGGACTATGGGATTTTAAGGACTGGTGGCACAAAACAGACAAGTTGGAAATGAAGCATTACTTAATTTCTGATTAGTAGAGTTATGTCATCATAACTACACTCTGTGTTGCTAGATTTGAGGATGGGTTTTTTTGGGAACTTGGTCACATAAATCAAACACATTTCCCCTTTAAAGTTTCATCTGAGCTTTTTTCTTTGGTGGTAAGAGAGGAGTGTCAGCAGGATGCTAAGCAGTGGTGTGTGCAAATACTTTTAGGAGGCCATAAACATGACCGTGAAGCTGACTCGGGGCAGGGAGGTAATGTCCTGTTAAAGACAGGGTGCTTGGAGCAGGAAGGGTAAGGGTGAATGAGCCAGACCTACGCTTTTTTCATTCATATCACATCGCATCACCAAGCTGCCTCCTGCTCAGCCTTCAACACCAGCAGCAACATTCAAGAAAACAGCATAGAGGTACCTGCCTCCTGGACTTGAAAGATTTTCTGAGACAGATAAAATCATAGTTGACTTTTCATGCTGTACGTCTCCCTTACACACTCACTGAATTTCAAAGATATAATCACACATGACTTTTTCTCAATGCCATTTACTTTAGATAAGAAAGAAATATGTTTCTTAAGAAACCAAAAGAAACCAAGGAAAAGTCAAGATATACCAAGTACAGCAGGCTCTGTTCTTTATCAAGTATACTTGTGCAGCACTGAAGATGGAAACCCACTGGAGGATACTGTGATGTGCTATCAAATTACAGTCTAGTCATGTGAGATAGAAAGCCTATCTGATCTTGTTTGTTCAAGATCTAGCTTATAGCTGTAGCCTATAAATTCCACAAAAATGAATAACCATGAAAGTGAATGAAACCATGTCATTTATATTTTCACTTCAGCTGTTCCATTTAAACCAGCTGGCTAGCACTTGTTGCTACTTGCACGATTTTAAATGCAACATATGTCAATTCTGCTGCTAAGTGTCTGTCTCACATTAAAACAATAACAAAAGATGTCGTTTAATGAAGTCAAAGTGGCATTAGATCATCACCATAGCTGATGAAAATATATCTGACATGACTCAGGCAAAAATAACGTTAATGGATGAGGTATATGAAATTTTTATTCACATTTAGTTGCATTTGCCTACGTCCTCCCTCACTCGCTGATGGATTTAATGTACCCCATGTTTTCCCAGAAGTCAAAGTAACTAGCAACTGCATTGTTACCTGGAACAAATTACAGATTTTTCTGGGTTTGAAAATCGTTTGTAACATTTTGGATAATGTAAGCACACAATTCAATTAAATATCTAAAAATATGTATAGCATTATTAGACATTTTAATGCAGAAATATTACATATTATAGCTTTAAATCTAAAAACCATGAGGTAAATATTAAGTCTACATTCAGCAGCAATAACCTAATACTTAACTCTGCAATAACTGATTTTGTAGCCACTTGGGGGCGCACCACTGACACATTATCATCTTTAAGTTTTAGCAAACGTTTTAGTAGTCGATCTACACACTCAGCAGCAGTATAGTGTTAATTTGGAGTCGAGTTTGTGTCCACTTGACAAAGGTGAGTCCAACATTCACTCTTCCTTTAGCTCTGTTTTGGTCTCCACCAGTTCTTGAGGGAAGTATCTGACTATTTAGCTGCTAGCTTGTAACTTTTTTTTTTTTTTGCCATGTGAAAAGTTGAAAAATAAATTAAAAGTCAGTTTAGTCGAGGTCAGACAGTTAAGGGGATATAAACAAAAAAAAAAAAAAAAACAGATTTACAGAGGACGAGATCTTTAAATCATTACAGTAACTTTACTTTCGCCTTCTGAATAGCTGGACCATTAAAAAATGACTATGTCAAAACTAGTCAAAACTAAAACTTTTTCTGGTATAGCCTATTATAAATGTTACCAGACAGACCTGTGGAGAAGGGACAGATGTTGTGGGAGAACAATGATGCGACAGCACAGAGGCATGCTGGGTAAAGAGTCCAGCAGAAGAACTGCAGCAGACTGTTGCCCTCCAGCTTCATATAAAGCCACTGGTGAGCTACAAGTGGAGCGAGACACAAACATTCATCATCCATGTCCTCACTTAGATTGTGTCCTGTAAATATGTGTGTCTGTGTGTGTGTGTGTGTGTGTGCGCACACGCGTGTTTGTACCTCTCAGCAGCTTTGTTACACTGAGGTCCATGAGGAAGCTGAGAATGGCAGTCAAAATGCCCAGAGCAGCGTAGCCATACCACTCCATCCCACACACTGCTCCCAAACAACACCTCAGCTTCAACAGCCACTCTGTGGACACAAACATGTGGGTTAGCCTTCCTGAAATTTAATTTGTGTCTTCTGTGAGGCCAGAAAATGTGAAATGAAATACAATTTAGAGATTGTCTGAACATAGACAATTTTTTTTTTTTAACAGAGACACATTTTTTGGGTTAGAGCTGATATTAAAATACAGAGCCTGCAGCTGCTGACCCATCCCTTCTAATAGAAATTTTCCACTGCAAGAATTTAACAACAGATAAGAAAACATGCAGCCATTCTCACAAATTCTGCTTTAGTTTCCACTATTCTCTGTTTTGGGATGAGATCCAACAAGGACGACTACAACAGACACAAAACCAGTAACCACACTTAGGTCAGTCTGTACTTTAACGTTAATCGTACCGGCACCACAGACCCCAAAAGTAAAATTAATCTCACAGGTGCTTTATTCCATCATTCCAGTTTTTCACAACTTTGTCAGTCAATTTGTTTTTCATGCATTCATATCATTGTTTTCTGTTTCTTTTTTTATTTGTGCTTTTTTTTAAAAAGAAACTTCCAAAGTATTGCTGTCCACAGGAACTGTGCCTGTGCAGTTTTAACAGATGGAACTATTTATTGAGTTCATGTTTTCCATGAGACCTAATTTAAATGATCACACATTCTCATATGTGTAACAATGCATATTTGGGGAGAGGAGGTCATTTAGAGGGAGCAGGAGTCAAAAGTTAGAAGCGAAATAGTGGACAATACAATTTCTAAGCAATATCAGCAGAACCATACTTCCTCCGTTGGTGTCTATCCCACAGCTGCTTACTTCACTCACCAAAAAATGAAATAGCTGGTTCTAATATTGCCTTCTTTAAAAACATTACATGGAATTTGTTGCCTCACAAGGTTCTTCAAAGGTTTCAGTTATGCTAACCCCCAGGCTACAGGTTGTTTAAATTCATGTGGTGGAAAAGGACAGTAAGAATTCAACAATCTCCATTTAAAATGGGGTCAGATGCAAGTAATAATAGGATACAGAAAAACTGATAAGTATATGAAATATGAAATTATAGCATATGCGCTGAGTATGAAAGAGATCATACTTATGTAGGAATGGATAATTATAATTGATAAATCTCTAACAGTCTATCAGTATTGAAGAAAACAGTCACAATCTGTCTCTCAGTTATTCTTATTACAGAAAATATATTTTAATGGCATCAAATATTGTAGCACATTGATTGCATTGTCCTTGAATTTAACTATAATCTCTGACTTCTTAAGGTCAAACAAGTTCATGCAAGACATTACATGCATGTTGCAGATTCTGACATCTATGATGTCTTGAACAGTATTGATCACACGCTAATGATTTCCCCCTTCAGTCTGACCTTTGACAACTGCACGGGTCTGTCGGCATGGTTTCACCGGATCAGCAAGGAGCAGGCTCTTATTATGGGATGTGTCAGACTGATTTTCTCGCTCCCAGTTGTTGTTCTGTCTGATGGCGTGACTCCCAGTAGTCTCGTCCAGGCTCTTCATTTTGTCTTGAAATGTTTGTGTTATTGTGTAATTAATACAGTCTGAAACAAACACTGACACAGGATTGCACCAAGAATTTAATCTATGATTAGTTCTGTTCAGAGTTTTGCAAATCTAGGTTTAAAGGTTTATAAGTAAATCCAGATGTAAAATTAAGTGCTGTCAGGACCAAGTTAGTTTTTACAGTTTGTAAACAATGATAAAGCTGTGTGCGCATCTTGGCAACGGAAACATGGCGGACCACAACAGCTTGTCAGTGGACCGCTGCACACACAAGCAGTTTTGATCTCGTCCTCAGTCCAGTCAATACATTTAATAGCTTGTAGCCGTAGACGCCACCGGTTGTAGTATCAAAGAGTATCAAATCTGAAGTATCATATACTTAACAAACAAACATTTTTGTAATTTTGGTGCTGGTAAAATGTTTAATTCAGTCTTCTCAGCTTGACAACTCATCTGGATGACAGGAGGAGACCACTACTTCTGTTGCCAAAATGCATGTGCAGCTTTTTGATGACGTTGACTGTAAAAGGGTTTATAAAGGGTGGTGTCCTATTCTTTACATTACATTGTGTGCTAGCTACCTAAAAAAGTTAACATAATGTTACACTGCTAGCTAAAAAAAAAATAGTTAGCTTTGTTAGCCTAATCATGATGTTTCAGCAGATAAACTTTCTACCTCTTTGAGAAAAACTTGTTGGCTGAATGGAGTGAATTAATGGAGCAATTTGGCAAATAATAGAAAGATAAAAAAAAAAAAAACAGACAACAGCACAGGCAGACTGTTTTCATGAATCAACTTGAATCAAAGAAGAGATGGATCATAAAACTCAGCTGGGTGTCTTAACTTTCTTTGAGGAGCCTCTGACTGAGACTCAACATGAATTATTTTTGCTCAATCTATCTTTAAAAGGCTTTAAGAAGATGAACCTCCTCAAGTCTAAGATTAAAGTCTAATAACAGATCACATTTTAAATTTGAATTTAAAACTTTGATGCAGCAGAATTAAAAATTGAATCTAAACATCTAACCTGAGGTGTAAATAGAGGTAGTAATTTGATTGTTATAATTAAAAGCTTGTTTTAAAGTTTGGTGCAACATAATTTAAAGTTAAACCATGATTTAATTAGGCTTAAAAATGAATCCTTGTTGGTGGAACCCAGCCTGAGACTAAACAATGATAATATGAATGCACTGATGCAGGCTGTTAATGCTATACACTGCAAAATACAAATAGAAGACAGGTAGACTTACCTCCTGGGTGCATCTGTCCTTATGGTTATGTGTGTGTGTGTGTACAGGTGTGTTGTTACCACCACTGACCTCTGTTAAGGTATTAGCACAGAAGTAATGGAGGCAGTCATGGTTCACAGGGTAGCTAATATTAACTCTTTGGGGGAACATTGGTAGGTGCCCTTCATCTGTCTCTTTGATTGCAGGAATGCAGTGTGAGAGGCAGAGATGTTTTCACGCTACTCAGCTTTTTAATAGGTTTTTGGTGATATTATCAACCGTACTGCAGAAAATAATTAATCTCATAATACCTGTTCCAGCCACATATAATCCCATAAATGTAAACATGAGCTATAACAACAGGCACTACTGGTGATTATAATAATTTATCTGATAGATCTGGCAGATATATTGTAGATACATATTGTCAAGCAATTTCCAAGGTCAAGAAGGAACTTGAATGCTGAATGATATTTTGGTGTTTATCACCATTTTTTAATTATTACAAGGTTCTTTCTTGCAGAAAGATATAAAAAACTTTAAAGAGACTGAGGACAGGAAAGTCACTGAAATGAAAACAGATGAGAAGCTCCTGCCTAGCTGAACCTTGAAACAGTCAGAGCCTCCAGCTGCAAAGTGTGGATTGTGGTTTATAGATTTTGCAGACCATGCATCTATAAGTACTGTCTTTGTAGTGTGAGCAGAATGCCTTAAATTTTGATATTTTAATGGAACTTTGGGGCAAAGTTACACATTTGTAGAATAATTCAACAATTTTTAGAAACAAGGCGATGAATTAAAGGTCCAATGTGTAAAATTTACAGAGACTTATTGGTAGAATATGGCAGAAATGGAATATAATATTCACAAGTTTGTTGTCTTTGGTATATAATCACCTGAAAATAAGAATTATTGTATTTTCAGTATCTGCAGAGGGAGTGGGTCCTCTTTCTTGGAGACCACCATGTTGCACCGCCATGTTTTTTACAGTAATCTATGACTTTCACAGCCATCGTAGGTTCTCCCACACCACCTGTCTCATTTTATACGGCCTGCAAGAGCTTGTAAATAATATAATTCAGACTATACAATTCTGTGCTATTCTACATGTCCAAAAATGAATCCCAATTTGGTTATCCACACAATGTATTTGTCTAACCACTAGATGCCAGTATACGCTTGATACCATCTCAATTTCATATAGTCGTTTCCAACAGTGGCACTCTAGACAAGTGGTTGTAGCTAGTAATGCCAATTGTAGTAGCAGTAATTGCTGTCATTTCATTTTTAAGCAAATTTACATATCAGATTGTACTTTATTAGTTATATTACTTTGTTTTTTTTATTTTTTAAGATAGTCGTTGTGCACTTAAATGTCAGCTTGCCATGATTTTTCCTTGACTTTTGCTTTCGGAGCTACTTATTAATGATTAAGTTATTACTAAAACCAGGAACAGTTGAATACAGAGGCAATTTTATAATATGATAACAAATAGATACATTTATACAGTATTACATTTACAACCGTAATGCTGATGTGTCCTGGGATGAAATTGAGTGTGACACCCCTGTCCTGCATGCTTGGAAAGGGAGAGTGAGATGACTGCAAGCTCACCGCTTGAAGCTCCTAAATCCTACAGACTGGTCCTGTAAAAGTTTTATTTCTGCTTGTCTGTCCTCTATCATTACCATGAGAACACTCTTTAGTGGGATTACCACTTTACAGCTCAGACAAATATGAACACATGTCATTGTGATGACCTTCTTTATGTCTATGATTGGCTTCAAAGACCCTCATCTGAATCCTAAATGTCTGACAGTTTGTAGGAAATCAAGTGACCTTCTCAAGGTCAGGGAAATCATTGGTCAGATCATGGAACACACACACACACACACACACACACACAGACATACACAGACTTAAAATTGGCCCTTAGTTAATGTTTATTTTTCTAAGTTCCACCTCCCCTCAAGCCTTTTAATTAGCACTTGTGTTATTATAGGGATTTGAAATCTGCATGCTGTGAGTCACACACACACACACACACACACACACACACACACACACACACACACACACACACACACACACACACACATACACATCATGGAAATGTACACACATACTGACTGATTTTCTGAGTATAAAAACGTGTTGCTATGGGAACAGCACACTGAGGCGACCAGAGAGCCAGAGAGGTTATTTTACTCTCATAAACAATCATCGTTGCTTGAGAAGTTTCTCCGTCAGGCAAATAATGGGAAAATCAAATTATGCAACGCAGTTTCCAAATCCCCAAACTGAATATGAATATGTTTGCAAATAAATACAATATTTTATCAAACATATCTTTTTGTATTCAAAAGAATCTGTAAGTTTCCTTCAGAGCAGGGCAAGATCCATATGAAATGTGTATTAAACTAATATTAGATGAGATGTTCATCTGAAGTGTTCTCAGAAAAATATTTTATTGATCTTAGAGGGAGACGAGGGCAATAGACTTTACATTATACATTTAACCGAGCTCTAAAATATTGATTTGCTTTTTAGAAAAAATTAAGTGCTATGTCATCCCAATGAGTTGAAGATGTTGCTATACTTAATTTGTACATTTAGTCTTGTAATATGTGAACCAGCAAGACTAATAGCTGAGGTAGAAAATCATTTTCTGTTTTGATAGAACTATAGGCCACAGTCATTAGTCATAATTATATCAGCAAAGATTTATATAAAAACTGTGCCAGACTCAAAATTTTACTTGACATTACAAGCATAGAAATTTATGGATATCTTAAAGCTGCACTAATACTTTTTAATGTGGCAAAGGCTGAAATGACTAGCCTCTTCAAAGCAACATTATTTTCATCTTAAAAACAGCATCAAAATAATTTTGATGGTACACTGACTTGTACCTGTTCCTTGAATGCCTGTTTACCAACTATGTCACTGAGTTGAGTAAAAGTGGATCATATTGATTTAATATGGAGAAAATGTTTTCTGGTTTGCCTTCTGATTTACAGAGTGTTCTGATGAACAGCCGCTAAATGCCAACTACTGTAGCTAGTTAGCTCAGTCCAGTCAGCTAGCTGAGTCTTCTGGGTGAGTGTCAGTGTGTCACCGCTATCACAGGAACTTTTGACCGTCAGGGGGAGGAGTCTTTCAGGCCTGCTGCAGTACTGACCCAGTGGGCCGCAAAAGGGCACCGCAGTCGGGTGAGTGAGCAAGAGAATCAGAACTGGGCTCAGCAGTCTCCAAGGACATCATCAATTACTTTGGTTTTCTGACCACTAACTCAATTTTCATCAAACCCACTGTCTGCTACGAGCCCAATACAAAACAGCTTAGTTAGAGACTAGAAAACAGCATTCATCACATGGACAGCAAAAACTCCAAATGAGCGCTAATGTTGCTTTATATCTGCTGGATGTGTAGCTTGGCAGCTTTATGAGGTAATAATATGAAAGTTGTATAGCGTTCAGCTTGTTCTGCTGCCCCCATGTGGCCATTAAGCATGAATGCACCTTTAAAGAAAAACTTTTACCTAATATTTTTCTCCAAATAGTGGCTAAATGATTAGTTTAGAGACAAACATGACATAAAACTATCATCTGACAGCAACATATTTTTCAAAGCAAAGCACTTGAAAACAAGTATACTAAATGTTAATATTTGTATTCAAATTAAATGCGACCCCCAGTGTTTGTTGTTCATGAATACCTGTTTAACTGCATTGGCTTACAAGCTGAAGTGATGAAAATAAGTTAGCAGCTGTGAGGCGACCTTCCAGCTCAGCCGCAGTCTGTCACTGAGGGATTGGTCCCTCTGTCTGCAACATTATGTAACAGCTGAGACTCTGTGTGTGTATGTGTGTGTGTGTGTGTGTGTGCGTCAGTGTTGGTCTGTGTAGGCAGATAGGAATGCACACACAAACACATACAGTACATGTAGAGGTGACTCAATGTCACTGGTGAGACTGGTGAGATTATTGGATCAGATTGTTTTTCCCACTCTCTTGTGATTTGTATAATTCCTGTGTCTCAGGCTTTCTTCTTGATATTATTAAGTAATATTTCATCTCATTTATTTATTGATGATTCACATGTTTCTCTCTCTTTTTTAAAATTTTGACTCCATTGTTGGTGCTGAACTTTTTTGCAGAACTGGTTTCTAACCTCACAAGATGACAGTGTTTACGTGAATCTCCCTTCACCTTGACCTATTTGAACGTCTCAAGGTGGTGATTGTACTGGAAATAAGACCATTCATTTCTTTGAAGTTATGAAGGTGTTATCATCCATTATTATAAGAGCTTCATCTTCACATTCCAACAACCAAACAGAAATTAAGAGATTATAAAGTGTGAGGACATGAACAAGCCTGCTGTCTCTACAATATTTATTTATGATATAATTGCATATATCAGAAACACATCTTTTTGTTATTATGGGTGAGAAATTATTCTATTTTTATGTGTAATTATTCAACCATTCACATGGCAGCTGCAACAAAGGCACCTTTTAAATTATCACTTATATAAACTTCTGCATCCATTTATTCATGAGTTTAATGAATTAGCGATTCTAGACTTGTGTAAGTGCATTTCAGAAAAGAAAAAAAATCCATCATCTGTCCATTTAAATGCATTTAACTGAACCAGTTCATTAGTGACCCACCTTGATTCATAACCCAAACTTGAACTTTTAATCTCCTTAATTTCAGACTGTGACAGTGTTGTTCTGTCTTTGCTGATTATTTAGGCTGAGACACATAAATGTCCCAGTTTCAAAGTGTCTCATCCTTTTCCATCTCCATTATCTCAGTGTGTCTCTCCTATCACGCCTCCACTTGACACCCTTTCATCTTTGTCCAGCTCTTGTATTCTCATCCATTGGTGTTCATCCCATTCTTCCCTCACTCAAAGCTTCCCTGCACACACACCCCTCTGTTATTCTCATCAGGGTTTGATACCAACACCAGTGCCGATGAAATGAAGCTGGAAAAAGTATGTCCTTTGTACTGGCATTAATGTTAAACAATATTTCCACTATAGGGCGCTGCTTGGAGTCATTAGTTACCACAAAGAAGGAGAAGAAGAGTCAAAAGTTTAGAGGAAGTGTTAAGAGAAAGAGGCAAAAGTGGCAGGAACACTGTTGATGGTGGTCAATGTGGCCCTTAAATATGTTGTGACATTCTATTCACTGCATAATTAACAACAAATGTAATTTCCAGTTCTTTTGATTTGCAGAACTTATTTGTCACTTTAACTATTGGTTTCACTGCTATACTGCCCCCACCACTATAGGAAGTATGTTTTGCTTTTGACTGTATACTGGACACCAGGACGAACTCAGCCTCAGAGATTATGGTAACAAGGTTGTCTATGGAGTCTCCGGATGGAAAGATAGCTAACTGCCGGTAGCTCAGTTAGCGATGACTCAACACCAGGGTTCCAGGATCCAAAGCCATCAAGAAACCCACCTTGGTACTGTAGCCTATTAACTATCGTCAAACTGTCCTCCATTGGTCTCGAAGGCTGTTTTGGTCCCAGTCCGGCCGTGTTTGACCGCTTTAGCTGCACATCAATCAATGTCTGTGACAAGTCCCTTACTAGCTGCCTATTTTTATAAGAAACACGCAATATGTGTAAGCAATACGCACTCCGGTAGCTGTTTCATGGAAACTTCCATCCTGTGAGCCATTGAACGTATCGTGCGACCCTTCTGGGGTCACGACCCTCAGGTTGGGAACCAATGATTTGGATTTTACAAGAACCTTTCATTTCCTTGCACAATAAAAAGAAAACTTTGAAAACCAAGATTTTAAAAAATTGATCACTTTGGCTTTTCTTGTGTCAAAACAAAACCAAAAAACATGATCGAGAAATTAATAAACAAAATGATCAACATCACTGACATATAGCACGTTTTGCAGACCACCTCCAGCTTTTGTCTCGATGACAGCTTCTTTAGAGGAGCAATGAGCAATGTCTGGTCAATTTGAACGAAGTCCAGAACAAACTAACAGTATTACTGCTGTTACTGGGAAGGGTAGGAGGCCCTCTGGGCTTCCTGGCAGGGAGGTGGTGAATTGCTGGGCTGGATTTAGACCTTCAGCAGGGGGCTCTGAGCTCTGTACTGATAAGACTGGAAGCACATATCACCGTGTGGTGTCATCTGTAGTGCTGGGTAACCTTTGAAACACAGCTTCAAAACAAAAGATGGCAACCTTTAAGATTCATTTCAGCAGGGGACTGCCTTGAATTTCAGTCTCAGGATGTCTGATGGCAGATATTTGATGTTCGGGATTGAGGCTGTGGTGTCAGCCAACAAAGCAGTGATGTGCTGATGTGTCATATTCAGGTCATTACTGAACAGGCGAGGCAGAAGTCAAATACGTAATGTCAATGAGCCCATAAATGGATTTTAATGGATTAGCTGTCAGCAGCAGTGACTGGAGAGGAGAGCAGTGAGTGTTTTCTAATCATGATGGGCTGTGCTCTCCATGCAGATATTAATAGCCACAAAGCAATGTCGCTACTAAGTCCCCTGCTCCCGCTGACGGCTTTGTTTTCAAGCACATTCTTTCCATCTTTGTTTTGCTCTCAACTTATCCTCTGAGATAAGAGGCTGGGCCCCTTTTTCACTTTTCACTACATTTTATTCTCTCCATCC
Source organism: Lutjanus erythropterus (assembly GCF_056507025.1). Classification (NCBI taxonomy): domain Eukaryota; kingdom Metazoa; phylum Chordata; class Actinopteri; order Lutjaniformes; family Lutjanidae; genus Lutjanus; species Lutjanus erythropterus. The sequence continues at coordinate 31,912,465 of NC_139322.1, forward strand.
AGCCCAGCGGGAGAGAACACCAGTGAATCATTTAGTGTTAATGCTGTGTGTTCCGATGTTTAACATATTCATTTTATAAACAGATGACTAAACGTTGAAAATGGGGCCAAAAATCTCTCTAATGAGATGAAACCACGCTGTGAAAACATCGAACACTGTGTCATTTAATGGCAGAACCATGTGAGGATCCAGTTTCAGGACAGAGGAAAGCAAAAAGCTCAAGAAAAAGAAAAGCTGAGACAACTCATGATTTCAAGGCGACTGCTTTTGCTAAATTTTAGTGGTATAAAATAAACAAAAAAGAGTTTTGCTGACCTATAATGTTTTTGCTGAGAATTTACTTTATCTCTTTGCATAAACTTGAATCTTTGAGTTTTAGAAACCAAACAAAACAAATATTTCAAATACTGCTCACAGTGAACTGTGAATTTGATTTAGGTGCTGGAAAATTAAATGGTTGCAAATGAAAATATTAAATTATTAACTATTATTCACTTCCACTTCAGTGACTTTAATCGACATTCTCTGAGATACAAATGTTGGGTATTTCTAAAAATCAAGGATTCAAGCTTAACTGGAGAACAAAAGTAATTTATCTCCACAACACATTATTAATTGATAAAATGTTTCATAACTTAAGAGTTTGATTTGGACTCAAAACTCAAAAATCTACTTTGAGTCATATTGTAAGGCAACTGCATTTACCAGATTTTGTAGTTTTGAATCAACTTAAACTTTTAAGTTATGAAAGAAACAAAAATTTTGCTGACCTATAATCTTTTGTTAAGATAATTCACTTTTCTTCTTTTGATTAGTTGAAAAAACTCAGAATTTCAAGGCAAGTGCATGGAGTTTTGAGTTTTAAATCAAACTCCAAAGTTTTGAAATAAACTAATTTTTAGTTTTTCCAACCTGTTGTTTTTAGTTGAGATAACAAAGCTTTTCTTCTTTTGATAAACTTTAATTTTAGAAACGTCCCAGAAAAATTAAATATTGTTCACAGCTGTGAGCCTGATTTGTCATTATTAGTTGCTTGAAAATTAAATGGTTGCTCATTCATGGTACTCATGGTTACTCAACAATTTTTGCAATACAAATTTTGGGGGTTTCAAAAACTAAAAGATTCAAATGTATCCAAATAAGAGAAGTAAATTATCTCAACAAAACATTGTTAGTCAGTAAAGCTTTTTCCCAAGGTAAAATCAGCAGGATTAGTCTGAGCTTTTTGTAGACATAGCTTTGTTGTTTAGATTTATTTTGTCTTGTTGTGTCTCATTCCCATGACATACAACTGAAATTTTGGGTTGGTAAAGCATCCCGAGCACAGCAAGATAATGAGAAATACAGGCAGAGGGCAGGGTCTCTACAGCCACCATCACACACTTCTCACAGGTGATGATTGAGAAGGACTATGTGTTTGAGTGTATACATTGTTTTGTTGTTGTTGTTGTTGTTGTTTTAAAGGAAAATGCCACATATTGTTCCTTTAATAGTTTGAGTTCAACTCAAACTCAAAAGTCTTTTGAAATAGTAATAATAATAATTTTCATTTTGACAGTGAGACAGATGGAGCAATAGAGAGCAGGGAGCATTAAAGAGAGTGGAGGCAAACTATTTCAGGGATAGTGTGTCTGTAATGACAACTGTTGCCCCCCTCACCCCCTGTTCTCTCTCTGTCAAATCCCACTCTCTCTCATGCTCTTAACCTCGGGGCCTTCAATGCCCAGAACTTTTCCAACCACAGTCCCTTCACTCCATCGCTCGGTGCGTCTCATGATAAATATAGAACACTATTACCCTTTTCCAATGAGCTGTGACACACGTGCATGCCGTCCAACCACACATGGGACCATACAGTATATAAGGGGCAAGGGTGAGGGGAAAATAATCTTACCTGACAAGAAAAAACTAATAGAAAGAAAAGGAAAAAAGGGAGACAAAAGAGTTGTGTGTATTATTTCTTGCATTTTTAAGCCTCTGGAAGATTCCCAGAGCAGCTACAAGAAGCAGAATCAACTCTCTCCGCCTCCCTCTTCCCTCCCTTCACTCTCCTCCTCTGCCTTACCCAGCACTCTCAGCCATCCATGAGTGTGACCAACTCCTCTGCCTATCGATCGGAGCGTAGTTTCCACCAGACCTCTTCCTCCTCATCTTCGTCCTCTGGTAACCCATACATGGAGAAGAGCCGGGGACTGTTCGCTGAAGACTTTGGCTCCTTCATGAGGCCCGGGAGCGACGCCTTGGGCTTTTCCAGTAAGTTGGAAGCGGTTTCAAGTCTCTGTAACTCATTTTGTATACAAAAGTGATTTAAAAGTGATAGCAGCAGCAAGTTGAAGTAACAGGTTTGACTGTAAAGTAGATTTATGTCTGTACTTGGAAAGGATTTGTTCGTGTGGTGTTTTTCTCCATAAAACATGTCCGAGGTGACAGTTCAGAGGAGGAAGACAACAGACAGGACTGAGTTCAAAAGGCAAAAGGACTTTGGTGTGGTTGATGTGTGGACAAATGTGTCTCTAAGCAAGATCATAACCATGGTGTTGTTTTTTTGGACTAAATGAAGTGAAAAATAAGTTAGAGCTGCATTTTTGTAGAAACTGAGGCACTATTTTGGCTTTCTCTACCCAAGTTTCACACATTGTGTGTTTGAAATACACATGAAAGGGATAGTTTGGATTATTTGAAGTGGGGTTGTAGGAGGTTCTTTTACATAGTGAGTGTATTGCCTATAGTAGATGGTGGTAGGCACAGAGTATGGAAGCTAAGCAATGTACTGCTGTAGACAGGTTCAACAATTAAACATAGCCTATTTTGGCCACATTAAAAAAGTCCTTCCTAAAAAGTCAGTATCAGCTTAAATGTACGCTGTAATTAGAATATGTTAACTGCTTTACCTCGTCGTCAGACTGTTTTTAATGACAGCAGACCACTGATTTGATTTGAAATGTCACTCTTTCCAAAGCAACCAGATTCCATTAAGAAAAACTATAATTTTACCACACAGAACTGGTCTCCTGCAGCTTTGATCAGTTAGTTTGTTTGCATTATTGTGTTACTTCAGTGTTAGGGTGTAATGTTAGTTCAGACTGAACTTGTTAAACAAACTAACAGATCAAGGCAGTGGTAGACCAACAACTCCTGTGTTCTGTGTGGTAAAATTGCTGTTTGTCCTTATGGAGTCTGGTTGCTCTGGAGAGAGCACTATTAGCCTTACATAAAGGTGGTTTCCAGTCTGAAAAAGTTGACTGACGGTAAGGCAAAGCTGTGAAAATATTCTTAATATAGCATACTCTTAAACTGATATTGTTTCTTTTTGGGTGGACCTTTTTTTAAGTGGCTGAAATATGTTTTGTTGCTGACCCTGTCCACAGCAGAATAGTGCTTAGCTTCTGTGCTGGTATTCCTCTGTTTCCCCAAACTGAAGGGCATGCTGACCGCCATCTACTGTAGATAATACACTGACTACTGATAAGGACCACATACAACCCCACTGCAAATAATCTGAACTTTCCCTTTAAGGTCAGGAGACATTTCCCTTTACAGCGTCTGCTTCAACTTCCAGCTCAGTAACGTGTGCAGCCAGTATGAACTGTTCTGTCAGTTCACTGCTGGCGAACGCAGACCATGAACGTGTGACATCTGAACTTTAAATGGACTCCACTGAGTCCATTTGGTCCATCTGTCAGGGGCAGAGCAGAATTGTTCTGGATCCATGCTTGGTATCCCATAGGTGCAGCACAGGATACGACTGGGTGCAGCTAATGAGAAAGCAAGACACACACACACGTACACACACATACATGCACGCAAGCAAGCCGGGGAATGCTGGACAGACTGCCAGCAGTGTGACTTCACACACTGAGTATCTGGAATGACGGCTGCATAAGGAATGACCAGATGGTTACCCGGTGACCAGTGTACACACCAACACACACAGTTGGAATGATGTCACACCATCAAACGAAGCTGTATATGTGAAGTCAGAGCTAATATCACTCTCATTTCCAGTCCAGTGACATGTGTCTGAGGTCATGTGTTACCGGACTCACTGGGGACACACAGGACAATGCCTCAGACTGCAGGATTATCACGTTTCTCTTCTCTATCCTGTTGCTGTTTGCTGCTGCCATCAACTCGTTTCCCCAAACAGATCATTAAAACTATGGTAGGCAATTCCGGAGAAAGATAGTTGAGTCTCATTCTCCGGTCATCAAATTACCGTCATTTTGGATTGGTGGCTCTAAGATGGCTGATTGTTTTTGTCTCATTCACTGACCTGTGATTGGCCAAAATCTCCCATCACAGGCTAGATTTTCTAAAGCCTGAAAAACAGAACCAAAAGTAGGAGCAGAAGTCTAGTTTTCTGTCAGACTTGAATTATGCATAAAGGTTATTGTGAAACTTTTGCTCAATGCCAGCAAAAAAAAAATGCTGCCTACCCCAGCTGTAAAGCTTTAAAACAAATATTTCTTATATTTGCAAAGTATCAAAAGACAGTGTGTAATATAAAGTGTTGCTCATAATGACAGTTCCCCTCAGTTTGTGTTTTCTGGCTTCTTTTACTCAACTGTTTTGGTTTTACACCCTCCAAACTCTGCTCTCATCACTTTTATTTTTCAGCTGTAGCAGGTAGCTCTTTATAGTGAAATGACAATAAATGTATTCGTACCTGCCCAACACTAAAGAGCAAGTAAAGTACTCAACAAAATGGGGAAGAACGTCATCATCTACTAAGCTAGTGACCCCAATATCATTCTCAGAAGTTAATGCAGATAAAAAATGAGAGCTAAAATAATAGTGAGTATTGGACGCCTTTTCCCCATTACACATTTACAACTTTATGCCTCAAGTGGCCAACAAAAAAAATATGGAAATCTATGAATGCAGCTCTAAAAGTGCACAAAGCCCAAAAATAATGGCATGAAGTTTTTATAAACAAAAGGTACAAAAAGAAGAAAAAGAAATTCTTGGTGGTAACAAATGCTGAAATCACATCATTGCTGGTCTGACTCGCGATGTAGACTGTGGGTATAAGCCTTACGTTCATATTTCTTACAGATATTTACCAACACAAACTCAAAAAAATCCAGAATAAAAAAAAAACAGTAGTGCCACAGTCAACAGTATGCCATTCATTTTAATACTTAAGTCTAATTAAAACTGGTCATTTGAGGAAAGTTAAAAACGGGTTGTTGTTAATGTTGGTTATTGCTTTCATACTCTTTTCATTTTAAAGGGTGTTTGTCCACATTTTGTCAAAGTCCAAATCTGTCATAGCTTAAAAAGTCACTTTTCTGTTCAATAGACCAGAGAAAGACATATGGAATATGAATGTAAGAGCAACATCATAGTGTTTTCACTGATGAGAATAAATAAAAACTGTGAGTAACACAGCATGTTTTATGACATTTTTGCTGTGCAATAGACCTTTTTCACAGCAGCTGGATTGATATAAAATAGTAGGGTAAACACAATTATACTAATTTAGGTTCTGTTCTGTTGTAGCAGAGCCTTTTCAGGCAGTTAGCATACACAACAGCAGGATCCTGACTCTGTTTGACCTGCACATGATTACTGGTTTCTATTTACATTACTAGTCTGATATTAAAAGCCACTTTCACATTGTCAAATGTCTTTTTAACAACAAACATTTGACTCATCAAAAGCATGGGTGTTGGTAATAACACTGTGGCACTGTTGTATTCAAATGTCCCACTAAGTGATGACAATGTGACGACGAGCCGGCATGAACATGTGGACCCTGAAACTGAGGGAGTGAAAAGGAACTAAGCCATAATGAATTTAACTTTTTAAATCTGTGATTTTCCTCATATGACATGTCAAAATATCTTCAGTGTTTTTCAGTGTCTTTAGCCTATTTAGCCTAAACTAAATGTTTTAAAAGTTTTTAAACAGATTTTCACAAAAAAGTCACTGATTTGTGTTTCAAAATTGAAAATACACAGAGTCTGTTCCAGCTTAGCCTCTTGAGGAACCTAAAAATCTCTGCTGCTTTTGAGAAGACAAAGAATGAGGAGTAGTCAACTTGTATGTTAATGACCATTTTATGGAAAGACTCAGTGAAACAGAAAATAATTAACCTGAATTTAGCATGGATTCTATATCACACAGCAGAATGGTAAAGTAATAGAACAGCAAAATGAAAATAACTGAAAATCTTTCAAAGAGAGACTAAAACATGTGTGCACCCAATGCCAAATGAAACACCACCTGCACGTATTGTAATTATCACCAGCATACAGTTATCAGACTTTGCCCTCTTTAGCAAGTACCATGAATGAAAATTCAGTGAAAATGAACTGGCACAGAGAAATATAGATATACATGTTTTCTCCTGTGGTCTAACACATTTTCTCACCTCGTTGTGGGTTTAGGTGGAGCTGGAAATATCAAGGCTCTTGGGGATTCATACCAGTTTACAGTTGATGTGCGAGACTTCTCCCCTGAGGACGTCATCGTCACTACATCCAACAACCAGATTGAAGTTCATGCAGAAAAGGTGGGCAGACTTCTTTTTGATTTGGAATTGTTTACCTTGCAAATCTGCCATCCTTTAGCAGAGAGAGTGCAGGGGCAGAGGGGTTGTTTAGTTGAATATGTTAGTCTGACTCACTGATCTTCCATCTTACTGAGGTTAGACCTGAGAATCTATGGCCTCGACCATGGCTCTGAAAAATCAGTAGTCTGACTGGGCTGTGTAGTGATAAATCCATAGTGCCATCAGTGGTGCTGAAATTGCAGACAGATTTGTAATTGACCCTCCCTAGGTCCTGCCCCTTTTCGCTCTCTGCTCCAATAACAGTTGAGCAACTGTGGTATCCAGTAGAGCCTCAGTCAACTTTCTTCTTTTCTGTATTTAGATATTTCATGCATTTATGGTCATCTATGTTGAAAAGAAAACCCCATTTTGAAAATGATTCAATGATGCTGCTATGGTGACATAAAGCTACTACAAAGAACTTCTGTATTTTGTTGACTTTAAAGGCCCCACCATAATAACCACAAAATAATATCTCAAAAATAAAATAATATAAATACAAATCTCCCCCTGCTTCTTTTTAACTGGCTACTCACCTTAGCTTTGCCTGGGAAAATGTAAATAAAGGCCCATTTCACAACCCAGTGACATGATGAGCTTGCTAACTAGCCAGCTAATGCACATCAAGACTTAACTATACAGTCACAACTTAAGGTGTACATAGGTTTATATATATGTGTCACTTTTACGGTTCCCCCAGCAAAATCTTTTAACCTCAAAATGCGGTTCTCTTGTCAACATAGACAAACCTAGCACACAGCATATCTAAGGACAGCTTACAGGACTTTTTCTCCTGCCCTTCTGTCAGTTTCATCTAGGATCTATAATATTCTCTAAACTATATAACTATGAGGAAATATTTAAATATACAGAACTGAGAGAGCTGTTCATGAGTCAGTTTGCTATTCCTGGGTGAATTAAATGAACCGGGTCCATCTCCCCTGTTACAAATCAACAAATTTCCTGCTGCTTAGAGTTGTTAAAACAATGTCAGTCTTCCCACAATAACCTTGTCACATACCTCTCAATAGCTGTCTAAATAGCAGTAGATGAATAAGAGCATGTATTTTTTAGTCACAATACATCAAGTCACCACTTCCTTTCTGTCTTTGACAGCTGGCTCAGGATGGTTCGGTGATGAACACTTTCACACACAAGTGTCAACTACCTGAGGATGTTGACCCCACCTCGGTGACATCATCACTGGGCGCTGAGGGGACCCTAACAGTCAAGGCACGGCGACACCCAGCCAAACACGAGCTTGTACAGACCTTCCGCACCGAGATCAAGATCTAGAGAGGGACCCACTTTGTCATCACAAACCACCTTTTTGTTTTTACGCTACTTCCTCTATTTCCTGTTTTCACTGAAACCATTCTACCTTACACTCTCAGAGAGCTGGCACTGTGCTCTATAAAACATGCCGCGTCCTCGCTCCATGACTGCAACAGTGCCTGTTGCTGCTCATTTATATTCTGAGTTAGTTCACTATACACCACAGCAATAGGTCATACCTGCACATAATATATTGAGATACAGACGCACGGACATGTCCAGAATTTGGACAAAGACACACACACACACACACACACACACACACACACACACACACACACACACACACACACACAATCAGGTTCACTCCTGTCCTCTAACACAGGTCTAAAAATGAAGAATTGCCTCTGGAATTGATAATTGCCACGTTAATAATAATTTATTGTATATTATTATTTGTGTGAATAAAATTATCCTGCTTTGACAATAAACATCTGGCAATGTGTAAGTCTTTTGATTGACATATTGACAAATGTATTTATTAACCGTGTGGGCCGGGAGTTTGGGAAGAGAGCTGGTTTTAGTAGCTGTCCTCTTCTTTGTAGGACATAACCTCCATATTAAATCCTGGCCATGTCCACCATGTATTCTTTTTAGAGCAGAGCCAGAATTGTCTGTTACTGTCTTTATTTAACATGCTAACAAATTAATCCATTTTGAAAGCTGTTAAAGGTTGTTTTCTTCACAATATATCCACATTATATATAATAAATAGACACCAAGGCAGGTAAACAGTGAACGCCGCAGGAAAAAAACCCACCCTCAAAATCAATACAAATCACAGTGGCATTCAGTTTCTGTACAGAGGACAGAAGGTGCTTCTGTTCACTCTTTTGTCAGTGGTGGTATTTATGAGATGTCTGTCCTGCTTTCAGAAGAAAAGAATTTCAAAGGCACTATTCAAGCAAAAATAATTTAGCAGCCCTTGTTATGTGGCTATATGTTCGCCACAGACTGTGGCCTTTGCTTGTTGGTGTGCTTCCCTTTGAGAAAGGCCACATGATTAAAACCACATTCAGCCTACAGCATGATATATAGTGTTGCATTGTATGTAGCCTTGATATGAATGCTCCCTTAGAGGGAGCTTTGAAGGTGATAGTGCATCACTCTTCTTCAAACATACATAATTCACATTAGTTGTATATGACTTAGTACTGTATAGTGCACTAAAGAAATTACAATTTCAGACAGCCAAAAGGGATTAATGCACTTTGAGTGGGTTTATCAATGACTATACTATCAGCTATATGTAAACTGGTTTAATAAAAATTTTTATATACATAGGAGTAGCATGTAGCAAGCAATAGAGACATTAAAAAAAATTAAAGGCGTCACAAATTTGTTATCTTTATTATTCTTCAATCTATGTAATGTTTCAACAGACTGTAGTATCTGCTCTAATTTGAACAGGGCTTCTTCAGATCAGCCATTTTGAAATGAAATAGTGGTGTTAATGCAGGTGTTACCAGTGATACTAAAACAGGATCAGGGTGCTGCTATTGTGCTGTGTTTTCCCTCCTGTTTATGTAGCTGCTGGGGGAAAAAAACATCTGCTGTTGTATGTACGGTTTCTTTTTTTTAGCCTGTTTGCATTTGTGAATGTAACATTTTCCATATAAAATAAAAAGGTTCAAAATAAACAGTTATTTCCAATCAATATAATTATTTTCATAAAAAAAATCTTATGTCTCTTTTTCCAAAATGAATAACTGAACCTCTCAAAAAATATTCTATATCTAACCTAAATAATTTTAGACATGTGCATTAAGAAAATAAATGACAGATACTGTCAGTTTCTTTATTGCAAAACACACATATTCCATTAATACTGACTCTTCTTTCAAGATTGAAATTAAATATTACTACCATAAAGCATGAGTATTCATCTGAGCTCGAGCCTATTGCGCCACCACGCGCTCTTCACCGGCACAGCACGTGTCCACACTGCGCATGCTCCCACGATACATCCGGCCGGTCCCTATCAATCGATCAGAGAGAGGAAGATGGTGGTGGATGAAGTTAGCGGGGCAAGATCGATCACCGAAAAACTCGATTGGGTTTGTTTTTCTTAACTGAGTTAAACACTACGAAACACCGACCGGTCCCGCGGTTTGAACCCGGAGTGAGGAAGCGACAACGAGGAGGTAATTCAGGAGTAAGTTAGTGTTAAAATGGCGCTTTCAGAAAGCGAAATTAGCGAGCGAGCTGTAACAACAACAGGGGATGAAGACGGGCCTGACTCGTTGGTCCGCCATCTTGTCCCTTCACTACATACATGTCAAGGCACGCTAAATTAATCCCTGATAACAAAGCTGCAAGGATGGAGGAATTGTAATCGATGTGCTGCACTGTCAAACCACGCTGTCAAAACTTTTGGAGAAGCAAATTTTTCTATCACAGAATATCTTTCATGGCGTTTAAAATTCTGGTGTTTTGTATCTAGTTACTAACAGGACATCAGCTTAAGCGAAAATATACTGCCATTCTGGTTTGTTTCGCCTGTCGTGGTTGAGTTAGCGTTATATTAGCTCGCTTTATTTTGAATGACTGCCTGATTCATAGTTATAACTCAGGTTTGGGTTGAAATCTGTCTCGGGTATTTTGTAACGGTATCATGTCGTCAAAAAAGCCTGATATCAACACCCATGAATGCAGACGCCACTGCCAGTCACTAATAATACAAGACAAACCAGACATATTCTGTCAAATTATGTAACTTAGCTTGTTTGTTTATTTTTTGTCTAGAGCTTGGCTAATGTTCTTTGCACAGATTAAAGAATATGTAGGCACTATTTTTGCAACAGTCCCTCAAATGTGGTAATCAAATACATGTGACTGTTGTGCTTTGAGCACCACAAGCTGAGTGCCATCTAGTATCATTATATTCCAGGGAGAGCAGACATCTCTATGGCTGATACCTCCAAAACTCTGCAATTTACAACAAAAGAATCAAGATGGATTAAAAAAAACACTGCAGATTAGGAATGAACAATTTAAAATGTATATATATATCCAATTGCACTTATATTTACTGATTGACCGACTGTAATTGGGAAATGATTTTCTATATTTGAAGGATTTTTTTTTTTTTTTTTTTTTTTTTTGCATTGTTATTCTTATTTTCGGTGAAAAACATAAAAATGATTATGGTGTGATTTTTGTGGAGATCTGTATAACACCAGTGGTACTTGTAATTAACTAAATAATTAATACGATTTACTGTGCTCAACAACCAGACACGGTCACATCAGAGCTGAACAACACCAACTGATTGGTAGTGTGTCATAAAAGGCCAGTGAATAGCAGACAAACAGATTTGTGGGTCAAGCCGACTATCAGCCTGTCCTCATATGTCACATGTGGCTTCTTGCTTGCCGTCCATCCACAGACCCTCTGCCCACCTGCCTCTTCCACCATCCTCGAGCCTTCAGGACGATGGAGTTCCCGTGGCACAGTGGGAAGGTTCTGGAGCAGCTTAACCGCCAGCGCAAGCAGGGCCTGCTGTGTGACTGCACCTTTGTTGTGGACGGGGTGGACTTCAAGGCCCACAAAGCTGTGCTGGCGGCCTGCAGCGTCTACTTCCGCACCCTCTTCTTGGATCAGAAAGATGTGGTGCATCTGGACATCAGTAATGCAGCAGGTGGGTTCCCTTCAGCCTGTGGACATATATTTATGCAGAATTTCACTTCATGTATTGAATTAATTTTTGTCATTTACATCTTCCAGTGTTCTAACCTGACATTTTAAATAATATTAAATGTATCCCACCAGGTTAGCGTCATTGCTCTATAACCAGACCTGTTGTGTTGTTGATTATCGTTGTAGGTTTGGGGCAGGTCCTGGAGTTTATGTACACAGCCAAGCTGAGTTTAAGTCCTCAGAATGTCGAAGACGTGCTGTCTGTTGCTAACTTTCTTAAGATGCAAGAAATTGTAAACGCCTGCTCTGCGTACCAGTCAATGGCAAATCCAGCTCCGTCCCTCATAACTCTGGATTTTGCTGTCGGTGAGTCTGGTCTTTACATAGCTCTGTTGGATTTTTCAATGTATGGCTGCAGTAAATACTCAATATTGTTGTTTTGTGTAATTAATGAATCAATCCAGTTTACATTTTCATGTCTGTACCTTTTAAATTATGTTATTAAGTCACAAATGTAATAATTTGTGTCCTCAGTTTTACAAATGCTCTACCAGATCAACCCCTTGTTGCTTTTGTAGAGGGCTGAAGTCAACAACATCACTTTATCTTGAATTAAGTTTAACCTAAATGATCACTTTCCATGGCACAAAGTTTTATACATGTGCACTGGTCATGATTAAATATTTAGACTCTGTTCATAGTTGGTAGCAGTGATTACAAATAACATACCTCACATGCATGTTCAGGCATTTATATCAATAGACTGTTGTTATATCTCATTCAATATCAGATCCTAAGGTACCAATACCACACTATAAAAATGTTGTAGTGATGTTCTGCATCCGTATTATATTACTAGATAAAAGTTATAAAGATCAAAACTGAATTTGCTGTTTCTACAGAAAATCAGATTCTGCAGGTCATTGACTGGCGTATAATTATACAGGGTGTCCACAAAGTCTCTTTACAATTTAAAAAAATTATTACAAAATCAGTTGATGAGATATGTTAATCAGATTTGTTCTATGTGCTCAGTGGTTATCAAAGTTTTTAATCACATTCATGCTTCACACATGAAGCAAAAGATCACTGATGCCTTCGCCTCTATTGATGAGGCTGTGCTACAGTGAACATGGTAAGAAATCGAGTACTGTCTTAATGTGCTTTGTGCAACTAATGGTGTCCATATAGAGGTGTATTAAATGAGGCAAAAAAACTTTAATACCTACTTTTCATTTTGTAATAATTTCCACAGATTTGTCTATTCATTTGCTTTTGTAATAAATTTGTTAAATTGTAAAGAGACTTTATGGACACCCTGTATATTAACATGTTAATATTAATGCATCACTGTGTAAGCTGTGTTTTTTACGGTTGTAGCCACTTGAGAAGAAGCTTACCTTCTTTATTTACAGTCGGGTTATGTGGTTTAGTCCAGTGGTTCTCAACCTGAGGAGTCAGGGCCATCCAAAGGGTCACAAGATGAATCTGATTATACATAAGTTAATATTAATGTTACTTCTTTAAATAAAATAATGTGACACTTTTAGTGGGAAAGTATCAGCAACTAACTCAGATATGTGACGAGGACTCACAACTAGTTATGGTGTTTTTTTTGTAAAGGATTATAGGTCAAAAAGGTTGGTAACCACGGATTTAACCTTTTTAACTTTTATATAAAATCTTCACCTGAAAAGTAAACAGTAACTACAGCTGTCAGATTACTGTAGTGGAGTAGAAGTATAAAGTAGCATAAAATTGAAACCACATTTTATCAAAAGATATAAACTTTTCCATTTTTTTCTGAAACAAAACAGAGGAAAAAACAGATAACGGAGAGCAGAGGGAGGAACTGGAAAGCGACCTGGCAGAAGCAGCATCACAAGCAGAGGAGAGCCCTGCTAACACCCCCACAGAAGATAAGGAGCCCACACAAAATCAGGAAAATTTAAAGGAAGACGTCTCTGCTGAAACACAACAGACTGTTGCTGAGCCCAGCCCTGCCAAAACCCACTCAGGGCGAGGACGACCCCCCAAAACCACCTCTCTTTCTGCTCAACAGAAGATGGCTGTAAAGAAGGAGGAAGAAAGTGCTGCACAAGATGTGCCTGGATTTCAGGACGACCCCTCTGACACTGACTACACGCCCAGTGAGTACATATTTATAGAATGTCTTATAGTCTGTCCACATGGCATGTGTCCAAACATTTAGGAACCAAAAGTGTTTATGATCCACATGATGCATTAAAGTTAAGTAAATAATAATATAAAATTAAATAAAAAGAAACATTCCCTGTTTTTGTGTACAGAATCACAGTTGAAATCTGCTGGCAGCTCGTCCTACATGAGCTCTCGAGGGAGAAGAATCAGAAAACCTCCTCGACGAAACTTCCCACCTGGTGAGCAGCCTTCTATTTTAAGCTTTGCACTGGTTGTGGAATTTGTTGAATATCTTCTTAAAGGAACATATTCCAGTCAAGAATGTGACATATTTAAAAAAAAAAAAAAAGTTCCTCTTTTAGTCTTTCTTTGAATTCCAGGTCTCAGTGACAGGCTTAGACAGGGTTGCACCAACTAAGATTAGTGTAATCTGGTAAGATTAGTTAGAAATAAGGTTTAAAATGAGTAAATCTAGAGCTCAAACACAAATTTTAGTTTGGTGAATCCAAATTTATTGATGTAATGTAAATGTAATTGCAATGCAATTGAGGTGCTTGCTTACTAAAATAAAAATAAACAAATAGAAAATAATTTTGTGTGCCATCGGGACTCAGTAAGTAAAAAATTGGAGGGAAAATCCTTTCTGGTGTTCTGTATTCATTCATTTTCTGTAACTCCTTATTCCGTAAGGGTCGTGGGCTGCTGGAGTCTATCCCAGCTGACATTGGGCGAGAGGCGGGGTTCACCCTGGACAGGTTGCCAGTTCATTGCAGGGCTGACACATAGACAGGCAACCACTCACACTCACATTCACACTTACGGGCAAATTAGAGTCACTAATTAACCTAGCATGCATGTCTTTGCACTGTGGAGAGAACACAGAAAGGCCCTGCCCCAGCAAGGTGTGGGATCGAACTCAGGACCTTCTTGCTGTGAGGCGGCAGTGCTAACCACTGCACCACCGCGCCGGTGTTCTGTATTTCTTAATGAAATGTTATATTGCTAGTTTAAATTTAACAAAATGTTATATTATTTGCTAGATGGCTTAAGAGTTAAAAGCTTACATTGTTGCTAGCTAGCTACAAAGTTTGTTGGCTTAGTTAGCCTACTCTTGATGACTCTGCAAAGAAGCTCCAATTTCTCCTCCATCATAAAACTCAGTTGGGTGAGTCTGTCCCTGAACTACCTTCAAGGAACTTGTCTCAAAAAGGCAGCGATTTTAAAAGTTAAACCTGTAAGTTTTAAAATCACCACTGGATATAAACTGGAGTTTAAAGTTTTGGTGCAACAGAATTAAATTTAATCTAGGTTTGGTGAAAAAAAATATTAAACTTTAAAGGTTTAAATTTAATATTTCTTATTTGTCAGCTAGTTAAAAAGTTTGGTGCAACATAATTTGAAGTTAAACCATTAGTCCCCCTTTCCCAGCCTGTTCAAAGTGGGAATGTTGTGACTTTACTCCACCTCACCATGTAAAAGTTACCGAGGCGTAATGGGGGGTCATTTTCCTTCTGCCTCTTACCCATCAGCACAGGTGGTAACTGTGTAAAAGGGAGAGCTGTCAGTGTGGGACACAATGCTGCAGAGTTATGTGTTCACTGCCATTTGTGACTGCATTCTTCAAATTGCCGAATTATTCCACATATTTGTCAGCTGTGTTTAAGCAGAGAGAGAGAGAGAGAGAGACAAGAGGACACTCCATCCAGCACTGTGTGCACTAAGCAGACACACACACACAGGCAGGAGGAGAGAAATCCCTCCCTACAGATCATTACACAGGGGATCTTTCTAGTTCAACACATAGAAAGCTTTCTGTAATAAATTCATGAGATTATCAGCTCTGTGTGTGATTAGAAAAGAGCAGATGAGCAGAATCACCTGTTGACTGGTGAGCTGTTGTGTGAGCTGTTTTGATTCCACAACGACAGCTCTGTATAAAATAACACACTTGGGCAGCTTTATGCCGGCGCTGGTTGGTGCAGCGTGAAAATACAAAGGTGCTGTAGAGCCGAGCCTTCATTGTGTCGATATTCTAGGATCTCTGTGTAAAAAGGGGCTATGGTTTAATTGGGTTTAAAAATGAGCCCTTGTTGGTGCAGCTCAGCTTAACAGTTTTAAAAGTGGCTTTCTGAAGCCTACAGACACTTTTATCAATTGCCATTTTCAGTCAAGACTCCAGACAGTGTGTCAGTTTAAAGAGCTTTGCTGTCGCCCTCGCAGACAATGACTCAGAGGATGAAGGAACATCAAAGACTAAAGCTGGGAAGAAGGCGACGGAGCCGGCAGAAGTGACCGGAGGGCAGGAGGAGGACATCTTAGTGGAGGCCGATGATGGGGAAGCCGACGATTTTGAAGAGGGGGCTGGGGAGGAAGACGGCGAGGTAATCCAGCAGGTGGGAGGAGTCGATTCGTGCAGCGAAGGAGAGGGCAGACAAACAGCATCGACGTCAATGAGCAGCCGATCCGAGTCGAAGCCTTACAGCTCGGTGACACACAAATGTGAGGTGAGAAATATCAGCCAGGCTGCAGGAGGGAAGAATAAAGTCACTTCTTTACTTTCATCTTCACATTTTGTCAGAAGTAATGCTGTTTATAGCTCGTGCATGAAAGTGAATATCATCAACTTCTTGCTCCAAGCTGTGGAATAGCTCTGCTCGTCACTGTCACAGTAGTAACAGACAGCCTCCGGCACACCGAGCTGTTCGGCTGATACATTCTGCAGAGGCATTAAAGCTCACATCTGCATCAAATGTGGTAATGTTGGTGTTGCTGGAGTCTTTTATGCAAATCTCCGTGATGCAGGGAGTTTTGTGTGATTGTTGGTTACAGTTGCAAACAAATCACTGCTTTAAAAGGTTTTGTCTGCCCACTCTTCATGCTGAATTTTCTTCTCTCCAGGACTGTGGGAAGAAATTCACCCACACCGGTAACTTCAAAAGGCACATGCGTATTCACACAGGAGAGAAGCCGTTTAGCTGTCGGGACTGCAACAAGGCCTTCTCTGACCCTGCAGCCTGTAAAGCCCACGAGAAAACACACAGGTGAAATACACACATTTAGTTTCCCTACTCTCCATTTTACGTACAACTGCCT
The DNA here is from genome assembly GCF_056507025.1 of Lutjanus erythropterus. Lineage (NCBI taxonomy): Eukaryota > Metazoa > Chordata > Actinopteri > Lutjaniformes > Lutjanidae > Lutjanus > Lutjanus erythropterus. Next base: position 31,929,248 of record NC_139322.1, read on the forward strand.
ACTGAGCTCTGGTAGTCTTGTGTCTTAAAGGGATTATTTGGATTATTTGAAGTGGAATGACATACTTATCTATAGTCTGTATTATCTACAGTATTCCCTCAGTGTGGAGAGGTAGAGAAGAGTATGATGACGGAAGATAAGCCATGTACTACTGTGCACAGGGTCATCAGCAAAGCCACTTAAAAAGGTCCTTCTGAAAAAATCAATTTCAGTCTATGTTGAGAATATTTTTACAGCTTTACCTTGCCGTCAGACAGACTTTTCTGACAGGAAACCGCTGGTATACAAACCAAATATCACTCCCCCTTAACCGACTAAACTCCATAAGCAAAATCAGTATTTTTACCTAACAGAACCTGGGGGTTGCTGGTTTGCTGCTGCCTCAGTCTGTTAGTTTATTTGTGTGTGTGTCAGAAAAGGCTGTTTGACAACAAATTAAAGTAGTGGAAATATTCTAAATATATTGCACACTTAGACTGATATTGATTATTTCAGTAGGCCTTTTTTAAATTGCTAAAATACCATTTGTTGCTGACCTTGTTCACAGCAGTACATTGCTTGGTTTCGAGCTGGTACTCCTCTCTGTTTCTCTAAACCAGGGACATGCTGACGGCCATCTACTGTAGCTAATACACTGACCATCAACGAATACCTCACATAACCCTTACATCAGATAATCTGCACTGTCCTTTTAATTTGATCATCTCCTTGCCTCCTAGCCCGTTGAAGCCATACTGCTGCTCCACCTGTGGAAAGAGCTACCGCCAGATCAGCCTGCTCAACCTGCACCGCAAACGCCACACGGGCGAGGCACGGTACAGCTGCGAAGTGTGCGGCAAGCTCTTCACCACTTCTGGCAACCTGAAGCGCCACCAGCTGGTGCACAGCGGTGAGAAGCCGTACCACTGCGACTACTGCGAGAAGGCCTTCTCTGACCCCACCGCCAAGATGCGACATTTGGAGACACACGACACAGAGAAGGGCAACAAGTGCCCACACTGCGACAAACGCTTCAACCAGGTAACAACATGTTTGCCGAGGTTTAGCGTTTCTTTTCTTTTTTCTTTATAAAACATATTGTAACATTGAAATATTAAAATATACCATAACTTTTTGAAAATGTGTTTCTTTAACATGTAAATGAACATCATTATAAAAATAGGAGATGCAAACATGCCAGATTTTAGCAAGAATGCCGATTTACATCATTAGTCTCTAGGCAGGTAACAAGAACAAGACATTACAAGTGACAATGTACAAATACAACTAAACAATAAACAGGTGAAAAAGACGAGATACATTGTGAAGTGAAGTTACGAGTGATTGTAGCTCACATTTCCTTTAAGCCATTGTTTGAGATGTGATCCAAATGTGGTGCACCTATGTGGCACAGCCCCCTCTAGTGGTGGGTCCGGTGCCATTGCACTCAATTTAAGAAATACATTTAAAGGAGGTGCCGCATTTATGAACTTTATTGAAATGGTTATTTAAGAGATGAATTTGTTGTGGTAGAAGAGAGATGGGATAGACAGAAGGACTGTAAGAAGAGAGGAATTGAGAGTTAAAATAGATAAACATGTTGTATGTGGGCTTTGTTTTGTTTTTTTCTTTTTTGTTTGTTTGGTTGGTTTTTGTTCTGTTCCTTTTTTAGTTTATGTTTTTTTATTGTTGATTTTTTTTATATTAACTGATTTTGCTCTTCCTTTCCTACTTTCATATTTTTCACATAAACTACCAATGTAACCTGTTAATTCTCAACACAGTCGGATAGATAAAGGTGGGAAAGAGGTGCTGGGAAGGGTGGGGACATATCAAATGATGCATATGTGAATTGGACCTGTGTTGTTATATTGCTTTAAGTTAAAATAAAAAAACTAAAAAAAAAAATTTTAAAAACCAAATAGAAGGGGCAGCAAGGTGATGCAAAGCCTTATAGATAAAACAAGCATATTTGAAGTTTCTGTAATTCTCCAACCTCAACAAATAATATATTGCCAGAATGTTACAATAATGAAATGAGTGTCTTTTTAATCAAAAACCTTTATTAAAAATTGATTCTGTTGGTTTAAGTGTTATTATACCTGTAAGTGTCCAGTTAGTAAAACAATACTTGATGTGTGAAAAAAAGTGTTTCATAAAAATGTTATCTTTGATTGTAGAAAACCTCAAAAACCTTATATATAATTATTATATTAAGTGTGTTAACTCGTCACTTGATGTTTTGTTTAGGTGGGAAATCTGAAGGCTCACTTAAAAATCCACATCACAGACGGGCCTCTCAAGTGCAAAGAATGTGGCAAACAGTTCACCACTTCAGGTGAGAAGATAGTATAGAGGACCAGAAGTTTTCTTTACGTGTTTTGCCAGTGATATTTTTATGATTTTGTGTTAATCTACATATTGCATACAGTCACCTAGAACACACTCTCTAAAGGAGGTTGTGTAGTTGTGTCTTTGCTTTGAGTCACGTGGCCTAACCTTTGTGTGATGGTATCTGCTGTTTAGGAAATTTGAAGAGACACCTGCGGGTTCACAGTGGGGAGAAACCGTACATCTGTGCACACTGTCAAAGAGCTTTCAGTGACCCTGGAGCTCTGCAGCGGCATGAGCGCATCCACACAGGTAGTCCATGACATTCAGACGCACAGTGGAATGTGAAGGCAGCGTATTCCGATTTTTTCTGTCTGAAACCTCACACAGATATCATCTACATCCCACCATGTTGAGATCATACTTAATGTTTTACAGGAGAGAAGCCCTGTGTCTGTCTTATCTGTGGCAAGGCCTTCACCCAGGCCAGCTCACTCATCGCTCATGTCCGCCAGCACACTGGAGAGAAGCCCTACGTGTGTGATCGCTGTGGCAAAAGGTCAGCAAGCAGATAAGTCAGTGCTGTAACAGAAAGCACTTTTTTCATTAAGTAAAAAAAAATATGTAGTTTTGTCTTCTGTAATTTTTGTGAGCTGACTCTTAAAAGAGATGGTTTGGATTATTTTAAGAGTGGTTAGTTTGGAGCGACAGACAGGAGTAGCAGCACAGAAACTAAGCAGTATACAGTAAGAAAACATAGTTTAGCCACTTATAAAAGGTCCTCCTTAAAAATCGGTTTCAGTTTAAGTCTATGTTGCATTTCTAATGTTTTCACGTAGCTGTTAGACAGCGATTTCTGACGTAAAACTGACGTTATACAAGCCAAATATTGCTTTCTCCAAATCAACCGAACTCCACAAGCGAAATCAATAATTTTACTGTACGGAACACAAGAGTTGCAGGTGTATGGCTACCTTGATTTGTTAGTTTGTCTGTGTTATTGTGAGACTTTGGTTAATCCAAACTCTCATTTTAAAACATAGAAGTCACACAGTAACACAAAAAATATTACAGAGTAAGGTAGCAGTAGACCAGCAACTCCTGTGTTCTGTGAACGTAAAATGACTGATTTTGACATTTTGGTTGGATTGGAGAGAGCGATGTTTGGCTTACATGACATCAGCTTCGACAGCTTAGTAAACCAGTGAAAATATTATAAATATAACATAGACTTAAATGGATACTGTAAACAGTTTTTTTTCTTTTTTTGGTGGACCTTTTGCTGTTGCTGACCCTGTTCACAGCAGTATATTGCTTAGCTTCCGCGCTGGTGCTCCTCTCTGCATCTCTAAACTGGGGACATGCTGACAGCCATCTACTGTAGGTAATACACTTGCTGTTGTACCTCAAACAACCACACTTCAGAAAATCCAAACTATCTCTTTAAAGACTGAAGATTAATTCTTTTTCTTTAGCCAGAAACAGACAAGTTATCAATCTTGCCAAAGCCACCAGACTCCATTTACAGAAACACAAGGCTGAATGTAGGAATCCAGCTGAAGGATTTATCTTATATCTCTCTGGACAGGTTTGTGCAGTCCAGTCAACTGGCCAATCACATTCGACATCACGATAATGTCCGGCCGCACAAGTGCCACATGTGCGACAAGGCATTTGTTAATGTGGGAGACCTGTCAAAGCACATTATCATTCACACAGGTGAGGACAGAATTACTGTCAGATGATTATGAGGCTTTGCAGTAATGAAATAAATAAAGAGATGACCTTAAAGTCTTTGATGCTATTTCACTACATCTAGCTGAGCTCACTGCTTTTAGTCTTTAATCTTCAGTTGATTCATTTTCTCCTCTCCGTCCTGCTCTCTCAGGGGAGAAGCCTTTCTTGTGTGACAAATGCGGCCGAGGGTTCAACCGGGTGGACAATCTGCGCTCCCACGTCAAGACCGTCCACCACGGCAAGGCCGGCATGAAGCGGCTCGTGGTATCCGGGGGCAGCGCGGACGAGGGGGGCGATGGGTGCATGGGGGCGTCCACGCCTGATGAGATCAACATAGTCACTGTCACCACAGATGACATCGTCACCCTGGCAACCGAGGCCCTGGCAGCCAGTGCTGTAGCTCAGCTGACAGGTCAGACAGCATCATCAAAGCCGAGTTCAGTGACTTGTAGGGGAAATGTCAATATCCAATTCTGCAGATAGCAGCCTGAACCTCTGCAGATAATAAAAGACACATTAAGGATGAAAGAGCTCACAGTTAGTGATGGGTGCTTGTTTTTTTTTTTAACTCGTGTCGTGTGTGTTTGCAGTGGTTCCAGTGGCTGCTTCAGTGTCTGCAGATGAGACGGAGGCTTTGAAAGCTGAAATCACCAAGGCAGTAGAGAAAGTGCAAGAAGCAGGTGAGAGTGGAAGGAACTCACTATACAGTATAGATTACATCCGTATCCTAATAGTATTATAGCACTAGTAAAAAAAAAAAAAGAAACTAGAAACAGGGTCTGGCCCAAGAATGGCACTCAGAGCAGTACGGGATATCAGATATGGGCTAAGAGAAATAAAAAAAAAAAAAATCAAAACTTATGTGAGGAATCTCTGTACTGCATGATTGTGAGTTGAATATAAAATACTACTTTTAAAAGCAAAGCTGTGTTGAGGATTAAGGATTCCTTATTGGAATTGAATTCAGAGCTGAGTCTGGTGCAACAGCATTATTCCACACTGAGCAGAAATTGGTGTGGTGCTTGACTTAAAGGGATAGTTTGGATTGTTTGATTTATGGTTATATGAGGTACTTATCCACACTCAATGTATTACCGAGAGTAGGTACTGGTCGGCACTCCCCGAGTTTGGAGAAGAGGTAGGAGTATTAGCTCAGAAGTTAAGCAATGTACTGCTGTGGACAGGGTCATCAGCAAAATGTATTTTAGCCAGGGTCCACCTAAAAAATCAGTTTCAGTCTATGTGTACCCTATTATATTTTAATTGCTTTACTTTGCCATCAGACAACCTTTTCTGATGAAAAACCACTGTTACATAAGCCAAATACTGCATTCTCCAAACCAACCACTGGCAAAATCAGTCATTTTACATGACAGAACATGGGAGTTACTGATCTACTGCTGCCTCAAATCTGTTAGTTTGTTTGTGTGTTATTGTGTGACTTCACTGTTTTAAAAGGATAGTTATGATTCCCCCAAGGCACACGATAACACAAACTAACTAACCAATCGGGGCAGTGGTGGTGTTCGGCGAGGTAAAATGACTGATTTCGCCTATTGAGTTTGGTTGGTTTGGAGAGAATGAGAATGGCTTATGTAACAGTGGTTTCCAGCCAGAAAAGACTATCTGAAAGCTGGAAAAATATTTTATATAGCGTACATTTAGATTGAAACTGTTTTTTGTTTTTTTTTTGTGTGTGTGTGTAGATGGACCTTTTTTTTAGCTGGCTGAAATACCTTTTGTCACTGACCCTGTCCAAAACTGCTCACTGGCTAGACTCTGTGAAAAAAAATATAAAAAAAAATAAATATAATAAATAAAAATCAACAAGTGCACTTTGTTTTGAATTGCACAGTTGCCATCATAACTTCCTTAATGTTGTCAAATGTAAGGATGATATTTTGTACTGTAGTGTTTAATTTCATTCTAAACCTGATGAATAAAAGACACAGATGCTGTCATGTTAAAGGGAACATGGTATGAGAAATGTCAGCTTTGTTTGTCTTCTGTTGCCAGATCCCAACACCCAGATCTTGTACGCCTGTGACTCCTGTGGCGATAAATTCTTAGACGCCAGCTCCCTCGCCCAGCACGTACGCATCCACACAGCTCAGGCCCTGGTCATGTTTCAGGCAGATTCCGACTTCTACCAGTACACCACAGCCACCGCCGCCGAGGGGGATTCCGCCACAACATGGCAACCCACCGCTGAGCAGGTCATCCAGGAAGGAGAGCTGATCTTCCGTGCCCAGGACGGAGAGGGGGAGGCAGAGGGAGAGGGAGAGATGGTGGGGGAGACACAAGAACAAGAGGAAGAGTCAGGAGGGGTGGTTCAAGAGGAGGGGAGGGAGGGTGGAGAAGTGGAAAGCCACACGGAGCTCCACACAGACGGGAAAGATGAAGCTGCAGCAGAGGCAGAAGAGGAAAAAGAAGAAGAGATGGAATGTGAGAGTCAGGCATAGTGAAGAGAGGATGAAACATATAACAGAAGGAGAAGGAAATGACAGAAATTATGTGAGTTGCTGAGTTTCAACATGCCATGATGTTAAAAATGAACTAGACTCATAAGACACAACACTTTTTAAACAGCTTTATCTAACAATTTGTGGTCATGAATCATGTTTTGGCTGTTATAATTGCAGGAAATTAGGTGATTTGGTAAATATTGTTTAGAATTCTTTCAGAGATGGATATACTACATTGTATAGGCTGTTTATTTTTAGACTGAAATGCAGGACTATGCATTGTCTTTTGTATAAATCATTTAGATCACAACTCTGTCTTACCTAATATAACTTACAGAAAAACCTCTGTTATTTTTCCATTTCACTCAGATGAGATATGTACATTTTACTTAAACAGTCAACAATATTTTATTGTACTTAGTTGAAGTATTTTCTTGAAAAGCACATTATATAGAGATTATCTACCTGAATGTGTGGCGGTACTAAAGATAAAATTAGGGGGTAATTATGATCTCCTTTTTCCAGAAATGGGATGTCAAGAATTCATCTACTGGCAAACATTGTAAATGCTGTGCATGTATCATATTTGTATATTTGCTTAGTGTCCTCTGAAAAGTCTTAATACCTCTGATAAAAGATAAAAAGGAATACGTGTGGTGATGACAAACTGGTCAACCATTCTGAGTTTCACATTCATACCAAGACAGCTGCATTAAACTGGTCACGTTGGTTTGTAGACAGTTCCCTGTCACCAATGGTTTCATTATTAAATTTCTATTAAATGTCTTATTAAATAGCAGCAACATTTTTGTGACTCAGTTGGTAATAATCAACCGATCAATAAAGAATCATCACACAGTCTGACAAGCCCAGTGTTGTGATGTTGTTATTGTTAATGATCGATAACAATTGTGGGGTGGAGGGACTTAGAACTTTATTTGGCTTCTGAAGGGGGACATGCCACAGTTTGGGAACCACTGAATCATTGCACATGAAAAAATAAAATGAAAAGTAATGGTACACATGATAATGGGCGTAATTTTGTGCATTTCATTGAACAGTAATAGTGCACATGATATTGAAAGTGTAATATTGCAGTAAGTCATAATGCACAGAAAAAAATACATTGTTTGCAGTTCTGCTCTAAGTTATGATTATTCAATAAATGTGGCTGAGATTTCCGTTTTAATCTCTAGATCACTTATGAATTATAATATATTTTTATGTGCATCCATTCTTCCGTGGTTGTCAGTCTTATAATAAAGCGCTCATCTTATTGGCTGAGAGGCAGTCAGTGCGACGCGTTCCTCTCTCTGATTGGCTGAATCTCGGGGTCAAAGTTAAGTCGACTGCTAACGCTGACGTCGACTTCTGCAGCAAAATGGCGTCGTCGACATCAGTCATGCAGACGAACCGGTCCAGTTCTTCATCATCGTGTACAAAACGGAGCGGGACGATGACCCAAAGGAGATTTAGACTTTTGGACAACAACGTCCTTTTTTTCCTGTCTTTAGTGTCCATGTTGCACTGTGCTCTGGCTGACGGTAAAACGTTGGTGCTGCTGGACAACCTCAACATCAGAGACACCCATTCAATCTTCTTCCGCAGTCTGGCAGGTCAGTAACATTACGAGATTCATGCTTTTTTACATTCGTAAATACACTGTTTTTTACTGTTATAGACTCATTTGTATTACAAGCAGTTCTCTGACATGAAAAATAGAAACTGTAGGACTTGATCTTGTAGACTTGCGTTTCGTGCAGCACAGCGAGAATGCTAACGTTATCTTAGCTGCATTATATTTACTGTGTCTCGCCAAACAGCCTATTGTATGTCTAAATTATAATGTCAGTGCTTCGCAATGTTAACGTACACTGCGTTTAGTTTAGTTAAATCAGGCCGCTCATTTCGGCATACGCTTACAAATAGTTAATTAGTACTGTATTTCTTTAGCTTGGCTGCAAGTTCGCCGTCTGTCACCAAACTTAATGCAAGTCTTTTGCAGTTTAATGTATTTCTGAATAAATAACGTTACGAGGCAAGGAGAATACCATTAACTTATTCTGCATTGAATCGATACGGTTCCTCTCTTCAATTCGGCATACTTCTGCCATACCAAATAGTTAATCATTTAAAACAATCTTTACATTTAACAATGAACTTAACAGTGATATTCAACAAGCATTCAGTCCTGCACGTCCTGAATTAACAATACACTTGCTAACATACTGTAAATTGGCTTGCCAATGCCTCTCCAGCTATTGTGTTCAAATATTTGCTTGCAGTTACATAATATAATGCAAGAAACCCATGTTCCAATTTGGGCTGTTGAATATAATATTTGGAGGAGAAACATCCCGATGAGAGGAATGAATACTGTACATAGGGAATTGTGTAATGCAGTGCTGCCACCTTGTTCAAGAAAAGTGTGTCAGCATTTCAGTGCCACTGATAATGTGTCTGTCCTTTCCAGATCGTGGGTTTGACATCACATTCAAGACAGCTGATGATTCCTCTCTGTCTCTGATCAAGTATGGCCAGTTCCTGTATGACCATTTAATCATCTTCTCACCGTCGGTTGAGGGTAAGTTTCACACACTAAAGTTTAAATCAAGTTAATAATTGCATGCCTTGTGTTTGTCTTATTGAAACAATCTTTAAAACTTCATCTCTTCTTGGTCATCTGCAGACTTTGGAGGAAACATCAATGTGGAGACCATTACATCCTTCATCGATGGTGGAGGCAACGTCCTGGTTGCTGCCAGTTCAGATATCGGTCAGTTGATTTCCAACAGCTTTTGCTGCAGTATTGTAGAAAATACCACAATATTGTCCTGTCTTACAGCTCTTCTACTGTTACACAGGGGACCCTCTGAGGGAGCTGGGCAGTGAGTGTGGCATCGAGTTTGATGAGGAAAAGACTGCTGTTATTGACCATCACAACTATGACGTGTCTGACCCCGGAGAGGTAAACTAGAGTTCTGTTCAGACAACAGACACATCCAGTTTGTGTCACCAGTCCAGTCATTGGAAGACACTGTATGTTGTTAACACATGATTTTCTTGTCTCCAGCACACCCTGATTGTTGCTGATCCAGAGAACCTGCTGAAAGCTCCAACTATTGTTGGCAAACCCACCAATAAACCCGTTCTGTTCAAGGGTGTTGGGTAAGCAGCTGATGCTTAATGTCTCACCTGTTTAGTAATGTTTAGATATTATCTACATTGCTCACTGCAAATGCAACGCATTCAGAATTTAAATTGACATGCCCCCCTCCCTCCTCCCTGCCAGCATGGTGGCAGACCCAGACAACCCTCTTGTCCTGGACATCCTTACCGGCTCTTCAACTTCCTACTCCTTTTTCCCTGACAGACCCATCTCTCAGGTAAGATCATTGAACATAACAGTTGCGTGAGATTATTGATTAAAAAGAAGCTGATTCAGAAAAATATCTTCACATCGTATAATGATCCTCCTTTGTTCTGAGCTTGATTGATGTCACTAATATTCTATGGATTAGAAATTAAATACACAAGATTTAATTAGGGATGCGCAATACCACCTCTCCATGTCTGATACTGTGACCTTTAGTATCTGCTGGTACCGATACAATCCAATACCACCTTTTTCTCTCTATTAAAAAACTAAACTGTTAATGGTACACCTGTATGGATGCATTTTGTTTAACCTAGCCAACTGAAAACGTCGTGCTCAAACTGTGAAACAAATATTGTACCCACATTAAGGAAGACATATACAACCCACAACATGCTTCATTTTTAACTTTTCCACATGCAAGTTTTAGCGTCATTTTTTCGTTGGTCAGCACCATTCAAACATTCAAAACTAAATTTGCATAAATTGCACCTCCATCTTAAAATAATTTCACATAGCTGGCGTGATCAGTGTTACTTACAGGTCTCACTCAGGTTTTAGCTACTGTCGTTGTTCTTCATGAGAATTGTATTAAAGAGAAGGGTCTAGACCTGCTGAGATAATTATGAACTGCCACTATACAGAAAAGATTAACTTAAATTGTTCATGTGACATGTTACTTGTGACACGTCTCTCTTTACGGCGTGTTGCTCAAAGTTTTGTTTAGCATTTATGTGATAGGTGTGAGCAACCTTTTGAGCTGTTTTTGGCCCTAAAAGGAAAAACAAATCTGCCTTGATCTCTCCATTTTCCTCAGAGACTTCTCTTCTTTTGGATTTAGCTTTCATAGCGAGCCCTCTGAGACTCAAGACGAGCTATCAGCAACCTTTAGAGCAAAAGGGCCCAGGAGGAAGGCTGTGACGCACATTTTAGTTGATGACATATTAAAACATGTTTTTCAGTCAGCCTGTACGCTACATATTTTTTACAGTTGGAAATTGAAGAATCGCTTTAGGCCTGCAGCTGTGATAGTCAAACACAAAAAATGAAGGCACAAAATATGATTTTTTTCTGAAAAGATAAATGATTATTCAACTGAAGCAAATGAGATGAGTGATTAGAAGAGGACGACACTGTGAATAAGTGAGAGCAGGTGGAGCTATGTGGGTGCGGCAGGGGTGTTTGTGTTTTGAATATACAGAATCAATATGTATCTATTTTTGACGACACTAATCGATTGTATCAGATTATATATTTTTTTTCCTGGCATCTGAGTATCGGATGGAAGCATCTCTAGATTTAATACATTTTGCTTTGTCACTGCTTAACATAAATATGTTTATCTCTCCAGTACCCCCATGCTGTTGGCAAGAACACCCTGCTGATCGCCGGACTTCAGGCCAGAAACAACGCCAGAGTGGTTTTCAGCGGCTCTCTGGACTTCTTCAGCGACGCTTTCTTCAACTCTGCTGTGCAGAAGGCCACGCCCGGCTCCCAGAGGTAATCCTCACTGTTCATCACATCCCTCCTGTTTCTGTCTCATGGATCCCGTTACAGCTTCCAATTACTAAAATCAGACTTGTCATGAGTGACACTGGTTACTTTCATTATTTATTTTTGCCATTTGAACAACTGTTCTGTTACTTCTCAACCATCTTAAATACTATAATAAATATTCTGTGCCTGCTGAACTCAATTTAATTAATAAATTATAAAAGGAAAGTAGTCTTAGATTGTGTTTGAAGTATCAAGGTATTTAATGTGTGTGTTAACATGTAATGTATTGGACTATAATGACCATTAAGCATTTATTAGTGCAGTCATGGTTGGTATAGAAGATTTGGCCAAAATGTTGTATGACTTTTTATTTATTTATTTTTTTTTTTTTTAGTTGGCTGCTGATCGCTGATATTTCTTGTTAATTGGCTGTAAATTTACTCTCATCCTCCTAAAGACAAATCAGTTCTGTAAAATCTGTAATCAAACTGCATCCCATCAGAGTTGGACGACTCTCTTCAGGCTACATTTATTTTCTAATTTTCATACAACTTCAGTATCAGTCTCCTGTGGTTGACGCGCTCTACATGGTCTTTGTTAGGCACGAGCAGACGGGCAACATGGAGCTGGCCGAGGCTCTGTCTCGCTGGGTGTTCAAGGAGGCCGGAGTCCTCAGGGTGGGAGCTGTTACCCATCATCCTGTTGGAGAGACCACTCCCCCTGCTGCATACACCATCACCGACCTTGTGGTGAGTTTAAAGCTTCAGTGACTTGTGTGATCAGTCATCGCACTGAAGACGTTTGTTTTAGTTTGAGTGAGGGGCTGTGTATATCTACAACATCCCAATGAGTTTAAAATTTCCCCCCCGCAGGAGTACAGCATCGTCATCGAGATGCTGTCCGAGGGCCGCTGGGTTCCCTTCGACGGAGATGATATTCAGCTGGAATTTGTGAGGATCGACCCCTTTGTCAGGACTTATCTCAAGAAAAATGGTACGTTGCTATGGTTATAAAGCATATGCAATACTAATTCATTCATTTTAATGGTTATAATCTAAATGCATCCACTATAAATATTGTCATTCTTCTAGGAGGAAAATATAGCGTCCAGTTCAAGTTGCCTGATGTGTATGGAGTCTTCCAGTTCAAGGTGGACTACAACCGTCTGGGATACACACATCTCTACTCCTCCACTCAGGCAAGTTAATCATGTTTAATTCATTTTAAGCAACTGGTATGGTTGCTATACAGAGATATCAATGCATGGAAACAGTCTTTACTCTTATTTATTAATGGAAATATATGTGAAATTCATTGTTTCCAGGGAGTACCTGGGTATTTACTTTCTGAGTAATGTGACTTGGACATGGTTCGCCTTAATTATAATGGATTAAACAACAACAGAGAGACAGAATTATATATAATATACCAGTCATGCATAATTCTTAATTACAGTAAAATAGTTCACTTTTAAAAAATGTAAATGTTAAGCTACATTTTATATTCAGTATTCCTCTTTTCATTGCAATCCTTAACTGCTGAAAACTGAATTGCTGTAAAATTTCACATTAGAAAGCAACAAACAGAATCATGTTCACCGTGAGCGGAAGCCAGTTGCTGTATCGAATGACAGATTAAAAGAAAAGAAAATGGATTTGTGGTTGAAACGTAACAGTAATGCATCTGAAAACAGAGAGAAAAAAGAGAGAATATGTTTTAATGGGATTTACATGCTTGGGGGGGGGGGGGGGGGGGGTGCTTCAGTTAAGAAAAACTTCTAAGAGGCTACAAATTTGAAAGAAAACAAATCTGAGGACCACTTTTCTAATGTGTGGTGTGCTAACTTGCATTATCTTGTTTCTTCATCACAGGTGTCCGTGCGTCCCCTGCAGCACACTCAGTACGAGCGCTTCATCCCCTCTGCCTACCCATACTATGCCAGTGTCTTCTCCATGATGGCAGGACTCTTTGTCTTCAGCGTCGTCTTCCTGCACATGAAAGAGAAGGAGAAGTCAGACTAATTCAGAGAAACAACAGGGAACCGATAACAAGATTAAAGAATTGAACTGGTGGTGTGAAGAGATGAAAACGAATGTCTTGAATCTTCACACAGGGACTTGGACTGCAGTCCTAAAAGTCGAAAAAATACAGTTTCTCTTTGGTTATTGGGGTGTGGAGGCCAGAAGGCGTGTTGACTGTAATGCAGTGGTCGGGTTTTTCTGTTCTTTTGTTTTTGTACTCTGAAATCACTCAAAGGCCTGTAAATGTTCTGAAGTCAGTCAGCGTTTGTATAAAGTTGCTTTACATTTGATAAAAGTATCTCCTAAGTAGAGCACTTACCTTGGAACACGAAAGAAAACCATATTCAAATTTGACCCCTTTTTTCTCAGTCAGGAAAGGTTATTGTGGTAACTACATGCACTGAATATGCCAACTGTTCATATGTATTTGATAAGACTTTGTGTTTCCAAAAAAAGTTGGAATCATCTGAATAAAATATTGACATTCCACTCTAGAACTTCCTCTCCTTCCTGTAACATAATTGTGCTAGGTCCTAATAGACCTAATATCTAATAGATGGTGTTTAATAGTTTAATAATTATTCATGCTGTGTTTTTGGTTGTAGTGGTGAACTGTCCTGAAAATGACATTGTTGGTATGGAGAGTATTTGCATCAAATACAGTCATTTATATCTGCAGCTGATTTGCAGCTGATCATGCATCATGCAAAATTACTTGGCAAATAATTTTGATAAACTAGCTGCCCATTTACATAAGCCTCAGTATGTGTGTGTGTGTAGGAATGCACAATATATATATATACACACACTATCATTGATATCTCAAACTGTCAACTCACACGAAAAGAATCTAGATGCATTTAAAGCACTACAGGCCAGGAGTGAAATATGTATTCTTGATTTTGGGATGAACTGCTCCTTTAATGAAAGACCAGCCTCTTATACAATATTCTCCTTGGTGCATGCAAGCATACACTGAATGAGATGGACAGTGTGAACCAATTAAAATTATTATTATTATATATTATTTATTTATGAGTTAAGTTAAAATATGCACGCCGAATTCAAGAATTAATTCTATTGTTCAAAATACAGTAGTATTTTACAATTTATTGTGTTTATATGGAAAGGCGGACAAGAAAACGCTTAAATGCCAAACTTTTGAACGCCCTTCGGCTCCTCCTACGCCTTAAGAAGGCGTACTGAAGCTAATGGTGACGTAATCCACTGACTGTCGGAGTAACGTTAGAACAGTTAGTTTATTAGCACACAAAGTAACTTGAGCACCCGTAACTTTGTTGTAATTAGCTAGATAGGCAAATACGCGAAAGTTAATTAATAGCTAGGAGTTCGCCAGAGTAATTAAACAGAGAGTATGATAAATAAAATTGCTACTAAGTTAAGAGTTATCCATGGCTGGACTCTAAAACTTGCTAGCCACCCCCAGCCGCTGGAAAAAAGTCAAGTGGCTAACAGCTACAGCTAACGGGAAGCTAGGCTAACATTACTTGGGTACCTGGATCCGTTGACAGAGGTTGCCTTGTTTTGCTGCTTGCCAGGCTTTAATGTGATAGCCGTGGACTACCGGTGCTCTCGTATTCAATGTATACAACTGACAGACAAAGCTGTATCGTTAGTTTGGCAGCCAGTTACATTGTAGGGAAAGATAATGTTAGTTAGCTAGCTAGCTGCGGCGGTTAGCTTTAGCAAAACAAGAGCTGTGCTGCTTCAGGAGTCAGCTGACAGTCTGCTGTAAGCTGCCAACAGACCAGTGATGGATCAACTGAAAGTGAAGGATCGCATATTGGAAAACATCTCCCTGTCTGTGAAGAAGGTAAGCCCTGTCCGGTTGGTCAGCACACTTAAATATCGTCACTGAATTGTTTTGTGTCTTAACATGCTTGAATTAACATTAGGTCATCTTTTGTCTGCCGAAGAGGGTAACTTTCAAGTCGGGGGACATCACCAGCACGCTTTCAGTGAAGGGCCTTGCCCTTACTGATGTGAGCAAACAACATATGAACTGTTCCCCACAATTTCTCAATTCAGCTTTATGTTACACACCTCTAGCTTTTGGTTGTCATGATCTAATTTCTGTATTTGACCATTGTGAACAATAGTGGCACCAAGCCCCTCTGTGTTTGCTCACTGCAGCATGTGTTGTAAACACACCTGCAACCATATCGCTGACACATATTTCCAAGATAAGGGTTTCCTAATAGATCTTTGCTCCTAATTTCCATTTAAGTTATGAAACATTAATGATTTTTTGGTCTAAGTTTGCCTGGTATTGTGAAACTGCCTTTCTCATAACCTGATAGACAACATTGCATCTTCTTCCTCCTCTCCTTGTATGTTTGTACATTCACTTTCCATAAACACTTGAGTTTTTATTCAGCTTGCGCTCTCTCATCTGTCTCTGTTTCCAATTACTAGTTCAACTCCATAATCAGATGATTGCATTAGAAAGCCCCATCTTGGTGTTTTTAATGCAGCGAGCCCAGTACTGTGCCTTACTTCCTTAATCCTCATGTATCTAAGTTTTTAGTCTAATTACCCTTTTATCTCTTTATTGTAAGACTGTTAAAATGATTATGAAATGATATGCCTTCAGCTTACAAGACAGTGTTCAGTGTTTACCTCTGACAAACATTGCTTAGTCATGTGGAAATAGTCACAGGATATGAATTCTTTTTCTTTAGGTCAAAATACTCAAAGTTACTTTGACCTACATTTGATCTGGTCACACCTCGTGGTTTCAGTACTATTGGGATTAAGTTCAAGAGGGTACTGCATGTCATTAGAGGCTGGTGGGCCACGTAATGAAACATAAGTAGCATTGTCTGCTAATATTTTAAAGTAGCAGCCCATGAGCCATCAAGCCCCTAAATCTGGTTACCAGAGTAGATTTTTGGTGGCCAAAAAAAAGTAAACTTAATAAAAACAACACAGAAAAGACAATTTAACAAAACTAAACATCTGACATATCTGTAATAGGGCTGGCTGGTGTCTACAGAATTGGCATTTGACAATATCCACAGTGAAACATCGCAATGGACGATGATATCACTGCTCTGTTTAAAAGGGTCTTCGTTTCTGGACGTGGGGATGTAGTGCAATGAACAGCAGCAACAGCTTCTTTTTTATTTTCTCTCATATTTCTAAAACAGATTTTAGGCAATGAATCTATGACAACTCTGAGAGGACACATTACTTCAAATAAATAAGGCTTTTAAATCATAATGTTACAATGTTAGAGGGCTCAGTGGTTGATGACTGTCAGCCATCGCCCAACTGAGGACTGTTCACTGTTTTTGTAGAATGTTTAACTGAAAGGGACGAAGAAATCAAGATGTTTGTGGAACTGTAACGTGTTGGTCGAGGCTCACAGTATGGGGATAACACTTGGCACCCACATAAGGCCACCTACATAGAATGTTTGGTGACCACAAAGTCTTTTTGTGGTTCTTGGTCATTGGGCCATTTTTAATGTCAAGCCCTGATCTGCATGAATAATTGGCACATTTCAGTAAAGCTACCTGCCTCTTACATTGAGTTGTGTGTATGTAAGTAGATAAATTGATTTTTTTTTCCAATTATTCCAATCCAATAAGATACCTAGCAGTTAATTCAGATGTTTATGTTGCTTTTGCTCTGTACACCAGTGCATTTAATTTGACTTTGATGATAACAGTGGCACCTTTCTTCATTAAATAAATGCATCGCATAAACAATGTAGAATCATAGCCCTTTTAATACATAGTCCTCAGATATCAACAGACCAAGAATACTTGGTTGCATGTCTTGTACAACCATATTTTATGCCTCGCTCAAGTCTCCAAACCACAGGCATTAAAACGCACTTCGTATCTTCCCTGGTCATGCTCCAACAGACATGTGCAGCAGTCAGCTTCACTTACTGCTTTTTTCATGGGATTCTTGCCTTGCAGTAAAAATGCTATACAAGAGTGAGGGGCCAAAATTAGCACCAGCCCCCAGCCAAATGCTGGTAATATATGCAAGTGGCTGGTAGATTTGCTTCACTCACCAGCCAAAATACAATGGAAATCTATTGAGTGGCTTGTAAAAAATTTTTAGAATTCTCGAGCCATTTGTTCGGTGGACAGAAATGTTAATTTTTCACCAAGCGAGGAGTAACCACACACTGGAGTCACAGCAGTAGAACACATTCTTAGTAGGATTTAGGTCAGGAACATTCCACTGCTTTGCACTAAATTCCTTGCTTCTCAACTGTATGTTGCACTGGAGAATCATTGTCCTGCTGTACTGTGTTAAACTTTGGGGATCATTAGTGTTCACTCCATATTGGTGTGAACACAATAAGTACCCTTAAGGCAGAGTGTCTTTCCAATGTACTGGAGTACAGAGCCAAAATAGGAAATGACTTAACCATCAGGCTAGAAATTTGTTACAGCCACAGAAGAACTCAACCGCTTGTCTTGTTTGCATTAAGGAAGTTTCTTAATGGTCAGTTTTTTATGCTTTTTGAAACTCTTTCACCAACGTCTCAAGAGTGATTCAACATGTCAGATTGGCTGAACAGTCGTGGTCAATAATACATCAGACTGGCAATATGTCATCAAGCCCCAGTTGCCAAGGCCACGTCCCCTTCTAGGGGAAAGACCACTGTTTCATATAATGGGAGAGTTAAGAAAATGCCATAAAGCAGGTTATAAAATAAATAAACTTACAAATCCTTCACATTTAGGGAATCTCTGGTTCCCCTAACTTCCTGGAAAGGAAATCCCCGTAATAGAGCAGTAGGAATGCACAAGCAAACAGTAATTCTTTATTTTGACAGTGGTGTGAATTTCTTTTTGCTGACAATAAAATCAATTTTTCTGCAGTGTAAGAAACTAGAAACAACTGTGTTATTAACCAAGTCTTTCACACTGAGATTTGAGGCAGATACATGAATCACTGTGTGGTAAATAGCTGAAAGATGCAGGTGATAGTCACCACTGATGGAGAGTTTACATTAGCTTGAGTGGGAGGCTGCTGGAGTTCAGTCATAAGACAACATTACAGTATAGCAGGGTCAGGCTGTTGTCTCTTTTGCAAACCATTGTGTTCAGGCAAGATCACAAAATAATTATTTGACATTTCTGTAAAACAAATGTTTGTTAAACTTGACATGGATTAATACAAACTTGTCAAAATTATAGTTCGAAAATGCGTAGAAGTGCATTGTTGATTGTTGACTAAGGGATCCTTGGTTATGTATGTGATGCATGTCTGAGTTGAGGCAACTGTGTACCCCACATGTTTGCACAAATAGCACATGCAACCAAATTGTAAACCATGGCTGGTGTCAGTTATGTGCAATATAAATAATAAAACATTATCATTCAGACAAATGTATCCAGCCGGTCCTAAATAATCCAACCCAACTGTTAAAAAATATCATCTTAGGTATCATTTTAAAGGTTTGTTTAGTAAAGATCTCTATTTTTCTGCTTTCTTTCCTCACCTACCTCACTTCCTTTCCTCATCATAAATCGACTCTTGTTTTCACCCTTTTTCATACCTCATTTTCCTGACCACTCCCTATTTAAAGACACATAGCAGTATTTCTGGTAAGAGCAATTTATCTTGCTCTTTAGTTCATAACTGAGAACTTTATTGATCCCCATTTCTTACAGATGGACATGTGAGAGTAATTTGATTTAAGTTACTCACTTGTTTTCCGTAAGATTCAACTGCCCATGTGTGTTTTGTTATCCAAAATACATGCAATTCCTTTGCATTTTGGGTGAAAATGTTTGTGCAGACAATCAAACAATTCCTGATAGTCAGTTCTAAACTTCCTTATTAAAAGGTCCTTCATGATCATTTAAATGCAGTCACTCAGGTTGTAATAGTTTTTACCCACTGACCAAATGGCTAGTGAATGTTACCATCTTATATTATTATTATATAATTTTTTGGCTTTGAAGTGGAGCAAATCTAAGAGTCACCAACATATTTTACCATCAAAAGAAATAGTATCAGCAACTTTGGAATTGGAATTGGAATAAAAATGTCCTTTTCCCTAGCAAATTAAACAGTGGAGAAACCATGTCCCTCTCTCTACAGTTGCAGAGTTACTTTGCGGCCTGTGAAGATGAGACTCCAGCCATCCGCAATCACGACCGGGTCCTGCAGCGCCTCTGTGAGCACCTTGACCACGCTCTGCTGTATGGGTAAGAGGCTTCAGAAAATTGCACATTGGGAAGAGAAAAAGTGCATAGTGCAAATAGTCATCTGATTTCTTTATATTCATTATGCAAACATTCCTTTTAATCCTATTATTCTTGCATTTTCAGCAAATGTACAAGCCTCACGTCCCTCCTTGTCAACTGTAACAGCACACAGTGTGGCAGTTTGGCAGCTTTTAGACTCAAACTACAGTGGAAACATCTTATAGTCATCTCCTCTGTCCACTGCTTTACTGTTAGACTTTTTCAAAATACGGTACAGCTGTTTCTAACGCTACATCAGCAGCCTCTCTGACACAGTGCTGTGGAGGTTTGGCTATGTGAGAATAATTAAAAACTATATTCTCTCTCTTTTTAAATCAGTCAGTCCAGCCTATGGAAATGTTGAAATTGTTCTCCCCAGGCACACTGCCAGTTCTCCTGCCCTCCCCCTCATTTCGCATTATTAATCCACTTGATGAGGGCAGCTTCAACCACATGAGCGTTCCCCGTGTGTTTTGGCTACTGTCTTCATTAGTGCTGCAAATCACAATTTTTCTCCCTAAGAATTGAGATTACAATTCTCCCACAAGATTCTTATTTTCTTATTTCATCAAAAACATTTATTCCACTCTTATACATTCATCTTGCGTCACCTTTTTTTTTTTTTTTTTTTTTTTTTTTTTTACAATAAATCATGCAGCTCTAGTTTCCATCACTAGTGGGCTGTTTCTCGTTGTTTGAGTACTACACAAGGTAGTCAGAGGAACACCAAGTTTTGCTGCGTCTCATTGGCTCATTTTTCACAGTTTGTCATAAGCTTCGAGGAGCATATATTTTTCATTGATGTCATTGTTTCAATGTGCATTAAGCATCATAATTAGATGGGCTGCTGAGAGGCAAGGGAGGAAAGACATTTTTAAAAAAGTGTTTCCATATGTTTTCATGTAAAAATAAACACTGTAAGTGGACTACTTGATTACCATAAGCAAATTATTTAAACAGTCTTTGTACAGGAATGTTTTTATCCCCTTTGAATCCTGTTATGGGTTTGAGCTGTAATCAAGCTATCAGGGTTGTAGTTCCTGAATGCTACATACACATACATTACAGATAATTCATTAAATTCAGAATTGAACAGGATAAAAACAATATATAATAAAGCAATATATACTTTTATTTACATATATAAATAAACACATATGCAGCCTGTAGTGCATTTTTTGAGTTTGCATCAGGTTGAATTATTGAGGCGAGGGTACTTCCCAGTATAAATGTCTGTGAAAATTTAGGTCTTGTGCCATTGCTCTAATCCCCTTTCCTGCTTTTGGCCTCATGCATGTGATATTATCGACTTTTTTTTTTTTTTTTTTGCTTTGCAGGCTGCAGGACATCTCTTTGGGCTACTGGGTCCTGGTTCTTCACTTCACTAGGAGAGAGGCTGTCCGTCAGATAGATGAGCTTCAGCACATAGCAACTAACCTTGGTCGAAGTAAGACATCTACGTCACGCAGTCAAACATATTCACACGTATAGTATTCTGGGGGTAAAATACAGGGGTTGTGCAAAGTCTTGCAAGTTATTTTCTCAAGATTAGGACTGTGCTTCAATTTGATTATACTTGAAAAGTACTTGATTTTCAACATAATCTGCTGTTTCTTCTACACAATTACTCATTTTAACTTAAAAGCTTTTAATATTTAAAATAAAACAATCTCGTTATCATATATGTCATTTATAGCTAGGTAGGTCCTCATGATCAAAACATATGAATGAAAGTTAATATGAAAAGCTGGTAAAATAAGCAGAGTGACAATATACATCTGATGCTGTAGATATAAAGGCATTCTGTAAGAATTGAAAGTGTAAGATCATCATTGAATGGGTTATATGCATAGAAAATAACTCCTCTCTTCTCTGTGTAGGTCGAGCATGGTTGTATCTGGCACTGAGTGAGAGCTCTTTAGAGAGCTATCTACGCCTCTTCCAGGAGAACCAACCACTACTGCAAAAGTATTATTTCAAGTAAGTTATCTTATCAGAATGATTAAATAGTTGCTATGTAACAAGTACAAGTTACGTTGCATTTTAGGAATACTGTCTGTTCTTATGCTGGAGAACAAATTGATTTGCTCAAGTGTGTTTGTGGTGTGACTGGCATCTGATTTTCTAGGAACGCACTGGTTTGCAGTCATGACCACCTCACACTCTTCCTCACGTTGGTCTCTGGCCTTGAGTTTATTCGCTTTGATCTGGAGCTGGTTAGTAGAAATTTCATTACAAAATCAAAAGAAATTTAGCTCATGAATATTAACAGCATGTTCATAACATTTCTGTTGGGTCCTGCTTTTTCAGGATGTGCCCTATCTGGACGTGGCCCCCTACATGCCAGAATACTACAAACCTCAGAACTTATTGGACTTTGAGGAAAGGCTTCCCAGCTCAGACAGCTTGTCCCTGCACTCCTTCACATCACTCACCTCCACCAATCTGGAGTGGGATGACAGCGCCATCGCCCCCTCCAGTGAAGGTCAGCAGTAGGGATGTCCTGATCCCCATCCTTAAAAATTGGGTATCTGCTGATACAGAGTCAGATCCGATACCTCTGTTTCCCTAAACATCGATTAAATATGTATTGATGTGTTAAATTATTAATATAATTTTTCAATAAAGGTGAAACTGGGGACATTAAAATTGATGCAACATGATCAGCCCGAGAGAAGACCCATCACTCTGTGAGAGTTATTGGAACTACAGAGACACTTGTTGGTTGTACAGCGGTGTTACAGAGTGATGTTTTTTTTTTTTTTTTTTTCAATCTTTGGCTGAGTGCAATCACAAACGTGACAACAGCCAAGTTTAATTTTGGACTGACAAAAGTGACGGCTCAAAATGAGAAGCTGCAAGCTGAATGTTCTGTATGCTGCTCTTTGCTAAAAGAGGAGAGAGAACAGATTTGTTACTGTCAGAGCTTAAGAAAGGTGTGTTTTGCCAACATGGGTGTCAGACACAATCATTTGTGACCAAATCATTTTTCACATTTGCACACTTAACTCACATATGGAGTAAAATGCTTACAGTGTTGGGGCTGGCTGTCATTAAAGAGAGCAGTGTGCGGCAACATTAGCAGGACGAGGCGGACAAGGACAGTAGAGTTCACTGATGCAGGGATTTTGATTGCCTTTATTTTAGCAGATACCAATCCAGTAAAATATACCTAGATCAGCCTTGATAGCTCTTGGAAGCAGCACTGGTTTTCTCCAATTCCAGTTTTATTTGATCCTTTGCTTCACTTTACCACCATTCTTCACACCAAGAATGATAACTAACAGTAACTGTAATGATAATGATGTGGACATCCACAATGAACAATGATGTTCTGTAAGGAGTGACGCCAAGCATGCGCTGTGTCCTCCAGCTGTGTTAGCGTCTAGAGAGGACAAATTGATGGTATCATGACACTCATCCATCATTGACCACCCCATCAGCGCCTAAGACCGTTTGACAATATGTCTCAATAAAAATGTTTTTTTATGTGTAATTTGCAGCCTAATATTACAGTATGTTATATAATCATTTATTTTATGGATTTTGATTGGCTGCCAGTGTTTTTATCATGCATCAGATTGTTCTGAAAGTGATCCAAACAGTATCAATCTCCACTGTCAGTGTAGTTGTGATGTTTTCTTAAAACAGTGGATTTTTAGTTATTGTTATAGTAGTTGTTTTTGGTGTGGCTGGCTCTTCAGACTAACTGGTTTTACAGTCCTTTTGACCCGTACTGACTTATAAGTCTGAATCATCTTCGGCCAGTCAGTTTCACTCCTCATCAAATATCTATTTTCAGTTCTTTGTGCTGCTGTGTCTTGGAAAGTCTCTAATGTGGACACATTATTATTGTTGTTATGGACTAATTGTGATGTGACTTTCTTGCTGAATGGCAGCTTTTATTTTTGGGTTTATGACTTGATCGTTGGAGTGCCAAGTACACTGTCATATGCTTTGGCACAAATTCATACAGTGAAGTCAAGCTAATGGCATGTTGAAGCAGAAGTTGGATTGATCCTTGCTGACGCTCGTGACTCACAAATGCCGAAGTGCATTTTATCAAATGGATGACTTGGCGTGCGGATGCTCATGATTGCAGAATGTTCTCACTGTGGTAATTGCAGCACTCAGTGAATGCTTTCCCCATCGCTCTCCACAAAATACTGTGTCAATTTCCCTGTTTTAGTTCCCACTTTTTTCTATTTTTTCCCCATTGCTTCTGTTATTTTGTATTTACCATGTCATGTTATTTTTCTGTTTTAGTGCCATTGTCTCAATCTCTCCTCTCCATCTTTCTAATATTGAATGTTATCCCTCCTTTTTTTAGATTATGATTTCGGTGACATCTTCCCCGTGTTGCAGTCATTGCCAAGTGCAGACTGGGAAGGTGGGACATTGGTCAACCCCTCCCCTTCCTGCCTTTCCCTCCCTCCCTCCTATCTGGCATGGTCATCCTGCAGTTTGTGCTTTATAATGCATGCTGGATACTCTAGCCAGTAATTAGACATGTTGATATGTGAAATACAGTTACCTGGTGCAACAGACCACTAATCAAAGGGACATAGATAAAGGTGCTTTCGCTTTTGGGAATTGATTTAGTTGGTAGAGTTCTGGGTTTTGATCTAAAGTTGTGTGGCACATGACAACTATGTTACTGCATAACTGGATTTGATGAACATTAAAGGGAAGCCAATAACTTCAATAACTTTATTAGTGTACAAACAAACATCTATGACATTGTTCAGACTGCTAGCTCAAATCAGTTTTCGGGTCTTTGATTTTTGGTATATTCGAACTAGGGATCCACCAGTGCCGATACCAGTATCGGGTATTGGTCTGATACTGTCCTCAGGTACTTGTGCTTGTACTGCTAAAACTACTCTGATACCCCACACCTGATACCACATCACGAAAAATAGCCGTTCAACACAAGCGAACATCTAAAGATTCAACACGACACAAGTTCAAGAACTTTGGTGATGCTTTTCTTGGTTGCGTTGTCATTATCAGCAAGGGACTCCTTGTCCTCATCCACTAATGACCGCAGGAAGTTTGGCAACCATCTGTGAAGTTCCATGTAAATCCATGTAAAACTGAAGCAGCCTCCCAGAGTGCACCTGTAGACTGCAGCCAGCCGTTGTCCAATAAGTCTGAGCAGGCATAAACTAGTTGAATACCTCGACTAATCAATCGATTAATCCAGAGACGAAAAAAAACAGCGCTGCCACCAGTCTGTAACCCTCTTTTCTTGGTAATATGTATACTCTTCTTTATGCTCCTGTTAATCTTCACCACAACGGCAGCATGGTATACCCAACTTCACTCTTTGGGGTTCACAGCAGGGTAAACAAAACTGTTGCACATGACTCCACACTCATACCTGTCCCCCCTAAACACTGGCAGGTAGGAACTAATTGTCTCTTAGACTAGAGGGACATGGAGAAGAAACTTAAATACTATGCATGGAAATGTAAAAATAAAACATGTTTTTAAAGTTACTGTAAGAACTGCCCAACAGAGTGACTGAGCAGCCACCACTAGCCAAGCAGTATTGAGGGCACTGAGAACAACATGCTGAGCAGAATATACTAAATACTAAAATAAGTTGTCTGCTGGCATTTTGGGAGGAGGTTTCTGTCCAGGCACTCTACGTATCTCATGCTTTCACCTTGGAAAGCCATTCCACCAATGTATGTAGTTACTGACGCCGACGTTGTGACTGTAGCCATCAATGCAGATAGGCTGGTGATGTCTGGACACACAAATCCAATCTAATGACTTGCAAATAACAGTGCAAACAGTCTGTCTTAACAGCTCTGCAGTCTGAACAAATCCAAAGGTGACCATTATCCGTCATATTTACCCGCTCGAAACCCACCAGTAAAACATGAGAGTTGATAGAACTGATAACCTTATTTTGCCACACGCTAGTATTTTCATTTCCTCTAAAATGCGGCAGTTCACACACGTTTATATCAAAGCTTTTTGGTGATGATAATTTTATGAATTAATCTTACAAGTGAATGATCAAGGTGTCATGGTACAAAATAAATTGACAGGTAAGTTTGGGAAGAAGTACAGCACTTTGGTTCACTGGATAATTCAGTGTTGGAGGGTGGGTACATGGAACTGTCATCTGCCATGTTCTGCATGTGTTACTCATCTGGGCAATGATCCTAATGCTCACTCTGCCTTATTATTTACCACAGCAAGATAAATGCCTGATGTAACTGGTACTCACTTTGTCTAGTCAGTTTCCATTACATTGTGTTATCTGTTTGTCTAGTGTTTATTTTGTAATGTCTTCTCTTCATGTATGTGGCACTGGTCTAGGTTCAGCTCAACTGCAGTGTGAGCGCAAATTGCTATGTATTACTACAAGTATACAATTTGTAGTAAGCTCCTGTGTGCATGTGGAATATGCAGATGGCTGTCATCGTATTGTTGACATTTCATGGTCTAAATTTTAATTGGCAAAAGAAATTATGTTTGGTCATTTAATGTTGAATCCCAGTACCTACAAAAACACTGATTCCTGCAAATATAATTTACATATTTGTTCAATATGACCCATCTCTATCTGCAGACGTAATGCTTGACTTGGGCCTGTGCCACTGCAAAGAAAGCTGCTGCCTGTGTACCTACTTGATGTCTCCTGCATCGCATTTTGTGCCTCTCTGACCCTGCCAAAGAACTACAAACAGCACTGCAGCCGCTAACACTTATTTGTATGCAAAGCTCATGAAGAAATACATTAAGTTTTTGTAAAATTGTCTCATTGGTCAACTGTCTGTTGGCAATGAAAACAAACAGAAGTTGCATAAAATAGAAACAACTCTATTCTAAATTACTTTCTATTGCAAAATTTTTGATTTCTGTAATCACTGATTATGTGCCGATGAGACATTACCAAAACTTTAGTGTCTTTCTTATATAAAACTAAATGTGGATGACTGCTACTTTTTACGTTAACTCGTGGCGTTTGATTTTCACATCAGAGGGTGACCTGACCGACCAGGCCAGCTGCCCACGGTCCAGTGGCTCTGATCCCCAGACAGTCATCAGCGACACAGTGGTAGTTTCTGCCGGTGCTGTTAAGGTGAAGGTGGCGACTCATCTTTCTCCACACAGCCCCACACAGTCCAGACACAACCCTTTCAACGAGGACTCGGATACCAACACCACCAACACCTCGGCTGATGTCACGCCGGTTCATGTGGCCAGCCGCCACAATAGCATCATCATTGGTGATGACATGGAGAATGCCAGCAATGAGTTGGAAGTCATCAGGTACAGTAGCTACAGCTTCTGTTTCTGGTTTATAGAGTCACTCTCTGTTCATTGCCCCCTTTTTACTCTGGGCTCCAATAAGTGGGTGAAGCTTGGTACCCAGCAAAACTGTGGTTTTAAATGTGGTAATCCTAACTACTAACTACCTGCATTATGTTAGGTCAACATTAAAAAAAGTTTTCAAAGTGGTGAATGTTGTACAACATATACACCCATATTGATCTAGACTGATATGGCTTTGATAGGCCAACATTGGGCTGATAATATCAGATGACTGATGTAGTGGTATGGCTTTAAAAGCAATTTATAGTTACATCTGGTAGCTAATATAAGAAAAATGCGAGCTAACTAGCTAGCTAATCTAAAGCAATAGTTGGCTACCTAGTTACGTTTGATAGCTAATGTTAGCAAAATGCTAACTAACTAGCTAGCTAATCTATATCACTAGTTAGCCAGTAGCTAGCATTTTGCCAACATTAGCTGACTTAACATGTGTCTGTATATATGTTACTATTACAGGGCCTTCAACAACAGCTTTTAACCTAACATAGTATATGTACAGGAAACCAGACAGGAGAAAGTTAACCAACATTCTGCTGCATACCAAGCTTGCTCAACTGTTATTGGAGCAAAGAGTGAAAAGAGGCAGGACTGAGAAAGTGTCAATTAAATTGTGTTAGCACGGTGGAACTACAGCTAACCACTCTGGTCCTCCAGGATGGCCAGACGCAGGAAACCAGCCAAGAAGCGACGAGGGAAGGGCTCCACAGATTCCAGCAGCAGCATCCATAACTCTCTCTCCTCCGAGCACATGGAAATGGACAGCAGCCTCGTGGCCTCGGAGGATGTGGATTCGTTAAACTGCACTGTGATTGAGCTGGATGGTGAAGCAGAGTTGAGGAGGAGCAGGGTGGGATCTGAGGCTGTGGAGGAAGGAGATGAGGATGCAGTAGAAGGCCTCCTACGGCTCCCAGAGATGACAGACACCTCCATGGACTCTGTGGGCCAACCCCTCAGCGATGTCATGGACCGGCTCAATGGTGCTCTGGATACTGAAGAGCCGTGGGAGCACCTGGAGGAAGGGGAGGAGAAAAATAACAAAGGCTGCAACCAGGGCCCTGAGCCCCCGTCACAGCAGCCCTTTCGAGAGGACTCAGGCGGCGAGCCACCTGACCGAGCTCCAGGAGAGACGTCTGTCTCCCCTCTGGCCACAAGTCCCAACTTCCTGCAGGCCTCTCCTGCGCCTGCAGACCTTTGCTGCTTTACCCCCTTCAGTCCAGACTCTTCTCCCTCGGGTGGTGGCCACGATGACTCTACAGAGCATAGCCAGTCGCAGACTCTTTCAGGTGGCCTTGAAGGTGAAGGAGAGGCAAAAGCGGCTACAGGACAGGAACCAGACGTGAAGACCGGGGAGAAAGACACAGAAGGAGGAGAGGGAATAGACAAGAATGCATCGGCTGAGGAAGCAGAAGAGCTGCAAGAGGAGAAGCTCAGTCCATCTGAAATTTCTCATCCAGCAGAATTCAAGTAAGGAGTTTCTTAAAAATTGTTTGTCGTTGTACTGTTGTTTAAAGTTACTAATGTTGTTTATTCATATTTCAGGGTGGACAACAATCACTTACTGCTTCTCATGATTCACGTATTCAGAGAGAATGAGGAGCAGCTCTTCAAGGTAAAGACAGATGGACTTATTAGACTTTGTTTATCTTGAGAGGTTAGTCTTTATAGAAAGTGTGACTGTACGTGCTAAGTGTTTGTTTAATGGCTCAGCTGTAGCATTAATAACTCCCCTAGACAGTTAAAGTAGTACCATGGTCCACAGACTGTTAAGCACATAACTGCCAACAGTAGGTATTCATGCAACATGTCTTTGGAAAGGTAAGATCCTTGTATTTCAGTTGATGCAAACCATTTGAAGACATAGTCACAGCAGCAGGTGCATTCAATGCCACATACAAACCGTTAGAAAATTCAAGCATCTCCCTTTTGAGGCCTCACTTTGACTCTGATCAATAAAACTCTGACAAAAATTGTCTTACATTGCTAAAGATCTGGTCGATACAATCCAGTAAAATGGTGATATACAGTTTTTATATGTCATGTAAAGCTAGAACATGGAAATTGTGTAAATTTAAATAGTTTGCTGTGAGCTACTTATGTAAACTGCCTTTTCACCATAGCAGAGTTTTGATGGTGTAATATGCACAAATAATAATTTCAGAAAGAGGAAAAAGGACTATAATATGTTTATGCTTCATTTACTCATAAGCAGGGGTTTTGGTGGTCTCCAAATAGCCTTTTTCAATTTACTTTGTGTATGCCATGATAGACGTTTTAGATAAACTTTGCAGGACAAGGAAGAGGATGGTTGAATGATAAAAGTAAGACAAGTAAGGCAGTACAGTGATGTCATGGCATTTTAAAAGGCAGAAACAGAAATTCATTTAACTGTCTTCCATTCTCTTTCAAATGTTTGTAAACCAGCTTTGTATTGTTCGACTCATCACAGAAGTGGTTAAGAGACAGTTGCTTGGTGGAAGTGTTGCAAGGCTCAGTTTGCCAGTTGCTTTCTAAATGTTTTTTTCTCAGGCTTTAGTAATTTGTGTCTTGTTTTTGTTTAAAACAAAACTGTTCACGATTTGCATCAAACACTTTATTCACTTGATTGATATGAAGCTAAAACTGTATATACATAATAACTGCCTATATATTCTGTCTGCTGTATTTGTAGCTATGCTGCGCTACAGTCTGCCAGTCTGCTATCCAGAACCCATCACTAACAAACAGAACAGTTTGAGAAAGATGCATATGGTGATTCCTGGCACTTAACAGTATTTATCTTTTTCTCTGTAGATGCTGAGAATGAGCACAGGCCACATGGAAGGAGATCTGCAGCCTCTTTACCTGCTGCTGACTGACTGTTACATCTACCTGCTTAGGAAGGGTGAGTGGCAAAAAAAACAGGCATGCATCAGCTTTATTTGGTTATAATGGGTGGAACAGTACGAACTGTTGGTTGAGGCATACTGATATTATCATTAGATGTCAAAATATATTTTGTATACAGGGGAAATAAGCATTGATCTCTTGAATTCCTTGCAAGGAGAGAAAAGCATTTCTACCATTGTAATATCCCATTAGACCCACAAACCTTCTGGGATGTGGGGAAGAATTAAATAAAGTTGTTCTGTGGGCAGATAAGACATTACATTAACATGTGCTTTTGTTTTCTTCAAAAGGGGCAGCAGAGAAGCCCTACACAGTAGAAGATGCTGTTTCTTACAATGAGTTGGACTATCTTTCAGTAAGTGTACTGCACAGCAAGGGTTTGACACACACTCTCATTCGATTGT
Source organism: Lutjanus erythropterus (assembly GCF_056507025.1). Classification (NCBI taxonomy): domain Eukaryota; kingdom Metazoa; phylum Chordata; class Actinopteri; order Lutjaniformes; family Lutjanidae; genus Lutjanus; species Lutjanus erythropterus. The sequence goes on from NC_139322.1 coordinate 31,959,542, forward strand.
GGCTTGGGCTGCTGTTGTAATATATACATTTGTTTCTTTAAACGCTTTCATGTTTAATGAATTCCTAAAGTTCCTTGATGTTACAAAACATCTGTCAGTTAGTTGTTTTTGTTGTGCAATGCTCCATTGCCCCAACTATCATATTAGGGCTTTAACTAATGATTATTTTCTCAGTTAACCTATTAATCGTTGTTGCTGATTAATAATCAGTTAATCATTGCAGCTCTGTATCACATCATGGATTGAGCTGCAGTCTACATGGTCCTCAGTGTGATCCATGTAGAGTTAATGACATGATGTTTCTGAGCCATGTAGCTCAAGCATGATGTAAAAACTATCAAAGTTAATTTTTTGTCTGACATTTTAGTTTTAATACTGTTTTTCTTCAGGTGGGCCTTGACCAGCAGACAGTGACAGTGGTTTGCACCAACAGACGAAGAAAATTTCTGCTGGACACAGCTGATGCCTCTCTGACTTTGTGAGTGTGTCCATATTTAGTGGTTTCTTGATACTCTGACTGTACACATATGCAAAGACTGAATTGCTACTCAAAACATGCAGCATTAATTTTCTCTCTCTCTGTCTGTACAAAGAGCCTGCATGCACACCTCCAAAGACAAAGAAAAATTCATGTGTATATCTGCAGTCTTAAGTGCCAGGAATATTGACTTATACCATACAGAACACAAAACGGAGTCTCTCCTTTGACGTTATTCAATCTATCCTTCTCTTACAGGTGGTTCTTGTCTGTCCTCAAGTCAGCCATGGTGAAGGGTTGCCGTGAGCCTCCATACCCCTCTGTTCTGACTGATGCTACCATGGAAAAACTGGCTCTCACAAAGTTTGTCTCACAGGAATCTCAGTGTGAGGTAAAGGCATGTTAAACACATTGTATTAGCGCTCAATTACAGGTCTGACCACACTTGTAAGTAATTACCATTAATCATTAGTTTGTAATAAGACTAAAGTACAAACTCTTGTTCTAGCCAGGTCTTTAAGGGTTTTTTCACAGAATATTCCAGCCTTCAACTGTGCTAGAAGTTCCTGTAAAACCTTTTGGGAAAATCTGTAACACAAGAATTTAGATCACATCACAACTGCACAGCATTTTACTTTTCTAAAAATTACACAAAAATATGTTTAACTGTTTATGTATACATATTAAAATTACATAGTAATGCAGTGCAGACTTTTTTGAACTGTGTAACAATGCAACGGTAACATATTATTGACCAGAAAATATCAAACATGATGTTCACTGTGATTAAATACCAAATTCAAGTCTCTGTAAGATAGTTTTCATATTATATCTGGATAGAAAAATGGCTACCTGAAAGGTAGAGAAGAACACAATTTGTGCTAAAGTATGTGTCAGAAAATGGTTCAAATCTAAACAAACACTGTTACGGTCATTTCAGTAATGTCTCACCTTCCTGGTGGATGAGAAGTCAATGTATCATTTGCAGCCTCTGTGTTTACATGAACTACAAAGCAGCAGTAACATCTTGGTTTTTCTGTAATTGCAGAACAATTTTACTGCTCTTTGACTGATTCTCAAAGCAATGGTAAACTAATGTTCTACTGTTTCTCCAGGTGTCTGAAGTTTCTATCCACCTATATTCACTGGTCCACTGGGAGGATCCCATGGACATGACAGTGTCGACTCAGGGTGGCACACCAAGGTCTGGAGCACCTTCCAGCACCAAGGAAGGGACTCTGCAGTATCGGGCTGGAACCACATACCTGGGCAAAGAGCTGTGGAAAAGCTGCTACCTTGTCCTCAGGTATGGACATGTCATACACGTCAGTATTCCTTTCAGCTTGTGTCAATATGTTCCTTTAGATATACAGTACAATGGCTGTGTTCCATTAAACACACGGTACATCTGACATTAACATTCCCACACTGTCTGTTAACAAGGTGGAGGTCTCTTTTTGTCACAATTTCACTGATAATTCACACTGATTCACTAACCCTAACCCAATTATGTCACTTCCCATTATAAAATTTATTACTTTTACGACTGACATCTAACATACTGTAATCCTGCAAAACTGTTTTGAGTGTTGAGTGCCAGATATGTAAATTGCATATTTAACACAAACCCCAGTACCTACTTCACTACTTCACTCTTCATACCTCTACTGAATAATGGAATTGTGGCATAAATTCAGACTTATATTTCCTTTGATTTTTCACTCTTTTCACCATCTGTCGTTACCAGACATATTGAAAACCTGAACTCTGTCCAGCAGGTTTCTTGCTATGTCTCTAGACGCACATCATTTTTAACATAAAACACAGAGTATTGGCTGACTGGTTTTTGCAATTCACAATAAAAGTACTAACAGCAATACCCTTAATTAATGTGTTAATGTTCTGGGGGGTTTTGCACTTTTTTTAGAAGCAAGGTTAAGAACCTAAAAAACTAAGGACAAATTGGTTTAAAATAATTGAGTAATTGGCATTGGTTTCATGACAGATCAATGCATGCTTCAGGACGGTGAGCACTCAGATGATCTTCCCTGAGACAGTTTGTGACAGTTGGTTGTTTAAACCAACTGTTGCATCAGTTGTCTGAGTGGTTGATTGCAGATAATCTTGCAGGTTAAGAAACCAGATGTGAAGGTCCTGCTCTGGCAGGGTTACAGGTGGTCTGCAGTTGTAAGCCCAGTTGGAAGTGCTGCCAAATTCTTGGAAACAACACTGGAGAAGGCAGATGGCAGTGAATTGAACATTTAGTTCTCAAGCACAGTGGACATTCCTGTAGTTAGCATGCCAGCTGCACACTTGTGACATCTGTGGCATCATGTTGGCTGATCTAAGTGCACATTTTGCTTCTGATTATTTATAAATATTTGTCCTCTTTTCTTGCAGCAATGGGGTTCTGTACCTGTATGCAGAAAGAACAGATGTGACACCTCTGCTGTCAGTCACTATGGGGTAAGTTTTAACTGGCTGAAAATCCTTTTTCCCAGACATTCTGACTCACCATAGTTGGAAAAGCACAGGTGTTAATATTAACATTAACTATGGTGTCCTTCACTTAAGTATCCCATAAAGCTATGACAAGGAGCCAACATGCAAAATACCAGGACCCTGAATCTGAGCTAAATGGAATTCAGCCATTATTCATTTTATAATATACTCCTGTGCTTTTCTTGCTGCGTGGTGTCAAAATGTCTTCTGTGCAAAGGTCCATTATACTGGAGATGGTTAATGTGGGAGGCCTTTAATGTTCAATAGCAGTAAACTTAAAAAAAAAGCTGAAAACTCATTTCTCATCAGGGGAGAGCACTGTGGTGGCTGCCGGCGCTCAAATAGCACTGAGCGACCTCACGCTTTCCAAGTTATCCTGACCGAGCGTCCTCCGCTGGAGCTCAGCGCCAACAATGAGCAGGACATGGCCGACTGGATGCAGCTGCTCTGCCAGTCTGTCTCAAAAGGGGTAAGGAGATATCTACTGTATACATCATGTTTTTTAGCCAACATTTGTTTTACATTTCTAATAGTGCTTGTATCTCAATGTTTTAAATAATATTTAATGTCAACATGGATTCATATGAGCCCTGTTTATAGAGGTGTAATTAAACTATAACCATCTTACCTTCAGGTCATCCCTCAGGGTGTGGCCCCAACGCCATGTATCCCATGTTGCCTGGTGGTGACGGACAGGAAGCTGCTAACCTGCCATCAGGACTGTCAGACCAGCTTCTTTCGTTCACTCGGCAGTGTTGATATCTGTGATGTCACTGCTGTCAGCGTGGAGGCTAACAAGGAGTACTGTGTCATTGTGAGTGGCCATTATTTCACTTCTGTCCATGTCAGTCTAATATGTCGTTTTATATTAAAAATATAATTATAATGTTTTGATATTTTGCAGATTATTTATTTATTTTAAAATGTAAGAAAGCACAGGTTTCTCTATGATATTCTAATGTAAATACAGTATTTCCAGTCTAAAAAGGGGCCCAGCCATCATTAGCATATGAGACATACAAGATTATGCTTCAGTTTATACCAGACAAGCTGTATAGATGTAATTGGGAATCAGTAGCATTTAGCTAAATGGGGTCAGGTGTCTCCTCATTTTTGAGACCTGATGGTTTAGTTGAATAATTTCTATTAATGACAGGGTTCCCACAGTCATGGAAAACCTGGAGAGTCATAGAATTTCAAAATATTGTTTTCCAGAACAGGAAAAGACATGGAATTAATAAAATGCTTCAGAGTTTTGGAAAAGTCATAGAATTTTGTTGTGTGTAAAGGTAGCTCTAATATGTATCGATGTGTAATGTTTTGTTTACTATCATGTAAGTTTCCATTTTTTCCCCGTGTTTCATCTCCAGGCTATTCGATATGTTTGAATAATATTAGATAAGTGTGCATTTAATATTACATGACTAAAAAGAACAATATAAAGTTTGGGTATAAACCAAAAAATAATTACAGATGTCACAACAGAATGTATGTATATATTATATGTGTATGGTTTATTTATGGGTTCTTGAAATGTCACTACAACATATTTGAAAATGTATGGGAGCCCTTTAATGAACAATCTCAGATGAGACCGATATGACATTACTGAACAGAACATCATCATCAGCAGCACCTTCAGAAATCAGGTTTCCATTTTTTCAACATCTTTTTTCCAAGTAGTGCATAATAACCAGCACTACACTGGGTTTCCTCATATCCCCCATCCATTCTCTCCACCGCCATACACACAACTAACCAAAACAGACAAACAGCAAAAGGACAAAAAAGATACAGTCAAGTATATTTTCTGAGACTGCACTAAAAACATAACAAATACAAAACAAAGATATAAAAACTAACATGATGATTTAACCTTCAATTTTGCCTACATCCCTCTGTGACACATACACAGCACTAAAGGAAATTAGTTTTATTTTGTGCCTGTAGGTGTAAATGATGAATGAGACAGTACCCACTTTGTCCTTCTGTAGGAGTTTGCAGCAGATCGAGCCCAGTTCCTTCCTCCATGGATCTTGTATTTCAGCGGCTGTGAAGAGAGAGATCGACTGCTGGAGGCGTTAGACATCACATGGAAGGCCATTTTCCAGGTGGGAGGATATTGTAAATAATTAATATTATAGCGTTTGTCCCAAAGTACCAGTATTTAAGATCCGCTGGCTGTCCATTTATTTGAACTCTCATGTATGTCCTCACTACACACAGGTTGACCTCCCCCACAGAGACATGTTGGATCCGTCTGTGCAGAAGCGGTGCAGTGAGGCCCTCGCCCTGATGAACAGTGCCTGGCAGAGGGCTGACAGTCTGGCTCGTGGCAGAGCCCAGCGTGAACCCTGGTGCTGACGGACACACACATGCACACACACACATACATGCATACAAACACTTAACCTGCGGGTAGCAACTGAGACCGCCTGACAGTTAAACAGTCTGATAAAGCTCCAGGATAGATGGATTTTAACTCTGGCATTACAGTCACTACAAACTGTTCAGAGCTGAAAGACTGAGGTGAACCAATCAGATGTGGTCATTGGTGGTTGTATTACAGCATACTGATGAAACAAGAGAAACGTCCTGCAGAAGTAGCAGTGCATATGGCACATCACATAGCAGTAATGCAACAGTAAGACATTCTCAGTTGAAATGAAATGAAATGAATGACCCAACAGAACACTACAACATATTTGATTTGGTCCCGGTGATACATTATACTTCATTATTCCTTTATTAGCTGTTCTGAACAGCAATGCAGAACAAATTTGCTGAATCAAGTAAAGGTTTAGTGTCACATGATGAGATATGTTGTTCTCTCCATCTAGGGGGGAAAGGCTCTGTGGGAAATGATGGTGGATATGTGTACAACGCACAAAACAGTAGTTGTGTTATGGGAAGACTGAAACCAGTCTTAAATGTGTCATGCTTTTAAATATATCCTGCTGAATTTTGTCTCAACAAAGTAAATGTCAAATTGTTTTCTTCAGAGGAGAATCCACTAGGGCTGGGTACTGACTGAATTGCTTTGATCCTATCGAGTATGGAGAATTGTCTTATAATCTGGTAAAGAAATTTGATACCTAAGAAGTAAATCTCATCAGCGTCAGTGAGCATGCTTGTACCAAGATCTAATAATTCTGCTGATTGGCTGTCTAATGTTTCACAGCGTAGAGGAATGCAGGTAAACATTGTTCTTTTTCACCGCCAGCTACTTATTTGCACATGTAACTAAGTGAGCTTTGTGCTGCTTGTCTGCTTGCCAACCCAGCTAACCTGTTAGCTTGTCGGTGAGTCCATTCACCTCATCATCTACGGGTATGGAATCCCTGTTGCATCCTCTCCTTGCCACTGTGAGATGGATAACCTTGAGCCAAAGCCGAGAGCGTTTTCTGCTGTTATGTCTAATGTAATTTTCTTATTGTTAAAGGGACAGTTCACCCCAAAGTCAAAAATACATATTTTTACCTGGCCTGTAGTGCTGATTAGCCACCTAGATTTTTTGGTGTAAGATGCAGCGTTTCTGCTTTCTGCAGTAGAATCTACCCCAACTACTTTAGAGTCTGCCAGAACTATTTTCTGTTCTACTATAAAGAAAATGGATTTTACATGAAACTACTCACAACAGGGTCTGTGGATTATCTTGAGTAACCAGGTCATTATTTTTGGAAAAAGACATTGCTGTGGACTTTCAAATGTCATTTTTGGTGCATTGAGCACCACAAGCCGAGTGCCATTTATTTTCATAATATTTGAGAGAAGCCAGACATTTTTATGGCCGAGATCTACAAAAATCTGCAGCTCACACCAAAAAAATCTAGATGGATAAATAGCACTACAGGTCTGAGAAAAAAATTTTGAGTTTGGTGTGAACAGCCCCTTTTAAATGGACTTTATGAAATTGGTATTTGAAAAAAAGCATTTTTTTAAGAACCAGTATCAAAGTCCAGCTATCAGTACTCAAACAAAGCCCAGCCCTAAAACTCACCTTACAGTGAACAGATGGAGACTGTTTGACTGTATAATGATAAAACAAATACATCTAGTACATTGGAAGAAGCTGAACAGGACAAGGATCCATGACCAGCAGCCTCCAGTGATATACATCAAAAAAGCCATATATGAAGGAGCAGTTGCTGCTTACTTGTGATATGGAAAAGTTCACACTCCTTGCCTTGCATACAAAATAAATCAGTAATGCTCTTCTGCTCGCACAACTCACACAGCTGTGTGAAGATAAAAGCCACTCCTTGCTTACTAACAGTTTCAAGATATTCTGCTGAACCCTAACTGTGGTGCAAATGTACAGCGCTTGTACAGTATCAACGCATAATCACTGGCGGTTGTTATCTGTGCGTCTGAATTTCAGTTTTGGTTCATTTAAGGGGACATGCCTCTACACTGAACTGTCATGTTGTACATTAGCTTGAGAGAATGAAGAATATCTGAATATTTACCACTTGCACTGTTACATGACATGCTCATGCCTGTTTCGTCTGTCTGATATCTTGCTTCACCTATTTTAAATGTTGTCACTCAGATTAAAAAAAAAAAACCTATCAGGAAATGCAACAGACTTGCCTTTTCTCCACTCTGTAGAAATGAGTGGAGGCTTCCATGCAGACTTGCACATTGTTAGTCTTTTTTTGAATGGTACCAGTTGAGGTTTGGTGTTAATATCATAATAACATGTGCCGTGTTATTTTCCATTTTAGAGAAAGTGGGAACAATTGTTACTAAATTATTCAGTTGAGTGGTGACATTTTTAATGGTATTGACTTTTGTGTCTGCATTAGTGGAAGTGTACTTCCCCTTCAGTGTGGGTAAGAATTAGTCTGTGTGAAGAGTCCTTGTTGTGGCTTATTGTTTTTTTGTTTGTTTTTTTGTTTGTTTTTTGCACCAGTGGTTGGTGGCATCATACTGCACTGTACAGTACGATCTGGCCTCTCCACTAAATGAAAGCATCGCTTTCTGCACTAATCATTGTTTAGACATGTAAGACTGTGTTTGAGGTATATAAAATCCTGAAATAGCCTTTCAACTTTGAGCAAGTGTAGCATCTGTTTTAGCAGATTAATGCTTTTAAATAGCCTGTAATATCATCCATTATTGATGCTTTACTTGGCTTTACTTGGGGAAGAAATAAGCATTAGACCCTAAACCAAACTCTTTTTAGTTTCCCTACAAATTTCAGTCATTAGATGTAGTGCATGCGTTACAATCTACCCTTAACATTAATACTGATTAGAGTCCTGCTGCTCTGTCAATGATAGTGTGTAATTGCTTTCATTGCAATGACGGTGTCGCCTTTTTGACTGAACTGGATGAAATGGCCAATTCGCTTAAACTAAATGAAGCACTATCTTTCCTTTTTGTAGTTGCCTTTCACTGTACAATTTGGCTGAACGCATTGCAACACTTAAAACAATCAACTTTGTTTATGTTCGGGTTTATTTTGATGGACAAGTCAAAATATGTGCTGTATGTACTGTAGTGCTGGGTATCAAACCTCAATACTCTCTGAGTTCAGACATAATGGTGTCTGTATTGAATGTTGGCATATATTTTTTTCTGCTAAAAATCAGGCATTTTTGTCAGGAAATTGTGATTATATTCAGCCAAGTGAGGTAAAAAAAATACTGTATTGGGAATTTTTTTTAACCAAAAGTCAGATATTGAATAGGCACCAGTATGAAAAACCTTCAAATGGTACCCAGCTCTGTACATATGTCACTTACATATGTTTGTATGGAATTCTGGTAGTATTAATCACAGTGCTTTAAGCCTTTCTAAAGCTGGGTGAAGACTACACGATATTTCTGTCCGTCAAGATGGTCACTGTGTCAGGTTAGGCAATTCTTGCCGTGGTTGGGGGAGCATGCGTCCCATTTGCTGAAGTTGTGAGTCCTCAGCAGCAGCCATAGGTTCAGATCTCTCACTTTACTGTCCTCACATCAGCAGTCCTATCAAAAAATTAAAGGCATAAAGATAAATGGCAGACTTCCAGGAACAACAGTGTAAACAAACAATGACCAATAAAAGCCTAAAAAGAAAAGGTGACTGTGACCCTTCCACCACCAACATTACTCTTTTGTTTCGCCATGTTTACATTTGTGCATGAAAAGGGCATCCTGTGCTCCTATTAATCAGTGTTTGAAACGTCATGGAATTTGTTGTGGAAGGCAAAAAAATCCTAACAAGCTAGTCTTTTTGTGGGGACATTGTGAGGCTGCTGAGATGTGGCGTTGGTCATCCACTATGAGATACTACATGAAATAAAACCATTAATTGTTGACCCTGACACCTGCTGATGTCGTCCCTGACCGAACCTGACACCCTACATCTGTGTTCCAGTTTAAATGATGGCTTGAATTAACTGGTGGCGTAGGCGTTGCTTTGAAGGACCCCCTTGTCGACTAACCAGGAAAGAAAAGATTAAGATTACTTCACTTCTATGTCACATTAATTTCTCACCACCTGCACCAGCTGCCACATCACATTTAAAAAAGAGAACCCTGCCAGACTGCAGTGATAGTGTAGCAATCTATAATGCTTGCCTCCGTACTCCATCCCACAACTGAGTGAGAGAGAGACTGTTTTTCGAGCAGTCTAAAAGAGAAATATAAGCTCAATAACAATTAAAAAAAAAAGAAGAACTACCTGACTACATGGCCTGTTCCACAGAGTAATTTATTGCATCAGTTGACTACATTTTACCATCAACACGGACTGGACATCCCCATGAAAAGTGCAGAACTTTGCTTTGATTGTCCTAGCTGTGTTCTTACAGCGCCTACAACATCCTTTAGCAGGTCACAGTAATTAACCAAAACCAATGCTCCAGCAAGCTGTTTCTGTCGTCTCAGAAGACACCAGTAAATTAATGTGATAGAGAAGCAAAGCAATTGGTATTTTTATTTCCTGGCTAGTAAACAAGGGATTCTGAAAAGCCACTCTCTACGACAAATCTTCCCCGCCCATTAAAGTGGAACCCGTGATGAGGCTATAATCAGGGTGATACTGTGTAGTCTGAACCCGCCTCAAGTGCCACTTGCTCTCACTCATCTGCTCTTTTACAAAGAACTCTAATCTCAGGTGAAAAAGGTACATCACATCCAAAACCTTAAGACTCACCATCTGTTGTTGTTGTTGTTTTTTCATTGCTGCTGTTTTGTCTAATTCAATATTTTTTAATCTATTTTTTCTATTTTGGTTCCTCCCATCATGTTCCATGCACTGTTATGACATGCATAATGACGTTATTTTGCGCACACAGAAGACTGCAAAGAGTGATATTAAATGTTGGAAAAGGTTTTATGTAAAAGTCCTTTAATAATTCAGTGGATTCTAAAATAGGATCGGATGGTTGTGGAGTGTGAATCCTTTCCCCCAATGGATTACTTTTGGACTTTTTGACCAGGGAGAGTACTGTTGCAATAGATGGACTTACTTGAAATGTTTGTTGGATTATCAGTTAGTCTTTTTGAGCAGTGTTTTGAATGTAAGACATTGCTGGCCAATGATGGATGACATCTTTTAAGTGACGCATTGTGAAGAAGCGCTGTTTGGTTTTGTTCATAATGTATACTGCATGTAATATTTGTACTATGTTTAGCAGTTTTATTGAATTGTAAATAGAGCACTAATCAAGTATAACATAATGTACACTCACTCATACAGATGTGCATGTCCAGAAGGTTTTATACTGTTCATAATGGTAATGAATGTACAAATAAACCTTTGTGTTTGGACAGCGTAACTGAATAAACAGAAATGAAAACCTCGACTCCTGTCATGATACATGTGCTTTATGTACAGTGTCTCTGGTTCTAACATGTACATTTCTGTTCCAGGTCAAAGCAGTGAAATGCAGTGTTGAAGACATAAGGACAGTCATGTTAGAGCAGGGACAGAAGATTCACAGGTACGAAAGCAGTTTTGTGTTAGGTAAAGGGTCTTCTTTTAAACAGCTGAACAAAGAATGCAGTCTTCACTTCATACTATGCTATAAATCCCCAGTGTACACAGTAGCATGTCAAAGCATGGTTGTCAGCACAAAAACAACATACCGGCTGTAATACGTCTGTGGGTGTTGATTTGTGGTTGATAAGTGCCCATGACTCATTAGTGCCCATGAATTATCTTTAACGTTTAAAGCTCACTGTCTAGCCTACATCATTTGATTTGAATTAACTCCCCACACTCTGCCTCTGATGGAAGATTTCAGATTATTTAAAGGGGGTTGTATAAGGCACTTCCATAGTCAGACAGCCTTTTTCAAAAGGAATCTGCTGTTATATACACCAAATATTGCCTTCTCTCTCACTCAACAACATTCAGCTGGCAAAACAGCCATTTTACCTCTCAGAACGTGGGAGTTGCTTGTCTGCCGCTGCACAAAACTTGTTTGACTTTGGTGAATCCGAAATTACCTTTCACCAAAGTAGACGAGCATGTCTTGTGTTCTGCAAAGTAAAATTACTGTTTTTGCCAAAAGAGTCTGGTAGTTTTAAAGAAAGTGATATTTGGCCTATCTAATGGCAGTTTCTCCTTACAAAAGGCTGTCTGACAACAATGTAAAGTTGTTAAAATATTCTAAATATAGTGTACACTTAAACCATTAAATAATTCCCCCGTCTCCAGTGGCTCCTAAAAATTATATGGAAATGAATAATGGATATTTTTTTTAACATTCTAATTTTCATTTATTGTTTTTCTTGGTTTAAACTAATTCTAAACCAACTAATTTTTACATTCTCCAATTGCAAAAATGTGCACCCTACATATATTTTGCCAACTAAAATGTGTATTATAACCTACATTTACAACTCAGCTTTTTCTTCTAAATATTTCCAGTGAGTAGTCTTGAGTCTCCTGCAGCTAGCTATTGGTGTCAAATCCAAAAACAGAAAAAAGGAAAAAGGAAAGCCTCATTTTCTAACCAAAAAAGCCAATGACACATTAGTGCTTTCCATTGATGTATACAGTGCACTTTCAGAGATGGTGTTTGAGATGTTTTGTAAGTGTTGCAGGTCCTCCCAGTCACCAGTAGAGGGCATACATGATTCAGTGGCTGTTTTTCATGGTTTCTAAATCTACCTAGTTCCAGTTAAGGAAAATCTTAATGCTGCAGCATACAATCATATTTCAGGCACCAGTGTGCCTGCAACCTTTTGGCAATAGTTTTGGGAGGCTGTTCTTGTTCCAATAAACTATAGCCTGGTTTTGTAGGAAGTGTTCTCAGGGGGCTGATGGTAGCATATTAATATACATCGTTTTGGCATGAGCTGTTCATATATCAGTGTAATGCTCAAGTGGCCACATACTTTCAGTAACGTAGTGTATTTATCATAGGGACAATTGCTAAGCACCATGTGTCTTTATATTACTGATATTCCAAGTTGCAGCTGGTCAACACAAACACTGCCTTCTACAGCTGTTGAGTGAGAAGCTCCACCACAGCACAGGTGGTAAGTGCCTTGCTTAAGGGCTCGTTCATGAGGGATTTTGAGATTTTAAACCCAATGATTCCCATTTTATGGTCTTTTTTTGTAATTGTGGTGAAGCAAACTCAAATATGAAAGAATGGACGTTACAGATTTTTTTCTTCAGCTTATAACCGTTAATTACCTGCTTCTCATAACCAGTACCACTAAGTTAACAGACCATTTCATATTTGGTATTTTAGAAATAAGTTTGTATAACCTGTAGTTTATGCAGTGCGTGTGGGAAAGAAAGACTAAGATGTAGTAAGCAATGATGGATCATTCAATATTTTTCAGATCTGACCAAACTAAACCTGACATCACTATGACAACAAAAACAAGGAGCAGTTGTGACTCCTCAAAGGTTCGTTTATTTTTCCTTCCCCATAAAAGAAACCTAACAAATATGCTTTGGTGTTTATAGAGGATTTTGCATAAGAAGTCAAATTAAGTGTTTTGACATAATCTAGCTGATATTTATTGGATATAATTTCATTATCAGAATAATGATTATTAATATGCAGTTCTCATTATCAACAAGTTTATATGTATTTGCCTTATATTTATCCTGCATGCTTACAAATTTGTCTCATCAGCTGTCTTATTTCAGTATGATCATACAGATTTGATTTTGGGGTACTTTACAAATACTACAGAGGTAGAAACCACAGTTTCTAACAAATCATGTGATCTTTTCAAAAACATTAAGATTATAGATCCACTTAAAGAGAGCTGAGCCATCTTAATGGTTATTACGCCTAAAGATGTTTGGTACGAGCCATAAGGAGTCCATAGTGAAAAAAAAAGACAAGACAGCAACTGACACGGCACAGAGCGGTTTATGTTCACAGCTCTTGGTGTTATCGATTATCTTTTTGTGGTTGCTAGGGCAACAAGTTACCACTTGTCTTGTTCAGATATATTTTTATTATTTTAGCAGCATAGTAATGTCACCTTGGGTGTACTTTGCTGTTACCATGGTTTCAATGAGCGATTAAATCTTCCTCCTCTCTTTATTGTTTTCTCTGCACATGACAATACAGAACCAGATCAAAGAGGATTATAGAAAAGTGTTGCCTGACTTCAAGGAGCGCTGCAATAATGGCTGATGGTTGACATGAGTTTACAGAGGAAGAGAGGAAAAGGCACATCAAACCCCTACAGGAGACAGGAGGATGCCTAGACTAAAGACTTAAAAGATAGTTTGAGGTTTATTTAGACCCCAAGATCAAGCTAGAAATTTTTATCTGTGTTGCAGTGCCTACAAAAAACGAAGACACAACATGTAGTGCATCCTCAATGCAAAATGTAATCACAGAATGACTCAGCAAGGGGCAGGAATATCAAGTCAAGAAAAGAAACACTTGTCAGATGGATAAGATGGATGAGATGTCAAATAGTGTGCTTTGAGTCCCTTCGGGAGGTGCAGAGGAAACATTAGAGTTGGAGAAAATTAAATGAAGATGGAATCATCCGTGCTTCTGAGGCTGAAGGTACTTCTCTGAGGCAATTTAACCAGTAGCCAGTATTCAGTCCAAAGTGTTTTAACAGCATACAGATGATTCAGCTACTCTTAAAGCCTCTGGGCAGGAAAAAGGGAGAGCACTGGACATTGTTAGTGCTCCTTTGTAAGTGATTATTATGCAACACCTGTCTGTGTCTGATCCGGTCATATTGTGTTAATTAAACAGGGCTGTACAGTATAGTCACCTCTTTCTTTCCCACTCCAAAATGAAAATGATCCAAGAGCACAGGACAGTGCAGGACTTTATTCTATATAAGAATACGTTGCATACTTCAGCACCACTAAAGTACATGTTAAATGTCTACTACAGCTATTTACATAGTGTGGGGCCTGATATTTAACTGTATGATGTTAATTGTTTTGCAATTGCATCATTATTGTTTTGTATTTTTCATGTCACTCACCATTATTTTTTTCTCTCCTCATATCTCTTTTGTTTTACTCCACCACCCGAGCTGCTGGTGTTCACTGTGGGTGAAGAAAGTACGAGCTTCTAACTTGTAAACAAAATGACTTATAAAAGGTATGTAAAACATCATTTAATCATTAACACACTTAATCAATAATTTAAAGTTTATCCCACAAACCATTATTTATCATACTTTTATCTTCCTCAATCACACAAGCTGCTGCTGCTGTTCACTGTGGGCTAAGAAAGTATGAACTTCTGACTTAAATAGAGCTGCAACAATTAATTGCTTAATAAATTATCAATCAACAACTAATTTAATAATCAATAAATCAGTTTGAGTAATTTTTTATGGAAAAAAGTCAAAATTCTCTGATTTCAGTCTCTCAAATGAAACTAAAAATGTTCTTGTTTCTTTACTCCTGTGACTGTAACTGAATATCTTTGAGAAAGTCACCTTGAGCTGTGGGAAATATTGATCCACATTTTTAACACCATGTTCTTAGATTTTATAGGCCAACAACTCTTTATTGATTAATCAAGAAAACAACTGAACAATTTTGCACCATTGAATTCCACCACTGATCAAGGGTTGCAGGAAATTTAGAAAGTAAATGTACGCATGATATGATTTATGATACATTTAAAATTTAGCCTGCGTCCAGACCTTCAAATCCACCCGCAGTTTGGCTGTTTCTCTGTGTAACAAGCTGACAGTTCAGTCTGATATCAGGCTTTAAAGGTCTGTTCTGCTCCTCACAGTTTTGTACAATACAACTATTTAAGAAATTAAGCATTAACATGATAACAATGATGCTTCATCCACACATACAACAAAAGTAGAGGTCTCCAGCCATGAGGATGTAATGATCATTACCCCCAAATATTGAAGGGATGAAAAAACAAGTTTGGCCTGAGGGTGGTGTCAGAGGTTCAGCCAGGTTACAAAGTTGTCATGATTTTCTAGAGAATCATAAGTGATTGTTTGTATATTTATTCCTAAACTGCAAAAACAACAAAAACAAAAAAAATATCTGGGTGGGGAGGTCAGCAGCAAATGTGTTTATTTTGAAAGAGAAATTTCATGTGTAAATCTTTAGAATTTATATCATTTATGAGACAGTTATTACTTT
This sequence comes from Lutjanus erythropterus, assembly GCF_056507025.1. Lineage (NCBI taxonomy): Eukaryota > Metazoa > Chordata > Actinopteri > Lutjaniformes > Lutjanidae > Lutjanus > Lutjanus erythropterus. Next base: position 31,975,086 of record NC_139322.1, read on the forward strand.
TGTTAACAGTTTAGTGTTTGTATTATTTTAGAATTTATTTGCCACACAGTATTTCTTTTATCACATTCACCTATAATCAGTATTAAAACCTTTGAGAAGTCTATGTTAAATCTCAGTTGAAACTGTAAATCGATTGAGATGTGAAATGTTGCATTAATGTGCAGTTGTGTGGACTGGAGAAAACAGTGCCATATCTGGTTGTAGTTGATGAATGCAAAGCTTTTTTGCAGTGGACTGTGATTTTTTTTATTATCCACACAGCACACAGTATTTCTACCTATTGAAAAGGCACTGGTGTTAAAACTCTAGCTCTATGCTTCCCTGGTGCATCATGCTATGTAGTTAGTCTAAATTAAGGAACAAAATATAATATGTATATAGATGTAGTTAGAATTAATTAAATTACTTTTCCCATTAAACATAAAAAAAGAGGTATTCTGCATCTTACATCAGGCTTGTGCCTGTGATGATGTACCTCAGGAAATAAATCTTAGATGGGTGGAGCTTCTCTTCTACTGCTGTTAATAATTCATGTTAATTCTGTGTACATTTCAAAGCCAATTAAATTAAATGTGCAGTTCAGCTCATTTAGATGAGGGAAGACCCATTAACATGAAAGAGGAGATTTCCCCCGCACGTGTCATATTCGACATAATGAGCATGTTAGGGGTAGAGCTCTGACTTTGTTCCCCTATCCTCTGCCCCTGACTGACTATTACATTATTTATGAAGTGGGGATGTACTGTATGTCTTGATGTGCAGTCCCTCTGCTGAAATGCAGCAAAGCACCAGCTACTGCCTGCATGTTAGGTCCATTACGGTATTCTTCAGCTATCTAGTGGTGGAGCAGAGGAGCTTGACGGATGCAGAGATAGAGAGGAGGGAGGAGAGGACGACAGGAGCACAGATTTCTGCAAACCCAGACTGAAGCAGCAACCTAGTTTTCACTTCAGCAGAGGTACGGTATCAAAGACTGTTTTCTCTTCTCAGTCTCTTTCTTTCAAACATGCCTCTAGTTGTCATCTGTGAATTACTTTAGTAAGGAGCGCAGATTTCTTCTGCAATACTATTTTAATGAATGCTCAGTATCTCTGTCTAGACCTTTAGTCATCCTCCTCATCATCATGTTGAGGAAGGGCTCAGAGCAGCTGAAGGGCGACAGAGAGGTCCTCCTGGATCTGGACTATGGATGTGAAGTACAAACCACAGACAGCTACGGGAGTCTGCACAACGGGAGCTTCATCCCGCCAAGATATGTGAGCACTGTTTTACTTTTTTTCCCCATAATGCTGCAGTATGTTTTCCCACTCACACAGATAATGGAAAATAACTGCACAATCACTCAGCAGCCGTAACCCTGCTGCTGTGCTCATCCTTTCACACCTCACTGACTTCCCTGAGATGTTGCAGTGGATCTGATGGATGAGGTACTGTGTATCACAGGGAAAGTCGAAAATATCTTGTGGTGAAATGTGACTTTACCGCACTGAGAGATTCTTCTCCATCATACTGTAAAAAGCTCCGTCTCATCTTTCTGGACTCATTATTGCAAAGTGGAGGCTTTTATGATGCTGTGTAATGGGACAAGATTTAATGTTTCATCCTCATCAAAAGGACATTAGGTAACACTTTCTATGATGGCTGTAATGCACTGTAATGATTTAAAAAAAAAAAAATACTTATGATTACTTATACTGTGCTTAAAACAATGTATAATTATAGTTATAAACACTTACATAAACACAATTATTATAACACATTTTAAGCAATTTATAATGTATCATCAGACTCATAGTTGTAATCATAACACATTATAACACCTTTTATAATAAATTACATGGCCAAGTATCACAATCCTTCATAATTTCTGGGATTCACTGACATTGTTTTGGCAAGGATCATAGTGTATTATCATTCTTATAGTTGTTATACATTATAACAGTTTTATAATGCATTATAATGTGAGTTAAAGTATGTAAGTATATAGTATAAACTCTGCGAAGCCATTGTGTGCTTTGAGTAAAGTCATGAAATTCATGAGCTTTAGGAGTTTATAATGCATTACAAGCTGGTGTTCAGTATTTGTTGAACCAGTCATAGCAGAAATTGACTGCAGTAATTTGACACGTTTTGATGATAAACAACTTCACTTATGTAATGTTTACCCAAAAAACATAGTTGTAATACATTATAACAGTGATTATACTGTATTACTTATATTTTAAAAGGGTTATAATGTACTATGACAATTATATCGCACTATGATCCTTGCCAAAAAGTGTCAGTGAGTCACCAGTGAAGATACATGACCATATAAGTCGTTATAAAAGGCTGTATAATGTGTTATGATTATTGTTATAAAGAATTATAATTATTTCTGAGTGTTCGTAACTATAATTAAAAGTATAATGCATTACAAGTATGTTTATAATGCATTATAAACATCAATGTCAGAGAAAGTGTTACGGGAAATTATCTGTCCATGTACAGAACAAAAGGTTTAATGGAGGAAAGTGAGTAAAAACTAGTTTGTTTTTGTCTGCTCACTCGTTTGAATTTAACTTACAGATTGTAATAATAGATAAATTTGATGGTTTTAGCTTTCAGCCGCAGCTGCTGATGAAGATATGGATGGTGATGATCCCCTCCATATTCACTGTAATACAACAAGTAATCAGCCACTTCCACAGCTGGGGAATTACTTCAGAGATGGAAGAACCAAAATTGGTAGGCAGCATCAGCAGCCCGCTTTTTATTAGATGTCAGGAGCTCACTGATGGATGACCGAGTCGTTTAACCTTTGAACCTTTATGTTTGATCTGGGTTTAGACTTTGTGCTGGTGTGGGAAATTCGCTCGCGGAGGAAACGGCGAGGGAAGGGGAAGGTGAGCGGTGAGGAGGGGGAAGCCGTGCCCACTGAGGAAAACAGCAGATCTGAACGAAGGAAGGCACAGCTGGCACAGTGGAGGGAGAAGTTCGTTCAGAATCTGGAGAGTGTTGGATTGCTCATGGAGAAGGTATTGTAGATCAGAGACGAGACTATTCATCTTATTAATGAGCTCTAAATCTACTCATTATTCTTGTTGACACCTTAATTAATATCTTATCCATGCTGCCTCTTTCCCTTTAGGAGGAAACAGCAAATGAAAAGAAAACAATCCATTTTCTCAAACTCAGCGCTCCCTGGGATGTATTGGTGTACTACGCTGAGGAACTCTGTGTAAGAGCTCCGTTGCAGGTTTGTGCAGCTATTTATAATTAAATATGTCTAATTTAATGTTATAAGCCAGGATTTTTATGGATGGCAGTGTCTGTCTGTCTATTGGTCAGTTGGACATTACAAACTATGGAATTGGTATGGACATTGAAGATGCCCTTCTGGGCTATTATAATGAATTTAGGTGATCCTCTAATTTTTCATCTAGTGCAGAGGTTTTCTAAGTGGGAGGTGGGTCTCCCTTCCTGGGAACCTTTCAAGGGAGGCCCAGTGAATGGAAGTGAAAAAAATATATGTATTATTTATTACATCATCTATTAAAAGGAGATCAGATAGAATACACTAAATGTGTGTGGTTCGGTTAAAAAGAGTTCAGGGGAATTCTACTGTTTCCCTACTTCCCCAGAGGCAGGAACTAATAAATGCCAGTCCATTTTTTTATGTAATTGGTGTAGTCAGAAGTTATACCAAACAGTAATGTAAGAGTATCTTGACTCAACTCTTGAGAGTCTGTGAGATCAAATTGATCAATTAACTTTTCATCCAACATCATTATCAAGTCAAACGTTCAGTTTATCCACTACTTTGGTTTATGACCATATCTGCAAAGTTAATCACATTCCCATCAGACTCAGCTGTACTTTGTATTTAGTGCTAACTGGTGTTGCATTAGCATGCTAATATGCTAAAATAAGAAACATTATCTATGGTTCATGGTACATGATACACATTATACCTGCTAAACACCAGCATGGTAGCATTTTCATTGTGTGCATGTCAGCATGCTGATGTTAGCATGTAGCTGAAAGCACTGCTGGGCCAAATTACAACCTCACAGAGCTGCTAACATGGCTGTAAACACTTGGGGTCCTGTTTTACAGCTGTCGCAAAGCAGATACAACAGTGGTGCAGGTGGTTTTTATATCTTACACAGACACAGTTGCCATTTTGCCATGTCTGCAAGATAGCAAATATAAGTCGCGCCTGGTCTCTGTGGTCATAGGTGGGAGTTCTAAAAATGAAGACATAGCCAGGCGCATTTGCTATTTTGTGCTCGGTGCATTGGAGTTAAAACCACTTGCACCTTACACCTGCTAAAACCTGAACAAAGCACAAAGTCTGTTGCACATCTGGCCTGTCTGCACAAGATAGCAGCGGCTCACACCATCTCTCTCCCCTACTTCTCATTCCTCCACCATGCTCCTGGTTCCTTCTTCAGGAGTTTCAGCTAACGGAGCAGCATTATAATGATGCTGATGATGAATTATAAAATACAACATAATTTCAAGGTGTTTCAGTGTAAAACATAACCAGTTTACATATCTGTATTACTTTTTGCAGGCATTAATGTAAAATACACATGAAGCCTGCTTTAAAGATGTCCTGCTATCTTGAACCAGGAGCTCTATCTCCTCACTTTATTAATCTTGAGTAAATTAAATCCATTGTGCCTCACACTTTCAACTGAACTGCTTAAGATCAGTGTAAGATAGGGCCCTTAGTCTTGGTATCACATCAAAGCCCAATTGTTATTGTGACTGGCAGTGTGCCTTTACTGAGTGGGATTCAGAAGTGTACCCACACATGAGGGACACAGAGGAAAAAGTCATGCATGTGCTTGTGATGACGTGGAGAATAGAAGCCACTGAGTTGAGTCTCATAACAAATGACATTTTTAACTGTTGTCTGAAAACAGCATGACGTTTACCACTGTGTGAGAGAGAGTGGGCCAGAGCAAGCTGCAAGGCATTACTGTATGTATGACATGGGACACACTACTATGCAATGTGATGATGAAATGTTCTTCATACTGAATGAATGTGTTTGTCCTCCAGGCACAGCCAAATCTGGACTTAAACACATCTGCCCGAGTACTGAGTAGACTATGCATACCTAATGCGATGATGGAGTCAGTGCCCAACAGACCACTGGACTATTACACATGTGCCTTTCGCAAGTCAAAAATGAACAGGTGAGTTCTGATTAACAGTAAGTTAAGCTAACATTGTATTTATTTGTATTTGGCTGAATGAATGTTTTTCTTCTGGAGGTTCCTTGGCTGTGATGATCATGAAAACTACTTCACTAATACACAGAGACATCGTATTGTGAGTAACAGGAGATCCTCTACAGTACATTGTGTACTCAGTGAACTGATTCTCTCATGCAATAAGACTTTGTGCATTGTTTCAGGTGTATGAGATTCTTGCAAGGACGGTGTATGGCAAAAGGAAGAGGGCAGAGGTTGGTGTGGACAGACTGGTGAATGAAGGGGTGTACTCAGCAGCTTTCCCTCTGCATGAGGTCAGACATTATTTACCTGCTCTTTTAATCTGAAGCCAAATGTGTGCTGCCTTCCCTCTTTAACCAACACATTTTGTTTTGTTTTTTCTTCACAGGGCACCTTTCACCTTCCAAAGTATGAGATTCGTCCTGACGAGCTGAACCAGAGGCAAGTTCTTTACCACTACTGGGCCCGCTGGTGGAAATGGTACAAGTACCAACCTTTGGACCACATCAGGGAGTACTTTGGAGAGAAGATTGCATTCTACTTTGCGTGGTTGGGTAAATATAAATTCTTATTCAGACATATTAGGATCTGTGCCTGTTAAACATATTCAACCCACCTCTACTTTCTCTTTTTCACCTGCATCTCATGGTCGTCATCTGCAGATGGACTTTTTTCACTTTTCACGGAGGTGGTTCAGGTCACATAATAACAGGTAGTCACATATGAACCTCATGAGATTCACCGTCACTCTCTGCTGTCCGCTTCCTCTTACTCAAACACACACTCTCTACGCACATAAAAAGGAGCTACTCAACTCAGAGGGATGATATGTCTGTACTCCTGACTAATCAGTGGTCTGCAGTGTTTTCATGTCAGCTTTCAGTATCGACTCTTGGAACAAGAGTCTTGGAACAAAACACTTGGAACAAAAAAGTACCTATAATAAAGTACAGTACAAAAGTATTGTGGATACTACTATCCACAATGAAAAAGCAAAAGAGAGTGAGCAGAGAAAAGCCAAGATGTACCATACAGTAGAAAACTGGCTTTAAATATCATTATAAATATTTCTGTATTCATCTTGTGTATTTTAACAAAGCTTGACTCACTTAGAGTCATTCATCCATGTGAATATGTAATAAAGTACTAATCCTAAACATTTGAATCCATGTAACATACTGTATAACACAGTCATCCGGGAAGCTTTTACTGTTTTAAACTGCCTGGTAGATTATCTGGGAAAAATCCACCTGGTGTACACAGAGTTGTACGTTTTACATTTCAGCAGAAGTGCATATTTGGCATGAGAAGTAAAATCCATTATGTCTGAATAAAGAGAAGAGTGTAGCATACACAACATCAAACTCTGTCAACAGAAAATGTGAGGAAAAACCTCGAAACAATAAAACAGTCATCCTCAGCATGAGACATGCATCTGCGATGCCAAGCTGACCTCTTCATCAAGGGCATTCCAGAATTTAACAGCAGTGCAGAACAGTAATTGCACATCCTCCTTATATCAGCTGAGATCTGCAGCCTAATGGAGCCTTTTGTCTCTGCAGGTTTCTACACAACCTGGCTGCTGCCGGCGGCAGTGGTTGGAACTCTGGTCTTTGTTTCCGGAGTCATGTCCATGGGTACCAACACACCAGCGTGAGTACACACACTGCACAGAAAATAAGAATTGAAATTAAACTGAAAAATTACAAGTCAAGCAGCATACATACCACCCACGCACGACCAGTGTTGTCTTTGTAGTAACTGTGAGGTTCTGTCTCATGTGTTGCATAACATAAAATAAATGAGAAGGAGCTATGTGAAGCATATTATTAAAAATGTGTACAAGCCAGTGAAAATCAACATATATTTCAAATGTTGGTTATGTGACTGCACTATTTAGATAATATATCAAGCTATATAGGTCCAATCAAAGGGGAACTCCACCAGTTTTACAGTCAATATGTGATGATTTATATGCTATCATATACATACTGATTGTTCTGCTGAATTGACTGAGCGTTCTAATGCAATAGAATAACCAGTAAGATAATAAGTAAGATTGTGTAAATTTTCAAAAAAGAAATAACATAATGATAAAATATTAATTTAAAAGCAATAAAACATATCCCAGATTTTGCTGCTGAACCCCTAACTGGTCGGGTATGAGCGGTAACTTAAGGTGGCTAATGTAATATATAAAATGTAAATAATATATAACTATTGTCTTAACGCCCAGGCCTAATCATGTCGCAGAAGGGCTAAGTAAACACATCATATCTCACCGGGTGTTTGTTTGTGGTCTCATTCCACTCACTCTCAGTCAGATGGCTATTGACAGTGTCTTTAAAGCAAGTGACCCAAGAGAACCTTGGGAAATTCAGCGTGCCATTAATGTGTCATCCTTTAATTGTTACTTGTGGGATGTGAAAACAACAACTGGACGCAGTGACTTCCTGTAGTCCTGTCAACACAGTGAGGTTTCCAGGTTTGATACCATCACACCACGCTAGTCCTGCAGTCTAGCACCACACTCAGTGCTCAAACATGAAATTAGTATTGATCTACTCATCTTACTCTTAGAAAGAAACCAAGTAAGCATATTCTCAACATGCTGTACTGTTCCTTTAAATGAATGACCAGAATTGCCCAGAAATTAAAACTCTACTCAAGCATATCCTTCCAGATTATGTTAAGCAAGCACAGTTTGAGATACAAATATTCCACAGCATCAAAGCGCAGTCTGTTCTGTTCATAAAAACAAACCCCATAATTATGCAATCCACATGGGGATGTCTGTGCCCAATTTATTCTACTTTATTTATCTCTACAGTGGGCTCATCTCTACCTACACAGATAGAATAATGTCTCTTCCAGACCAGTTCTACCTCAAATGTTTGTACCCTAATATAGTCGTACCAATCATTTTGTTTGACAGTCTGTTTCTACATGCTGTTTCATCCTGTTTGTTTCAGTGACAGAAAATTCAGTTCACAATAAAGTAACAAGGTTAGAGAGAGAGTGTAAGACGAGTCAATATCTCAAGAAAGGAAACAACCAAACGTCTCAGATTCATGAGGTTCATTAGTTCACGCTGTAGATTAAAGCCATTGATTAGTGGAGAACGGATGGAGAGCAGTCTATAACAGCAATAAACTGCAGCCGTCTCATGTGATAATGGACAATTAGTGCAGAATAATCTGCTCATTATATACATAAGGAAGATGGAAGTCTCTCAGTGAGTCCAGACTTCATTTGTGTAGCAGATCCCCTGTGTAGTCATCATTTTAGTAACTGATTAAATAATTCTAATAAGTAAAGGAGACTGATTTCAACACCTTTCATCTGTTCTATTTTCCAGCTCAATCAATATACCCTGGGTTTGTGTGCATGCGAAAATCCATTCCAGTTAATTCACCCAATCTTTTTTGCTCTCACTTTTCCCACGTAGAGATTTTTCTCTGTCAGATCTGGTTGTCCACCAACTACATCAACATCGAAAAAGCAGTCCTGGTTTGAAAGCTTTAAAACATGTCTTAGTTACTAATCTGTGTTTATGTGTCTGTCAACAGCAAGGAAATCTGTAACAGTGGATCAAGTTATCTTATGTGTCCTCTCTGTAACACATGCAAGGCCTGGAACATGTCTGATATTTGCACCATGGCCAAGGTAATAAACTATCAAATTATTTCACTGATGAACAATCTAGTTTATAATCATGACACAAATAGACTTAAAGTTGATATCTGTCTCAAAATGAATGTACTGTACCTTTCTGCATTGCAGATGGGCTACTTATTTGACCACCCAGGTACGGTCCTGTTCAGTGTCTTCATGTCCTTCTGGGCCGTTACCTTCTTGGAGTACTGGAAGCGAAAGATGGCCACCCTGGCCCATCACTGGGACTGCATGGACTTCCATGAAGAAGAGGTTTCACAATTAAATTAAAAACACATTCTGGAACAAAAGTGCAACAGTTTCACAATGTGAACAATGTAAAGCACTTGAAAACATAGGAACATAGCAAGGAACATAGCAATATGCAGGGGCAAACGTGCATTGAGCAAGCTCCCTTTTCAGCATGTTCTCAGCAAGACATACTTTATCTCTTCCTGAAGCAATCTTTTTTATTTCATAAGAACTTTATTGAACAAGATTTAACAACATTCATAGTAATTCCACACAGGACTTTTTATAGTATCAACACAGTGTTGTTTAACAGCCAAAGGCCAATTTTGCCAACCAGCTAAATATTGTTTTCTCCAGTGTGTTGCATTAAAAACATACTAAATTAACTAAATAAACACAAAGGATAAAGTGGTTGATGCCATTGGACAAAGTAGGAGAATTGTTAACACAGGCGCCACCACCAATGTTTAACTTAAGCAGCAAGTTGGGGCCTAGATAAGTGTTTATTTCCCTTTTACTACTTTATACCTAAATTACATTACCTTCTCCTCCTGAACAGGTAACAGGAGTATACAATACAGTAAAACTTTTAAAACCTTGTCACTATTTGTCCAGTGATGTCGTTAATGTGCTCCCCACAGGAGCGCCCTCGGCCAGAGTTTGCGGCCATGGCCCCGACAATGGAGCAAAACCCAGTGACTGGGGTCAAAGAGCCCTACTTTCCTGAGAAGACCAGATTGTCACGCATGTTCACTGGCTCCATGGTCATCATCATGATGGTGAGACGCCGTCTTTTAAAGAATTTAGAATTTCAGGTGTGTAAGTTTAGGACAAGTGTAAATGAAGTAGTCTGACATCGACCAGTTGATGTCACCAGTTTCTAATCTGATGAATACAGGGTGCTTTATTATTATTGGGACTAATTAGTCCAAATGTTTTCTATGAAAATATTCACATATCATGATTTGATTCTGATGCAACATCCTAATCAGATTCCATACAAGTACTTACAAACATATTTCTCCTTCTCTTATTCTTACACTCATTCTCATCATACTTGGTTTCAGTGAAGAGTTTCAGTGTCTTTTGAGATTGTACTTTAGTGATCCTGAGGAGAAAGGGAGGTGGAGTTTACACCTGTGTGATATTCCACCCATTCCTGCAGTGGTAACTGAATCCTCTTTTTAAAATGAATCCAGGTCATTCACCCACAGGGCTTGATATGATCTTATAATCTCAGCCGTACACTGTAGGCTCAGTCTCAGGATTAACTTGTTCTTGGACAGGGATCTGAGGATCAGCTTTCCCCCACCCTTCTCCTGACAATGCACATGGAGGTGGACAATCAGAATTGCTACCATGGAACCCACATGCTTGTTCTTTTAAGGCAAAGAGGATAGAATAGATTTTATGATCACTTACCAAAATATGAAAAACAAACCAAGAAGAGTGACTAAGCTTGAGGCCTACCCAGTTAGGTAGCTCTCTGTTTTTTACTGTTGAGAAAGAATCAGCCAACCATGGGGGTGGTGTAGATGAAGATGGCTGCCCTCCATTTGGCTGTGCTTGTCTGGTACATTATATGTTGCCAAGAGGATTGGGAAACCTGAATAAATGGAGTGCACCTCCTAAATCTAATGGAAAACTATTTCGCTTGGATGTTGTTTCCTACACATATGACCCAATATCCCTGTGTCTGCTCTTTCAGCTGTGTGTGGTGATGATCTTCCTGGTGACAGTGGTCATGTGCCGCGGTATCATCAGTGTAATGATGTTCCACACCGGGAGCCCCATCCTGCGCACAGAGGTACATCAGAGCTGCACAGGACATGGATTTTATTTCTTCTATTTTAAATATTTTGTTTTGTAAGGACTACTGCATGCACTACACTACGGGTGTCTATCAGCACCTTTAACAGCTCCATGCCCTCTGAGTGTGTGTATGTGTGTGTGCATGCTTAACATTACAGGGATGGAATGAGTGTCTTTCTATTTTTACATTTGAAGCATCTATTGATGTTTTCAAGTGAATCTTTGAATGTCTGTCATGATATTTTGTCATGTCATGAAGTCCTTGAGCAAAATTAATCAATTTGAGTAAAGTGATCAGTCAGATTAAATAAGTTAGTCTTTTTACTTAGAGCCAAAAAATATTTTTTTGTAAGTGTGGTTATAAATGTTATTTATGGTGCTGTTAGTTTGCTGCTAGATCACTTTGTTGATAGGCAGATATGTGCCTCCCTTTGTGTGTGTGTTGTTTTTAAAAGGCTAAATGCCAGCAAATATGGCCTGAAGCAGAATATTTTGTTGGATAAAAACATGCTGTGAATTTTGGCAATTTTCCATCTATATTTTTCAATAAATTTTGACTTATGGAATTCACAATGCTCTGGAGTTATTGGAAATGCTTGGATCACACAAGTCAGAAACAATCCTGTGCAGCCACCACTGGAACATAACGAAAAAATAGTCTAATGGAAATTATATTAGTGTAGCCTAAACAGTCTAAATAGAATGAATAGACATGCTGGCAAAAAGTAACTCAAATGTAAATGTTATGAATGAAGCTTTGGATGATTCGATACAGCCCTATTACATTCATGCATGTGTGTGATCTTGTCCTCAGGCAGGGACCATAGCCAACATCTCCAGCTGCATTGTGAATCTGGGCCTTATCCTGCTGATGGGTCGGGTCTACACTGCATTAGCTGAGCAACTCACTAAATGGGGTAAGAATCAATACTGCTCTCTAACACGTCAAACCTCAATACTGTATATTGATATCAGCCTCTCACTGGATCTCCACTAACTAAAAGCTGAGAGTCCTCAAAGAGAAGATGATGCCTTGAATTTGATCTCAGAGTCTTGGGTAAAAATAGTCTCTCAGTGAGGGCAACAAAAACATAGGAGAGTGCATGCATCTCTACAACACACACACTTTTATTTTGTTTTTGACATATTTCAGTGAGTGTGTAGACTTCTTTCACAGCAGCCATATTGATAGAAAATAGTTAACACCAGGGATGTGTTAACTAAAAAAGAGATGTCTCTAAAACTGCTGTGAATTGCACACAAGGTTAGTTATGTCTCTTTATATTTTGAATTGATGATGTCGTCACAGTGTTAAGTCTTCAGGCAAAGCTGGAACTCACTGGTAGGGCCAGTTGGAGAAACACTACTGCACATATACAGTGGGCCGCTTTTCTTGGAAGAAAATTTGGAAAATAGAAACTTTATTGCATATACATCAGACTGGCAATATGTCATCTCGGCCAAGTCGGCAAGGTCACGCCTTCTGAAACCCGAGGTTTTATATAATGGGATAGATGGGAAAATGCCAAAAAGCTGCTGTGTAGCAGGTTTTAAAGCAAATAAACCTACAAATCCATCATGTCCTCTGCTTCCAAAAACCTCCTGGAAAAGAAAGGGAGAGGAGTAAGAGTGTCTGAGCAGCCAGAGAACAATAATTGTCTCTACTGATGGAGAGCTAATGTTAATTTGAGGAGGAGGCTTCCGGAGTTTGGTCATAATGTTACAGCACAGCAGCGTCAGACTGTTGTCTCAGACTAAATCTCCATCTAGCTTAGACTGACAGTTGTCTGTTGAGAGGTTTTGTTATTTACAGACAACATTAGGCCTAATGATACCTGTTAATTCAATATTAGCTGTGTATGGTCACTGTTGGCTCACTGATCCCTGTAGAAGGCAGAAGATTGAAGGAGCATAATGGCTCAGGTTTAGGCAAGGTCACAGAATAATTCTTAGATATGTCTATAAAACAAAGGTTTGTTTAACTCAGCATGCATTCACACTTGTAAAAATGTTATTCAAAAACACGTTGAATTGTTGTCTATGGGATCCTCGGTTTTCTATACCCCAAAAGGGCGTGCGGCCTGACATTTTGGCAAAGTGCCTGTATGTGCCAGTCTGATGTATGTATCAGGCTAGCTTCTCTTTCAACCGAAGAGGCGCCATTTTTGCATCCAGTGTCCTGTGTTTAATAAATCCGTAGTACCACAGGTGTTACTAATGATACGAAGTGAGCCAAAACGCACAATAGCAGCGCACTGACTCTGTTTGACCTGAATGTAATTGATTTTTAATTAGCAACATTGGCAACACCTGTGTTTACACTACTATTTCATATCAGCTATTTCATATCTGCTGTGAAAAAGGTCTCTTACAGTAGCTACAACATCTGACAGCATGATGGTGGTCCGCTAGACAATAGATGCACAAATAATGATATAATAATAAGAACTAGTTAATAGAGAAACATCTCTGGATTTAGGCGATTCAGTGCTACAAACACATTTCACAGGTCTTGTTCCCCAAAACTTGAAGATCTTTATTCTGGCCACTAAAAGGTTGTAATATATCACTTTCTCAGTTCAAATGATGACTGGATTGGTTGACATCTCCCTTGATGAGACAGAGTGAATAAAACTCATTTTTAGGTAAAGCGAAAAAGTTCAGCTCAAGTGAATTTACACTGTTCAGAGTTGTTCATTGCCCGTTTTACTCCATTTCAGCTTTAGAAGATAATTATTTTTTACTTCTTGGATCCTTTTTACATAGTTTTGGTTACTGTTTCTATCAGTTATCTCACATCTGTGAACATGATAACGTGCAGTTGGGCTGGAGATTTTAAGTACTTTCTCTAATCAATCATTGCTAACATTAAAGATCAATTAATTGGTTAATCTTTATTAAAGTAAAACAAAACAATACCAAATGTATTTTTATCCTCCTCAATCAGATCTTTATATCCACAGCAACATATTGCTTATTCTAAGGCAGTATTACACAGCCTTTGAAACATCTACAGACGTGAATAGTCTACATATTGACAGATATACTTGAATACTGGATTACACGTTTACAGATTACATGTATTTTAGAACATTATTTTATGGTAGATTGATTAAATTTCACAGTGAGATGATCAGACATCTTAAACAAAATGTGTGTTATCCAAACATCTGCAAGAGAAAAGTCCAACAGTAGAATTAATGTCTTAAACACCGTGTGTCCATGTTTCGTCTGTTGCAGAGATGCACAGAACACAGACGCAGTATGACAATGCCTTCATCTTCAAGGTTTTCATCTTCCAGTTTGTCAACTTCTACTCGTCTCCCTTTTATGTGGCTTTCTTTAAAGGAAGGTGAGACACACAAAAATCATTGAGAAATGAACATTTTGTGCCAGATACATTTAAACAGTTTCTTACATTTCTGTGTGTAGGTTTGTGGGTTACCCCACCAACTATGGGACCTTGTTTGGGATGAGAAATGAAGATGTGAGTCTATAATTTACCAATAAATGTCAAAGGGAGAAAATATTTTAGAGTCCTGCTGTTGTATTTTTATCCAGATCAGCTCCAGTGTGTCAGTGTTTGTGTGTGTCTTCACACTCTGTTTCAGTGTGGTCCCGGGGGCTGCCTCATTGAACTAGCTGAACAACTCTTCATCATCATGGTGGGAAAACAAATCATCAACAACATTCAGGAGTTCATTATCCCGTATGTTCCCCTTTTCAGAGATGTATTATGTTACTGAAAGTATTATGTTATCTCTCTCCAATATTAAGTTTTCCTGCTTTTACTTAACAGCTTCAGGGATATCAGATTTTTTTTCAAACCTGCCTCACTTTCCCTTATGGAGCTTATGAGCCACTTATCAACCAGGAGGAGTACAGTTAGGTGAATTGAAATTAAATTGTTAAGATAATGAGGCTAGCATTTGTTTGATTACATAAACTGCCTGCAAAATCCAAAATAAGTACCATTAAGTAGAACAGAATAAATAAGAATTAGCATAATACCAGCACGTGATACTTGTGACTAACAAGATTTCATAAAATCCACAATTACTTTTTTCCACCTGCAGGACATTGTCGTTGTTTCTTCAAGTGTTGCATCAGACTGCTGCATTCTGATTGCAGCTCCGTTTGTTTGGTGCAGTAAAGCTCATTGCTGTATCTCTGCAGCACTGGCACAGAATGTGTGTGTTTTTGTGTCTCCAGACACATACTTGAGCAGACCAGACAACAGTGCAGAATCAGTGTTGCAGAGAACTTGGGAGATTTTGACCACCAGTGGTACTGTAATGCAGCGTTCCCTTCATTTCTGTGTTGGGGACCTTCCAGAAACAGTCCTGAGGGCCAGTGGTGAAACCACTTGCCAATGAAATGGAACACAACACCGCATGGAAGAACTGTTTCTTTACTGATTTCATTAGTTCAGGTTTTTTCTTGACCCACTTGCAAAGTGTTATGGTTAGCCATCTATCTATACCCATCATATACTGTGGCTGTGTCCCAGTTTTTAAACCAGGTAGAGTGTAGAGGAAGGAGAGGAGGAAGAGTGAAGGAGATAGAGGAGGAAAGGTAAAGATATGATCACAGAACCTGGCAGTTAATTATTCCAAACACTGTCTCTGAGATAAAATGCTAAAATGAGTGGGAATCTGTGAACCAAAGTATTTTATCTAATGGTGTACTATGGATTGGGGAAGAAGGATGAGGAGAGTTTGAAGGACGTACCCCACAAGGTTTGTCCTATTGATGACCCACAAGCAAGGCCTTAATCTAACCCTGGCAGTGGCAGGGCATCCTTTGAGTGGCAGCATCCCCCTCTTTGGATCAGTTCTCCTCCTTTACATGTCCTGTTCGCGTTCATATCTGAGAAACCTATCTGCGTCTCTCCTGGGGATGGCAGAGGGAGGAGCTTGTGCTGTTATCTCAATATATAAATCAAAGACTGTGTGTGTGTTGTTGGTGAAAGTAGGTAGGTAGTGATTTGTTTTACATGAGTGTTTTGAGGCAGACGTGCTACAGCAGAGTGAGAATGAACCTCAGGGACGTGTTACTCTGACAACGGCTCCAAATAAATCCAGCTCTGAAAAATTGAAAAACCCATGCCCATGGCAAATCATCAACACTAAAATTAAACTCCATGTTATCCATGTAATACAATATGTATGAATTATAGTTTGTATTCAGGGTGTACAAAATGACAACAGTAGAGACAAAAAATAACGAAAGCTATGGAAACAAAAATGAAAAACTGTGCTACATAAAACATCAGAATCTCTACCAGTTTCTGTTTTGTAGATGGAGGTTCTATTTTAATACTGTTCTTATGACTTGTAGTTTTCATTGTCATATTTCATATTTATAAGTGTACTCTCTTTCTCTGAACTGACAGTAAAGTGAAGGCCTGGCGCCAAAAGAGAACCTTAGCCAAGGTGCTGGGAGGTAAAGGAACCCATGAGCCACGGCGCTGGGAGGAAGACTACAAGCTGGTGGAATGTGAAGGTCTATTTGAAGAGTACCTGGAGATGGGCAAGTAGTGATATAATATAATATAATGTAGTATAATAAAATATGATACATAAGTTAATACAATATATTAAGTTTCAGTTGTCCACCATGTTTCATTGCACAAATTGAAATTGACTCATTGTGCTGCAGTGCTTCAGTTTGGATTCATCACGATCTTTGTGGCAGCGTTCCCCCTCGCTCCGCTCTTCGCCCTCCTCAACAACTGGGTGGAAATCCGTCTGGACGCCCACAAGTTTGTGTGCGAGTACCGGCGGCCGGTGGCTGAGCGCGCCCAAAACATCGGAGTCTGGTTCAACATACTGGAAGCCCTGTCACACCTGTCTGTCATCGCCAATGTGCGTCAAATTAATGCGATGCCCACACCAGACAGGGTACTGATCTCTTATCTACAACACTATCATTTGTTGTTCTTCTCTTTGCCATCTGCAGGCTTTCCTAATCGCCTTCACATCTGACTTTTTACCTCGCCTGCTCTACCAGTACAAGTTTGATAATGATCTCAACGGATACGTCAACTTCACCTTGGCTTACGCCCCACTGAACTACACTGAGTACCCCATGTGCAGGTACACTCTCTGCTGACCGTCTGAATGCATGTAATCTAAGAGCTGAGAAACAGTCTTTAGTCAAAATCCTTAAAATGATTAGAAATTTCAAGGTTTCAGTTTTAATCTTGTCTTCAGATCACACACTTGCCCAACAGAGGGTAGTATTACTAATGTAAAGTCCCTTCAGTTGTTGGTCATGTGCTGCTGCTGCATATTAATGTACATCTACCCATAAACTGTATGTTCTACAGTAACTTAGTATTTTATTTATTTTGTAGATATAAAGCGTTCAGAGACAACGATGGAAACTACTCACTATTCTACTGGGAGCTTCTTGCCGTCAGACTTGGTTTTATCATTGCTTTTGAGGTATGAAGGAAGCTGCTTTGTCCCTCTGTGTTTCCTTCTGCTTGTTTCAGTCATTTTAATGTGGACATTTTATTTATTTTTATCTTTCACCCTCATCTCTCTGTGCCTCTGTTCCCAGGTGCACAATTTAACTGCTGCTCATTTAGCCCTCTCTTAGAGTATCTTTTAGTTTTTCCATCATCACTTCCCACATCCCATTACTTCCCTCAACATCTACCTGGGATCCTGTCTGTAAAAGTTTATTTGTATTCACTTGTGTCCTTTTTATCCCTGCCTTCCTTCATTTATCTACCATGGTTTCAGACCGCTGGATGGCTGTGCACATCACCTCACTGTGTTTGTTTACATTTACATTTCTGGTATTTAGAGTGCAACAGTAGAGTAAACCCAAGTTCATAAATCTCTAAAAGTCTGACACAACCAGAGTCAAAAGACAAGGTGGGTGTATATTGTATTTTTTCTTTCTGTTAACAATTTTCATAAAAAGACTAGAAAAAACATTATGCTTCTACTCATGCGAGCCCATTCCCCACTACCAAACACATAAGGATTTGAAAACAAATCACAAATATAGTTGTTTTTTAAGTACGCTCAGTAACTGCATTTTTATGCAACAGTACTCAAAAAGGAGGAAATAATACATTTTTCAAGAACTATTTTCAGCAGTGGATTAACGTGTTGCACTTTATGAAAGCGGGACGGTGGATGGGGGATTGACTGAAAATAAACTAGAGTGGTGATGCTCAGAGTGAGAAAAGAAACCCAGTGCCACAATGTGGCTCACTGACATGTTTTTGGTGGAGTTCTATGATCCAGAGGAATAAGATAAATCACTTTACACTGACAACACCTGTTAATAAGAGAAGTTCAGTTATGGTTTTGGCCTTTTCATGGGTTATGTTAACAGTAAGAAAAATATGTGCTCTTTTCCTGTGATTGCTGAGCAACTGGGTGAAAAAAGTCATCACTACGGAAGAAAATATGAGTCGTGTTAAGAGGATATTATAGTCTGAAGTTACGTGAAACAGCAACATTAGCCTATCTTTGCTCAATTGTTGAGTGTCTAAGGAATCAAATAACATAATCATGATCCCATAGACATCCAGAAATTAAGCAAAACAAAGCAAGTCAACTAAGGTGGAGCATCTTTTTCCAAGCTTGGTTTAAAGGGAGGCCTACAGTGTCAGACTCTGAAACTCCCTTTCTTAAATGTCTCCCTCCTCCAGCATGTGGTGTTCTTCGTGCTGAGAGCCATCGACTGGATCGTACCTGATGTCCCCGAATCCCTGGAGCTCAAGATCAAGAGGGAGCGCTACCTGGCCAAGCAGGCTCTGGCTGAAAACCAGGAGGCTCTGCTGGTGAGTCGAGGCCGAGGGGCCGCCCCTGCCACCCCAGGCACTTCCAGCCCAGGTCAGTAGAACATGGGACACACACACACAGTGTTGTGCAACAAACACTTATTCATCAAACCTCATTCTCAGTTATTATAGAAAAGAACTCAGGGTTTGTAGGTCAGGGGCCCTCAAATGTTTTAAAGTGATAGTTCACCCCAAAAATCGAAGTAGTAGTTCCGACCTGAAACTGCTCACACCAAGGTCTGTGGATTATCTTGATCAGCCATGTAATGATTTCTGGAAAGAAACATTCTTTCTGCATGCTTTTCAGTTTTTTCAAATATTTTTTGCTTTGACCATCACAAGAATACCATCGTCTTTCATTGTATTCAAGAGAAGGCAGACGTCTCGATGGCTGATATTTCCAAAACACAGTAAGTCACGCCAAAACAGTCTAGCTGGATAGATAGCACTACAGGCCAGAGGAAAATTGTGTACTTTTGTTTTTGGGGTGAACTGCCCCTTCAGTGACTGGGAAAATGTGAGGCTGTTAAGCTCACAGAGACCCTGACTGATATGAATTACTCCAAGAAGACCACTCATTTCATAAGAGTGTTAAAAATGATCTATGATAAAAATACCAAAGTTATACTTTAACTTTTATAATGTCAATAGAAGTCAAAGGGTCAGTTGACCCAAATCACACTAAGATACATTATGCCCTGTTTCTATCTAGCCACACTAATTTTTAGATTTTACAAGCTGATATCTGCCTGTAAAATATTTGCTGCCACAAAAAATACAGGGGAGGTGAACAGAATTTTGTTTTTTGCTGCTCAAAGCACTGAAAAATTATATTTAAAAACTCAGAAGAAGTGTATATTTCCAGAAACAATGTCCTTGTTATGCTTGATAATTCACAGACCTGAAACAGACTATTGTACTGTTTCCATTCATAGTCATATCATATTATAAATAACTGACTTTCTGCAGTATGTTGTCGTCACTGTGGTTCCTCTCAGGTGATCACTGAAACCATACACCAGCAGAGTTCACAGGTTACACAGTGTTAAACCTGTCATTCAGACTGTTGATTCTCATAAATAAATTCCAGATTTTAAAAGCTTAGCCACCCATGCACACGCCTCCAAAGAGCATTTCCAAAGCACCTGCGGCGTGACTAGCCGTTATAAACTCGCTACACTGCACGCAACACGATCATTAAAAGTAATCTGTGTGGGATCTGAGCCAAATATGTCAGCGTCAGATGAGTTTGATTACATCCGACCTTGTGGGCTGATGTCTGCTGGCATAGTTTGTCATCTCCTAACAACACTGATGTTCATGTGTAACTTACACGTATGACAGAAATGATTTCCCTGAAATAAAATGAAAAAAATCATTACACTCAAGCAGGAAGTTAACAATAAAATGTGGAAGAGTTCAACCTGTGTCAAAGTTCATATTCTGCACCTCAGGTTCACAGCCTGTACATTCACCTTGTGCTCATGGAGAATACAGTCCCATAGAGTGTATTTTCATCCTCGTCTGAGTGTGTGTGTGTCCCTGTGCTCTGACCCATGCTGTTGTCGTGTGTCTCATGTACTGAATGTTGCTGAAGGTGAGTACTACACTGCAAGTAAGTACAGACATTCCCAAGAAGGATGTCATTATGGCAGTAATAGCAGATCAAAGACCCCCACATCAGCAGATCAAATTAAAATGAACTCACCAGATATGATCTATTGATATATGTGATAAATAAGTAAATAAGCCAACAAAATGTCAATAAAAGACATGTACCAGGAGTTGGATACAGTTCGGTACGTTACAAAGATCCAAGCTGAGGAGAGAATGTTTTAGCTACTCAGCTAGAAGAGTCCATTGACTGTACATAAAGATGGACGACATGACAGCTCCTCCAAAGTGAAACCAAAACACCTCATTCAATGCCTGGTGGCTGGCTGAACTGTAGCTTAAATCCCCTGTTTAGTGTTGTTTTAATTACATATTTGATGCTATAAAAAGGGGGTTTCATGTCATTATTGACAGCTAAGGCCTGCTAGCAATTGAGTGAGCTGGGTATATGGGCAGGACCTTGATACCTTGATACTCCAGCCTCACTGCTGCACAGACTGGGTCCATATGACGTTATCAGCGCAAGATGGAGGTGCCTGTATCCCAGATATTTCTCATGGATATACTAGTTAGACCTGGATACCAAGCACAAAGATGGCATCCATTCAGCCTGTCACATACAGTGAAAGTTTTCTAGCTTCTGGATTTTCTTCTGCGGTATGCAGCCCAGTGAATATGCATAGTAGTATTTCTCTTGCCAGCCCTGGCCATGAGTTCCTGCTTGGCCCATGGACTTAACATTGACCTTGCAGTTGGACGTGTCCTGTCAGCAGTTTAACAGGAGTCTCTTTTATAATGGTGGCTTTTGGGGGAAATGGGTTTTTTTGGGCTGCAGGGAAATTTTTTTGCTGCAGTACTGCAAGTGGCCACTTGGAAAAATTAGAGGGAAGGCTGGTCGGCAACCACTCCATCTAGATTGCACAGCGGAAGGAAATGGAAGATGCTTTTTCCATCTTTATACAGTCAATGGTTTAAAAAAGTATCACAATAATTATAGAAATATTTTTCAGATGGTGCAATAAAGAAAAATCACATAAAATGATTTCATTTATTGTACTGTGTTGCACTGTATTTCATTGCACACAGCTCTCCTAATGTGTGTTGTTACAGCTTTGCTTGGAAATCTTTAACAGCAAAATTTTGTAAAATAATAAGACAGTATTATCTGATCACAATGTGATACCACTGAGTCAATACAAGACAAGCCCGACAAACTTTAAGCAGACATAAGAGATGCATGTAAAAAACGGCACAAACTACAGTTGGAGTTGGTGTCAGGACATTGTAAGCTAACTTAACTTCTGTTTATTATGTATGTATTTATTATACTGTATATATTTCAGTTTATGTAAGGAGTTATTTCATTTAGATACACGTGTTAATTACTAAGCCTTAGAGGTTCTGCAGGTGTATTTTTTAATGTTGGGCTGAGTCAGGCCTGCTGTTTTCCCCTACTTCCAGGCTTTACTACTTTACTTTAAGCTAGGCTAACCAGACTCCAGCTCCAATTACATAACACATGGACATGAGATCAGCATCAATCTTATAGTCTCATTCTTAAAAAGAAAGCAAATGATTTCCCAGAATGTTTTAAAACTCATAGTGGCCTAATTGGAACAACATGTTTGATTGACAGTGTCATCCCAGTTTATACCACAGAAATATAATGTTGTAGCACCCAGCTGTAATTCAGTAGCATGTTGCAACAAAGATTGTCTGTGTCAGCCTTTTTTCCCCTCTCCATATTTCTCAGAGTATTCAATCTGACAGAACTAACTCTCTGCTCCGTCTCTCTGCTTCTTCCCCATTCCTTCCATGTCCAAACCCAACTCCACCACCTCCCCTGAAGCAAGCGACGCGTCCTTTGGAAACATGAGTTAAGACTAGCGTGGAAAAACGAGTGGTGCGAGGGGTGAACAGGAGGAACATTGGAGGAATAAAAGACACCCCTTCATAACATCAGTGAACTTTTCCCCTGAGTGGAATACCATCTTTGCACTGGGATTTTCTTTTCATTTGCATACTGCTGCACAGACATTAAGACGAGCAGGTGTGTAATGGAGGCTAAACTCAACCAAAACTCACATATATTCATACTAAACCTATAAAAACGACTCATTTAGATGTTCAAAAATCTGTCCCTGATCCACAAATTTCTTATCCATGCTAAGTGCTGATCCTACAGTAACTGGGGCCTAGCCTGAGTGGACCTTAGGGAAACAAAAAAATGCCCTGAAAAAATGTGATTAATATAATTCGATGATGTGCTGCCCCCAATTTACTTTAAGCCCGCTTACAGTTTTTGACTCTGCTACATAACCAAGCTCTAAAACCAGAAAAAACAACAACTTCAAAATCCAGGCTTCCCTTGCCTGGTTATTACTGTCTGATGTTTCTCTTTTAGAGCAAGTGCATTTATTTTTTTGTCTTGCCAGAAATGTAAAAGTAGCACATAAAAATAAAAATGAATAGTGAAATGTATTGGGACCAGCTAATTTTGGGGAAAGCTCATTAGCCTCTTGGCCAAAATGCAACACTGTCAAAGTAACAAGCACAATATTTACCATAACGAAGGCACATCACACCAGTTATTAGTTGGATTTCTATGGCCTAAGTTAAGGATGGATTGTTAATGCTGTTGGACTGTCTTCAGGCTCTGTTGGGTCTGCTTAGAATTTCACACAGACCTGATACCTGTGTCAGTGTGGATTCTGTACCTAATACTATTAATATGATGTTATATGTCTTAATGACATTAAGGAGTAACTAAATGCCCCTGAAAATGTGGTTTTGCTGTCCTCCAATGGTTTAAAGTGGAAACAGACAACACTTTTGCTTTAGGTGATCAGTGTGAGGTAAATTGCACAGTGTAATGACCATAAAATAATGATCCCATCCACCTTTAAATTGGTTCCCTATGAGCCTTGCTTTCATCCGTCTGCCACCAGGAACCATATTTTTCAGGAAAATTATATTATAGACCAGATTATTAAACAAACTGGTGCAGATGCTGAGCTCTCCTGTAATTAATTGTTTGTACAGAACTATATGCCAACATTACTCAGACTTTGTGATTATTATGCAACGCACATCATTACAGTAGCTTTCAGATTACCTCTTCATGCTTCTTTTACTCTCTTATTTCCAAAGTGGTGTTGATCATTTCTCCACAGAGCGAGGCTTTGAGGACACGGGAAGCGATCCGGTGTTGGGTAAAGGTGTTGTCTTTGCAACAGCAGCACAAACAATTATATCACTGACACTAGAGAGTTAAAAAGTTGTCTGTTTTCACTTTAGGTTCTCACCTGGATGCAGTGATGTGAAGGTGTACTCCAGTGCCTTGTGACATCACTGTTGGGTGTGGCTGCAGGTACAACAGAACACACTTCTGAACACACACAACCACTCCCATCGATGAAGCTGGGTGTGGTCAGAGATGCTTTCAACAAGAGAGGGCAGTGAATCACTGCTGTTCAGCCTGATATTAAGTTTCTCTTTCAAGGGGAACCTCAGTAATTTAGCACTGCATTGATTTAGCTTTATGTTTTGCAATGTTTTTCATAGAGTTGTGAACTGGGAAGAGTTATTTTTACAGAAGTAAAAGTCTGGTCCCATTTTCTGCATAGAAACCACAAGTAAAGAGGTCAACTCCCAAGGTGCATTTTAAGAAACATCCAATTACTGACCTTGAAATTATCTCTGTGTGCTTTTTTCAATTAATTTGGCAACTATGGCCTGTATTTAAATTACATAAGAGTATCAGTACCAGGCATAAGGGAAACAAGGAGAGGGTGAAGATTTTTTAATTTTTCATTTCAAGAATAAAGTTAAAATGTTAAGAATAACAATGAAATGTCAAAAATAAAGTCAAAATGAATCAGAACAAAGTTGAAAAGTAGCGATTTAAGCTGAAATGTTGAGAATAAAGTTGAATTATATCAGTATTAGTGCCAGGCATAAGAAAAATAAATCAGAGCAGTCTTCTTCCTCTTATTTCTTCGCTTATGTCTGGCCCTAAAACTCCATGTTTGAGCCACCTGCCTGGTTGAAATTATTCAGATTGATGACCATAATGTAAACCTACAGTATCCTTACAATTATCCAGGAGACACTTGTTTTTCTATGTTGAGGATATTATTAAATGAAATTAAATCCGAATATACAGTAGGGATAAAACATTTGTGGTCTTTAAACCTAAACTGACATCATGGGGGTTATTTTCTCAGACTTGACAGAGTTCCTGCAGTGCAACAGAAGACAGTGAACAGCACAGGCTGTGTAGTGCGCCCAATAATGAGTAAACAGATCTTTCTGTTTAAAATCAGTGGAGTGCTTCTCCAATTTGAGTTTACATCGTGGTTGTTTTCTTTCTGATGACCCTTTGAGGTCAAAGTACACCTACCTGTTACCACTAGCTGATACTGTAAAAAGGCAAAGAACCAACGGTCTTTTTTTTTCCTGTTAATTTTTAAAAGGCTATGATTGTGAGTTATTGTTATTATAGACTGTCTGTTGTCTTCAATATGATGAAGAATATCTGCAAACATCTCTACCCTTGTCTGCAGTTTATATGTCAATACACATATACTGTACATGTTTACTGAGCATGTCCGTCTTTTCTACTTGAATGCTCTGCAGAGTTTCAGGAGGATTTCTGAGAGTTGTACGAAACTGTAAACAGGAAATAGTACCTTGATATAGGACATATTTTGTGTGTGAGCTGTTTTGCATTTAAGACCTTTTAGAGCCAAATAAATCTAGTTTGATGAATGCAAATGCTTCCTCAGAGTAGTGGGATTCTGAAATGCTGATGTGTCAGCTGGGAGATACTGTTCTCTCCTACGCTGTAGGGATGAACTTTAATGTTATCACAGCTTTCCATCTACCTTCTCCACTTTCTTCTTCTCTCCCTGGCACCCGCCCCCCCCCCCCCAGAGGATGTAACCTTCTCCAGACAACAGAGACCTGCAGACAGAGAACGCTGATTTATTAGGAGTCAGAAACAGACAGGTGTTCGTTGATGATTTCTCTCTTCCTCTCCCTCCACCCCTTACAAACTCCACCAGTGGCAGTGGCCTTGGGCAGCTCCTGACTTTTATTTTATCTCCTCTTCCTCCTCACCCTTTCTTCACCATTTTGTGCGCTTTTTCCTCCCTCAGCGTCCTTTAATTCACTTTAGTCATCCTTATGTTTTTATATCCACTCACTTTTCTCCCTCCCTTTCCTCTCTCTTGGCCACATTCATCTCCTGATTGTTATGATTGCTGTGCGTTCCTCTGCCATGGCCTGCAGGAAGAGTGAGTTAGTACATGTCAGCGAGCACAGGTATGCGCCGCGGACACCGGCTGGCTCATTCACTGACTGCTGGAGCGAGGAAGGAGACACTTGCCTGCACCGGCTGCAAAACAAAGCTTCAAATCATCCATAAGGTGACAATGCAACGAACAACACTCATAGCATGTGTACTTTTAATAAGCATTATTTATTTGTATTTCTGAGGTGTTTCGTGTGATGCAGATGCACTGTAGAGCTGGGAGGTGTGTCTGTAATCAGCATCATAATACAAATAAGAATATGTTGTAATATTGATAAACTGTGCATCACAGTATGTAGAATGTATACAAAATCACTTAAAATAATCACACTGATGTTCAAGGCAATGAATTGTTGCATTCTTATACATAAATCAGAAAACCTTGCATAACAAGATATAATCTTCTCATCAGGATGTAGTTCCACAGAATTTTGATAATAAGTCATTTTGAATTATTGTCACCAGTCTCTTATTGGCAAGCTTATCTTGACCTTTAGCAACAAACAATAATAATACTGTAACTCATGATAAAAGCCTCACTGACCCCACCATCTTGGTCATGAGAAACTCATATTTTGCAGCGAAACATTGTTCAAACCCACAGATCTAAATTTTAAATTCTAGCGGAGATTGTAAAGTTTGTAAAGAGACCAAATATGTCTGGTTAAATTTTGGAGAAATGATGTTTGTAAATGCTGCAAAAGGCATCGAGAACATTTCCAATTTGATGGTGCAGCCTCAAATCTTACAGTTTAAATTAGTTTAGTTAGTTCAAGTTTCATACCTGCGTTTTTTTTGTTGTTTGTTAAACAAAATTAAAAATTAAAATACAGCACTGACATATCACCTTATAAAGATGGTAAAGGTGTTGGTAAATAGAGGCTTTTTCTGTTGCAAACAGCTGAGTGCTCCAACTGGAAATGAATACGTTTGCAGAGACAAACAGCTAAAAGAGGCTAAAATGTTTTACAGAGCTGAGAGACACTGTATAGTCAGATGATGATTACTTTTATTTTTTCTATAACCATTTTAATACTACAAGGGCATTCAGAGAGTGCAGACCGCCACCAAGGTCAGTAGTCCACTCTCCTGTGATATGCAAATCTGCATGTGCAATATATTTAAATAGGCTAATGGCAAAAAATAAATTACCAAGGGTAATTTAGACATTGCTTATTCCTTCCATACCTGCTGCTTTTGTTTCTACAGTGATGTTTGAGGTGGCTGTTATGTTTTGTTGTATGCTTAGTTGCAGCACACCATTCACTTTAATTGTGTCTAATGGTTTCAGGCATCATGAATTTAGTTCATTTTGCAACTGACATGTCCTGCAATGTCAACAAAACTGAAAAATGATATATCCCTCCCATAATTCAGATCCACTTCAAAATTTAATGGGTTCTTCCTTGGCCCATGCTA
Source organism: Lutjanus erythropterus (assembly GCF_056507025.1). Taxonomy (NCBI): domain Eukaryota; kingdom Metazoa; phylum Chordata; class Actinopteri; order Lutjaniformes; family Lutjanidae; genus Lutjanus; species Lutjanus erythropterus. The sequence continues at coordinate 32,002,186 of NC_139322.1, forward strand.
CAGGTTTCATGAAAACTGGGCCAGTAGGTTTTCTGTAATTCTGCTGACAGACAAAAAAAAACTGAAAACATAGTCTCCATGGCAGAGGTAATAAAATATTGATTTGTGCATCTTTTAAGCTACTGGGGCAACAAAAGAAAAATTGAATGGTAGGAGTTAAAATGGCTGTATCACATGTTATTCACTTGACTAATTTGAAATCATATTTTTATTGTACACCCTACATTTTTTCAATTCTCAGATTTTACCCTGTGGTGCCACTTTAAAATGTGCTTTCTCTCAGTTAGAATAGTGATATTAAAGGAAAACCACAAACAACTCTCATTCAGCGACCTGTTTTCTCCTCACTAAAAGGGAAACAATTAGATGTCGACCACTGTTGAGTAAACTAGTGTCCCAAGGTAACCTGCCCCCTACCACACCACCACCACCGCCACCACCGCCATTCTTTTCATGTTTGATTAGTGAACATAGTTGATACAGCAGCAAGCGGGGAGCACTGAGAGAGATGACAGAGTTCAAGCATGCCGCAGCAGCTCCTCTCTGTCACCAGCTCCACGGTTTGATGTTTAGTGAAAGGTGCATGCTGGCACACACACACACACACACACACACACACACAAATTATTGATCTGCGCACACACTGATGCAAATACATACATATGCAAAGGCAACAGCATGCATATGTGCACTTTTGCATGCAAGGATTTGAGCTTGTGTTGAATTTGAATGTCTAAACACACCTCACACATTCAAGTGACACAATACATGAACACACACAAGTCTGTTTTCTTTTGCTGATAAAGTAGACCCCACACACACATTTTTACTTGTACACACTCCCATTGAGGAGCAACATTTTTCTCTCCAAGTCTGGCTGCTCCCTTCCCTCTCCGTCTCGAAGCAGGTGCTGAAATGAGACACTAAATAACTATTAGAGTTAGAGGAAGGGCATGAGAGGGGGAGGAGAAAGAGAGAAAATGAGAGAGCTCTTCCCCAACAGTAGCAGAGAGAGAGGGAGGGGAAAGGAGCGAGAGGGAAGGGAGAGCAGAGGAGCTTAGAGAGGGGATCTGCATTGTAAGTAGCTCTGAGAGCAGCAAGTGGTGGCTGTTTTTCAACCTGTTTTTGTTTTCCCGAGGAGCCTGAGAACAAGAAGAAGAAGAAGGAGCAGGCAGAAGAGCACAGATCTGAAAAGTCTGAGCTGCGTTTTTAAAAAAAGAAAGAACAAGAAGAAGCCGAGGGAGGAAAGAAGCCGGGAGGAACACAAGGCAGCAATGGATAGCAGAGTGGCTCAGCCTGACCCTGGGATGGCCTGGATTCACACACTGCTGCTGGCCCCCATCCAGCACACACACTAGGCTGCTAACACCAATGAGGTAGAGTACTGAAAAAACAGCAACAGCAACTCTTTCACACTAAAATGAACTAAGCAGAGAAACATCCATGTTCTTTTTGCTGTGGGGAGTGAAAGTTGAGCTGTGCAGGCTCTGCTTTGTGCTGTGCAGCTTGTCAGGTGCATTGCATTTCTCTGACAGCATATATGCTGTGAAAACAAAGCTAGATATTGTCTCCATGTGGGGATTGAGGAAACAGCTATGAGTTGGATTATCAGGTGGCAAACACAGCCTGGACATTGTTACATCTACCTACAAAACCAGCTGTTCAAACCAATTCTTTCAATATATGCATGACCACTGCAAAGGAATACAGGATCAAATGTGAAAATTGGCAGTTTCACTGTTGTTTTCACTGTTCTGCAATAAAAAAAAGGTGCAGATAGCCAAACATCCAGCTCAGGCAGATGAATAAATCCTGCCAGCTTCACTATTCAATTATTCTCTTGGAAGCAGTGGCTGCTTGCTTGCATCTATAATGTTTCCAGCAGCTCCTTAGGCAGTGCAGAAGTGAGGTGAGCCTTGAATGTGATGGTTACAGTGCAGCAATGAGTTGTTGCAGCGCGGGGCAGGTAAGTGCATGTCTCGAGTATGCTGGATGAGGGGTTGTTAAAAACTGTACATGGCTGAAACTTGGCACTCTGCTCTCCTTTCACGGGACATTTTAGCATAAGAGTCAAACAGCTTCTCTGCCTGTAGCTTCAGGCCAAGAAAGAGCCTTGGGGTGTGAGCTGAGGACTTGGATCTCTGAGTGTGTGTGCTCTTGAATGTGTGAATGCATAGGTTAATGCATTCATGTACATATGTGTGTTTCCCAGAAGCAGAGCACTGGTTTGGGTTTTCTTTCACCCTGAGTTGTTTACACTGTCAACAATGCAAGGTTATGATTTTTTAAAACCTGAAGAAGCTGCTCCCTTTTCTTGTTTTGACCCACATGTGAAACTGAATATCACCTTCCAGACTTTTTTTTTTCTCAACAATCAACTTAACTAACAGCTCAACTTTATTGTCATTATACGTACACTCAGGTATACAGCATAAAAGCTTATACGCTGGTCTACAGCCAATCAGACAATCAGTACATACATATATACAACACAGTAAAACAACACAGTCCAGGGCAGAAACATCTTCCAAACTCCATCAGCAAGAGGACGGGCCAAGGTGACGGCTGCCTTTTCTGTCTGCCATCCTGATGACTAAGTGTACTGTCATGTGAGTTGACTGCTGCTGTGTGTCTGCGTGTATGAATAGTCTGGAGGTACATATTTTGGCTGGAGCACAAATAGATAGCTGTGGGTGTTTTTCTGGATTATCTGATTTACTACGGTATGTCTGACTTGAACGCACCACCTGCACGCTGGGCAGACGTGTACCAGTGCAAATCATAAATCAGGACCTTGAACTGTTTTACTGCACTTTATTACAGGCCGGAGATCCCCTGTATGATGGCCGCTGTCTGATAACAATATGTTTTTGTTTAAAGGCCTAGTTTGCAGAATTTTTCTTAAGACTCATATAAAAATAATCCCTCTTAATCATCACTTATAACACATCAGAAGTGTGTGGTGGTGGCTGTATCTGCAGAAACCCTGCCCTCTGGCTGTATTTTCTTTCTCATTATTTTGCTGTGTTGGAGATACTTTACCTTCCCAGAGCATCAGTATTTGACGACCTGGGAGTGAGACTCAGCTAGAGCCAGACCAATATATGGGTCAGCCAATATTATAGGCCTGACATTGGCCCAGCACAGCTATATTGGCCTGTATCAGTATCAGAGTTGTACTGTACATGTATATATATATATGTGTATATATATATATATATATATATATATATATATATATATATATATATATATATATATATATATATATATATAGGTGTATATATATATATATATATATATATATATATATATATATATATATATATATATATATATATATATATATATATATATGTATATATATATATATATATGTATATATATATGTATATATATATATATATATATATATATATGTATATATGTATGTATATATATATATATATATATATATATATATATATATATATATATATATATATTTATATCGGACTCTAGACGCTATCTTTCTGGTACATTTACAGCTAAATTCTCTGATTTCAGCTTCTTAAATGTGAATATTTTCTGGTTTCTTGAATCCTCTATGACAGTAAACTGAATATCTTTGGTTTTAGACTAAACAAGACTTTGAGAATGCCTACATGGGCTTTAAGCACAGTGATTTTTCACCATTTTCTTACTTTCTTGGACCAAACAACTAATCAATAGAAGATCGATAAATCGAAAATGAAGATAATCACTAGTTGTAGCTGTTCTGACATTTTTTGGACCAAACAACTAGTCAGTGGATCACAGATTAATCAAGAATGAAAATAATCATTAGTTACAACTCTAGAATCTTAGACACCATATTGACATTTAGGGACATTTAGGATGACTGAATTCTTTTATCTCAGACTGAATCTCTAACCTGTAAGCACATTGATGTAAATGTGATTTCCCTCTGCATGCCCGCTCATATCACACACAGATTTATAACTCAGCTCAGCACAGGGACCCTCCCTCTTCGCACTTCCTCCCTCCCCCATATGTCTGGAGAGCACCTGCCCCATCACCTGCCACTCAGACAGTGGCTGTCTGAGTATGTGTGTGTGCGTGTGTGTGTGCTGTGGCGAAACGATCCAGGATGCCACACCTCACCCTCCTTCTTCCCCATACCTCCCTCAACTCGAGCTTTAATGCAAATGCTTCCTGGGCTCGTTATGCTATTTACATTCACGTGCGCTCACTCAGCTGCTCACCTGAGCGTGTCTGTCTCTCCGCTCTGTTTTGCACTGACCTGTTCTCCTTCTTCTTAAAAGTGGGCTAAAATCATTAGGAATCAAGGACTGAACGCAACCTGCCCTTTAAATGTCAGCAACACTGACATTTTGAGGAGGCCCCGTCACTTTCCTAGTCTTTTTGACTAGTGGCCTAAATAGCAGCAGCCTTAATAGCCCATAATAGCAGCCCTTGCTCCTGCACGTGTATAGTTCAGTTTCTTTGTTTGTCTCCTGCCTCGGTTTAGTGGTCAATTTCAGAGGAATGAGCTCGCAGAGTCATCCAGAGAATGTGGAAAAGTGTCTCGGTGTGTGTGTGAGGGTCTCATCTGCGGGCTGGGATGCCTCTGAAGTTGGACATGAACTTGTCTTCCAACCTGGACTATAAAACAGACCACCTACTGAGTTAAAAACCCAAGCATTCACTTAATAATAATGATATAGTAATGTGAGGGCTTTGACTTGTAAGTAGAAAAGCTGCTTTTCTAAGACTAACCGGAGATCTCCTTGGAAGCACAAACTATTCACTTTCCAGGCAGCAGTGCACACAGGCTCTGTCATTTCTTAGTTAATCTGCATGTCAGAGAATATTTGGCCCGTACATGAAGGTTAAAACTCGAGCCTGGAGGCAGTGTGTGCCGAGCAGTGCTTCGGCTGTGCTGCTGCACACCTGTCTAGCACTGTAGCCCTCAGGTTATTTCACATTGTGACTTGGCCAATACAACGCAGTGTGTGTTTCACATTTGTACTCGTGCAAGATAATACTTCTCAGGCTCAGGAAGTTTTGCTTCTTCTCTAGGACGTTTTTTTGTGCCTCTTTGCTCTTCTAGAGAAAAAACACAAACCAGGTGTTGCTCAAGTGTTGAAGTGCTCTCAAGCACAACAGCAGGACGTCTTCACTGCAAACCAAAAAAAAAAAGGCTGATTTGAAACTATTTATAACTTAAGTTTTAACTTAAAATGCTAGTTTTTCAAGCTGCCTTAGAATTTTAAGTTGACTGAATTTGAAAAGACAAGTTGAGGTAACAAACAAAAAAGCTTTTCTTGTCAAATAAACTTGATGTTAATTCACTTGTATTTAAGAAAACATGTTTTTATACTTAAGATAAGTTGAACCAACAACTCTGCAACTCAACTCTCTCAAACAAATCTGATTTTCTTTTGCTTTTTTTTCAGTTTGAAAAATCATTTTTTCATTTCACACAAAGAACTTACAACTGCAGCTGCTCCTGTCGGAGTTACTTTGTCCCAACATCGACACAAAAACAACATTTGAAACTGCTCCCTGTGAATTTATTCAATGTTCATTGTAAGGACTGAATTCAATACCAGCCTTCATCATGGTCCACAGTATTTTCATTATTATGAGAGCAAACAACAACGTGTTTAAGTGTTAGAGACACACAACAAGTTCTCATCGTGTACATTTACTTCTGTCACTATGCATGCTGGGATCTTTATAATATGCTGATCCTGTTTCTTTAGAAGCTGTAATTTAATGAGTTGATTGAAATCTGTACATTCGTTTAACTTAAAGTTAAAGTTAGAGGAACTCATGTTTTTCTGAAGTCTTCTGAAAATAAATACTAGAAATTTTACATTTGATTAACTTAATAAATAAAATGTGTAAATGTATGTTAAGAGAAAAGATTAGTTGATTCCACTTAATTCCTGTATGATTTTTACAGTGTTCTTTTTTTAGTGTTTTCAAGGGCGTTTAGCTCACTTTCTTTTCGTCGTTTTAATCCTGATGACACTGCTGGTATTCAGAGTGTGGTTTCTGAATAGTTTATAGCTTTAGCTCGGGGCTAAAGTGGAACAGTTTGTGGATGGTCAGCTCGTTAAAAGGTGTGTTCCACTTTTACCCGATCATGTTTCAAAACAACAAGCAGCCCAGTGGATGGCTTGTCCATACCTGTCCAGATAATAAAAACAAGAGGTGGGGGGGGGTGGAGAAACTGCTGGTGCTCAGCTGGGAGAAAAGTGGAGCAGACAGCTCAAAAACAGAGATGAAGCGAGCAAGTGAACAGATGAATGCAAGAGATGCATCAGCAATTTGTTGTAAAGTAGGTCAGCCTCTTGAGAGCTCAGTGGCAAAGGATCAGATTGGAATCAAAGACGCTCTGATTGACAGTTTGAGTACAGTGAACGCAGCCTCCTCCTCCTTTTCACTGAATTTAAGCCATAATAGAAAAAACACCCTGAAGTGAAACTACAGCAGATACGCAAACAGCGCACCTTTTTTTTATGTAACTCAGTTACTACAAAGCTTGTAGTGCTGATTTGATTGGTTGCTCAACAGAAAAGTCATCACCAGCAACTTTGAGAAGGATTAAAGGATAAAACGTGGCATTTTTGGTTGACAAACGACTTCAACAATTAAAGGATAAGGCTGGTGATATTTTATATTTTTTTAGTGTAACCAATGAAAAGCCCAAATCCAACGATGCATTAGTCCATCTGTCAATACCTTCCTACCTCCTTACAATGACTTTGGCCCTCAGCTTCAAACCCATTAGTGCCTACTGATGACATTAATTTAAAAAAAAAGAAAGGAAAAAAGTAAAGTTTTAAGAGACCAACTCATTCCCTAAAATAGGTGGGCATTGTAGTTTTTAACAAACAGTACTCCAGTACTAAAAGAGAGTAAACAGGGACTTTATTGAGATCTATTTTCAGCAGTGGAGTAATATACATTTAATGTTCCAGGTGCATATACAACAGCAGACTGAAAATAAAGTACAGTGTGTATGTGTTTTTCATAGTTTTTGCAGCTTTATGACAGATCGATTAGACTTTGGATACACATACCATTCTTGTAAGGATGATCAATCAATTCCTAAAATTTCGAGCCTTGTTCTCAAAACGTTTAGGTGTTTATCGAGCAAAATTGGCCCAAATTATCTCTTCTGATTGTTAGTCTCACAAAAGAGGTAACTTGAAGATGTCACCCTGGAGTGTGGGATAATGTGATGGGTATTTTATCATGGAAATCATCTAAAACTATTTTTTAATCCAGATGAATAGATAATAAAGATAGCCTTAGACTGTATGGTGGCTTTTGGCATTTTACTGCACATGATGACTGATCACTTTCATTCTTCATTCCATATTATATATATATATATATATAATATATAATTTTTTATATGATCATGTTACCTGCAAAAACATCCTAAATCAGCATTCCTTTTCTTAGCGTCTCCGCTCACATACAGATAACCATCCTCTCTCAGAAGGTACTGATTATGTGATTTTCTGGATTTACTGCGTGTTGGATCCTTGGCCCTCCATCGACTTGGTAGATTTTTTCCGACTTATGACAAAGCACCATAATTAGGCCAGGTTATTTCCATAAGTTCGTCAATAGCTCCTTTGTGTCTTTGCCGTCCTGGCTCTATGTGTCTCCTGTGTGCCAGCTTATCTGTCTGCTGTTGTTATGGTGGTGGAGCGAAGCGGGGGGGAAGGGGAGGTTAAAGGTCCAAAAGTCTTGGCGTTTACATGTGAGATGGTGGCCATTTTTTCAGCCCTTTAAATGAGAGATTACTGTTTGTCCGTGTCTGTTAGCGGGAAACCCGCTGGGTGAGACAAGGTCAGGGAAGGCCTCTCCACGTCTTGTCACTTTCAATCAAAGACACATCTCCAAGCACACACACACATTCAGGTGCGTCTTGTGTGTGTCATTTGTGTGATGGTAAAGCAGGTTGTCAGTATGCATCTTCGTAGTGTCTCAGAAGGTTGTGAGTATGTTGCCTCAGGCTGTAGAGGAGGATTAGGAGGACCCGCACCATGTGTAAACATTTGGGTAACCCCTCCCCATCCATCTCCTCTGTAGCCTCTGGGGTGCTCACCTGTCTCAGTGGGTGGAGGCTAGAAGAGGAAAGAACACCAAGAAACTCCCTGACCTTACTTCACTCAACTATTCTCACACCATTCAAGCATGCAGCTTAGTGCATCATCTTGACATCTGGTCTGCTTTCTCTGATTGGAATTTGAGTCTCGCTGGCGTTTGTTTTGATTGAGAGATTTAGATGAAGCACATTAAAATACCAAGAAGATACCGTGTGGCTTTCCACCCAGGTATGTTAGGTGTAGCTATGAAATGTTGTGCAAAAAAGAATTTAAGTTACGTGCATTACAATCAGCTTGGTTGAATCAATCAATCCATTTGATTTCTTCAAGGTCCATACGAACAATGTAAACATTCTCATAGGACAATTAAGAAAATAAAAATCTATATTTCTCTGAGCCTTCTGTAAGGCTGCGTTCTGACAGATAGCAGTCATACTACATTACTAAAAGCAAGTAGGAACAACAAAGTAAATAAAAAAACAGATACAGGCTTTTGGGAGGAGTGTTGCAACTGAAGATGCCTGATTTCACAACAACTTTTTGAAAAAATTGTGATGTTGCAATGTTTGTAGGCATTTTTGCAATGAAATGAAAGTGAAAATTGCGACAAAAAAGTTGATGCTTTTATTTATTTATTTAATTCTTCAAAAAAACTTTTTTGACTGAAATTGCAATTGCAATATATGATACAATTAGTGAGAATGATCATTTTTGCATTATACATCATTACAACTATTAAAATTGTGATGATGTGTCATTTGTTGAGATCTGTACGAAACAAAATGTTTTCTTCCACCTTGAGAACAAGACTTTTAGGCCAGGGCTTCGCTGCAGCACTACATTACTTCATTATAATGCTGTTTTCTCATGCAGTTTTCCCTTTTCAAAAAATTGTGATTTGGTCCTGGTTCTGTGATTTGGATACTGCACTTGGCCATATTGTGATTTCGATAATATTGTAATTCATTGTGCAGTCTGATTTATTTGTAAAGTGTAAATGTAGAAGGTATTCTGCAAAAAAGCAAAACCTCTTATGATGATTGGTCACATTTGAGGAAAAGTTGCAACGATTGGTCATGCAGAATTCACAGGGATTGGTTCAGTTTCAAAAGATGCATTTCAAGAATTTGTATGGAAAAAGTGTAATCATTATCCAACACCTCATCTAATAATCTGTGGAGAAACAGAAAGATATAAATTCAAAGCCATATCATTTATTGACAAAAACGTGCCTACTTCAAACAAGCATAACAACTTTTTGCATAATGTCTGAATTTTATCAACAAGTTCCCAGTTGCCCTCAGATGTTTTCGTATCAACACTTCATATTTTTTTTTCTAAAGTAATGGATGGCAAACCTGCAAACACTTTGAAAGATGCGGTAAAGTCATGTTAGTTCCACAGAAGCCTGTAATAACTCACCATAACTACACACCCTGCTCCATCATTCAGTAAACACAAGATTAGATTAATAAAGTCTGTGCTGAAAAGTAGTACAAAGATGAATAACTTTTAAAAAAGACACACACTGTATGACACCTCAGTTTAAACTTTGTAATTCCAGTTTAACAGTTGAAAGAAAGTGTTGCTGTTTGTTGTTGGCAGGTTCACAGACTCTCATCCCAGCGTTGATAGAAAATGATACAATACTGGTTTCGCCCAGGAGGCTGATTTTCCCAGAAGTGACGCCGAATGATGTCATGTCTTGTCTCGGCAGACAGTACCAGGCTCTTTAGTCTACTGCTTGGCAATTAGTGGTCCGATGTGACCAAGTTAAACTGCGATCTCACACACACACATGAGCTGGTCACACCACACTGTGAGGACACTCCAGTCTGTCTGACCAAACACACTGGACCTACGGTCACGGAGAGAAACTGTGTGTGGGGGAGGGGACAGACGGTTTCCACAAAGTCTGATCGGTGTTAGATAAAATGACACTGAACACTGTGACGCTAAAAAGATCCCAAAGTATTGTATACTTTATCTGTGACCAGATGGTACTGGAACAACAAAGCAAAGCTCCGAGCATCCAGGAATGTAATAAAATGTCCTGTGAAGTTTGTTTTCTTTAGCGAAGCCTCCTGACCACAGCAAAATAATGACAAAAAATAAGGAAATACAGGCAGAGGGCACGGTCTCTGCAGATACAGACACCACACGCTTCTAGTAAGTCATAATTGATGATTGATTAATTATTATGACTCTGTACATTGTTCTTTTTAAGGAAAAAGTTGCAGACGATACCTTTAACTTTTACTTATCTTTCATAACAATCAATAAAGTAAACTTATTCAAGAGCTTGTTGATCATCAGCTTGTTCAACTGCAATGATCTTGTCTACACTTTTAAATAGATACGTTTATTGATTTTCAAAACAACACAAAAATAATACCAGAGGCAACAACCCTCAAGAAAAAATAAGAAAAAAACAAAACAACCTCAACTCAACGACATGGATATCAATGCAAGAAAGAGACTGCATTACATAATGAAGGACAAATTTAACAAAATTTCCATACTACATAAACCCTCTGTAAGAGTAGTAGAAACATCCAATGCAATATAGTACATAAACTGCTCCCATCTTAAATAAAATACATTGGGAAGTATGCATTTTCAAGTGTTAGCATTTTATAAAGATTCTCTTTATATTTATCAGTAACTGTATCCCAAGTAATATACATTTTGGATCAATTTCTAAGTTAATGGTCAAGATTTTATTAATTTCATACCTTATAAAATGCCAAAAACATCTGTATTGTCCCCACATTCTTAATTTTGTATGCAAACTTTTACTGCCTCAGTCTGGAACCTGATTACTTGTACTGTATATCACCATGACTGCTAGAAAAATATTTGCATTGGTAGACCTTTTAGAATTAAAAGCTGATATGTGTTTCATCAGTGCTCGCCTAATTGAAGCAACATCCATCTTTGAGCAGCTGATAAGTATGTAGGAGGGCTGGAAATGTCTTGAAACTCAAACTGCTTTAATTTGTTCCATATCACACAGGAGGATGGGAGGTGACTTTTAACAGCGTCTCTTTCCTAGCAAAGCTTGATTTAATCTCACAAGCTTAGTTTTAGTCTGGAAAACATCCACAGAAAATCACTGTGTTCGGATCAGCAAACTTCAGGAAGTTTGTTCTAGAGAGCTTCAGGACCAAAGTAACAAAAAGTAGCAGGTCTGAATCCCAGTTCAGGTACAGTTACTTCCAATCTGTGATGTTTAGAGGGAGGAGACGTCACAGCATCACCAGTCAGCTCCGTTTAATCAGTTGAATACACTTATTCATGGTTTGGCACGATTAAACATGAGATTTATATTATATTTTTGATATCCACCTCTCTCCATCTCTTCTTACTTCACCACCCTGTCTGTTACACCGAGCCCAAAGCTCACTGGATCCTACTAAAAACATCAATATTTTAAAAAGGGTCACAAAGCTTCATTTTTGATAAAGTCTCAGGAATTTCCTTAAACAGCTGAGCACTGTAGTTTTTAGCAAATGTTATTCCAACAGGAGTGAATATTGTATTTTGGGGGGACTATTTTTTAGCTGTTTATTAATACACATTTGGTCCTATGGTGAGTTTTTACAGCAGCAGGATGGTGTATGACATAAAATGAGTATTTGAGTCTTTTTTGTGGAATTTGTTGACAATAATAATTTGTTGACTTGTATGTAGGAATTAGAAACAAACTGTGGGCAGCATATCACCAGAAAGTTGGGGTGTCCCTAGCATAAGGAACAACAGCACTGTCAGTGAAATTATACAGTTAGTTATGATTATATATTGCTAAATAGCCAACATCAGTTATACGGCTGAATACTTCTTACCGTGTGTGTGATATAAATTGCTGTCATTGTTGTGTGGCCTGGCTCAGGTTAAACTCTTTGTGAAACATGAAAAAAAAATACATACACAGAGAATTAATACCATGGAACACAACTTCGCCACGACATGGGGGAAAATAAAAATGTATGGGATGCTGCTGGGATGTAGCAGGGTCCAGTTTCGGGGTTATGTGGGAAATGATGTGGTATCAGCTCATGCATAGACTCAAATTTGCTGATACCGACATTTTAGGCAAAATCCGAGACATTTTCTGATACTGGTGTGTTACTGGGAGTAGGTGATGCTGGTGGTGATAAGCCATTGTTGTGTTGTTATTGCATCAAAACTGTTATTTCTTCACATTCTTTTGCTAATAAAAAAAAAAGAAATGGCCTCAGAAAACCACAAGATCACAACCTGAACAGTTTGCTTTAATTGTAATCAGTGTTTTATAAACTATCAGCAGAATTTTGAGGTTCTTTCTGTAGTTTAGGTGAAAGCTGAGATTTCTAGAACAGCTGCCATTTTTTAAAAATCAGATTCAAAAAGCCAATCATAGCCCCCAACTTGCGATGTCATCTTGATGTTGATGGAATAATATGTTGATGTCTGACTAACTTGAGGTGATGTCTGACCCGAGCAGATGCTTCATCCAGGCTGTGTCATCAGACAGCTGAGAATTTGTTGAGTCATTTATTTAACAACTCTTATAAACCAGCACAGATACACTGTGTTATGATCATTTATTGTTTTCTATCCTGCAGTGTAGAAACATATATCTTCACCTTTATGAACCACAAACAGCTCCAACAGTGAATCTGTTTGTCTTAACACCCCTATCTCCCCCGTGGCAAACATCAAACAAACTTTAATGATGCGATTACACAACGTTTGGCTCCGTCATGGAGCTGAATCAGCAGTGGATTTCTGCTCATATTTACGCGATACAACCCATTAAAGGATTATTTTGAGATCTTCGAGATGAGAAATATCACAATTAAAAATGCTGCGCGTACGGCTGCTGGCATTAAAGGCATGCTAGAGTGTCATTCATTAACGGCTGTACGCAGACATGGCGTCTTAGAGCAGCCTAGTGAAATTACAGGGGGAGACACTGGCAGCAAAGTCCATAACAGGCACAAATAACAGCCTACTATGACAAGGGAAATTACACGTCTTTGGAATTGAAATTTTAATAGCCTGATATAATTGTATCAGCGCGAGGAATGTGAGGACGTGTAATCGGATGCTTTTATGTGTTGATAAATGTGGTGGTGAGGCTTATTGTCAGTTTTTAGGATCTTTGAGGTTTCTTGATCAAATGAGCAGATAGCTAATTTTCTGCAAGAGTATGTTGATTTATGACGACCTGGCTGTTGGCAGAGGATTATGTGAGCAGTCATTCATTAGGATGGCAATGAAAGATGAGATGATCGTGGAAATTTAAATAGTTTTTCTAGACAATAATATAGACGAGGAAGTAAATCATATTTAATCGTATATGACAGAGAGTACATAGAGGTATGTAAAGTTTAGTTAATGCTGTACATCTATAGCAGGATTACACTGTAACCAGCCAGTAATCACATCCAGACACCAGTAAGCTTGTGTCATTATGCAGCAGTGGTCTGGATGTGTTTATATGGCTCAGTGGCTGCACTATATGAGTGGATCAGTATAAGCAGTTCCCACACCCTCTCAGGTGTCCTGTGCTCAGGGCAGCCGGGCCCCGGCACACAGATAAAGGCTGCCTTTGTCTGCAGCAGGGAACAGGTAACCATTTGTGCCTGCACTACTGTGTGTGCTCTTGTGTTTGTGTGTGGACATGCATACATGCAGGCACCCGATTGTGTGTGTGTGTGTGTGTGTGTGTGTGTGTGTGTGTGTGAGTGTAAGAGAGATAGGATTGACTGTGCTGCCTACCGCTGCCTCAAGAACAGGTGTGGCTTTTCAACAGCCTCATATTCACAGCATACAGCACATGTGCGCTCAATAAAAGAGACGGTAAACTATGATTTCCAGTCTGTGATTCTCCAGGCAAACAAACATCATATAAATAAAGTTATACTTTAAAGAAAAGCACTAATTTATGCTTTTATCCTCTAAAGAGACATTATGAGACACCTGTGCTCATTTAAATTACAGATGTGTGAATGTGATACTACTTTGTAATAAAACGCATAATTCACATATCTCATACAAAAATTAGTGTCAGTATGATAGTTAAACTCTAAATAACAAATGCATTATTACGTTGCTATATGCGAAGAGGCTGTGGTGCGTGTATATGTGTGTGGTTGTGAACAAATAGATAAAAGAGATAAAAAAAAAAAGTTAACCGTTAACATTCACACAGTGTGACCTTCTCTGTGCCTCAAAGCACACAGCGTGTACAGTACACTAATTCTGATTTGTTTTGAGGCAGAAAAAAAAGACAAACTGCAGTGTGCTTAAAAAGTGTCCTGACAGTGTCCTGACAAAAATCACTGTCTTTTTTAAATGTAATAGACCTTTATTATGGCAGCCTTGCCAGTGAGACAACATGCACAATAGCAGCACCCTGGCTCTGTTTGACCCGAATGAAAAGGAACCTTAATTAGTATCATTGTATCACCTGTGTTTACTATTTCATGCCAAAATGGCTGCGGCTGTGTGGATATTATTGTCCCACAATGCAACACAAAGAAAATGGGGAAGCTGCTCATAGAGAAAAGTTGTGTGACCAATTTGGCAACAGCTCAGAAAAAAAAGAGAAATTAATACATGTTCATTTTTTATTTGTCAAGTTTCAAGGTACAATTCTGTTGACAATGAGAATACAATATTAAAACCATTTTCATCTTAAGACAACATGGTCTGGGTCTAAAATGCTCAAATGTGAACATTTACAGTTCTATGGCAGCTTGGTAAAAGCCACAGTAAAGCCACAGGACGAAGACACATGACTCTAAAGAGCAAAGATCTATAGCTTTAGCCATAACTATAGTCTTAAGAACTGTCCAGAAGAGCAACTTGTCTTGTCACTAATCAGATTCTTTTTCTTTTAAAATAGTGGAGTGATGGCTAAATGTGAAATAACTGCATACCTTTGTGAGTGTATGTCTCTGTGTGTTTCAGCGTGTTGTGTCCACACCTTTTGAACAAATAGAAAAAAGACAGACGTACAGTTAACAACTGACATTGACACAGTAAATCAGCTCTGAAAATAGTTATTGAGGCCACGCTAGCAAGGCTAGTTGATATGCTAAATGCTACAGTGAATAGCTCACTGCTTTGGTTATGAGGTGCTGCTTTTTACTTCTCTGTCACTATAAGAGAATAAAATAGATTATGCCTGAAACTGCAGAGAAGTATGGCTAAATAAAAAAGTATAATACAGATTTACCCCTGCATACCTCTGTGCATACGTGTGTGTCATACGTTAGCATCTGTAGAGTTTCTTTTACCTGGTGTTTAAGTCAGAAGTTGAGGATTAGCTGTTCAGGAAGCAGCAGGTTCAGGAGAGACAGAGCTCCACAAGTGCGTGTTTTAACAGTCTGTCAGGAGAGTCTTGACTTTATGAGCCGCTGCTGGCTCTAAACAGACAGTCACTTTAAATGTTCAATCAGGAGAGGTGCCTGCTAGCTAACATGGGCTGACAGGAATGATCAGAGTGATAGATGAGTATAGATCTAAGGTGAAAGGTGAGAGTGCTGAGGATGTGCTGTCTGTCCATCTGTCTGTTGTGGTATCCTGTCTAGAGCTGGTGTGTGTGTGTGTGTGTGTGTGTGTGTGTGTGTGTGTGTGTGTGTGTGTGTGTGTGTGTGTGTGTGTGTCTAGAGATGTTAAGTACAGGGACTGAATGCTGCGTGTGGAGAGGTCTTTAATTAGAGCAGGAAGACACGGCTCAGGAGACACACTACACCAGACTTAAGTGTGTGTGTGTGCATGTGTATCCATGCAGGTACGAGTGTGTGTCTGTGAGTTACTTTAAGTTTGAAACATCCTGCATGTGTCAGTAGTTTCAGGGTCCATCATGTTAATTCCTAGAGTGTCTGCTGAGTGTGTGTGTGTGTGTGTGTGTGTGTGTGTGTGTGTGTGTGTGTGTGTGTGTGTGGCAAACATTTTAAATGAGGCTGCATGAATCCCAAAACTGCACAGATGCCATTTTAAAAAGTCATTTCTTTCCCAGCTCCATCTACTGAACATGCACACAGTGTTTGAATAGTTTATAAAACTTCCACAGCACTGCTTACTGTTCATTATAACTGAATATAAAGTGTAACCCTTGGTCGAGTCAGAGGAATCCTCTGGCGACACTAAGCCAAGTTGCTAACAGTGAGTTGTGTCCAGTCAGCCATATTTAGTTGCAGGATAAATAGTTTGTGGACTAACAAATGTATTCTATTAAGAAGCGTTCCAGTTTTCTCCACTTTGCTCCTCTGTTTGCTTCTTAAATTCATGCAAAAATCCACACAAAACAGTTGTCCAAACTCATTTTGTCCACATGAACAGTTTAAAAAACTGATCATAGCTGAGAAGAATACTATATTGTAATCTTTTATGATTTTCATATATCGTATCACTCGCAAATAATCATATTGCAAAGCGTTAATTGTATCTACATCCTAATATAAGATATTACAATTAACACTTCCTGCAATACATCAATTTTGATTATTGTCTGTTTAATGGATTTTCTGGTTGGGTCAAAAAAGTTTATTTGATTCATTTTAAATACATGTCCAAAATGAATGTTGCATTGTCAATTTGAGATCATTTTTCTCAGCTACACAGGTGGTTTAAGTTAGCAGATCTTAAATACATCCCTACCTGGGTTTGATCAATTTTTGCTACAGCTGCTTCACTGTGAAGCCTGGAATAATTATAATCTTTTTCAGCGTTTGATTAGGGACTGTGCACATTTATTTGTCTTTTGTAAAAGGTTTTCTTGTGTGTGTGGAAGGTAAAAAGGGCAAACATCATATAATCATATTATTTGCAGATATTAGGGGGTATGGTTGAAGCAGTTTATGCTCACACCTCGGTATGTAAATTGATGATTATCATGCTGTAGACATTTGTCCTTCTGCAGTAATGAATTGTACTGTATTAGTGTTATTTTTTTTAAAAAAAATCAAGTTTATATCAAATTTCATGTCTGTCAGGACATAATATTTTGTGAAATTATAATTAAGCATTTGTTCAACCAAAAACTGCTGTTGTTAGTCCTTTGAGGGTCATTGTAACGGAATAATATTTGTGTTATACCATATATGATGATACTGTGAAAGACAGTTATTATATAGTTGTAACCCTATTAGGGGGTGGGTAGGTACTGCAGTCATAAAGTTAATAAAGCAATTAACATAAGACTACAAAAGAAATACTGTTTTTGTAGTGAAACATAGTTAAATCGTTCTTTTCCCTCTCTTCTTTTTGCAGCTCCCATGTGTTCATTCAGCCATGCTCCCTGGGTATGGATTCTCACCTTTTCCTGATTTCCAACCCCACCTTCACGCTTTTCGCTGTCGAGGAGACAGTCCCAGCATGTGGATCCCTGGCTCCGGAGAGTCCCAGGCTCTGAGCGAGGCCCAGGAGGACAGGCCTCTCCTCCACCCGTGCCACCACAAGCATATCGCTGTATGCCAGCAGGAAACATTGGCTTTTATTGAGCTACAACCACCAGTGACTCCTAAACTCAATGGTCTTGGTTCTCCAAGGCCAACAGACACACAATGCACAGCACACTCCCTGACCCTGAACGGTTTCAGACACACACTGAATGAACTGAATGACATGCAGAACGGCTGCCACAGGACAGACAACGAGCATGAAACAAATTTGAACTCTCATGCACCTGCGGGTGACGGTGAGCTTGAATGCCATAATGGTATCAGGACTTCTTTGCAGGAGCAGAATGAAAAACCTCGTACTGTCACGACAGTGTGTCGTCCTCTCCACGCAGCTCTTAGCCTCCCTCTGTCGCTCCCTCTGTCCTCGCTGTATACAAACAGAGACTCCTGGGAATCTCAGTTACCTTGCTCCCCATCCTCACCTGAAGGTCCTGGGTTTCAGAGCCCAGACTCCTGCCAGCCGCAGAGGAGGACGTCACAGGGTTCACTGAAAGAGAAGTCCATCCGTGAGTGTGCAGCTTTATCAATATGGACAGAGCTTTGTCATGTAAAATTAGATTTTAGAAACTCTTAAAGGGATAGTTTGGAATATTTGAAGTGGGGTTGTATGAGGTACATATTTTAGCCACCTAAAGAAATCTATATCATTTTAAGTGTCCACTATATTTAAAATATTTTTGGTGATTTAACTTGTCATCAGACAGCCTTTTCTGACTGTAAATCGCTGCTATATGAGCCAAATCTTGTTGCAGAAATTATAATTTTATCTCGTGCAACACAAGAGTTGCTAGACTTCACTCAACAGAGGCTTTGGACAGTCTCCCAGCTTTCATTGCTAAACTGTTTGAAAACTATTTGAGAGTTAAAAAAAAAAACCTGCAGTGCATAACCAATCCAAAGTCTTTAGGGCAGCCCTTCAAAGTGGGATGATGACATGCAGAAGTCATGTGCCTACCACTGAGGAAAATGGGGAGAGATTGCCATGTCTGGTTGAATAAATGTAAAAATGTAATGTTTGTCAGGGGCTGTTTTTGCTGCCATTCAAGCAATGTTTTGCATTTACAAATCCCCAGACGATCAGTAGGGAGCAAAATCTCAGATCGTCCAGCATCACAAAACTACCACTGCCTCATTCAATTAGTTTGTGAATCTGAACTAACCTTAAAAAACACAGAAGTCACACAATAACACAAATAAACCAACAGGTCAAGGCAGCAGTAAACTAGCAACTTCTGTGTTCTGTAAGATAAAATTATTGATTTTGCCAGTGGAGTCTGGTTGAGCAAGAGAGAGTGATATTTGGCTTTTATAGCAATGGTTTCTCCTTGGGAAAA
The DNA here is from genome assembly GCF_056507025.1 of Lutjanus erythropterus. Taxonomy (NCBI): domain Eukaryota; kingdom Metazoa; phylum Chordata; class Actinopteri; order Lutjaniformes; family Lutjanidae; genus Lutjanus; species Lutjanus erythropterus. The sequence continues at coordinate 32,021,092 of NC_139322.1, forward strand.
GCTGTCTTAAGGCAAGGTAAAGCTTTGAAAATATTCTAAATATGGTGTACACTTACACATTTTGCTGCTGACCCTTTCCACAGCAGTATATTGCTTAGCTTCTTACACCAGGAGTCCTGCTGCTTTTGCAAACATGGGGCATGCTGACTGCCATCTACTGTAGGTAATATACTGACTATGAAAAAGTACCTCATAAAACCCCACTTTAAATAATCCAAATTATCCCCTTTTTTATGTAATAAATCTAAATATATTCTATTTTCTTGTTTCCAGGTCGAAAAATGCAGGTTTACTCCCCAGAGAGCCTGAGTGATGAATCTCTCAGCAGCCCAATCCTGGATGCAGACTACATCTTCCCAGGCCCTTTTGCATCTTTCCTGGAGGAGGACCTGAGTGGATTATCTTCCCTGGAGGCCATTTCAAGTCCTTCATCCTCAGACGGTCTCCCAAACCTCAGTCATGATGATATATTTAATCTCCCTGCAGAACCACTGCAGATAATAGAGGACTCAGTATCAGGGCTGGGGGAAGATGGCGGGAGTGTAGAGACTTCAAGTGCCACAGGGGGGAGCTTTTTGCCACGCAGCCGCCAAGGAGATCAAGAGCGGCGGCGGTTCTCGGCTTCAGAGCTGATATCGAGACTGCAGCTGTCTCAAAGGAAGAACTCCTTCACCTTGAAGCTGGGGAAGTCGCTGTCTGCACGGGTAGCATCCCGGGAAAGACAGACCTCCAGCAGCCTCAGCCCCAACCCCGACAGTGAGTAGACCACAGAACCAACCTAACATTTGATTGAAAGGTAGTCCAGAAACCCAACGACAGACATTGAAAAGCAGTAAAAAGTCCATTACAAAACAATACCACATACCATAATAAGAGAGATACCACAAAGACAAAATGAGTATACAGACTGATACCAAATTAAAAGAAAAAACTACTCCAGAGGGCAAAGGTCAACATTTCTAACAAGTGGATCCAATCAGTTATGTTCATAATTCATTAATCTGTTGACAATGGTTTCAATTCTTACAATAAAGATTAGATTAGATGCTCATAAAATGACAGAAAGTAGAGTTAAAAATGCCCACCCTAATTCCAGAGTCTTGCAATTGCTTGTTTTGTTTGACAGCAGTTCAAAACCCAAACATATTTAGTTTACAATTATAGAAAATAGAGAAAAGCAACAAATACTCACATTTTTAACCAGTAAATGTTTGGGATTTTGGACAAACTACTTTAATGATTTTGAAAAATGTTGGTCAATTTTCTGTTGGTCAAATAATCGATTGACTAATTTCTTCAGCACTAAAGTAAAGCAGACTATGTATTAATATTGTTCCCAGCCCTGTGTTCCAAATCACATATTTAGTCTTTTTACTTTTGGTATGTACTGCAGTTGCCCCAACAAAGTACATACTGTTGTGTGAAGTATGCTTACAATTGGGTCATACCACTTAGCCATAACACTGAGCCTTTGCCCTCTTCCTAATATAAACGTTGGCGTCTGTAGTGCAAAATTTCTGTCATCTGTCAGTGAGGTGTTATCTGTCCATGTTCTCTCGGCGGCTCAGTCGATGTGACGTATATCTGCTATGCAGAAGATTGTGGGTCAGACTAGCCAGAGAAGGATGCTTGCTTACTGCAAAATGCGACCTGATGCCTGATCTGTGTACTAACTAATAAAAGCTAAAATGTCTGAAAGCATACAAAAAAATGTTAGCCACATCTTACATGAAGTCTCTTTCTGCATGTCACACCTGCACTGTCTGCTTTTTGTCCCCTTCAGGTAAGTCCAACTCCAAGCACCGCAGCTCCGGAGGGTCTAGTGATAGCGCCCCCCACAGTCCTGTAGGACCAGCACCTTCTCTGCCGCCCAGCGACAATGGCATGCCTTTGCATCGGTGGAGCACAAAACTCGGGTAAATACAGATTTATCATATTTTAACACAAAATCTGCAAAGATTGAAGGACATAAATTGACGCAAGTTCACATTTTCTTCACAGAATGAGGAAGAAATCCATAGAGGAGGACTTGGGCACACTTCCAACTGTTGCTAGTTCAAATCGCTTATCACGGTTTTTACCAAGCTGTAAGTTCCTTGATCTCCTTGTTTAAATAATATTTGGTTGTATTTTCCTTTAACATCCTCCTTCACTTTCAATATTTCCTGCAGCGATTCTGTACCAGGAGTACAGTGATGTCGCCATCAACAGAGAGATCCAGAGGCAGCAGGGGAAGGAGCCGGGCACAGAGGAGGAAGGACTCAGGGATGAGGGGTCTGATGGGACCCCGTCTCCTTCCAATCTGTCTCCATCCAGCTCCTTTCGCTCATCGCGAGGCTCTGCTTTTGCGCTGTGGCAGGACATCCCTGACGTTCGAACCAGCGGCCAGCTCGACAACTTCAGCAACGAGGAAAGAAAACTACAGGAGGTGAGTGAGACGTGACAGTTCTTGCCACAGCTGTTCTCTGCTTCACAGAAGGCTGGCTGACATACTGCGTCTTCCCCAACTCAGGCAAAGTTTGAGCTGGTGACGTCTGAGGCCTCGTATATCCGCAGTTTGACAATTGCGGTGGACCACTTCATGTTGTCGCAGGAGCTTGCGGAGTGTCTTGGAGCTCAAGATAAGCAGTGGCTCTTCTCGAAGCTGCCTGAAGTCAAAGATGTCAGTGAGAGGTGAAGTAATATGCTGCTCATTTGCCTCTATTGCCCTCAAGTCTTTGTTTAAATATCACATCAATGATGTCTCCTTCTCTTGGTGTATTTTCTGCTCACTGGTTGCCTGTACCGTAGGTTTCTCCAGGACCTGGAGCACAGGCTGGAGGAAGACATTCTGCGTTTTGATGTGTGTGACATCGTACTGGATCATTGCCCTGCTCTGCGAAGGGTTTATTTACCTTATGTAACGAACCAGGCTTACCAGGAGCAGACATACCAGCGTTTGCTGTGAGTAATGACTTTTGCTGTATAATAAATCATCTGCCTGAGCTCTGAACATATAAGTACATGTACAGTATGCAGGCAGGTGCTCTCTCTCTCTCTGTGCACAGTCATGGCTGTATTGCATAAAGTCCGATTATGTCGCACTGGATGTCCATCATTTCCTCTAAGGGTGTTCAGGTGTTATTTTACACCTGCATGACTTAACTTGCAGATGGTTCATCCACAGAAAGCTGAACATTTTTTTTCTCTGAGTAAAAAGCGTGCTGGAATTTACACCCGCGTTCACTGAAAGTCATTAAAGTCTTTCTCTAAATTCACTCGTCTTGTCCTCTCAGGCACGAGAACCCTCGTTTCCCCGGCATCTTGGCTCGTTTGGAGGAGGACCCCATCTGCCAAAGACTTCCCCTGACCTCTTTTCTAATCCTCCCGTTTCAGAGGATCACACGGCTTAAAATGCTTGTGGAGGTACACAATTAAACATTCACTGCCGAATACATGTTCGCACTTGAAAACCAATTACATTGAACTGTAAATGGGGTAATATTTGGACCGGCTGAGCAATTTGCCACAGCAGGTTTTTTCCCCCAGCAGTGAATAACGAGTATTGTTTACTCTCTGGCACGTCTTCAAAAATGTCTTTACTTTTCAGAATATCTTAAAGAGGACGACTCCAGGCTCTCGAGATGAGGACACTGCCACGAAAGCTTTCAATGAGCTAAAAAAGGTGGTGATTATCATCCCAGCAGTAATAGCCAGTTGGATGAGTAGCAGTATTATCACTGGTGAGGCACAACAGTAATAACCATGTTGGTATGTGTCTTCTTAGATCATCAAAGAATGTAACTCCAGTGTGCAGTCCATGAAGAGGATGGAGGAGCTGATTCACCTCAATAAGAAAATACATTTTGAGGGAAAGGTGACTGAAGTCTTTGTGGCTTGTTCATATTTTCTTTAGGAGTTGTTGATACAGTATTAATTTGTATGTCTTCATCAATATTTTCTACAGTGTTTCTTATACAACAACGTGTTTCCTTTCTGTGTAGATCTTTCCTCTGATCTCTCAGTCCCGCTGGCTGGTGAAACATGGTGAACTCCTCGAGGTGGACACTCAGATGATGAGCATTTCTGGATCGAAGCTAAAGTTACCCACCAAGCCTGTGTACCTCCACCTGTTCAACGACTGTCTCCTGCTGTCCAGGAGGAAGGAGTGAGTGATATGCACTCATTACAAACACGCCATGAGCTAAAATATTGCACTGACTGATGAGGTTTTTCAGTACTATCTGAATACTATGCTCATATGCCATATATGCACATTTAAAGGGTGAAGGGTCACTGTAATCCTTCTTCCTCTCCATACTGGACCCTTACTAAATTTGGACCTGACACTAAAAAGAGGGTCTTTCAGAATTTTAGGTGGATTTTTAAAAAATATTTTTTGTAAATAAATACTGGGTCTGGGTGTATAAATAGAGAAACCAGGAGACACAGTATCCTTTCACCACAACAGCAAGTAAACACCGTCTAGACAATGCACTCTGGAAAATACCCACTTCATTTTGCTAACACAGACTGCTGAAGCCTCATATTAGCTTTGGATGCAAGTCAGAATGCGTTTTTGCACAGAATGAGGATTTTTTTTTTTTTTTACATCAGGAAGAAATCTCTTTGTCTGTCATTTTGGGAAATATGCTTTAGTTAGATGAGAAGATTGATAATGTCCTAATGTCTTCATTATTGGTAATTCTTTATCCGTAATCGCTTATCCTTGAAGCGTCGTAGGGAGGCTAGAGCCTGTCCCAGCTGGGCAAGAGGCTGGGCGATTTAGAATCACAAATTAGCCTGATTAACCTGCATGTCTTTTGACCGTGTGAGGAAGCTGAAGTACCTGGAAAGAAACCACGCAGACACGGGGAGAACATGCAATGTTTGCATGTTGTCTTGTCACTGTCACTGTCTTGCTGTGGGGCAACAGTGTGGACTACTGCACCTCCGTGCTGCTTGCTCTGTTGTCTGTATCCTAAATATAAGGCTAATGTCTGTATGCAAAATATGAAGCTAAAGTTAGGAGATGTTTGCTTAGCTTAGCATAAAAACTGGAAAAGGGGAAACAGCAAATATCTATGTACAGTAAGTAGAGTCTGGAGTCTTGTTGTTGTATTATAAGGCTGCCAGGCTACTAGCACAGACTCCAACTAAGCAAGTGTGTTGTGTTTAGCATTTTGGGAAAGCATATTTCCCAAAATGTTGAACTGTTCCCTGAAGATGGCAACTATTCTTTAAAGCAACAATGTGTGGGATTTAATGGTCCAGTCTGTAAGATTTACAGGGATTTATGGAATATAATATTCATACGTATGTTTTCATTAGTGTATAATCACCTGAAAATAAGAGTCATTGTGTTTTCAATACCTTAGAATGAGCCGTTTACATCTACAGAAGGGACAGGTCTTATCTGCTGCCCACTGAGATCTGATCTAGAGACACTGACATGGAAACAACACATGGACTGCTGTACCCAGTTTCACCAGGATAATCGAATTTTTCTACAAAAATAAATACATATCCCGAGACTAATTTGAATGATCCCACAACCACATAAAAAACTTCTCATAGTGGCTTTAAAGAGTCACCAGCTGGTTATTAACGTGAAATAAATTAGTCTTGCACTATCTGCTGGTGATCTTGATCGTTAAATGACATCTTTTGCAGTACATGGAAGTTCATGGTGTTTGTACACGCCAAGATCGGAGAGCTGAAAGTGAAGGACCTCAGTCAGAAGCTGCAGGGCATCACAGGCTTCATCTTTCACCTGCAGTTGTGTGAAGGCCAGCAGCTCAAACACCAGATCCTGCTCAAATCACACACTGAGTGAGTAACAATGCTTTATCAGTGCAGTGTCAACAATAGATGGATGCTTTAGCAGATGATGCTCTAACTGCCCTTTTTGTGTGTACCAAGGAGTGGGAAGCAGAGATGGATCACAGCGATGTTTCCATCTGATCCACGTGAAGACATCGAGCAAGCCAGCGAGAACGTTGGTCAGTACAGAGCTTTAGCCGCACCATGAATCAGCGTAAACCTTTTAATCTTCTCATTCATCTGTATGTCTTTTCTTCTCAGATATATCGCAGGTGCAGTGCATCAAAAGCTATCAGGCCCAGGAGCACGATGAGTTGACGCTAGAGAAGGCCGACATTCTTCATGCTAAGACCATTACAAGTGATGGTAAGAGTCTGGATAAAGTCATCTCTCATATAATAAACTACATACCAACTTCAACTTGCTCCTACAGTAATTTAACTTGTGACCATAAAAAGTTTGGTTTGTGTGTCTCACTGGCTGTCTGAGCTTTGAAAGTCCAATGTGTAAGATATGTCCAGAATAAAATGAACATCAACATTGTCAACAGTAACAGTTATGACGTTATGTCAAAGATGTCAATGGATTGTGTGGCAGAGAAGTTAGCATGCTAACCAGCTAGTCCCTGTCTCTCCCGTCTAGTAGTACCACTTTGTATCTCAAGAGGCAATAGTCTAATCGACCTGTAGTTTCAGCTGGGAGATACATATGACCGATGAATCTGACATGTTCAGAAGCTCTCCTAACTTTTTTAGTCTAATAAATAAACAAAATAAACTCCGAAAATGTCGAGAAAATAAATATTCTTACACCTTTTGTCTGTAATAAACCATCTGAATTTCACTCGTTTATCAAACTAAGAGGAGCTTCTTCATAAAAAAAAAAAACAACAGAAACGAAATAAAAATCACCAAAGAACATCTTGGTTTGTCCGAAGTCAGAGTCCTGGTTGGATCCGCCATAAACCACCTCAGTACAGTATCCCTGTGGTCAAGGTGGGCCGTGTTCTCTGAAAGGCTGCTGAGCCTGGTTCTATTGCCTGCAGTGTTTAAAAATACTCTCCCAGTGCTCCGAGACACAGAATCGAGTCAACCAACGGCAGCTAGTAGGCTAGATACAGCTAAAGATAATTACAGCAAAGAGTATAATGAGCAGCAGTGAGTGGTTACTCTGGCAATACTTTTCATATACAGCAGCTCAAGGTCGCACTCTTTATAATAGTATTTACAGAGAACCAATAGTTCCCATGAAGAGCAAGCACTAAGGCAGCAATGGAGAGGAAAAATAACCCTTTAATAGGTAGAAACCTCAAGCAAATCTGGATTCTTTTTTAATTACCATGGGCAGCCATCTGATTAGTCCAGTTTTATTTAGAGAACAGGTGGCCATATCTTGCATGTTGCTCCTTTAGCCTTTGAACATGTAGTGGTTTCTTAGATGTCTAAGGGTTGTTGTCTTTCACCAGGCTGGGTGGAAGGCATCAGACTGTCTGACGGGGAACGGGGCTGGTTCCCCAAAACCTATGTGGAGGAAATCACAAGTCGCAGTGCGCGCCTCCGCAACCTCAGAGAGAATATCCGCATCAAATGTGTCACACAGAAACTGGAGGGTGAAGACTGACCATTTTTACTGCAACTCGTCGTCCATCAGAGGTTATTTTTTTAAGCTTCTGGATTATTGTTTTAATTTTAAATGTGGGATGCAGGTGCTAAAACAAGCCGACGTGTTTGACTGGTCTTTGCACGGATGCTAAACTGTTTATCACCATTTTCCCATGGTGTGCTAGCTGTTTGTTCGGTTTTGCTATGAGAGTGCAAAGCTTTAAATGGTCCTTTACATTTTTAGTTTAAAAGGCTTTTATGCAATAAAGGTCAAAAGTTCACATTAGGACATTTTGCCACAGTGAAGTTTCTAAACTTTGTAGGAGAATTGACTTTGTTCATGCTTTCTGTGAATGCATTTCATCATTATTGTAAAGTCTGAGAACATTTTCAAGCATCTCTGCCGTAAATGTGATGTACAAGGCAAATGTAAACATATTCAAAGGTAAATTTATGTCAGAGGACAACAGTGGAACAGGCTAAAGTCTGTCACTATATTTTTCTACTGTCATGTGTTCAGAATCCCTCTTTGCACCGTCTTATACAGTCAGCTGAGCTCTGTGAGCTGCAGGATGATCCATTCATACAATATCACTACATCAGAAAATGGCTGGAGGCAATCCTGCTGCTGAGCTGCATTATGACACATCAGAGGACTTTTATCTTTTGTCTTTGTTTAGACTGAGTGCTGCTTTAATTTCATGAGGCAGATAAGAAGTTGCTCTGCTGTGTTGTCCACATGTTCAAGAAAAATATCCACTAGTTATGAGAGGAAGTTAAAACCTGATGTGTTTGTTGTCTTGTAGTCCATCCAGTATCTGATAAACTACAACCCATCAGTGTGCTACGGTTTGTCTCTGTCCATGTGTTAAAAGACGTGGATTGTTGAAATGTCCTTGTCTCTGTATTAAACAGGACAACCTCCCTGTAAACAGATCATAGTAACGATTTGGACCACCTGAACTCTGATGATTGGCCAGACAAGTCAAATGCAGAATGGTGGTTTTATTTTTTTAAAGATGATTTTCACAATTCTACTGTTATATAAATGAAGGACAAACTCTCCTCTTTACAAGACTGCAAATATTTGTTTTCTATTGGTGCCCTCATCAAAGATTTGGCTGACTATATTCTGTAATTTTATTAAGTCAATAATACCTATGAACAGACCAAAACCAACAAGGAACTGTTTTGTCTGTGTGTCCAAAGCCTGATATAATTTAGCTTATTTTTCTGTCGCAGAGCTCACTGTTTCAAATGTGTATTAATGCGCAGTTGAAAATAATCCCCAACAAACGCACTATTTACGCCTGTAATGATGGCTAGGAGTTCTTTTACTTCAATTAAATTACATATTTGTGACTAATAAGATTTATTTAAAAAAAAAATCCAGGAAGTCTTGCTTATTATTAAGTTGTGCAGACAACCATCGAAAAAGCCAAAGCACTTGGTCCGGTGAAATAATAATATAAAGGTATTCTTCAAGCAGACCAACGTGGATCGACAGTAGCTCTTCATCAGGATCTAAAAAACACAATTAGTCTGAATTATATGCCAGCTGTGGGTGGTTTCTAATACATAACCCATAGGGAGTGCTAAAATTATAGCATGGGCTGTTACAGGACCAGTGTGTAGGATTTATTGGCATCTAGCAGTGAGCTTGTAGACTGCAAACACTTTACATCACCCTAACCTTCTCGACATGGATGAGAAACTATAGTGGCAAAAGGCCCTGTCTAGAACCAGAGACACTGATACTGATTAGAAAATATCCAGATCATTCAGCTTACACTTGTCTCAGCCATAAGACAGAATGACAGCATTTCAGGCATTAAGACCAATACACACGTTCGTAAAATAAGTCTGTATGTTGATGACATGTTGTTATATCTGATTGCTATCTAACAAATCCACCAACCTCCCTCCCGCCAGTCCACAACATGATCAACAGCTTTGGTAAGGTTCCTGACTGGTCCATTAACTGGTCTGAATCCAAGATTTCGCATGTTCACATTTCAATAAACCCAATTGATAAACGAGTTGGGCTTTGGACAAACAGGGTTGGTAAGTTGGACATTGTTGGTTTTTGTCTTTTCATGGCATTTGTTGAAAAAAACATAAAATAACACGGCCTTGTCTTTTAAAAGAACGGGAAAAGGAGACATGCCAAACTGACCTTGGTACACATATACATGGACCATCTGTGTGGTAAATGTGCAACATTAGCTTGATATGTTTAAATCATTTTAAATCTTTGACTAACCCCAGTTGAATCAAAGCTCGATGTCGTTGTTTTACTCTGATCACAAAGGATCAAATAACACTGTCAAACACTAAGCACTGAATGACATTTAGGTCTACATCATCCACACTGTTCCCCTCATTGTGTGTAAAAATCCCCATGTGACCAAAAGCACAGTGTGACTGAGCTGAGGCCTGTTGTTAATGAACCACTATAATCAACATTCAAATGTAAACTCTTCCAGTGGCACATGAAATGTTTATAATCCCTGTTTTTTTCTATATCTGCGTTGTTAGTTGTAATTTAAGTGGTTGCTGTTGCAGCATGTGTATTTATACTCCTCTAGCTGGTTGTTCTCTAAGGAGATTGTGATGTAAATGTACTTTACTGTAGATGGCTTCATGTATAAAGAATAGAAAATGGTTCAGCAACTTTTATGACTGTAATTTATACAAAGATTCAACAAATATTAATACATAACTATAAACTTTAAAGTCTGATTAATTTCTAATACCACAATAAATACAAATATTGTCATACACTGGATGTTTACTGGATCTGTGCTCACTACTGTAAATGTTTAACCATTGAAATAAATACAGATACTTCCAGTTTATGTTGTGTTGAATAAGTGGCTCTTTGGAGTTTTTAAACAGTTTATTGTGTCAAACATGGTATATTTTATGGTAAAGAAATCAAAGCTAAATATGTACAGTTTTCTTTCAGTAACCTTTGCAGCTCTACAGTGTCTACGTCTAACATGTCTTCAGCTGTGGTCTGGATTCAAACTGGGTCGTGACCTTGTTTCTGTTTGTCCCCACATGAAAGTGAACTACACGTGTTGTCTCAGTCTCTCAGAGTGACAAAAACCCCCCAAATGTACCAGAATCAGGGTGAGAACACTTCAGAACCTCTTCATGGCACCATTACACATAAAAGGTAATATGTACAAACTATCTACATGTCATTTTAGATTTATAATTACAGTGACTTCTCAAGCTTTCTCTGTTGAGTCAGCTGCGCCCGTTGATGTGACGCTGGTCAGTTGTTATCATCGGCTCCTGGGACTCCTTCCTGCTCCTCTGCAGCTTTGGCATGATTGGAGGTGCAGTGTGACTCACAGTAACGTGGCTGTTTCTGTCTGGCTGCAGATCAAACAGAAAAGCTTGTTGATGCAAGGTTGCTCCACATTTAATATATCAGACACCATCTTGGCACACATTAATATTTCTCTCAAACACAAACTTTATTACTTCAAAATTATTTTTTTCCTGAATCATGAAAACCATGACAGTAGTTATATGATCATAACATGTTGTATTGCTATAGAATCCCAGGAAATTCCATAATAATTTGTCCATTCAGTAACCATAGAACAAAATTGGCAAAAAAAAAAAAAGAAAGTGTTTTTGATCATAAACAAGTTTGTGCAAGTTGATTTTCATACCAAACTAAAACAGTAAAGTTGCATGCAGACCTGTAAAACTCTGCAGCATGTGTTAAACAATGGTCAGCAGCAATGGAATGTAGTAAATGAAGTAAAGCCTGAGAAAAACAAGTGGTACATTGTTTTTAGCCTGGGGGTCTCTCTCTTCGTCTCCTATGTTTTTTGGCCATTTGAGGGCAGCAGAAACAAAAACCAGCATACTATCACCTCTTAGCTTATTTTCACTTATAAGTAAACAGTTGCTAATTGACCCGTCCTGCCTGATACAGAGAAACATCAGCATTTAGTCCAGTATCTACTCTTCTTTAACTCTCTGCTCTTTTGGTTTTCACCAACTTCTACAGGAAATATCTGATTCTTTAACTGCTACATGCTCCACTATGTTCAGCTAGTTGTTAATTTCGTCCGTCACTGTGGAGTGCAGGGCCGATAATGTACAGTAGGTTTCTAGAACTTATTTCCTGAAAACGGCTGCCTGCTGTGTTTGGAAACAAAACTCATGAGAGTGATTAGATTTAATCAATTAGTTAGTCGTTGGCCAGAAAACCTAAACAATGCGCTTTAAAGCTTTTATTTTTTCCTGTTAAAGGCAAGATAATTAACCCTGTGATGACACAAAAATCACAAACCTTGACCTAAAACCAGTGGTACTGTGTTTACAGTTCAGTATCACAGCAGTTTGTGTAATGTCACCAAATGTAATCTTAAAGCGATAATGAAATTTCACTCTATATCTACTCAACCCTGTGCTGATGTGAGGTTTGCTGAAGATCTCCAGTTCACAAAACACTCCTGAAGCTTCAGCAGAAAACAGTGTTGCAGCCAGTTCCAGTACAATTGAAGTGAATGGTGACCAGTTTTAAAATGTAAAAAAACACAAAAAAAACTCACAAAATGTCTCCATACTGCTCTTGGGGTGTAATCCAAGTGTCTATAAGCTGTGACATTAAAAGTTCACCCAAAAAGACACAATTTACTTCTTGTGAGGTTTTTTTGTGCTCTTTTTTTTACATTTTAAAACACAGTTTTCTGCTGAAACTCTGGGAGTGTTCTGTGAACTGGAGATCTGGAGTGAATGTTCATTTTTGGGTGAACTATCGCTTTAAGATGTGTGTACATGGACACAAATTGTCAGTTCTTTTTGTAACAGTCAGCACAAATTTCAAAGTAATGACGACAAAAATAGTATAAATCAGTTCCCATGTAAGACCGATACTCAGTGTCAATTGTCTTAAGGGAGTAGTTATTTTAACCTAAAGCATGATGGTTTATTGAACCTAACGAAATAGTACAAACCACTGAGCTGAAACATGCAAAACATTAGTATGGTCCTTTAACAGTATTTTTAACATTTGTAAGCTGAGCTTCAAGTAGGTTTTATGGCTCACTGTGAATTAACTAGTAAAGGCCAACTTTATTGTGATCATACAGAGTACAATTATACAGTCAAATTCATTTTCTGCATTTAACACATCCTAGTATGAGGAGCAGTGGGCAGCTGATGTGCAGCACTGGGGGACCAACTCCAGTTCTAAGCCGGCACCTTGGCCAGGGGTACTGATCTAATATACATGTTTTTGATGGTGGAAGGGGACCACAGCATCTGGAGGAAACCCATGCAGGCATGGGGAGAACATACACACTCCACACAGAAAGGCCCTGTTTGAACCACTTAGCTTTTTAGCCTCTTTTAGTTCACTGCTCTACACCATGAATTGTTCTTAACCATTCCATCTTCGTGTAAAGATGTTAGACAGCTTCACAGTCTAACCTGCTGTAATTGAAAGATCCAGTTCCAATAATCCTCCTGACAGGAACAAGAGATCAGCAGTGGCTCCATCAGGTCACCTGAAACATCATATGAAATGACTGAACTTAGTTTTACTATAATCCAATGCCATACTTAGCTAAAAAAAAAAAAAGTGTTTGTGCAGTGTACCTGTCAGCTCAAACTCCAGCCGTCCAGGCAGAGCCGACCTCTCCACTGCTCTGATGCTGTGTCGGGGCAACCTGCCCTGTTACAGATGACACGGAGACAAAGAAATTCTGTAAGGTGGGCAGGAATTTTCCTCTTTCATAAAGGGATTCAATGATTGTACTAGAAGAACCTCATTTTAGCTCCTGACTGAAATGCATTGAGTGATGTTGTAGGCAGCAGGTGTGAGTTACAAAATGTTCCACCCATGCTATATGTCATGTGTCAGAAGAACAAGCGCAGTGTAAAGATTAGCGGGACACGTAGTTGTGCCACAGTGGTTGAAGAGGTATTATTATGGATTTTTCCCATAGAATCATTTTACACTACCTCATATCCTATATTCAGACGCTTGTTGTCCACTGACAGCAGCAGGACGTCTTGTGGAAACAGAACCATCAGTCTTTCTTGGAGTCCCTGCAAGAACAAAGACGACAGTGTCACTGTTACCGTTGGCTGTCTGACAGATCATACCACTGATAAGATACTGTGACACTCAAAATAATATTCCCTGTTATACTGTATGGACACTTATGATTTAGCAGATTCACATGTGCAACAACATGCATTTTAAATGACACTTGCAGTTTATTACAACTTGCTTATGTGGCTAAAAAGGGACAAGTTAGACAATCCTACAGGTTGTATACAAATTTATTCAATAGACTTATTCACAGATTTATTTCACAGAGTTATATTCAAGTTATTTAATCATCTGGTTAACTGCTTGGTTACAACCTGTCTGATTGTCTAAATGTCCATGTGTCTCACCTCATCAGACTGTGATATCACCATGTTTCCAGATATCAGCACTAAACCTGCTGAGTACAGTTTTGTTAAATTGGAGATTTAATGTTTTAAAATGTTACATATTTCATCCATGCACGCACTTTGTTCACTGTGCTGCAAACTAATATCATTGTGCAGTATCAGTTATATCGAGACAAGGAAACATAGGCATCCTATATAGGTCCAATATCAATATTTTACAAACAAACAAACAAACAAAAACCAAATAAATGTCACATCCTTCTGGAAAGACTGTTCTGAGTACTTTACATGAAAATCAGTCCATAGTAGGAGCTGAGAAAGTTGGGAAAAATCTTATTTTTTTAAATGACCATCTGTTCACACATCAGCAATGGAGCGCGATTAATGCATGTAAATTACTTCAAGTAGTACCTTTAACATACTTTTAAAAAATCCTTTCTGTTAAATAAGTGACAGCATCCCTGAAAGCCACATCAGCCTCTGCAGTTCATGCCACGTTGTGTGTCAGAAGGTCAAATCTAACCTGAGACCAGTCTCACTTAAAAGCATTTTATGGCACAAAAGAGAAACAGCGTGCAAACTGGTCCAAACAATGCACCGTGTTTGTCCACATCAGAAAAAAGTTATTAAGACAAAATCTCTTTGCAACAGATGGGAACTGGGCTCATGAGAAATGTGATTTTCAGATTCTCTGATAAAAGGAAGTTTTCTCGTAAGTGGTTTATCTGGTATCTTGTGGTAAATATGGGAAGCAAGAGACGGCGAGAGTAAACAACAAACTCTCTTCTGTTTTGTTTTCTGTGAAGCCTGACAGATATCTGAGGTTTTCCTTCCCTTCCATGCTGACACATTTAATTCTCACTCTGACATTATTTAATTTGTGCTTTAGTCTTAGCTGGAGAGCAGCAGTGTTGTGGTATCAATCTCTTCTATTAATATTGTTGTTTCACATTCATCATTCACAGTCACACTAATTACTGATTCCTTTGTTAATATTTTTTTGTCCCTGTGACACGGAGAAACCTCATATGGATAATTAATTTTGTGATTTTAAGAAAACAAGCTTGATCTTAATATATGAGTTGCCATACTGTCTTAGCAAATAATTATTTTGTGGACTTAACATAAAAATATTTTCTCTTGATCACAATTATTTTATTTGTGATTTCGGGAAACCAAAGTTTCTAATGTCAAGACTGTGTGATCATGATGAGAATATATCTGTTCTTCTAGCTGACCGCCTGGGTTGTTTTTTGACATCTTCCTGGACTCACATTCTTCACTTATATATTGTAAGTCTATGTATTACAAACTCTGTCTTCAAATACTGTATTTTTTGTGATTTTGCAGTTCCGTTCTGTACATGTCACATCGATTACACTTCTGTCCGTCCTGGCAGGGGGATCCCTCTTCTGTGGATCTACCACAGCTTTCTTCCCCGTTGAAAATTTGTTTGAAGTTGTTTTTATTTGCTCTTTCAAGGGTCTACAGGACAAGGGGTGTCACACACTGCACAGACTTTAAAGCCACCTGAGAAAAATTGGGATTTGTGATATGAGGCCATATATATAAAATTTGACCTGACTAAGAAAGACTGTCGTGTTTTAAATTAAAAATGTCAAACTACTAAAGAACTGATTTTAATCTATAGTGCAGACTACTTGTAGATGATTAATCCAGTGTGAGAGAGTATTTTAATTACCTGTCTCTGCATGTTGATGATATGGACCATAGATATGCACCCCGGCTGACCCATGTGCTGTATGGGCGACCCTTCCCACTGCCATATGGGAGCCTGTAGTAAATACTTCTTCAGCTCTTCTCTTTTCCAGTGCTCATCACAGGGTAACTGAGGAGGAAACAATTTGTTAATTACAACTAAATCAGACTGATTTTTCACGTAGTTGTAGCCAGATGTGCAGCAGTTATTCAGGCTTTACTAGATATGAGAGAGCGCAGTGGGAGGGACTCATGGGTTGTGCCATTGATTTGTATCTCCTGTCCTCTATGTGTTGCATCCATCTCTGTCGCTCTGCAGCACTGGAACATATGAACACTTTAGAGTCCACCATTGGACCTGGATGAAAGAAGGAACAACATCAGTCACGCTTTGCACCGTGTTACCACGTCTCAGCCGGACTCGGTAATTTCCACTGACTCACTGCTGATCTCAAACATGTGTGGTGAATGTGACACGTCGGGGTCCAGGGAGACGGTCTGCAAGGAAAGTCCAGAGAGTGGAAGGATGCCCTGCAAGGTAAGAGAAGACAACGCTTCAGAAAAAAAAATCAGGTCAGTGTACTTCAGCTTCCTCAAAAGAGATTATTGTTATGCAGGGATTCCCCAACGAAACCAACACAGACCAACATCAACATCATCATTAAACGCTTGAACCTACACGTACTGCTTAGACTTGTTAAAGTCATCACTTCTGCTTGATGGTGGTATAATCATTCATAACAGTCTATGAAGCCTTTGCTGCCTCTGACATAAGTTGCCTGCACTGCAAAATGAGATACAGATTTTGAAAGGTGTGGGCATATGCCAGGCAGGGAGCATCTAAATGAAAGTGCTACATCAATTAAATATAATTTAACCATCCTGTTTTTGTCACTTGATGGAAGCACAATACTAAATCACAGGAATACTTATTTTTGGGCAGGATTTATATACTGACAGTTGTATCTTTACTGAAGTTTTTTTTTTTTTTTTTGAAAAATTCAATGTAGACTTGACATTTGACAATATCAAAAACACCAAAGAAAATGAGAAATTATAGTTAATAGTTATAGTTAATTTATAGCAGAATAAGCAGATATTTTTGTTACAGATTGCTATTAATAAAAAATAATACTGTGACATAAGATTTCTTTTTGGCTTTGTTAAAACAGACAATAAAAATTAAGGCTGCACAGTATGGTATAAAATATAATATTGCGATTACTTTAACTGGAATTGCGATTGCAATATGTGATACAATTGGTGGGAATGATCATTTTTGGATTACGTTTTAATTTTTTCTGAAAAAAAAAATTAAAATTGTGATGAAGTGACAGTTGTTGGGGTCTGTATCAAACAAACATGTTTTCTCTCATCTGAAGAACAAGGTTTGTAGGCCAGGTGATCTCTGCAGCACCACAGTACTTCAGTATAATGCTGTTTTCTCACACACTTTTCCTTTTTCAAAAAATTGCAATTTGATTCTGGTTGTGCAATTTGGATACTGCACTTGAACATATTGTGAAAAAAAATCCACCAACTTAATTAAGTTGTCTGTTGCTGCAAATGAAAACAATGAGAGCTCTTAAAGAAGCTCTTCAGAGCTGAGGGAAACTGCAGAGTTGAGTGATAATTATCTGTGGATTCATGACCACAGTGACACCTTTCAAATTATACACAGTCATTTGATCTGTTGTAAATCTAAAAATATTGATTATGCAGCTTTAATATGTGGTTGAAGCTTAGGTTTTACTGTTAGATTAAAAAACTGTATTTAACTTGAATTTGATTTTGTAACACTAAACAGAACGGGACCTCAATCAGCGTCACCACCTATTAACACCTGTGTTAACCCTCCTATTCCATATCAGTATGGATGCCAAGTCTATTGTAAAGTAAAATGCACAAAGAAAACCTCATAAATGAAGTCTTGTCGAGAATGGTCCAGGGAGAGGATCAGCAGGTGGAAAGAGAACAACACCAGGAAGTGTTCAGTGGTTCCCTGTGTGGACAGATTAAGATAATTAACACCAAACAAGCAATGAATTCATAAAGATCTGAAACAGTTTGACTGGAGGCTGTATCAACTGTGAGTTCTGTGTTTATGGCAATAAAACAGACTTGCTTTACTATTTTTCAACGAAAGACATTGCTGTCCAGACAGACATTTGTCTTCTAATTAATCTGTATGGAATAAAGCTGCAGTTTGTACAGTAAGTCTCAGAGTAATCCCCTTTAGGATGAAGCATCGATGGAGCCACACCTCACTAACTCCCAGCTGACTCCTGTGTGTGTGTTTGTGTGTGTGGTGCCATGTTATGTTACCTGTGTGTAGCTGTTGTAGAGAGACACCAGGGAGGAGTGGATGATCTCTCCATACATGTGTGGAGGTTGGCCCTCCCAGGCCCTGATTGGCTGCTGGGAGTAAATCCTGTGGTGCAGCTCGTCTCTGCTCCTGCCCCACAGCACCACCTACAGACACAAAACTGTATCAGTCCAGATCTACTGATAATCACTTGTAGATTTAAATATTCTGCAGCTTTTCAAGTGGCTGGCCACTTTCCCTAAGTTGCACTTAACCTTGTATGTTGGTGTATGTATTCAGTATGTGTTTTTTTCTACATGTGTGCCTTCTCATATCATCACCCCATCCGTATTTATACGTGACCATGTTTCACAAAGTGATGAGTCATGAATAACTCAGCAAATTTCTCTCGAGGCCTCCAGCAAGACTGTAGTCATTGATGTTTGAGCAAAATGTTGCACAATCCAGGGGA
The DNA here is from genome assembly GCF_056507025.1 of Lutjanus erythropterus. Lineage (NCBI taxonomy): Eukaryota > Metazoa > Chordata > Actinopteri > Lutjaniformes > Lutjanidae > Lutjanus > Lutjanus erythropterus. The sequence continues at coordinate 32,039,426 of NC_139322.1, forward strand.
ATTTTATATCTAAAATTGAAACTATGTCTGTTCTTCTAAGAACAAACACATGAGGACTGTGTTGTGTTGTCCTGTGGAATAGCACAGGGATTTTTCAAAGTCTGAAAAAAATCTTGGAAAAAAATCCCCTATAATTCACTTGTTTAGCTTCACTCAATCCTTGAATGTCTATTTGAGCACAGAGAACAGTTAATAACCTCAGTTTTCTGTTATATATAACTTCAGACTTCACCAAATACATAAAAAAAACATCTGTCCAAAGATATTTATCAGTTTCTGACTTTAGTAAAAACAGCAAAACTGCCCAATACTGTATCTCTGAACTATCTCTTTAACTAAATCACACACATCTAGGCCATTTTTTGTTATCTCCTTTTGATAATTATTGTAATAACTAATGTAATATATGTTTTCCCCACTTTGAAAACCATATTCATATCCAGACTATTTCTTCTTCAAGTGGAAAAAAACTCCAGTTTGTGTGGCAGACAGTGTTTTCTCACTCCTTAATTTCCTGTAAAGTTTGAATCATACCAAACAGGGAATGCACAATCTCACACTTTTGTCATGGAAATTCATAGAGTGTGTTTACAGCGTGTCTGGCCTCAACACAAATAACAGCACCGAGTGGAAACTCACTCACCACAAGCATCTCACACCACCATCTGTTGGAGCACTAACAAGTGTTAGAAGTGTTCGCTCAAAGTGAGTCACACACTGTTTCCTCACTGTGAGAATTGCACTACATTAGGTTGCTGCTTGTGTTTTGTCACCGCCCTACACACATCACATACAAACACACACACACATCAGACAAACACATGTCACACACATATAATGACCTCTTGTTCCAGATGCCGTACTGAAGGGTGGCGCGGTGGAGGTGGAGGTGGTGGTGGCAGCTCATCTCTGCTGGTCCTCACTGACAGCTGAAGCTTGGTCTCTCCCAGACTCCACACCCTGAATGAACACACACACACACACACACACGTTCACACTCTTCATGAGACAGGGTTGTCATGTAGCAGCAGTCAGTGTTGAGACACAGCGGCTCAGTGGTTAGCCCCGAGGCCTCATAGTTGTATGGGTGTTGGTTCAGTTTCATATTGTTTATAAAATCAACAATACGGTAACCTGTGCAATAAATCAACTGTATGCAATAACAATTCAATGGTGAAATACTCACGCATTTATTAATTTCCGCTGTGCCTGTCAGCCAGTCTACACTCTTATTTATAATATTCTTACACATCCTAACACACTTATCCCCCATCAACTGCATTATTATTGTTATTGTTCTCATTTTCTGTTTTTCTATACATTGTTCTCTATAGTAGCATGATGTAGATATGTTTCACATGTTTGTACATACTCACTATATTTATTCTATCCATATCATTTCTATATGCTTATATATACTTCTGGTCTTCTGGAAAAACTGTAATGCAAGTGTCCCAACTGTCTAACATTTTTAATTTGGGGTAATTTTGTAATGATTCAAATAAATAAACTTTTCTTATCAAATAAACATGTTCACCAAGCTTGAGATATTAAGTTGAACCAACAACTCTTCAGTCACACTGATGAACATCACAAACACGTTTGATTTCCTTTGACATTTTCTCAGTTTGAAGAGTCAGTTCTTCATTTCACACAAATAACTTACAGCTGCACAACTCGCACAGGGACAATATGTAAAACTTATTAGAGACTCACAGCAAGTTTTCATCATTTATGTCTTCTGCAGATAAAGACATAAAGGTGTGTCTCAAGAGAGTTTTAACTCTCAAACAATGCATGCTGGGAAATCTGTTAATATTCTGATAGTGTTTCTTTAGAAACTTAATTTAATGAGTTGACTGAGTTCTGCTCAATCTATTCATTAAAGTCATTATTTTAAGTCAGGACATTCAAAGTTAGAAGAACTCGTGTTAATTTTTTTGAGTTTAAATAACTTGTGTGAATAAAATGTGTATATCATGTTATGTTAATGAGTTGTCTTGACCCCCCTGCAGCCCAGCAGCAGCCAGACATAATCAGATTACATTAGAGCAGAGACAGACCCACCTGTTTACCCTTTGCCTCCATATTTTGCAACTTTTGTCCATTAAAGACATGACCTCTGTCCCAATTTCATACATTAGTTGGCACCACAAACTAATTCTGAACAGATGATAGATGTTTAACCTGTAAGTATAATCTTACATTTCATTTAATTTTGAATGGGATGCTGATAAGTTCCCATCACTTCCATATTCTGAAAAAACAATATGTGTTTTGATCAATTCATTAGATTTGCTAATATTAAGCCAATCCATAAATAATGTAAATAAGCAGGCTGTTGGTGGAGCCTCTTGTTGTTTCTGGGTGTGTTTGTAGAGAACTGTTAGTAAATCCTTCTTCGGACAGATGTCGCTCTCTGTTTGCGAGGTCAATATGTGGCAATACCTTTTTTCCATTTTAAACTCATGTTGAAACATCTTCTAAAGAGGTACCAGTCATGTAGTTGTGAACTGTCACTGAATATTGTGGTTATTTCGTGCTGTTTTGTATTTTCTTGCTGAGTTCTGAATATTATTTATAATTCTGCTCTATACTTGCCCCCTATAAAATAAACATAAATATATGTTTTCATATCACAATGATTTTGAAGTCAATCCAGATCCAATTTGCCACTTATACAAATGTGGTGTAGAAACCTGAAGCCTTTTCATTTGCCATTTGTCTTAATACATGTCAGAGGGGATCTTTAAAAAGAAAAAATAATAATTCCAAAATAAACATTGAAACGAGTGGACGGTGGTGGTGAGACACATTCAAAAAGCATTAAATATGTGGAAATACATTTTTCTTTCTTTTTGTAAAGTTAAATCAAGTAGTCCCATTCTGAATTTGAACATGTATCAACATACACACTGCATCATTTCCTAGAATTGCATTCATTTTTTTTAATATCAACACAGTCAAAATCAGCACATTATGATCATTAGTAAATAGTGCATCATACTTCAAACCAGGAGTTTTTAACACTTTGTAACTTAAGGTCCTCTTATGATTATTAAAATTTTCTGAGGACGACCCTCCCAAATATGAATGGAGAAAAAAATGTGATGTGGCAGGTGATAATATTATTACCATCATCATTACTGGTACTTTAAATCTCTATTTGCATTGTGCTCCTGTATATTTTCTTTCCTCTTCATCCATTTTGTGTCACTGTGTCTGACGGAGCATTAGCAAGCAGAACATACCACACACATCTGCTGCATCGCGTGTGTGTCCACATGCAAGTGTGCATCTTTAAAACAGTCAAACATAAGTGGCCTGCATCCATAAGTAGTAATTATCGAACAGCCACTCATAAGAACTGGTAGTAGCGACTGTTGTGATTAGCCTCTGCTAATCCCCCCGCTTCAGAATGAGCGGGGATTTGTCCCGCCCTGACTCTGTCCTAAACCCCTCTGTGCTCCAGCCATTGTCTTATAGTAATCTGCTAATCACATCAGTGCAGCGTCACCAACTTCCCAAGTTCATGCTGAGTAAATAGGAGCCAATTAGTTCTCCTGCCTTGTTGTTCTGCTGGGTGCTGATGGCTGGAAATCATACAGATGTGATCTGGTGTTCTGCAGGTGTTTTCATCACGGTTGATCACTGAACTTCACTTCAACTACACTACCTGGAAGTTTTCTGTGTAAAGGCACATCCTGCTAGTCACAGTAAACACCTACATCCTGGAAGAGTTCAACATAAAAATGTAAATTCCCTTACTGCCTTGAAAATGAGAGAGAACTGAACATGGGTTGAATCATTAGTTCAAAGCTGTCTTATGAGTTTCTGAAATGTTAAACAAGTTAAGTGAACTTGAGAAAATGTTAGAGTTCAATAACCTATTAAGTTGAATAAACTAAGTGTATGGGGGCTACTAACTAACCTTAATCATTAGAAACAATCATTATTTATCTCGACATGTACTTAAGACACACAGCAAGTTTCCATCATGTCTGTTTTCTTCAAACTGCAAAACAGAGGGGTCTGGAGAGAGTTTTAACAGGGCATGCTGGGAAGTCTGCTGATGTGTTGATCAAATATCTTTAGAAACTTAAAGGAGTCTAATGTAACAACTGCACTTTCAAAAATGAGTAATGCAGTTCAAATAGCGAGTTTAGTCAAAGGACGGTATATTAAATAGGTGGAATCCTATTTAATATACCTTCTTTTGTTGAAGCGAGTTGTTTCCCCTCATCCCCTCCTCCTCAGACTCGAGGAAGCTCAGGCAGGCTGCAAGAATGCTGCAGGAGTGCAAAATGGGCACAACATTGTAATCTGACAATAACAAACATTGATGAGTCCTATACTGTAGGTTGATCAGCTGTTCATAACTGTCATCTCTCTGTCAGTGTAAAATTAAATCTATTGTCCTGAAAACTAAACCACACATGTCTGAAAATAGACCCTCTGGAGGAGTTGAAGTTCAGTGACCTCCTGCTTTACTGCCTGCATTCAACCATCATAATCATCTACTCCTTCTGAAAGTTTATGAATGATTTCTTACGCCTCATAAACAGACACTAACTCATTCTGCATTCATTTTAACTCTAAGTAATGTAAAATGGGCGCGCAATAACACAAATTACGGGCCAGGAATTTCAAAAAGCATGTGCTGGCTCTCTGTTGTCAGAGAAACGAGTATTTCCTTATTCTCTAACGACGTATCATGGTCATTTTATGATTTATTACAGTAAATATATTACAGACTTCTCCTTTAATGAGTTAAGTGAACTCACAGAAGTGCATTGTTTCAAATGAAAACATTTTAAGTCAGAACAACTCATATTCATAAGTTCTGAAGTGGTCTGAAAATCCTGATACACAGCAGGTTTTCATCATATATGTTTGCTTCAAATTATAAAAAAGAAAGGTCTCAGGACAGTGTTAACTCACACAATGTGTGCTGGGAAGTCTGCTAATATGCTGATCATGTTTCTTTAGAAACTTAATTTATTATTAGTTAACTGAACTCTGTACAGTACATTCATTCAACTCATCTCTTCAAGTCAAAAGGCTTAAAATTGGAGGAAATCGTGTTTAGAAGTTCTTGTATGAATTCATGTATGAATAAAACTTGTATATTTACATTAAGTTAATGAGAAAAGATCAGTTGATTCTACTTAATTCTGGTATGATTTTTTTCAGTATCATTAAACACAAAGCAGCCTTGAAAATGTCACACAGGAGGCTGCCTCCTCTTTTGATTTAGATGTTTAGCTCCAGAACATGATATATGACAATGACATGCCAAACAAAACCACAGTGTTTGAAAAAAGTGCTCTTTTCACTTCACAGAATGTCACCGCTTCCTCCTGTAGAACTTGTTCGTACACGAACCACATTTAAACAAACCAAACAAGTACTCTCTCTATAAAGGTGTGAAGATAAGCACAAAAGAAGTTAGTAAATTCACATACAGTCTGAGGTAACACTGGTATCCCTGTAGCCCTTATTAACTCTTGTCATACTTTGTTCCAGGATCCAAGTACAGTCATCACTGTGTGAATTCCCCACCGGGACATTTCTATCATTTCTATTTCAGGTCTTAGCTTTAAACTTGTGAACTTGTTTCATGTCTTACCCCAGATTGTCTCCAGAGAGTTCCAGCAGCTCGATCTCATCAGGGCCAACCTCGTCCACCCCAGTATGCCTCTGGGTCACACTGCAGCATCCCATGACGGACGAGGATGAGGAGTCTGTCCCTCTCAGCTTCTAGTCCACACACTGAGCACCATCTGCCCAGACAATCATCCCCACTGTGTGTGTCTTTGTGTGTGTGTGCGTGCGCGCGTGTGTGCGGCACACTAAAACCAAAGAGATAACATAAAAAACTGGGGGCTTGTCGGGTCCAAAAGAGGATATAGTGTGCTGGAGGGAGGAGGGGGTTGCTGCTAAGCCCTAGTTCCCCCTTTTTACCAGCATGTAAATTTCCATAGAACCCAGAGAACGAAAGGTGTTGAAGCGTTTGAAGAGGAATTGAAGATAAAAGTGACGACGAGGTTTTGTCAAGTGGCAGCAGCGTATAGTTGCTCCTTCCTTCCTGTCAGTTGGCTGTCTGCAGAGAACTGAGCAGCTTCCTCACTCTGTTTTTTTTTTAACCCTCTGACTGACTGACACTGGGAACCTGCTGATGCCTCAGCAGCATGACAAATAAAAAAACTGCTTCTGTTGTCATTCAAAAGACGAGAAAAAAGCAGCTCCTACAGATTATACACCTCTTCATGTTGATGCTCTGAGCCTCCTGGTTGAGAAGCATGTGGATGAAGCAAACATCCTTGTTGGGAAAAATGAGTTTACACGCACCCAGCCTGGATATGGACGGGCAAGTGAGATAATTATGAGTTAGGAAACGGAGAGGTAAAGGGCTGCAGTCAAAACAACAAGCCACAACAACTGCAGAGTGGAGCCCTGTGTTGATCTTCCTGGTTAGAATTACAGTCAGATGGTGGGAGGGTTTGTACACAATCATGTCTAAGTGTTTCTGGCTCTCCACAGGCCGGGAGCTGCTCTCATGTTTCCCTGAAGTAATGTAAGATGACTGATAGAGATATTTTGCAACAGCTGTTGATTTATGATTTGATTACAGTAAATTAATCTATCGTTACAGGGGAAAAAAAAAGTTTTTCAATTGTAATAGCAAAACATATTCCTTACAAACATGGTGGACTGGGACAATTTCCCCTGGTGCTTACATGTTTGAAAGAAAATGACGCCAAAATGCGCCTGTGGTAGATAAAATATGATAAAGTGCCCTCTAGGCTGCCCTTTGAGTGGAGAAAACACAATGCAGTGTTATATAGGCTACCCTACATGCTAGAAAAATAATTGGCCTCTACATGCCTTAAAACTGTTAAATAGTTTCCTGTGTGTTTTCATTACAAACTGAACTGAGAATTGGAACTCTTTCACCATAAATGTGTCACAACTGTCCCCACGCAGGTGCCCTTGCTTATTTTTTTGCGTTCTTGCCCCTCAGACAGCCTGAGTCCGCCACTAGAAGTAAAATGAACCCAGTGATGCTTACTCAAGTGATAACAAAATTCTTTAGTGTCACATTAAAGGACCAGCGTACAGAATTTAGTGGCATCTAGTGGTGGTTTGCAGATCGCAAACACATTGTTTCTCCCTACCGTTTCAAGTGTGTAGGTCCTACAGACTGCAGTGTAGGAGAACCTGCTGTGAAACTAGAGTCAGTGTTTGGTTTGACCATTCTGGGCTATAACATGACAGCATCTGTGGAAGAGGACCTGCACCCTCTGTAGATATAAACATCTCATTCTAAAGTAATTAAAATACAATTCTGATTTTCAGGTGATTATGCATGTAAACATATTTATTAAAATCATATAATATTTCTGCCACATTCTACCAATAAATCCCTATAAATCTTAGACACTGGATAGTTAAATATTTAACTCTCTCTGTGACTAAAACAGCACCACATGTCCAAGGTGTGGATCTTTTTTTAGACAAAGCTCTAGATCCCAGCTGTTTGCATATAATACATCACAGTTCCTCTTTTGTCTCATAAAATAAACTCTGTGTCCTCTCTGAGCTCCTCTTCAACAGGTTCCTCTCCTCTTTGTTCGCTCTCACAAAGTGGAGGCGCAGTGTGCAAAATCCCTTCACTCAGCACTGGAGGTGACAGCGACATGATGATCCTCATCTTCTGCTGAGTCCTAGAGCGCTGCACGTTGTCTGGAGACTTCATACGATAATGCAAAATACACTGGTTCAGCTTGAATTCGATCCAAGACCTGTGGTTCTTCTTCCTGACAGTATGCACTGGTGGAAAGTTTGGAAGGAGACGTGACGTGGCGATGGTGGGGTTGGTGGGACTGTGGCCTACTTCACCACTTGGTGAGACATTCACAAAATGATCAGACAATGCTGAGGGTATAATTTTGCTCTCCATCCCTGTCTTACATCTTCTGGGTTCAGTCTTTTGGGTCTTTTTCATGCTTTTCTGGTTAAAATCCCAGCACGTGCTGCTCTTGCTGCAAGCCAGCGCTGAATCAGGAGGATAAACTCCACTGTACAGCAACACAAAATCCCTCTGACTGACCAAAGGAAGAATCCTCTGCCTCAGACGACACTTGTTGAAGATCTCCAGAGTTAGATCTAGAGAAGAGCATGAAGCAGAGACAGCAGACAGAAACATGTTCGGTGTTATCACACATCAGCCTGCTGAGCAAACACATTAGTAAATTATCATATCTAATAAAGGGAACTATGACTGTAAAGACACTGAAATAATAATGCCGGGAGCTCACCCAGTGTCTCCACCACAGTGCTGGGTATGACCTTCTTCAGCACTTCACAGTTTGTATGCAGAGCTGGATTACAGTTCATCTCCAACAGCCACACCTGTCAGGAGCATATGAAGACAAAAACATTCACATTGCTGTAATCCACACATTGAACGCTGACCACCACCGCCACTTTGCAATGTCTTATCCACCTTGAAGTCCTCGTCCACCATGAAGTCGCAGCCAATCAAGTCGAAGAAGCCCAGTCGACAGTCCAACTTAGATTTGACTGCTAAGAAACACTGGGTCATGATCTGCTGCATGCGTTTCTGACACACAGAGAGGGAAAAAAAACAACCAGTCAGTCAATTCATCGTTCATTAGGCTTCAGAGTGACAATCAATATTTGAGAATGTACGTTTGGACTTTTTCATGATAGAAAGGTGATTTATTTCTCTGCCTTAGAGTACAAGAGTGAGATATTATCACCATACTAAGTTTTTATGGCAAATTTGTTTGCAAACAACTGCCTAATTACACATCCAGCAGACCTGGAACAATGGTATCATTGGTGGTCAACAGCAAACCATTTTAGCTGAAAATTATGAAGGACAAAAACTGCCAAAATACACAAATATGCAATTCAATACATCAAAATAATATTTAAAATAGAGGTAGGCTTTCACTAATTTATAAAATGTGACACAAATTGATACTTCTGTTTTGATTTGCCTCTGTTTGTTTACTTTCCCATTTAGGTTTCTATTTTATTTAGTAATGTATTCATGTTTATTGTAATGCATTCATGTTTAGATGATTTATTTTGTGTATTTATTAATTCTTTATTTTCCATTTGCACTGCTCATTCTTAAAGAAGTAGTGTGTCATATGGTCAGCTTTTCACCTATTGGTTGATCGAAAACATAGAAAACAACCGTCTCCTGCTGCTGAAAACAAGGCTGATGGGAGACAAACTTCTAGGCCAGAAAACCAAAAAAAAAGTTATATTCTGTTCTGATTAGTTTTAAAGCTTATTATTGTATCTCAGTAGCTGCAGTATCTCACCAGCTAACACACAAACAGACAAGTAAGTTTGAAGTTATTTCAAGACCAACTTAATTTGCAGCATTAGAGCAGTGATATAAACTGTAATTACACTTCAGTACATTAGTAGTGTTGTACTTCTATGAAGTTGAGGTAATTGGGAAAAACATAAAAAAAAAAGGATGGAAAAAATAAATGCAGTCGAGGCCCAGATGTCTTGATTTTTAGTACCTAATCTGATTTAAGCTTCACAAACAAAGTAAATCTTACACTTCCCATAATGCAGTTTTTGATAGTGTCTTGACAGCAGTGTACAGTGCAGGTTTTCTGTTGAAAATGTGTCCTCTCCAAATACTCAAGCGATGTTTTCCTAAGTCTGAGAAAATTACTCGGACATTATTAAGCTGTTCTAACAGACTGTGTAGTAAATTGACTTTGACATGAAAAAAAAGACAGTTATCCATTTCTGCATGATTTGTTCTGGAAGCCCTCTCATTTAACAATGCCCAGAAAGAAAATATCTCTGAGAGCAAATTGTCATCTCAGAAGTACTCAGAACCTTTTCTGATGTAGTTACTAGATGCATAAAAAAATCTATTTAAATATGTTCAGATCAAATATGCATGCAGACTAGAAAATCACACACAGTGGTGCACTTCAGCCTCTTCTGGCCAAAATGAGTATTACAACATGAAACATTTAGAAAAATTATCCTGACCAAAAACCAAACCTTTTTTAATCTGTTCTGACAAATGAAAAAAAAAAAAAACACTTAGAAAAATGATCCTTTCAAAAAATATTTTTCCCACCTATTTCACATAATTAAAATAATTTAAGAAACTTTGCTATCTAATTCTGGCAAAACCTTTGTTTCACCAACACAGGAGAGAAAACAGTTCAGTTCAGACTTAGAAAATGGTTCACCAGATTTTTTTTTTTCTCACTTGCTTCTCACAGCTTCCACAGAGTAGCTTAGTTACAGGCTGATTTATTATATGTTGTTTTGTAAGGCACTGAGGATAAAAACAAGCAGCAAACCACACATATGATATTTCATTTCACTAATAACAAGATATATCTCAGACAGGAGTGAGATCATCTGAGTCTAACCATGATCTCAATTAGCTGTGAGCACCAACAACCATCATTAAAATGGTTAATTGGTCCCTGAGTGCTACAACACACAGCAGCACTTACTGCAAAGGTGCCCAGCACCCAGTCCCTGGGCAGACCCTTGGCAACCTGAAACCTGTCGTTGACGTAGGTGTTGAAGCTCTCCATGGACCACACAGTGTCCTCCTTCAGCTGGCTGTACAGAGGATTCTTCTTCTGTACGTACTGGAGACGGACAGCAGGGGGACCAGAGACACATGAAGCAGAGAGAGAGTCAGTGCCACAGCTGTGCAGCCTCTCTGGAACTAATGTACTAATGGGGTAATGTAAAGATGGGTGGGATGCAAATATCCCTTCAGTGTTGTCACAAACGTTTTTGATCTAAATGGGAGTTAAATGGTTAACATTAAGCCTCAAACTGGTTAAACAGCCACTGAACCTAACATCAGCACTCTTATGTCTCCCTCAGAAATATTGTACTCAGTGGTTGCAGTTAGGTCTTGTTATTAACAAACAACAACAGAAGTTCAGAATATTTGCCTGGCAGTAACACAAAGAACATACATTCAACACTGCATGGCATAGTGTGGTTTGTCACTTCTCTACTGCAGTTTTTCCCAACCTTTTTTCTTTAAATGGCCCCTTTTCTATCATTGAGTAAACTGTTGACCACTGACTAAGTTACATATTTTATGGATATTCCATATTATATTGCATGCATAACAATAACAGTATAGAACAACCGATATACTGTACAATTAACCCACATAATAACAATCATAATAACAATAATAATAATGATAATCCAAATGCAATCACTGCAGAAAATAAGTATTAAACAAGTCTTGCTGATATTTTTATGAACTTATGAACCTTTCTTTGGTTGGTTTAACTGCATATTTTTCTAATGCAGGATGAGGCTCTGTGAATATATCTTGTGTTCAGGTCTCCACTGTGGCCTGTGTTAAGTTTATATATTCAAATAATAATCTAAACTTTAAAATAGTAATATGATTTAATTTTCTTCACAGAGATGAATGAAGAGCTGAGATACATGCCTACTGTAGCCTATAGCCCAATTTTTGTTTTTAGCCCTTAAAATCAAGAAGGGCTTGTTTGTGACCCCAAATGAAACTTTGGCAACCCCAGGTGAGGATTAAGACCCTCAGGTTGAAAACCAGTGCGCTACTGCATGTGGCAATGGAGTGATTGTGACAGGAAATCAAGGCTACATATTAAACCTTGTTTAACACTTAATCTACATAACATGTATCATGGAGATGTTTCTATAACTGCATGATTTCCAAGTAGAGCCTCAGTCTAACATCGCCGCAGATCATCTAAAACCTGTGTGGGAGTTTTGGTTTGAAAATTGTGAACCTTTCCATTAAACTTTGACCTGCCAGTTAACCCTGAATATGTAGAGTGGCATTAACTTGTACCTGATTGGTCAGGTGGGTAGAGAGGTTGTTGGAGCTGGGGTCGTAGAGGTCACAGGTCAGTCGCACGTATCCGTGGCGAAAGAAGACCATGTAAGGTGCAGTGCAGGCGATCAGGAGGTACGAGCGAACATCAAACTTCTTCCCCTTCAGGAGCAGTGGATTCTGGATGTAACTGAGGGCAAAACGTCAGTTTGCCTTCAAGTCAGTTTAAACAGCTACACCATCATTTCTATAGAGCGTCATTTGTAATTTGTCAGGAAGAAGATGTTGACAATTACGACAGACAGTTGCTCAGACAAAACTGCTTTAAATCATCTGTGAACCTTTGTATACGCAGACTTTTTGAGAGTAATCTCAGATGGTCAAACCCGTTCAAAAAAGTGCCATTTGCTTGAGTTTACCGACTTTTTATATGCCAATGTTGTTTTTATAGCAGCTTATTACTGCCTTATCTCACATATGTTACTTTTATTATTCTACATTAAGGTAAAAACTTTATAACTGTAGTTTTGCAGCTTTGTATGTTTCTACCAGCTGTGGGATTAAGTGACTGTCTATCAGTCTGTAAAACATCTCCAAAAAGACTTATTATGTTATTATCGTATATGTTATTTTGCTATTTTCATGAAATGTTCCTTTTTGGAGACAAAAAAATAGTGATGTATGTTCACCCACTGTTGGACAACGTGAGCCTGAGGCCAGCAGCGGTGTGTCTTCCTGCTGGTCTGTCTGTCCTCCATGTGCAGCTTCAGTCTCAAGGCGGCTACGTCCTCCTGACTCTTCAGCAGAAAGATTCCTCTTCCCTGGTTCAGACCCGTAGGTTTGCAGATCCACATATGACTCTCATTGTTGTTCACACCTGGCAATATTTGTGAATCAACAAACTTATGATATGAACATACTACTACTACTGTTTAAAAGTGTGTTGAATGAGAGTTGTCAGGTCTATATTGTTGTATGTTTTTCTGCTGTGTCCTGTTCTGCGTTGTTTCTAAATTGTGTTTAGTCCCACAAATAGATTAAGGTCTGTCTTTCTGTTCTACATTTTCTGATTTAATACCTTCTTCATTCTACATATGAGACTTTCTTTGTCTGAAATCAATCTATATCTACTCCTTAATACACTGTATGTGCTTTCTGACACTTTTTTTGAGTGTTTGAATCTATAAATTGTGTCCTCAAAATTTTCACAAGGGAATTATTTGCTAGATATGTGCATTAACATTAATTCAGTAGTAGACTCAAATCCTATGTGCAGTTATATTTAACGTGGACTTTACTTGAGTTTTTCTATTTTCTACTACTTTATATTCCATTTTGAGAAACATACTTTTTAATCCATTTACACGATATCTGTATTTACTTTGAATATGAACATTCAGAGCATATGATCAGCCTATATAATATGATGCGTTGTCAAACCACCTAACAATATATAAAGTAGTTAACTAAAATCAACTCCACCTCAACCAGCTAAAACATTAAAATGATCCTTACATGTTGACACATCAGTAATATTAACCCCATGATCATAGGTGCAGGTTTGGGGAGGGACAGAAGGGACAAGTCCCCCTCAGTATTAAGAACACATGCATTTGTTTCCCCCAGTAAAAACATGAACGTAGCAAAAGACTTACTTGACTTACTGACTAACTGCTTGCTTGAGAGCTTTTATATTCATTATATTTGATGTCCCATTATATTTTGAATCGTCACCCGATGCCGGACAATTGTGTATTCTCTTACATACATAAAGGCATTAATGCAGAAAAGACACTAATCGGTGCGTAAAAAATCACTAGAATGTAGCTAATGAAGTCTTTTATGCTCAATAATAATGTAATAAAGTGAGTAATAGAGGCCCAAAATCTCAATTTAATGTGCGACTCAGAGTGTAATAGTGAGTGTTTACTATGTGGAGAGCAGATTTTTTTAATTGTCATATGACAGTGTTCTGATCTTTTCTGTAGATTTTTCATCTTCTTTTCCACAGATTCATCCGTCACCCAGAGATCTAAACCAGCTGTCTGTGTCTCTGCTGTTTACTTAGTGATAACCATGTTTGTCATAACCTGTACACCATTTATCATAACGCTGTGTGTCTGTATTACTACAAACAATACAGAAACCAGTGGATTGTTTCATCTCCAGTCATTAAAGATGAGGGAGAAATGTTTTTCATATTTAATATTAACTGTATTCAGCCCTGTTCAGTGCTGCGGCAGCTCCTGTCGAGCGTCTCTCCTCGTGTTTGTGCCTCAGCCCTGCCCTCTGCTGACTCATCTCTATGGCAACAGCATGTTCCCTTGGTGATTTTATCAGGGCCTTATGGGAGGTGAAGTGCATTATTTTCCAACGTCCTCAACCTCTTGATTAAACAATCACCACGGCAACTGTTGTCTTAACACTGCCAAGCACAAACTATTCTGTTTCCTTTCATTATTGGATGCACGACAGGTCAAGTTTGATTTATCGTTTTTTTAAACCGCAGTCCACTAACCAAACACAGATCCAGTTCAACCAGTGTTGTGCTGTTGCTGCATCAGGATACTAATGTATGAGAGGTTAATGTAGGTGAGACGACCAGTGCGTGTTACCGTTCTGCTGTGTAAAGAAAGCCTCCCTCTCCTCCCTCACATCCATGCGGAAAGTAGTGGGAATGAACTCTTCCATTTTCAGCCTCCTGTGTAGAAAAACACAACAAGGTGGAAGATAAAATCAATAATATAAACTGGTTATAAATTATTTTTGATATATTAAAATTTCACTTTTTGTTTAAACCACAAACTCATGAAGTGCTTAAAGGACCATGTTTGTTTTTAACTTTAACTCTTTTCAAAGCATGCTGTAGTGTTGTACATGCACCAGACACTATTCTTCTTAATGTATTTAACTACTGTATGTGGACGTCACTGAGTCTGTATTTCCCAGCAGTGGGAAATCACAAATTACAAATACTTTGCTACTGTACTTTGCTACTAAGTAGAGTTTTCGTGCATCCGTCCTTGACTTGAGTATTTATTTTCCTTATGTTTTGCTGTCACTCTTTACATTTTAACACAAATATCTATAGTTTCTACTCCTTACACTTTCACAACAGGCTTGCTACTTTCGTTGTACTACATTTGAGGCTAATTACTGATTTTTTTTATTTTGCATCATTGCATGCTGCCTTCTCAATATCAGCACCATTTCAACCTAAATGGATGTGGAAATCACACATAGAAAAGACAGTTCCTTAATGTATCTATCAGTGCACATCATGACAGATGTAACTAGACAAAAGTGATGTTAAAGATGTATGTTCAGTTAGCATTTCATAGAAACAGCCAGTGACATGTCTTTGAGTACATTTCAGAGCCTGGCTTTTTTTTTCTTTCACTTCAGTAAAGGAATTGAATCAATTGATTTTTTTACACAAGTATCTGCACTTCTACTTGAGTTAAGACTGTGTGTACTTTTGCCACCTCTGGATAATCCATTACATGACATCATGTTTGCTTTTAATGTTTGAACACTTATGTTAGCATTGAGTGCTAATGCATTTGTACTTTGTTGTGTCAGTCAAGACTGATGATTCATGTGATTGACTGACACAAGAAAGTTTTACATCACTGAAATTTCATTTTTGTGACGTGAAGTATGCAAGGACATAAACAAGGCCAGGCTAAAGTTGCCCTCTTTGGTTTAACTTCACCTTTGAAGGAAAAAACAATAATAATTGTTTTATTTTTGCTGGTGTGGCTGCATAAATACACATAGCCCATTATTGCTAAGGTTAGACCAAATTAAATCACCATATCATCCAAACTTTTATTATTTTTAAACAGACACGCCCCAGCACGACACAGAGACGGGGCACCCTAGAGTTTCTGCCCTGTGCCCCCTATCATGTGACACAGTAGCATTATTTAGGGTTAGGGTTACTTTTTCAGGTTACAGAAAAAGCTCCTTAAAATCTCTGGGCATGTCCCTGATAGTATGTTGGATTTGTTGTGAATGGGCATTACTACTACCAGTATGGTTTATTACATGTATCACATATCCTTAATTATTAAGGATATTACAATCTGATTTAACTTTCAGCTTTTGTTTATGTTTATTACCAAAGGAACATCAGGTTCATTTGTAAGCAATCATATGTAGGTCAAAATTCAGATATACTGAAATTTTTGTGCCAGTATTTTGGGTTTTTATGGGTGGTTACTTTTAGACTATGCTGCATGGTTAAATGGTTAGTCTGAACTTTGAACATCTTATTCTATAGAAGGAATCATTTGATATTTAAGACTTTCATTTCATGTGTTAGTTGAAAAAATCAGGTTGTAAAACGTTTTCATTTTCTATTGATGAAATAGTTTATATAATTGACAGACTTATTGTTTAGCAGTGAGCTTATGTGATTCAGATGGGGGCCTGATTTCTGATTATGTAATTTGGCCTTTTTCTTTAAATAGTATCACAGGCTGATACGTCTTTCAATCAGTATTTGCAGAGCCGGCCCTCTATTGAACCTACATGATGGTACCAGATGGTTGCTAGGAGATTTGTGACACAACTATGAATTGTGCAACGGCTGTTATATCTGTATGTGTTTAATCCACACACAACCTGTCTGGATAAGAAATGAACAGCAGACAAAGACAGCAGGAATACAGCTGTCCAATTCACCTCAGTCCTCGACCGTGTTTGACTCTGCTGGTGACCCGCTCATACTCCCGCAGGCTGCTGAGGAGGCCGATCTTAGTGGTGAGGTGGTTGTTGGGAATCTGGTACACCAGTTGTTCACCTGCGAAAAACACATGAGGATTTTAAATTTAGTTTCCATGAATGGAAGGCAAAAAAAAAAAAAAAAACTATTTTCGACCAAAAGCAAAATGAGAACAGAAATGCAAAAGGAAATGAAACATCAGTTATATTTTTAAGATACAGATGTGCATTTTTTTTCATTTTCTTTGGAATTGATGATGAAGAATAAAATAATAATTACTGAACCTTCTCTGAAGTTATTGGCTGATGATTTGGTCCCACACCACTTGAGTCTGAAATCGGCTCTGTTCTTGTTGTAAATCCTCTTCCATCCTCTGCTCTCAAAGTAAGTGCTCACTCTAAAGGAAAAGTCGCACAGGAAATCAGTCACATTTCTGCTTTAATCATACAACTCAGAAGCAGGAAATTTCAAATTCTAACTATTCGACTAGTCGACTAATTCGACTCTGCTTTCTCTTCCCATTTGTTATCCTTCACCAACCAGAATTTATATCAATCTAGTGTGTGTGTGTGTGTGTGTGTGTGTGTGTGTGTGTGTGTAAGATACCAAAAATAAGCTGAAAAATGTTATTAAATATTCACAGCATCTGTGCAGCCATGTTTATCCACTGTGTCAATGGAAGCAACAACATGAACACAGCCATAAAGGTACGGCTTCCTTAGACAGAAAAGACAAAAAGACTTTTCTGATAACTATGATTGTATAAATGTTTGGGCGAGCATAAATTTGTTTATATTCTTTTATTATTTTATTTTTTTTAGATTTTATTACAAGAACACTGTGCAGAAACCCTGCAGAGGTTAGGGGTCACATGTAGAACTAGGGTTCAAACAAAAATATATAGCAGGAGAATTATGTTTTCTGAGAGCATGAAAACAAAACAAAGTGTTTTATTTTGTAAGTGGACAGCATCAATTAAGATGCGGTCACATTTTCTTAAAAAGACCTAAAATCCAGCACCTTATTGGTACCCTTCATTGCCTTTATTTCTTATTTCTCTACTTACATTTCAGCCCCATTGGTTCCTCCAAAGAAGTAGAAAGGCCCAGGTCCCCGGGGCTCTTCTGTCTGCCGTTCCCTGTCCCTGTCTGGGTAGGCGCAGGTGGACAGGCCCCTGGGGAAGGACCTCCAGAGGTATCGCTCCACCAGATGAGCACCTGATACTTTCACACACACAAACACACAGAAATGATGCATCTGCACAGTCAAACATATGAGCTCTATTATCTCTGTGCATGTACATTGTTAATGAATTTATATGGATTTCCAGTTAAAACATTAGCTCTGGGACAAACCTCAAAGACAATAAAATAATGGTTCTTACTGGGAATAGCTTTTGTGTTTCACAGTATTGATTTTTGCTGTATTGTATGTTGTTAAATGATGTGGAAAGAACAACAAATTACACCCACACACCTGACCCTCTACCTTGGCTTTCGCGGTTGAGAGTCATGTGGGAAAACCTCTGTCTCTTTCCCTGAGTCTGCGTCTCCTCCTTCTGGACCTGCTCCAGTCCACCTGCTGATGTCACTTTCAGCATGCCACTATGGTCAGGTGCCAAAGGCCGTTCTCCTCCCGGCTCCTCCTCCTGCCTCAGGCTTCCTGCAGGCTGGTTTTCCCCGCAGGGAACCTCCGCTTCCTCCTTCACTGCTTCTTCCTCTTGTTGCTTCCCCAGTTTGGTCTCTTTTGCCCGGCCCTCACTGCATGGCTCCACCCAGCCGTCAGATGACATGACCTCGTGCTGCTGCTGTAGATCACATGTGATGGTTAGAAATGTTTCCAACATGGGAGGACAGGTGGAC
This sequence comes from Lutjanus erythropterus, assembly GCF_056507025.1. Classification (NCBI taxonomy): domain Eukaryota; kingdom Metazoa; phylum Chordata; class Actinopteri; order Lutjaniformes; family Lutjanidae; genus Lutjanus; species Lutjanus erythropterus. Next base: position 32,057,895 of record NC_139322.1, read on the forward strand.
CCTGCAGACAGACGGGATCAGAGATGAGATGTTTTTTTTATTGTGGATCAGAGTACACTTGACTTTTTGTGAAGCATGAGAGGAAAAGAAGAGATTTTCACTAGGGATAGCTATGTCTGTGTGTTGGTCTGTCGGTCCACCACTTTTGTTCAGACCAAAATATCTCAACAACTATTAGAGAGGTTATAATGCATTTTTTTTTACAGACATTCAAGGTCTGTGCAGGATGCATCCCTTTGGTGATCTCCTGACCTTCCTCTGGTGCCATTTTCACCTATCCAGTTAAATATCTCTCACCTAGGTGAATTCTTACAAAATATTTCAAAAGCTTTGGTACAGAAATTCATGTCCCCTTCACATTGAACTGCAATTATTTTACTAACCTCTTTACCTTTCCAACTAAGACCATCAATCAATCATCAATTTTTTTTCAATATTTTGCTGTTGTTTTTTAACAATAGCCTACCTGAAAAACTTATGACATTACCACCATCCTCAGCTATACTTTGTGTTTATCAAATACTAGCATGCTAACATGCTAAATACACCTGCTCAACATCAGCATGTTAATATTGTCACTGTGAACACGTTAACACGCTAATGTATGTATTCACTGTAGCCCGAAGCACCACTGAGCTACTAGCGTGACTGTATAACATTAGGCTTGTTGATTATTAGATATTCAAAGCAGCTGGTCACACATGATCTCTGCTCTTGTAATGACAGTATAGCACACCATCAGTCCAGCTGTCAGATCGTTCACACAGGAAACATGTCTTGACTCCTGGCCAGACTGCTGTGTAAATTTGCAGGGATATTGATGTGCATGGTATTTAGAGGATGATTCCTAAATCAATTTTGGCTACCTATCAGCCTTTTTTCCATACATCACCAGTTCAAACTCTGCACTTAACCATCACATCATTGCTAATTGGTTTTTATAGTTCAAAGAGTGGTGGTTCCTTTCCTTGAGCAACACCATCAAATTGAAATGTCAAAATCACACAATCTAACAGGCAGATTGCTGTGAAATTTGCACAATCGTGGTCCCATTGTGACTGAATGAGACCAGGTTCTCTTCTAAAAATAACATATTTTGGTTTGGTTTAAAGAAGCTACATGTAAGAAGAATTTAATTTAAATTTAAATTTTAGTTATTAAAAAAAATGACTAAAATTACCAACAGAATGTAAGTTTTGACATCCATGTATTGTATTGCAGATATAGCTACTGAAGCTAGTAAGCTAACCAGCTAGCCACAGCCTGTCCTGTCACTGTCTTGTCACTTTGAACCTCAAGAGGTGATAGTGAGTCACTATAGTGTCCAGTTTGTCCTCAGTCCAACAAGGGAAGTAGCACTGCCTCGAGGGTAAGAAACCATGCTCAGCAGCAAAGAAAGAAACGATAGGAAGAATAAAACACAAGTTTACACTTACTTTTAACCACTGGAGACAACTCTTGCCAAGTAAAGGGATGAACTTTGGTGCTAAACTCACAATATTTTCTCTAGACCGGTAAGCTGCTAATGCTAACATTTGCTATTTAGCGATAGCTTATAAAGGTAGCTTATTGTATAACATTATTCAAAGTATTAATATGTTTGCAAAGTTAGCTGCTTGTTGAAAGAAAGAAACAACTATGAGAGGGACTTTGAATTTCCTTGTTTCTAGCTGCTGTCCCCAGTTAGTACAAATTCAACAAATGGTCAGTTCTTACATATAGCTCCTTGAATGAACATTTCAGCCAACAGGGTTTGCTAGCACCTGCTATATTAGCTGCTTTAAACTTTTAGTCTGGCTGTATAACACAAAAAGATGTGAAGAAAATGTGCCATCTCCAAATAAATGCGGTGTTTGGTATGAGAAGACAGGAGCTGAGCTATGACCTTATGTAGCTACATTTAAAAACAAAGAGTTTTACCTGCAATTCCAGCATCACACACATGGACAGCCAGACACCATGGAAACCTACTCAGCCTATTCTTCTTCTACCATGTGCGCTCAACCTTGTAGTCCAACTGCAGGGCCAGATAAACAGCACACCCACAAACTGAGGGACAGACACGACAGAGGTGAAATCACATGAATTCAGCTATATGTTGTCATGCTGCAAGGAAACCCTCTAGACTAACGTAAACAATCACCGGTTGCCTGGGTAATGGGACCCTTAGCAACAGTTGCCTCTTGTAGATAGAATCTTACGACAACAGCAGCTCAAGACAAACTACCTACTCAAGATTATGTATCCCACACCCACCCCACCGCTACGTTTAGCCTCATTCAATATTAATTGCCTGTAAGCCTCTGTTGTGTGAACCCTATGGTAACATAAGAGCAGAGTGTCAATCAAAATGGATTTGCCAGTTTTCCAGGGTATTATGTCCTGACACAAAAGGTAAAATAATATTTTACAGGCTCAGTGACTTTCATACAGATGCCCTGAGAGACAAGTGAGAAAAACAATTTTGTGATCCATTTTCTAACTCTGATCTGAATTGTTTTCTCTCCTGTGTTTATGACTTAAGAACTTTTTTCCATCTATAAAACAGGTGGGAAAAAGGTTTTGCCAGGATCATTTTTCTAAGTTATTCAGGGGAGTTTCATTTAGTGCAATTCTCTCTTTCTTAGGAAAGTCCTGATCACATTCACATGATAATGTATTGTTTCAGTTTTCCAACCTGTCTGGTTTGCATTCACAGAGGCAAAATTTAAACCGCCCAGAGGTTGTGAACACAAGTTATGTCATGGAAATACCGTTCCATTATTGGTCATGCAGTTGCTGGGTAAAAAGACAACAAACGGGGCGCCCCTATAGCTCAGTCGGTAGGGCGTACGCACCATGTATTGAGGCTGTTAGTCCTCTGCAGCGGCCGCTGGTTTGAATCCCGCCTGCGGCTCATTTGCTGCATGTCATCCCCTGTCTCTTCACCCCCCTTTCCTGTCATACCTTCAGCTGTCACTGTCAATAAAGGCAAAAATGCCAAAAAAATAACCTTTAAAAAAAAAAAAAAAAAAGACAACAAACGGTCCAGTATCTACCTCGCTGGCAGCAAACATGCTTCTAGTTCACCAGTCACCAAAACAGGAATTGCTTTTTTTAACCAATGAAATGACACATACAATGTTGTTCTGTAGTTGGTTCAAATAGTGTTCACACCAAAAATGAAGCGCTCCAAAATTCATTTGATAGCGGTCGGAGACCACCCCTTGGAGGCAAACCAGAGAGCAGCTCCAGGGCTCGGTTCAACCTGACTAAACAAAACTGGTGTGAAGCTGTGCATGCCCTCATTCACACCTAGAAGCTCCACTGGGGTAAGGGCAAGCACTGACTTTCACTGTCCCCATCCAAATTTGCCCTGCTGGTCAGGGGAATTGGACCAAAGACCTTGAGGATCACTCCTCTAACCTTCTGGCCACCACTGTCCTCATTTCAATCTGCCATAAATTGGCAACCAGAACAAAAGCATGAAAGTAATGTTACATAACTTGCTAAAATACAATGTATTTACTTTGTGTTTAGAGTCTGTGAATTTTTGAAGAAATTAAAACACAGCAAGAAGAAAACAGTGTTTTGTCTTATATAGATCATGGGACCGTGGTGCCCTTCAGCCTCTTGTGGCTGAAATGAGTATTACCACAACCACAGAAAGATTATCTTGACAAAATCTTGAGAAAATCATTTAGATCCAATTTTGAAAATGAATCATGGGAGTTATTTTTTCTCATTTGCCTCTCAGAGTTTCTGTAGCCCACATATGTTTGGCACAGTATCATAAAAAAAAGTGAAAAATCTTCCCAGGGACTGTTTTAGATTCCTTGAGAGAAGTGAAACAGGAGATAAAATAATTATTAAAAATGAATTACACCCTCAAAAAGTTGATATACAAAATAACTTGAGCTGTAAGACAAACCTAAAGCCTCCAGATTTTACTTGACTGTGAACATCAGTTCATTTCAACATTAACTCAACCAGCTGGATTCCTGGACTGGATTTTTTTATGGCAGCCATTTTCATTAATCATTTTGTCTACTGCTAAATCCAGTAGCAGTTGAGCAACATAGCATTTGTCTGCTCGCATGGCAAATCCACTTATCACATTTCTGTCTCAGTGATTTGACTCAGGAGGAAACACCCAGGCACAGCCCCAGTTGGCAATTATGCATAATCTCCTCTCTTCCTCCCAACAGTCTGATAATTGACAGGGGTGGGTGCCTCTTAGACCCAGCGTCCATGCAACCATATAATTACACATACAGTAGGGTAAGCAGGTGTGACACATACACCCAACACAAATGGAGTTGAAGTATTCACACCTACAGCAGCAGAATGTACAGAGAATTTAGCACAAATGTAGAGCAGGTTAGTCAAACTCTGTTATGTCAGAGACAAGAACTGAAGTCAGTCACTAAACAGGAGTAGGACTGTATTACAGTCTTAAATTAAGATAGGAATAGAATTTTTCCCAATACTTTCAACAACACTTATCAACTTTTATGTCTGTTACCTAGCAACTGATACTACTTTTCCCATCTTACAGACCTAAACAACTTTGTAAATTTTTTTGTATCATTGAAACATACTGGAACATACACTGAAACACACAAAAGATGAAGAAAAACAATTATGGGCACTTAACTTTAAGACAGATGAGGTGGACGCCCCTAGTCCTCTGCAGCGGCTGCTGGTTCGATTCCCGCCTGCGGCCCATTTGCTGCATGTCATTCCCTCTCTCTCTACCCCTTTTCCTGTCATATCTTCAGCTGTCCTATCACAATAAAGACAAAAAGCCCCAAAAAGATCTTAAAAAAAAAAAAAAAGACAGATGCATCAAAAACGTTCTTTGTGGGAAATTTCTCTCCACCGTATACGGCATCCACTGTGTAGAAACAATTAAAAGACTCTCAGACAGATTTAACAAGTTAGCTACAACTACCCCTAGCAACTTATCAAACATTACTGTTAGAGAACTCTGTAGTTAGCTATTGTTAACTAACACTACCATTAGCTTCTGTTAGCTTAGACCACCCTCAGCTATGGTTAGCTATTTAGTAAGTTAGCTACAACACCAGGTGGACAAGTGAAAGTTAGGACATCTAAATGGTCACCCTACATTTGGGGAAATTTGTGAAAGGTTTAAAGATGCAATAGGAACAGTATTTACTTCAACACTGTTAATCTGAAATGGCTTTTTTTTTTCTAAAATCAGGTAACCTTACCTAACTAACCTATCTAGGATCTGCAAATTAGGAAGTTTCTACAGGTAATAAAGCCCCAGAGCCCAAAAATCCAGGGTGTTATAGGTACAAGAAGAGACTGACAGCTGAACAAGTTTCATGACTGAGCAGAATAAATTGTTATTATTATTATTATTATTATTATCATTATTATAATAATAATAATTATTATCATTATTATTATTATTAACAACAATAATAATATATCTAAGATGTCAGGTTACTGAAATATGTCCAATACAGAAGCTGATTGTGAGCCCATGTGACTGAGTGATATGTACTTTAACAAACCCAAAAAACTTTGTGTTTCATATAAAAGAAATACAAACTGTAGGTGTCATCATACCCTGTAATATGTGTTGTTACACTTTTCACGCCTCACTCATTTTTCAAGAAGGAAGCTAGTCACCCGACAGTCCTGTCAGTTCAGTCATTTGCACACACACGTGGCTGTAAATGTCCCATTTAGGTGTCTGAGTGCAAACTGGCAGCGATAAGACAGATCTGCTTGGCAGTGATGCGCGTCCAGCCACAGCACCCCAGTTATTAGAGGCCTGCTATATTCCTGTTTAACAGAGCTTTGTGTGGAGCCAGTGTCAGCCACACCTTGATAAAGAGCTGCCATCTGATAGACACACTGTGCAAAGTGCTGCGTAGGTGGACAAAGAGAACAGGCTTGTTTTACAGCCCTGTCGACCTCATGGTACACCATCTGCCAAGAGGCTGTGTGTGTGTGAGTGTGTGTTTATATATGAGAATACGTGTTGTGTATTTTGTGTGTCTATCTGTCTGTTCCCTTTTTTGTATAACATATTTCATAATTAAAATGTTAATTAATAACTTTCCTGTTTAGATTTGGTCTCCATCTGTCAATGGAACAGTGCAGGCTAAAGTGTGACACTTTTTACCTTTCTTAAACTTTGCTTTCCTTCACGTAAATCATGTTTGAGGTTCTGCAAGTGGTTCTCTTCTCATTGTTCATCCTTGGCAACTAAAAAACCATACACATAAAACAGACTGCATCATTACATCATGTCCTGAGAAAAATGTCTTAAAGTTTTCACAAACATGGTGTTCTATCAGAGAAACAAAACTTATATTCACTTATATGACAATTATAAGCATGTAAAGCATATATATATCATTAGATGAGAACGTGTGTGTGTGTGTGTGTGTGTTCGTGTGTGCCTGTCTGTCTCGGGGCGGTGACACCATAAAGCGTGTGTGTCTTGGAGACTCGCCCATTCCCATGTCATCCCAACTGCCTCCTGCACCAGGAAGTGCTCAGCAATTACAGGGATGCAGCCTGCAGCAATGGTGTCCCTCCACAACCCATTATTTGGAGGGATTCTCCTTGTCAAGGTGTTATAGTGGAAGGAATGGAGTTAAGTTACGATGTAAAGAAAGGCTTGTCTCAATAGGGTCCCTCTCTCGCCCACTATTCATGATTTCCTTACAGAATTACACCGGTAAAGCAAAGGGGGCTGCTGTAGTGGGGGCTTCATTTTGTTCCCAGGGTCTATATTCTTTCCCACTGGTGACAAGGGCAAGATGGAGACATCGAATTTCACCAGCAGTGATTTTTTAACAGAGGAAAATGTACATCCCCTGTTGAAGTTGGGCCAGATATGTAAAAAATACGTTTTTGCTGATTAACTACACAAATGTAGCAAATCTTAGTGTTCGTAAGAGTTTGAATTTGGTTTATGGCAGTGACATTTTAAGATCAGTTTTAACTCAGTATAGTAATTAGTCATCACAAAATTGCTTAACATTAGGAAAGGGTGTGGTTTATGTGATAAAACACTTACAGACGGGCTGATCGAATCAGCGACCGATGCAGAGGACTAACAGCCTCAGTACATGGGACAAATGCTCTTCCAACTGAGCTATGGGAGCACCTTCAACTTGGCAATATTACGTGAATGTCCAACCAAAACCTGTTCAAGCATCTGTGAATTCAATAAAGTGTTGGTTGACTGTATATGGGAACAAATAGACAGCCAAATCTGATTCAATCATCACTGATTAAATAAAAACTCATGTACACCATGCAGCTTTGGTATCTCACACTGTTATCATAGAGTGATGGGTGGTAAAAAAAAAATTAAAAAGCTGCCTCAATCCCAGCTGGCTGATCCTCTGTGGTCAGTGTAAGTTCAGAGAAGGATGCATGGCTTCTTTTCTGGATGTGATATGTACCGATGGATTAACACCATCCAGTCTGTTGGTTACACCCTCTAGAGCTATGAATAAATAAAGCTGGAATACTACTTTTATTTGAAGTGGGAAATGAGTAACCGATAACAGACTTTGGCCAGATTATCATGAAATGGGGAGAGCTGGTGGAGGAAGAGACTGCGCCAGGTTTAAGAATTAAAAAAGGAAAAGAATTAAAATATGCCAGCTAAACAGGAAGTGCTTGATTCAAAACATGCTGGGGCCTCTTCACCGGCCAGTGTCACAAAAATCAGTCAAGTCTGGAGCTGTCCTGGGCCAGTGCTCTAGCAGACTATTTTGGTCTCAGTAATGGGCAGTGGTGGCCCATTTCATAATAATATATATCACTGGTTCCCAAACTAAGGGGCGGGTCCCCCTAGGGGGACGCAGAGCCACTGCACAGAGGGCTCAGATGACAAGGGGAGAAATAATAAGTGAAACAAAGTTGAATTAATATGATTTATGTAGGAGAAATAAACAAATAAGAGTTCACTAATGCTAATATTATGATCTTTATTTAACTAAAATTCAACTTTTGAATCCTTTTTTATCAGTTGCTTCCCCAGATATTGTTAATGATTCATACTAATTGTGGGGTGGTGGGACTTCAACTTTATTCGGTTTCTGAAGGGGTCGTGCCAGAAAAATTTTGGGACCCACAGATATTTATTAAATTATTAGATTATAATTAGGCTGCTGATGCATTAATGCATACCCCAGTTGTTGTCATTTGTGCAGTTCACAGATGGTGGGAATTATTACAGGATCTTTCTCTCCCTCTTTTCAGTTACTTCATTTTTAATTTTGTGACCTGCTGTGTTGTTCTTTTAATGTAAATATACAAAGTTTCAAATCCTTGAATTGCTTTGTGAACACATATTTCATGAGTAGTAATTTGTCAAATTTAATTTGACATTAGTAAATAAAAAAATAATATTTACAGAGTGAGTGATCATGTATATAATGTTGCAGCTGATAAATGTGGAGCTAATTTTATGTACTTTATATATCCTGCTGAGAAGCTTATGAGTTTCAGTAAAGGTTCATCTTAATCTATTACATCATAATTAATTTGCTCATTAGCTTTTATGCTATCAATATTCATATGCAGAGTAACTAGTAACTAAAGTTATCAAATAAATGTAGTGGGGTAAAAAGTACAATACTTTCCTCTGAAATGAAGTGAAATACAAGTGGAAAGTAACAAAATGTGAAAACACTCAAGTAAAATACAAGTACCTAAAATTGTACCTAAGTACAGTACTTGAGTACAGTTACCTTCCACCACAGTTGTGTGTTTTAGTTTCTGAGTATACCTGAGTACATGAGGTGAGTCCTTTCTCCTACTGTGGAAATTTACCAGCAGTTATGAGGAACTGTGCAACGAGACCTGTTCAAAATAAGATCAGGAGCATATTAGAAATTTACTGGCAGGCATGCTAATGCCTCAGATGTCCCTGGGTTTGTTTGTGTACATTAGCTAAGCTTCAGTGTCTCAGCCTGTCAGTCTTTCTGTCTAATACAAACACAAAACTAACACAGAAGTCTGGCACAAGGCTTTAGTCAAAATCAGGCCTCCGTTAAATGGAACATGTCTAATCAAGTGGTTTTCCAGTTGCATTTATCCAATTGCTATCACTTAAAGCTAAAGTAAAGAAGCTATTAGCTTAAGTAGCTACGTGTTACAAGGTCATTTTGGTGAATTTAAGTCCAAATTCTGTCTCTTTGTTGGAAGGAGTGCATGTGGAAAATCTGACATAAAACTCACCAACAGCCAACAGTCATGTTTCTGTCTGTGGTTTGGAAAGGTCAGTTGAAACAACAAACATCCATGTGTTAGCCTTGCTAGCTAACTAGCTACAACTAAACAAACTAATGTTAGCAACAGTAAAAAGCAAAAAAAAAAACAAAAAACGCTGTGTTGATAGTGAAAAAATGTATATTTTTAGGACATTTTGCCAGAGTTAAACCACACAAAAGTCACAGTCTGACACAGAGGAAATACAACGAGCTGGCTAAGGCTGCTGAGACTGAGCTAGCATCTAGCCTGACACTTACTATTAAAAAGTATGTTGTCTAAATGCTACACGTCATAGAGCTACTAAATAATGTACTCACAAACTCACCTGTTAATGTCATTGTCTGCAGGTGGCAAAAATATTACTTTCCTCTTTTAACCGCGGCTGCATTTGCTTTTCTTGTTGATAGGTAGTGCAGGAGGCTTCAGCTCGGAAAATCTATTTTATGATTTTGGTCTGATGGAGGGAGTGTGGGTGTTTTCTTCAACCAAGCTGGTAAATACTGGGCAAAGTTATTTGATACTATTATGCTATGTTCGTATACGGCTTGCTACTGCAGTGTTTGCAGTGGTCATGGTTGGTACAATAAGCTACCGTGGATGCAACAGTTGCTAGATAGCAGACTGAATTTTAATTGGTTTGAATTATACCGTAATGTAAGTTTTTTCTGCACCTGTACCCAAATTGGGTTTAAAGTGAACACTAATTTCCTCTTTCACCTTACTAAAAGAGAAAATGTAAATGGTTGTTGGTTTTGCACATTTGCTAGCAGTGCAAATGTGCAAAATTTCTGAAAGCTTAGCGTTATGGTGGGTGGAAGGGTTAATATATTGTTATTTAAGTTGTAGAGTTTTCTCCTGAATTTTATAATATGTTTGTGGAAAATGTTGATATTCCTAACTGCCTTTGCATCTTCTGAATTAAATTGTTGCGCTCCCTAGCTTGCTAAAGTGTTGTTAGCCTAGGTGGCACTTGAACACCATCATATCTTGCACACGAAAGTCCATGCGAAGGCAGGAATAGCCTTGTTTTTCACTTTTGACAAACAGGTAAACACACTAAGTTTCAGTGTTTATGGAGCAGCTTTTGATAAGAGCGCATCATGGGTGGTCATATTTTCACACATCATTTACAATGTGTGCTAAATATTTCAAAAAAAAATTGGAAAGTAGGTATAGTATTGGCAACATTCAATTCAACCTTGATATAATGTCTGCAATAATGGTAAACTCTTTTTGCTCATGGATAGAAAAAACAAGAGGAAGAGACGCACTGGTCTGTCAAGTCTAGCAGCACAGGCGGATTGACACCTGGAGTACCAGACATCTTCTGGGTGAGTAAAAACGTAAAAACTGTCCTGTCTAATTTGCTTATCTGCCACAGACTGGTTTGCCATCTCCACACAGGTATGTATGGAGATGTGATAAGTTCACCTCATGTCACTTTCTTTATCTGCCAGCTTTTGTTTCATTCTTCAGTTCAAACACTGAACTGGCAACAACTGAGGGATTATGTTGCAACACAATTTTGACTGAGTCATTATAACTGTTACCATTATGCTGCATTTAATGCATGTCAGAAATATCAGAATAGAGCTGAACATACCATATAAATGATATCATAGAATTTAATAAGAAAGACGATTCTGCATGGAAGACTTGATGGACTGCATGATACTATTATTGTATTATTATTACTTAATTTATATTAATTTACATTTTTGATTGAAATATGCCACTCACATAATAACACAATCAAACCACTTTTTCTAGGAGTATGTGGGTGGAGTATAGATTTGAGAGTACGCCTTCATTAACATCAATCTTAATAATAATCTGTGTGAATATATCTGATGATAGCTAATAGATTCTATTCTTCAGGACTGAATATTTGTAGATTGAGTTCTACAGTAATATGTGTACTGTGTATTGACATCAAGGCTTTATTTTAAAACCTTTCTCCAGGCAGTAGAGTGATTTAGCATTTTGGCAGCGCTTGTGTTTGTTGTTCATGTGCAACACATACAACTGTGTGATTGAGGTGCTGGAAGCACAACATGTACTGTAAGTATTATACAACAAATATAATGCAGTGGTGCTTGAAGATACTCCTACTTTTGCCCTTGACCAAGGCATTGCCCTCAGAATTGTGGCCGGTCATGAATAGTCAAGATGGAGAAAATGCAGTGGATAAATGTCTTTTTCCCACAAGGATGAATAAAATCTAACTCTAAATCTGGCAATGCTTCTGTCCTAACCTATAATCAGTTCCACTCCTCTGTGACTGACTGTTAAAGGAGTTTCCTGCATGCAGGAGTGTGAGACAGCTCCGCACCTTTATTGTACGTCAGCACACTCGTAGGTATGTCACAGCCGTTTAGCCTCTGTTGTGCTCCTGTTCCAGCCCGGTGGCAAACCCAGATAATTGAATGTGGCCTCCTCATCCACAACCGGCAGCAGTGCAGGAATCTGGTCTGACTGCACCAAGCATGCACAGACCAGCGCAGGAATCCTCGACAGGCTCTCTGCCAGTCAGGAATGTGATTCAGTGCTGTGACGTCACCACGGGGTAAGTAACTCATTACAGTTACCTCCTGTTACTGTACAGTACAGTTTTAAAAGTGGTGACTTTGAATTTTATTGCTATATGTTTTAACTTAAGTGTCTGAAATGTGAAGTCATGTGCATCACAAAGTAAGCAATCACCTGAGGATCAACCGAGGCCCACAGGGGGGTGATCAATTACTTTTTTGGGGGTATACAAGATCATTTACAAAAGCTGTTTAATGAAGGATATTTACTCTACTACTACTAATTACACTACTAATTAAGTACAAAGTATCTGTAATCAACTTGAATAGTTCCTTTTCCTAATACTTTTACTACTTTTACTCAATTACAATTGAGCTGGAAATTATTTGACAGCTATAGTTGCTAGTTACTTTAGAAATACGCCATTATTTTGGGACACAAAACATATGAAGAACAAGAACTACTCACTATATATATATATGTATATATATATATATATATATATATATATATATATAAAAACAATTAGTCCATCAGTCTGTTAATTGATTTGTGACCATTTTCTGCTTTTCCTTGCCTTAAATGTTGAGGTCTGGGCAAGTTGGACAAAACAAGACATTTAAAGCAGAGGAATCCATGATAATTATTTGCAGCTCAATATAAAATAGTTTAAATTAAAAAAATTAACTTTACCTCAACCTAATACTATAAAATAGTGTATATTTTTAGTATATTATTAGATATACTATGTACAATCACAGGGGAGTTTTTTTCTGCATTGAGTACTTTTACTTTTGATACTTTAAGTACATTTTCCTGATAATATTTATTTATTATAACATTGACATGCATACATACATTTTTATTACAGATTTTATGAAGGCCTACAATTCAGAAATATATTACATAACATTTTCCCCCAATAAATTCTTATAGTCTGAATTTTCCACATGGTGATATTACATATATTTAAGATGGCTGCCCAGCTGTGGTTTGTGGTCCAGTAACACATATATTTCACTGACACTGAGCAAATATTGAACTGTAAACTTATACACGACCAAAAAACAATGTGTTGTCCAAATTGCTTTTATCTAAGCATGTCTGAGCCAGCATCCATATTACAGTAAGAGGCCTTCTCACAGCAGCCATGTTAACCTGTCATAGTGGGAAAATATAATTCTAATATACAGTATATGTGTGGAGAAACACAAAAAACAAACTACAAACGTAGCTGGAGGCACAATATAGAGGCCTACACACAGATGATTGGCGAAATGATGTTTTTGTGAATTGTCTCTCACAGTAATTAGAAGCCCGTTTGTGTCTTTTGATCACAGTCTGTGAAATGTGACTCCACTGTGAATGCTGGTCAGAGATTAATGATTAAATTGGCTGTTTTTTATTTGTGTGAGCTGTTACAGGAAACCATGTTTAATTACCCATGAATCACAGGGTTTGTGATGATTTTTAAACAAAGTGTACAATGAAGGAGGAAACAGGTGAAGATATTTAACCAAAGATACTTGACTTTTTTCAGCTCTTCTTCACCACTTTTCTCCACATAGCTTACAATATGCAAGTTTTAATATGTTTTAACATTTATATTGCCCATTTTGTTAATTGATGAATGGCCAGATAGCAGGCTAACAGTGCTAATAAGCTAACCTTAATAGCTAAGCTAAAGAACAGATTGCTGGATTTGATTTTTCTGAACATATTTCCCTTAAAATAAAAAGAACACACAAGAAAATACAAATGTCTGGGACATTGCTGTAAAGGATGTGATATTTCTGGGATCTGATAAACTCTGTCTCTATTTAATGAATGTGAGCCTCCCCAGTATGATAGATCAATGAGGCCTGGGGCCTGTTACATTAAACTGCTAAATGGTTTTTGTGATTGTGTTCCAACTGATAAAATCAGAGCTGCATTTAACCAGTCCACTGAACCTCTGAGCTGAAAGGCCTAATTAAACACCATAACCATGCTATTGGCTCTCTGTGTGCAGCTGTGAGAGGCAGAGATAGTGAAAGAACAGTGTTTAAATAAAAAGTCTGCAAATGTAACCGGTGACCATATAGAGTGAGTGTATGGATTTCAGCATACTGTAAATCACCCAGGACCTGGCAGTGAAAACACGCCTTGTGCTTCTCAGTTTATCAAGCCGGCCCACTGTTTGCTGCCATACACTGGGACACAATGAGGGCTTAGCTGATGGGGGGGACCTCATGGGTAAATTGAGGCATTTAAAAAGAAGCTCTGTTCAGCGGTAACCTGATCCACACCTGACTGGGGCTCGGCATTCCGGTCTGGCTGAGGGAAGAGTTCACAATGACCAGAGAAACTGCTACAAAGAGCCACAGCGCACAGGAGAGCAGAATAAATCATTCTTCAAAAAAAAAAGACTCTTAAAATGTGTTTTGAAAGATGAAAATGAACAAAGAGAGACATGTCAAAATTGATCCCACTTTATTTAATCTTTTCTTGTACCTTACATAACATCGTATCACAAGTAATACAGTTAACATTATGTACAGAGTGTGTCATAGATAATGACGGCTCAAAAACTGCATTGTTCTACTGTACCTGGAGAAAAGCCAAGTCCCCACAAGGAATTCGGCTATTGCGGTAAGAGAAAGAAAGCAGATCTTTCAACAGATGAAAGTCACCAAATTTTCTATAATACTTTTTTTTTTAACATGGTATTCACATTAACATTCCTGCCAGAAACAAATTTACAGTGCAGAAACCCTATTGTTTGGTCTCCTCCTGGATTGCTGCTCAAAGAGAGAAACTCTGACTCAAGTCACGTGGAAGACACGCCAAGAAATCAATCAATCTTCCAGTGCGAGGATCATAGTTCCATAGTCATTACCATTCAGCCCCATCTGCCACTATTGTAAATATGTTGATGTGCTTCCCTGGGCTGCCCTTTGTCAATACACTGCGTGTCAGTCAGATGCACGAGAGCAAGACAGGGGGAAGTAAGAGAGCAGAAGGTAATGCCATTTAATGGACGGCATTACCAGACAGTATTAGACACCAATAATTACATCTAACCATGTCTGGTAAGACGCCTATCAACAGGCTGGAAGGATGACGTCTGAGCTTTCACCTGTGCAAAGAGGAAGAAGAGAGCCGGAGGAGAACAGAACAGTGGAGCAGAAACAGGCTGAAAACGAGCAGTTCCTCTTTTGTCGCACAGATTCTGTACGCTGCACTTTGATTCGTTTGAACATTTAAATGGGCCAAGCATGCAGAGAAAGCCATGAGTAAACAGTCCAGAGAAAGAAGCAATGTAAGCTTGGTGAACTATTTCTGTTCCATTATTGCATTAATACACAGATATGTGACGCCAACACAAAGAAAAGGGACAACTGGAGGGAGGGAAAAAAAGCAATTTCATGATTTTGTGGCTCGGATAATGGAGCTGGGTGGGCAAATAAAGGCGCGGCTCAATATTTGCGGGGTAATTCTCCCTCCTTAAACAAACACTAGCTTTCTGCTTGCTCCATGTCTATTATTTGCCTTTGTTTCTCGTATCTGTTTGAAGGCTTTACCCATTAAATTCAAATTTTAGCCCAGACATTGATGAAAAATCTCCTGTGTTCAGTTCAATCATATTGAATCTTCATAGATTTAAATCAGAAGTTCCAGAAATCTGTGTTTTACATTCTAACAAATCTAAAACACTTAGACAGGGTTCCAGCAGGAAAGACTGATTTAATCTAGTTCTAGTCAGAGCAGAACTGGGTTTAAACTGAGCAGAATTAAGCAGAGTTCTGTTATACAATTAAAAATTAATCTAATTTTGGTACGTAAAAGTTTAGTGATGTAAATGAAAGTTAAATATGAAAATGTTTGCTTACACAAATTAAAATTCAGAAAAAAACTGAGTGCTGTAGGGACCTAGTTAGTATAAAATAGGGAGGGAAACAGTTAAGTTTCAGCTGCTCTGTATTCCTTAACAAAACATTGCATTGTTTGCTAGCAAGTTAAAAAAAAAAAAGTAAAAGAACTAAAAACTATAAACAAACAACATAATTTTGTTTGCTAACTAGCTAAAATATTTTTTTAAAAAACATTGCATTGTTTGCTAGCTAGCTAAAAAGTTACTTAGTCTAGTTATCTCACTCATGATGGTTCAGCAGAGAAATTGGTTTATGATCAACTGGAGTGAAATAAAGAAGAGACGCATCATAAAATTCAACTGGGTAAGTCTGTCCCTTAACTTTCTTTGAGGAACTTGATTATTTTGCTCAGTCCATCTCAAAAAAGCAGCCATTTTAAAAGTTAAACTTCCTTAAGTGTAACTTCAAAACTAATACTGGATCAAAGTTGAAATTGGAGTTAAAAGTTTCAGTGTAAGAATAAAATGTAATCTTGGTTTAGAGTAAACTAAACAGTTTTAAATTTGATCTTTCTTAATTATAAGTTAGTTTAAAAGTTTGGTGCAACATAATTTAAAGTTAAACCATGATTTAATCAAGTTTTAAAATGAATCCTTGTTGGTGCAACCCAGCCTTAGAGGCAATTTTTTGTTGTAGAGACTCAGTTTTATGTCTACTCAAGGTAAAGTCTGATTGTCATTTTGTGGCTCAAAGCTTAGAAAGTTGGGAGGAGGCCAGAGCGTCTGTAGCTCAGTTTTTTACCAGTAAAGCACTCTCTGGTGAGCTCATGTGTCAGTTTCAGGATGTGCCACGCAGGTAAGGCTAGTTGGACCAATCACTGCCACACAACACAAAGACCAACGCTGTTCAGGGGAGGGAACAAGGAAATGAGGCCCTGCAGGACCGGTGGAACCATCAACCGACTGCTATTCTTTAACCTGGGTGGGGTGGGGTTGACATAAAACTAAAAAAAAAAAAAGTGAGTAAAAAACGCTGACCTTTAGGGCCATTACAGTGTAAAAGATCTACTCTTTCTCACCCCCCACAGGAATCCTTCAAAATAAAAGGCCCAGACATAAATGTTCACGTATTTTTACACAAACTAAAGCCCTGTCTGTCAACACTGTACATCACCTGTGCTGCTCTTCCTTTTTATTTCTGACTGATTGACGTGCAGCCTGGGGCATCTATAAAGGCAAGTGTAAACTTCTGAGTAAAAAATTAGACACATTTTTTCCAGTTGTACTACCACAGAATACAGTGCCAACCCTGCTATAATGACAGCATTAAGGGAGTCATTAACATTTTTTTGGATTTAAACTATCCCACAGTTACACCGGAGACCAGAGAGTCACCCAGGAAACATCGTTACCAGACAGTGTTAGAACAACAGTTGTACAATCCAGCACTGTCAGGTAAGATGGATCCTGAGAGCCATTTCTGTTGCTGCTTCAAGTATGCGAGCCGATCCAGGAGCACGTTACTGCTAACGCTGCTAAAGCCGTTTGTCTGGTTGCAGTCCACAGATGACTATCATCATCATTACCAGGCAGTATTAGAGAAAGTGATGATATCCAATGCTGCCTCGTAAGATGGAGACAGTCACCCAAATATGCAAAGTCTCATTGCAACAGCACTCACTAATACAAAGGTTGGAATATCTTTGATTGTGGAACACAATGTGATATCAGGGCCAGATATTAAAAGTCAATGAATGAATGATAGTGATACGCTAGTAAAGGAGATATGGGTGTGAACAGTAAACCTCACCTTAAATACCTGTGTACGGGGAACTCAACCTTAAATGATTAGAGTAAATGTGTGTGTACACTGTAAAAAGTTATGCAGGAATTTAGTGAAATCAACTGATCTTTCCTCATCAACTTAATCTAGATAGAACTTATAAATATGAGTTATTCAAACTTGAGATGATCAACTCGTTAAATTGATCATTGAACATCATCAGCATATTAGCAGACTTCCTAGCATGCATTGTTTGAGAGTTAAAAAAGGTTAGTTTTAAATTCAGTCCCTGCCCCACTACACTTCAAATTTAGTAAATAGGAGTAAATTAATGTTCAAACTGAGAAAATGTAAAAGGAAATAAAAATTGTTGAGTCACTGGCTCAACTTAATGTCTTAAGCTTATTTAACATGTTTTCTGAAATGCAACTGAATTAATGCCAAATTTCTTCATCTTATTAGTTTTGAATCACTATAAAAATTACATCAACTCATGTCTATTTTTACAATGTAAGCATGAAAATAACTGAGTATTTGACACAAAGTTTGACCTAAAATATGCAGCTTTTTCTTTCTAGTTATTAATAAGTTTTGTAGTTTTATGGTGGGAAAAAATTTGAGTAAAACTGAGCCATGTTACGCCCAAAAATAGCTTTGTAAATAGAAGTGGGGAAGTCCATATTTGGAGACTACCACTCCATAGTATAATCGCTGAGCCCTTGTTGTGGTTGGGGTTTTCAGCTTAAACTCGCTGTCACAGAAGACTGGGCTACAGTAGTTGTTAATGATTGCCCAGACCTGTTCCGACTAGTCTAAATCTATGGCACGGCGAGGTTGAGAGGCCTGCTTTTCCACACAAGACATGGCAGTTATTAATTTCAAACACGGCAAGTTACGTACATCCACTTAAAATAACGTCAAAAGCACATCCACCTAGGGGAGCGGTTCCTGTTTCACATCATATCCCGAGGTAATTCTTTTTAATGTTGCAACAAGTAGCGTTGTCAAGTCAACAGATGTTTTATGAAATGGAAGAAAGGAAAAGCCAATTTTTTTTTCCTGTTTTCCATTGGTGGACCTCTCAGTCCGTTGTCTTTGTGTTTGCTGAGTGATGAAAGGCTGATGGAATGCTGCTTGGCCCGACCTGAGCCGACGCTGTGTATGCAGAAGGTCACTGAATCAGCCCTTGTTTACTGAATAACGTGGATCATTCACAGGTACACCGCGTGAAATGTTAAATATACAATTACTTTGTTAGATAGTGTTAATAAAGGAGAGTTCCCCTACATTAAGCCGTCTCTTACTAAAGTGTTTAACAAAGTGACAAATTTTCTCTTAGAAAAGGAATCCAAGTAAAAAGAAGAGACAATGTTGTGTTCTTTAAGAAAGAACAGGTTTCTAGTCATCCTGCAAGCAATGCAAAAGTAGAGCACAAGTGAGACAGACAGAGGGGGAGGGAGAAGGAGAGAGAAAGAAAAGAGAGTCTGAGGGAGGGAAAAGTTCAGGGAAAGAAGGTGGAGAAGGAAAATGGAGAATGCACCTGTAACCTTACCGTCATGAAAGGTACCCCAAGGAAAGAATGTAACAAAACCAAAGTAAAGTGAGTACGTTTTGGAGGGAGGGGAGTGGATGGGGGGCTGAAAAAGAAAGAGAGAGAGAGAGAAAAAAAAAAAAAAAGATCTTGAATTTCCAGCCCGCTGCCTGAGAACGCTCCGTCTTCCTCCCGGTCAGTCAGGCCCCATGAAATGAGAAAGCCAAGCAGACCTGCTCTCCCAGACTCTTATTTAGTTAATCATCAGCATTATAAACCAGTGCTGCAGGCCCTCTGAGGAAGAAAAGCGGGAGAGAGAGAAAGAAAGAGTGAAAAAAGATTAGCCCAGAAAAATCAAGCTGGTAGAGATAAAGCTGTGAAAAAAAAAAACAGAGAAAAGTAGAGCATGTCTTCTGTTACCTTTCGAAATATCTAACCAAGCCATACGTCCAACAAAGTTCGTCCCAGATACTTCCTCTTCTGGTCCTCTTATGGTAATACACCGCAGAAAGTGTCCCATTGTTGCACATGCTGCTCTATGTGCAGTGGGAGTCTTTGCCGCTTACGGCTGCCCACGCTTTTTGCCTGTTGGAAGTGAGGCGTGATCAGGTAACTCTGCCCTCTGTGCTGGAATGTGACTCCACCGTGAAGTCAACACAACCCGATAGGTAAACTGGCCTGGCCCTTAATCAATAGTTGCTGTCTTTGTGAGAAAACAATGGCAGGGAAACCCAAAACCTTATTTAACTCCGCACCTTATCTCAGGGCCACCTAATTGGGCCTTCAGACTACTGAGGAGCAGCCTGGTGAGCATGATATTTAGGCCATAAGACTTCTTATCATCCGCGTGTCGCTGCAGCTACTCTCTAAATGTAGAGGATGAAGTAGTTTTGCATTTGTCATTTTAGATCTATTAGCTCCTCCCCTGGCTCAGTGCCTTTCTGTTTTGAATATTTCAAATGAAGGACTAAAATATTCACCACATTTGATTATCAAAAGGGTTTGGAATTTTCCTTTTTTCTTTATGCTTTTTCCATACTTAAATTAAAGTGAACTATTCACCCCTCCCCTTTACTGGCAGGCTCCCTTTGCATTCAGGTTCTGACTATTCAAAAACTTTTTAAAAAGTAAAATCTATAAGAAACAAAAATAAAATTATTCATACTGCTTTGTATGGTTTTATAGTCATGGTGTCATTTCCCTGGAGGCACAAAATGTTGGATTATGTCTGTTAAAGTTGATTAAATGTTGATTAATTCCAAGAAAAAGAAAATTCCTCTTCCTCATCTTGAATCCCATCACTTAATCACCATGGTTTCTAAATGAAAAGGCTAAACAACATTCTTAAAATGTTAGCAGAGCATGAAGTTAAAATGGCCCTTGCTCATTATGCAGCGTCATTCACCCTATCAGCTGAATCAAATCGCAGCTTTAATTTAACCTCTCACCCCTGTGAGATGATAACACCAACAGTGTCCTTTCATTTCACGCCTGTGACTCAAACACGAGCAAACAACATAAAATGAGTCCACCATTTTGCCTCCCAGTCATTAAATCTTTCTTTCTGTTGAAGTCCTCCTCGGCACTTCCCGCCCTGTTGCCGTACACTCGCCCTCATGTGACTCGCAGCTATTCAGGTGTATGAAAGAAATGAACAAATGTTGCTCTTTCCACCAATCACAACCTTCCACCTCGCTCTGCAGTCGCCGCTGTACGGTAGACATTTTCCCTCCATTTTAACTTCTCCTTGCCAGACTGCAGCTTCCCTAATCTGCTTAAAAATATCCTAAAATCAGCCTGGAAACCTTTATAAAGTACTCTGTCTGTCCTGTGGAAGCTCTCTGTTGTGATAAGTCCAACCCTGCTGTGTGTCCGAACTTGCAGCAGGCAAGAGAGACGGATGAGCAGACATTTTACGTCCGACACACATCCACTTCATGACAGACTTCCCCTTTTTTCATTTCAAAAGTGCATGCAAGACATTAGCCCTACCTCAAAAAGCCAAAAAAGACAAGCAGTAAAAGGTTAACCGTGTGAATAAGAGATAAGAGAATATCTTAAAAGACAACCAAGGCTTTACAGTTCAACAGGTTGTAGAGAAAAGTTGTCAAATGAGTTCTGAACTCACAAGAATTAATGGTTTAACAGTATTAAACTAATAAAGGTATAATTAAGAATATTATTAGTTTGTAAAGCTGTTTCATACCGTGGATGTCTCCTTGTTTAACGCTCTAAAAGAAAGAGTCAGCCTCCGTCTTCATATCCTTTGACAAGTCTGGCAGTTTGCCTTTACCTGCCCCAACTGGTCTATCCAGTTTAGGAATGAGCGTTGGCTTCTATTGTTTCCTCTTCTTTCTCTCTGCTTAAAAGGAGCTGGAACTCGATACACGTTATTTTCGCTTCCCATCGAAACTACCCAGACCCTCCTATACAACCACACAATCGCGGAGGGCTTCGTGCGATGACCTAATTTGCTTGCCGTACATTTCCTGATCCTAGCCGACGAACAAACGTCCTTAAAAGTTTTAACTCTACCGTCGCTGAGCAACAGGTTATGACGACAGCTCAGGTCTTAAAGATGGAGAATGAAGACAAAGAAGGGATCACGTTTGTGAATTTACCCAGTCTCTTCCCAGGTGTGGTCGCCGAGCCAGAAACCCAAGACAAGAGGCATCATTGTATGAGGGCTCTTGACGCCCCGTTGGCTAGTCTTCCTCTTTTCCTGCTCCCGCTGAAGGACAGTCGACCTCTGGAGTGGCGGTTAGGAAGAGAGAAAAAAAAAAAAACGCCGTCCCTTTCAGGTAGATGCAGCCGTAAGAGCCAAACCCCCGGAACAAAACCAACCAGTTTGAAACGCGTCAGCTCTCTTCCTGCCGCCCGGGCAGAACTTGTTTTTTTCCAGGAGCTCTCGTCAGCGGTGTTAGGCGGTTAAGCTCCTCGAGAAGACAGAGGCTGAATTTGTAAAGGGCTTGGTTTACATGTAGCCTGACCCACCCTCCTCCCCTATTCCCCCACAGGTGTAATTTTCAGGTCGCAGCCAATCTCCTTAGCCTCTGGCGCTCACAGGTGTGTCCCCCGCGCTGTCTTCAGCCAATGGTGGTTCAGACGAAACCTCCCCCCTCTAACCCCTCCGACTCCCACCTCACCGGTTTGCTCACCTTTGCCTCCCCCCCTCCAACCCACCCACCCATCAGCCCCCAGGTACCTTGTTGTGTGTTTTTTATGATGTCAGCTCAGGCTTCTGTGGGAACAACCTCCTCTGTTCCTATTACAACACACACAACAGCTAAACCACCATCATCATCCTCAACTGACAAACACGGCCATCCTGTCCGAGCAGGGAAAATTCATCATGAGGCCGACACAAGCATTCAAAAACACATATCTGTGAGGTATGACCACCTGCATAAACCTTCCCCTACTTCTGTGCTGTATAAGCCCGCCATAACCTGAAATACCTGCCCTTTGCTCTCATGCCTCTCTTTGTGTTCACACACCTTTTTTGTCCTAACAATAACCCGGCTGGGTTACAGCGACAGCGGCGAGGCAGGTGAACAAAGTGCAGCTGAGTAAAACTTGAGAAAGACACACCAGCACTTTGAGGTCAGTGTGAGTATAGTGGAAGATGAGGGGGGGGGGGGGCAGTTTGACAAGGGGGCTCTTGGCCCCCAGGGGCAAACAGGGGCCTAATCCAGAGCCTGGACAGAGGGCTTGGCTGGATGCTGGGTAAGGCAGCCACTTTCGGTCTCGAGGTGTAATTGTCGGGATTAGTCTCTCAACAATGAGCACAATGCCAGAGCCGTATCCTGTTTCAGCAGGGGCGTGGCACAGGTTTGCTGAAGAACTGCGCTGGTGAAGATGGAAGAAGGCGATTGTTTGAGGCCATAAGCTGTAAAACAAACAGTGGCCTGTGAAATACTGACCCAAACTGCAATAAAATCACTCATTATCATCCAATCAAACAGTTTAACCAGTCAGTTCAGAGATAGTCATTACAATAAGGGTCTATGTAAGGCCTCAGGTCAAACTCTACTGTGTGTAATGAGCTAATTCAGGCTGTGTGGTTATCCAGACTCCAGCATCATGGCCCAAGACAATCAGAAAATCATTATTTCTATTTTTAAAGGCCTGATATGCAACATTTTCCTATCAACACTATGGATTCATATAAACGTATCCCTTTCAATCATCACTTATGTCCCACTAGAAGTGTGTGTTGTGGTCGGGATGCTTTATCAACCCAAAATGATAGTATTTAACATCCTGGATATGAGACTCAACAATAACTTATCTTTCTGGTGTGTTTACCAACAGCTCAATTCTACTGATTCTGCCTTTAAGTTATATGTAAGCCTTCAGAGTCAAAATGCTTATTGTAAAACAATTATACTACTTAAAGTTAACTGAGCTGAGAAAATTCATAATTTCAATGCAGCTGTCTTCACTAAAGGTTTTTAAAAGGTTTGAAGTAAAACTGAAAAAAGTTTTGCTGACATATAATCTTTTGTTTCGATTAGCATTTTCCACGATCAAGCATTGGTAACAGTAACAATCAACTGATCGACTGGTTGTAATAAAAAAACAGAAACATTTTGCTTATACCAAACAACACCAAGTTTGTTTTCCCCTCTAAATCCAAGCTTTATTTCCTCAGCAACATATTGTATATGCTCTTGTAGAATTACATAACATATGAAACATACAAAGGTCCGTGGGATTTGTCTGAGCTATAAATAAATGCACCAGAAAGATAGATGACTGTTGAGTCTCATTCCCAGGATATCAAATAGTTTTAAAATAAACATAGAGTAAAAAGTATAAAATAAATGTTTTGGGTTAGCAAAATATCCAGAACATAGCAAAATAATGAGAAAACAAGAAAATACAGGCAGAGGGCAGGGTCTTCAAAGAGATTATGTTTATGTGTCTTTTTTTTCTTTAAGAGAAAAATGCCTTTAATGATTTTTTTTTCAACCATATTTTAATAAATTTTTTGTTTTTAAAATTCAAATATTTAAGTTCTGAGAATAAAATCTAATTATTGCAACAAAATTATTGAGTTTGAATCAAAACTAAAAAATTAAGCAAAGAAAGTCTTAAAATAATGAATTTTAACAGTGTAGTAAACACAGTTTTCTGTCATTAGC
Organism: Lutjanus erythropterus; assembly: GCF_056507025.1. Taxonomy (NCBI): domain Eukaryota; kingdom Metazoa; phylum Chordata; class Actinopteri; order Lutjaniformes; family Lutjanidae; genus Lutjanus; species Lutjanus erythropterus. Next base: position 32,081,993 of record NC_139322.1, read on the forward strand.
ACTTTACCAGACCACCAGACTGATACCTGCTGCTTGTGACAAAAGTCTGTGTTTAAGCATTAAATGTAACCTATTAGCTCTTTTTGTCAGTCAGCTTTTTAACCCTGAGTGAAGCTTGTGCTCTTCAAAGGGAGCAGTTAGTGAATTGCTCTGCTCTGAAAGGTTTGCTTTGTCTGGGCTTTTCATTTGAATACCAAATGAGGATTGGAGTGAAGCGCAGGGGCCTGACCTGAACTTATTTGGGTACTGATGGTTATCTGGCTGGCCGGTCACGCAAGGCAGGATGTGAGGACATCCATCAGAGGCACTGACCCAACAGCCTCCGACTACAAACACACGGACGCAAATACATCTGCTTGCATACACATGCTCAAACTCCCAGCTGCTGACACGAGGGCTGTTCCAAGGCACATGAAGAAAAAAAAAAAAATCAACTCCTTAAAATGACGGAGCAGAGAGGTGTTATGGAGAGAAAACAGACATCTCTAAGGCTGTTCCCTCCAAAACTCCAACTCTGACTGTCTCTTTAATTCTTATAATTGAATAATAATATTAATAATAATGGATTACATTTCTAAAGCACTCATAGACACTCAAAGCACTTCATGGTGAAGGGGGGACACTCACATGTCTTTGTTGCCATTTTATTAATTTACCTGTATTCTCTTATTAATTCAAGAACACACAAATTTCCAGAACAGCTTACAGGCTCCATATGAAATAGTCATACTTTTTGTCTTTGCTTTATTTATTCTGTCTCTGTTTGGTAATTTGGCCCGTGATTAATGATGGAGGTTTCCCTGACTCACCTCCCACAGCTTCTTGGTTTCGTGTCTTTACTGATGCACTGTAATCCTGACTGGGTCCGTGTACCTACAGTACCAGACATCCTGGGGATTAAAAGATGAGATGGGACAAACCAGTGACAAATAAAACCCTGTTCACTGTAAAACTGTTAACAGATGACTGGACAGCAGGGTTCATATACTGACAGCAGACGTGTGGATCACAGTCTGGATTCATGCCACGGCTTGTCAACTGAGAAAACGAAAACAATGACTCATGTTTGTTTTATCTCTACTCTTGTGCTGTTGCAGAACATTTCCATGTAGCCCTTCACTAATCTGCATTCAGTATCCAAGGTGACTAGTAAAGCTGGATGTGTGTCTTCCCTCAGGCTTGTAACTGACGTCTTGATGGAGTTTTTATGGTGCTTAGCCAACTGAGAACCACAACGTGCACAAGAGGTGACCTTGGAGGACACATTAAGTCGTCTTAAAACACAAAGAGAGGCTAAGTGAGTGCTGTTGGCCCATGGCACTGGACCTCTGTGCACGCTGTGTCATTATATGGCCATCAGGATGTAAAGGCATGGCTGTCAATCATATGTAACATCAGCACCTTGCAAATCTAACGTCACCTGTTCAGTTCAGTGATCGTTCTGCAGTAACATGGTCAGATTTTTCAGATCAGTCTGTGCTTTCAAAAGCATTACAGAGAAGTAACCAAATAATCCTGTAAAAAGTTTACCACTTCAGTCTCCAGACTTTCATCGGTTAAAAAATGCAATGTACTCTGGATGAAGAAGTAGCAAAACATTGCCATTGAAGTGAGTTTAAGTGTGTAACAGTGTGTTTCCCTCACAGTGCAGAGTTTTTGATCTGCGCCTATCAGTACATCTAAGAATGTTCTGAAGTGAGTTGCAAGCTAAAATAAAGTTAAAACAGGTACAGTAGAGATGGACAATATGCAAAACACTGACAGTGATGTAAAGCAGTTAGCACTTGATTTGTGGCAAATCAAACACAAGCGATTTAGCAGTAAACACAAATTCCAGTTCAGGCTGATGGCAATGTGACAGAGTTTTGAGATACTTGGTCATAAATAGCAAATTAAAATGTTATGGTGGCTGTAGGTCGTATCCAATATCTGCTGAGATCAAAGACCAAATAAAAGACAGACCAACATTTCAATGTGATTACAACTCTGAGGGAAAAAAAAAAAGAAAGCTACTGGAAACAAAATTCCTACCCAGTGTTACAATCTAACTATGACAAAATGAGCTACAAGAGACAAGTCTAAGTCACAATTCTCAGAAGACAGAAACAAGTCTGAGTCACAACACCCACATGACCAAGTCATGTCCAATTCACAACTTCCCAAATATCCTCTTTGTGACGTTGCTATGTGGCATAAAATAAGCAGGAGCATCCCCATGAAGTCAGGGAACATTATAATATGGCCAACTTAGACCCATGTGCTAATGTCAAGAACAGTCTGAGTCACAGCATCCGCAAGACAAAGACGAGTCTGACCTAGCAAGAAATTGTACGTATGTTGTAACATTCCAAGAATGTTCCCTGATGGAACAATGAGGGGTTCTTTACAGGTAGGGGAAAGTTATTTGGGGGGCTTTCAGCAAACATTCAGGACGTTCTGATAACGTTTAGGAGACCATTACTATAAGAAACCTCTACAGTGCAATCCAATAACATTTATAAAACCTTTAATGATGTTACAGGAACTTTGAGAGGACTAATACCATTCTTATTTGGTTTTATTTAGATTCTTCAACAATGTTCTGAGATTGTTTTAAGATCTTTACATTACAGGACCTTCTACTGAACTTTGAACCACAGATCTTTCATAACCAAAAGAGGACATTTTAGGAACATGTGGGAAGTCGCAACACCCACAAAAAACATCACAACAGTGATAAGTCAGCGATGACTGAGTCTGTGATTAATCTGGAATAATACTGCACAGCTCTGCTGCTGGGTATGGATAACCTGTATCATTCAGCTTTTGCCTCTCTGGTATAGGATCAGGAATATTTTGTGTCCTCACATTCACACTAAGGATTTTCTTCATCATATTTTTTATTTTTGTGTTACGCACAAATAATGTGCGCAGCCTAAACAGGCTTACAAGAAACCATCATTTAGAAAAATGGACCAAAAGCCAGTGTAGCAACATAAATAACAACTCATACTGAACAAATAAAGCATCCTGACACAACTGTCAGTGTGCCAGAACATTTCTGGATTATGAACATTTTATTTAATGAAGGTATTCTTAACTTATCATAATGCAGACAATATAGATGAAAATGTGACTAATTCTCAATTTTTTCTAATTTGTATGATTCCCACCACATGTTGTCCTTGATATCCTGGATGTTTTTAAATCTTCCAGCTTCAGTGTTCAGAGGAATGATTCCTATTCTCAGCTGTGCAACTAAAGACCTTTGTTCAGCTGTAACATAAGATTCAGGGACATAATTGAGCTTGATTTGAATACATGTTCCTCATTTTTGTTTTAAGAAAATATCTTTTAACCATTTTAGCAAGTAAGTGCCTTGTGATTGTGTTCATACAGCATAATAAATTATTTTATATATACACATATATATATATAATGTGACACAGCTTCCTCAAAAATATCATGATTCTCTGTAGCCCGTTTCAACAGTACCAGGAATCCAACCCATATCACTTACTTAACTACAACCATTTGTCACCACATTACATGTATGCAGATGGGCTCAAATGGATTAGAATTATGAACTAGTAAATGTAATGGATAACTACCACTACTTTGATGAGGCTGTATGCTGATACTTTGTTTTTCATGTCTTTTCACGTGTTGCAGTAAATAGACACCTCGTACTGTAAACCACACATCCACTGAAACTGATCTTGAACAGTGTTCTGTGTGTTATAACATATTCACCAGTGATGAATAATGAATAACAATCTTTCCATAGTCTGTGGATGGTCGTAGACACAATGCAGAGCTACCTATAGCTGCTATTCACAGAGATTATCCCAAATTAGAGGCCTTATGACTCAGTATGCGGCATCTGTCTGTTCAGTCTTTTCTGTTGTTTTATCCACCTGTCTCCTTGTTCTGCCCTTCTGCTCAGGTGACTATAGGATAATTACAGACATTTACATTGTCTTAGAGGAAATTGGAGGATTTAGCCCAGGTGTGATGTTTAAAGGCCCCTCATTACACTGATCAGCACTCAACCACTGATTTCTACCAACTCTCTCGCCAATTAGCTCCCTGTCTCACTATGAGGGCTGCAAAGCCCCCTCGCCACCTTACAGTAGCTTGAAAAAGTATGGAATACATCATTTCTTTAGGTGCTTGACTTTTTCTGCATTAGAATGCTTAAAATTGTGTATTAGATGTTTTTTCTACTGCTTGGTTCAGACGGGAAACAAACCTCATTTCTGTTCACAAAAGCAGGAGAATCACCAAGGGAGCAGCGTGCACACAAGCGGTCTAGCAGCCACAGCCGTGCTCTGACTTGCGGCCTGCCACCAGCAGCGGGTAATTGGCCCCGAAGGATTTAGCGCAGGATGGTGTGTGTGGATGGCGTGGTCGTATCCCATAATCTCCAATGGGGCAGTTGCCATAGAGAAACGAAGTGAGGCACACCAATTATTACTGCATGTTATTCCATAACACACCTGTTTGGCTCATCTGCTGGTTTAGAAACAAACTGCTGCTGTGTTCAGTCTGACATCCGAAAGAAGCAAAGAGATGAATGGAGTCATATAGAGAATCCATACAAGAACAAACCCTACCTAAATGTACAGATGTTTATCAATAAAGACAATTTAAATTCATAGTATATGTCCCATTCTGTGTGAAACTACACTTGCATACGTCTCTTATATGTTCGTTTGGACAGGTACACTGTAAGAATAAACTATATCTTTTAACTTAAAAAGTAAGTGTCCAGTCCGCCTCACAATTTAAAGTTAAAGTTGAGGTAATTTTATAATGATTCAAAACAGATAAACTTTTCCAATCATTATAGTATATTGCAGCTGATCATATAAGACATATTGATACTGTACATATCTGTGGAAAAGTTTACTGTTAATCACTTAATTATTCCTTCAGTGCTAATGTATTATAATAAAAGCATGTTTTATTTATGTGAAGATTAGGTTGCTAAACCAACCCCACTGACACAAAGTCTTAAACAGGATGTTACTCAGGATGCTGTTGTTGAAGGCAAACACTTAACCACCACCCAGACCTCCACACACTGTCTACACTGAAGTGTATGAATGTATGTTACACTGCTTTCTGTACAGCACAATTGATGTGCAGAAAGAAAAAGAAAGATGAAAAACATATGTTTGTGCCATATTTCCTGGAAGTAGAGCCATATACATATCCATTAAACTCTTTTTATTGTATTTTTCAATATGTGAAAAGAAAGTGTTTTCTGAGCAGGAGTAACTGCGGCAAAAACAAAGATAGCTTTACAGTAGAAGCGTCAGATACTAAAACCACTTTTCTTGACATTATTCAGTTGGAGTTTGTACCAAGGATGCACAGTGCTCAAACTGACACATTTCTAACCTGGCAGTCCATAGTGTTTGAATGAGCTTCTAATCTTACATTGTTGTGATGTATTATAATGCTCTTGATGTCAATGAGATGCTAGCTGGGTTTTGACTTGTGGTCGGGTGAGATGGTGGTGGAGAGGTGTTACTATTTTTCTTGTTTAGATTAAAATAGTATTTAAAAAAACAGTTGAGCACAAAAAAAACATGTGAATTAAAAAAGAAATAGCTAAAATTGCCACGAAACTCAAACATATAGTGGTCAAAATATCACAGTGTGTAACTTTAATGTTCCCACTTCAAGTTCTGACAGAGGGCACGTTACAAGGTGACGTCCTTTAAACCAGCCTGGATATTCCCAGAACTAACTAAATAATGTCTCCTTTCCCTTTAGAGAACTAAACATCATGACTTTTTGGGAACATTCTGGGAACATTACAGGCCAACGTCCTTTTAACCAGTAGGGACGTCCTCAGAACAATTGGGGAATGTGCAATTTCTAACTGGGTTGGTCTCCTAACTCCTAACTCCTAACTCCTAACTCGTGACTTAGTTACTCAGGATATTCCACAGACAATGTTTTGAGCTGTTACTAGTAAGTCCTTTCTTTCTATGGTATAAAGAAAATAGTTCCTACAATTAAAATGTGTTTTTGGCTCTCTGAGCACCACAAGACAAGTGCCATCTGCTGTAGTTCCATTATAGAAGGCAAACATCTGTGTGATCGATATCTCCAAACATTAGCAACTCATCTAAAACAACCTAGATGGATAAATAGCACTGCAGACTATAAGAAAAAATGTATTTTTGATTTTGGGGTGAAATTATGTAATCTTGTCCTCTTGGACATATTTGCATAAAGGTAGCACTGATTCCCATTTTATTTTCCAAGACACTTTAAGAAATTCATCAAAAACTAATTTTAAAAAACCTAAAAATAATAATAAATATCAGACACTATTCATGTCAACACTGTATAACGAACAATGACAAAGATGCACTATTGCCGTCATTGTACACGTATGTGAGAAGAAAATCTTTTTTTTTTTGGTTCAGAGTTCAATGTCTCTGAATGAATTACACTATGTAGTCACTCTCTCTCTCTCACACACACACACACACACACACACACACACACACACACACACACTCACACTCTCTTAAGTTTGACTCTTGTTGCCTGTCAAACACAGCTGCAGTGCTGCCGATCGGGTCAAGTTTCAGTCATTCACAGTCGAGACGTTGCAGTTTGTTTAGGAAATGAGCGTAAACGCTGACCTGAAGGTCATCGTTCATTGTGCTCGACACATTAAATAGCGTGTCAGCCTCTCCTGCCTCACAGCAAGAACTGGCATTGTAAAGCTTTAAAGGGCTGTGTGTGTTCGGTTTGAGGGCATTATGAGGTGCTATGATAGCGCACCATCTCCAAACACACCTGCTTTTTTCTTCCAAAAGACTCTTTATTAGATCTGGTGTAATTAGCTCGCTGTCTGATGTGTTTACTAAAGCATTAACATGCAGAGATGAGCTGTATGTGCTTTAGTTTATGTGTGTTCAATTCATCCAGGCATGAAGAATGTTGAATAGCTTTAAAAGAGGTGAGTACCCATTACACAAGCCCTTTTTTTTTTCATTATGAAACTCATGTTTTATCCATTTCATCCAGTCAATGGCCGGTGATGACTGTATCACCAGTAGGATTTCTTTTCACTGCTCTAGAAGCTTGTGTTCATTTGAAATGGAAATGTGAATATCCTGTTTTGTAATGGTTGCAGGAACTAAGGAGTTCCTGGAATCAAAGCAGGAAGTAAAAGTCCTTCTTATAAAATCCTGTTGGCAACAACTGTGACTACAGCTTTGTTTGAGGCCATCAGTTTCTCTTGATTGCTCTTCCTAGCAACTGACAGGAAGTCAACTACACAAATTTTGAATGTTGATAACAATGTCTTCCCTCAGTCCTAATATTGATACAACTGACAGGCAGACAGACAGTACTTACAGCCTGACTCCGCCCTGATTGGTCCATTGTCTTCAGTTTATGTACAAATAGGTTTGGCATAAAATTAAACTGTGGTCACTGGCCAGGTAGCTAGCAAATAATTTGTAATCACAGTGTAGGACCAGGTTTAATAAAATAACATAATTATTTTACACAAAACTATGATATTTTCACTGCACACCCTTTACATACTCAGAGGGTGTAGGTCCTCTGCCATCCAAGCCACCATGTTTCTACAGCCCTGAACAGACAAACCAAGCACTGGCTCTAGATACGGCCTTTTTGTACAAGTTTCACAGCCTCCTTAGGTTTTTCACAGGCTGTGAAGGGGAAGGTGAGGTGATGTGTGTGTAATCTGCAGCACCTTGGTCTCACAGGAGAAATTTACCTACTATACGAAACTCACTCCTACATTAGGCGAGCATGCAACACAGAAAGGCCCTCTCTCAGCCAGACAGTATGTCTCGTGTAAGACTGTGAATTCTGCTTATCACACACTGACACTAGTACAGTTTTTATCAAGGTCCCAAACAACCAACAATAGTGAAAAAATATCTAGACTTTTTTCATCTTAATCAGTATGAGCACAGAGGAATGGGACTATCTGAAACAGGGAAAATCAAGAATCATTTCTAATCAATAAATGTATGAGATCTCTATACACACCGTACATGAGAATTTGTGGGCTTTATCTACTCTAAGGGGTCATACAACTGATTTTTAAATTGAAGATGTTGATTACGTATTAAGGTGATCTGAAATATCTTGAAAATTTGTCCACAGTCCAATGCAATATTACTGCTAGTTTCTCTTTATAATGTTATGACCTTCAGTGTGAAGTTACATCTTTGTCTTAATGTTGTTTAATACAGAGCCGTGTACATGCACAGTCCATTCACTGTGTGTTGGGTAACGGCTGATCTCTCCCACAGAGTGTATCATGGGGTCTGGCTGCAGGGTAACAGCAGGTCCTGCTAATGATGCAAGACGTGTTTGTGATGTGGAGGCTCTCTGGGGAGGCAGGGTTCAGGTGAAGACACAGCCACGAAGTATCCCAATGGGACCAGTTACCAAGGTAAAAACACCCCCACCCCCACCCTCCACTCTTCACCCGTACTGTACCTCTCCACTTCCTTCATGCGTGAGGGTGAGGACCAGGACAAAAACAAAATCATAGATGGCATCAGACATTTTAAGGTGACTAAAGAAAACCAACTCAGTCACTGAAATTTACCTTTGTTAAGATGGCAGTTTAAAAATGAAAATATCATCAAATACAAAGCACTATTTTAGCGTAATAACCATGACCATATTTCCCCGAACTCTCCACAGCACTTCCTGCAGCATTTGCCTAACTGAAAATAAAGCAATTCAGAAGAAATTCTCCAGTTCACCTTTCAGTGGAAAACATCCCCTTTCTTTGTTTCTGTTGTAAAGAAATGCAGCAGATTTCTCCACACATATAATCTGACAGTATGTAATACTGTAAAAGCAGTGTAAATATAGTGTCAAAGCAGGTAGAAGCTGTCAGCAATCTTGTATATTTTTTTATCCTTGCTGTTCTATTTCCTGAAAACATATTATATACCAAAAAGGACATCCTGCATATCAGCTTTAACTTGTTGTTTCTATATTTCATCTTCAGACTTGACAGATGTTGAATTTACTGCATCCACATGCTTATTTTTATTGATCATTTGCTGCTGCAATAGTTATTTCCCCACAGGAATCGTAATTCTACTCAGACAGTAGAACCCAGCAGCACACTCAGTTGTGCAAATTTTTTTACGGCAGTCCAAATAGTGAGTTGGAGCCAAATCCCGTATACTAAATAAATTACAGTCCTGTTTATGGTCTGTGGTCGAAGCGAATTGTTTCCAGCTGCCCCCTCCTCCTCAGTCTCAAGGAGGCTAAGACAGGCTGCAGCAGCACTGCATGAGTGCAGCACACGGATAACATCACAAACTGACGATAACAAGCAAGCCCGTTATCCTGAAAATAAAAGCCCACTGCTCCGAAAATACACTTGCTGGAGCTGGAGTTAAGTGGCTGCCTGTCTCACAGCTTGCCAGACTTGATGGACTCGTTATAAACATCTTCTCCTTCTACAAGAGTAGTAATGAAATCTTATGACTCACTGACAGGCACTAACTTATTCTGCATTCATTTCAGTTCTAATTAATGTGAAACAGGCAAACAAAAACAGATATTCCAACCCAGAATCGAAATTTCAAAGGAGGACGCAGCAGAATTGACGTTAGAGAGAAGTATTTCAACATGCTTCCTTAATCTCGATTAAGATGAAATGAGATATTGCAGCCATTTTATGATTTATTACAGTAAATATATTACAGATTTCTCCTTAAAATCTTCTTTTAAGCAGTGCTGTGAAAACTGCTACGTTAAGACTGTGGCTGCTTTAATGAAAAGTAGTTAAACTACATCTTAGGTACAGCTGCCCACTGCTTCTAATACTAGGATGGGTTAAATGAGATGAGATTAAATATCTATGTTGTACTATGTTTAGTTGTATATGTGATGATTAAGTCACATAAACAAAAACGTGACTTAACAGAACTGACACTGTGTGAAGTGTAGGTGTGTGTTATTTAGGGACTAGAGCAGGCGAATCATCACTTCTGCAATAGTTGAGATGGAATCAGGAAAATTCAAAGCTAAGAGGCAAACCACAAGTGATTTTAATCAAGTAGTAGGTGGTTGTCATTAAATAACAGCTGTGGTGTTGTTCCATACTGAGTGGAGAAAAACATCATAGGAACATTATGAATTTGTTGCAACTACTTAAACTACATGACACAAGTAGTAAACTACTGAAAAGCTACTAAGATTTGAATGTACTTGAATGTACTAGACTACTAACCAAGTAGTTACTATGTAGTTAAATTCACCCCAACTCTGCTTTTCACAAGCTACTTTTTGCTGCTTAATGTTCCTGCAGTGTCTCAGCTTATAAAATCATCATAAAAGCTTTGCTTCTCATCACTGTCTGCTGGCAGCAAATTACTGCTGAGAAATGTAAAAAGGATGCAATTAAATGAGATTTATAGCTTAAGGAAATTTACTGTTCTTGGTAATGCTGATGGCCTAAGCCAAAATATACATCTGACCTAAGCAGCGAGGAAGGGAGGGAGATACCATGAGCTGAACTCTCATAGGGCAAAATTATTCAAGGGAGGAGCGAACAGGAAGAGAGATCTTGAAAAGAAGGGAAAACACAAAGGCGGCAGAATTTGAAAAGATGTCCTATAAACAGTTAGTATAATTGGATATATTTTATGTATATTATATGTACATTAGACAGTATTGAGGCAATAATTAACTTTTTGGAGAGCTGCTGACATAGGCCATGCTCTGCAGGGAGTTGTGTGTTTCATTATTAGTAAGTTAATGGACAAAATATGTTTTTGTTTTTCATGTTTTTCATGTCTTTCTGTAATTGTTGAGTTTTATCTTGTTTTAAATGTCCGCTGTATATGATGAAGCATATGTTATGTTGGCAACCAAGGATGATTGTTCATGTGGTGATGGTGACTTGTAGGGTTTAGGATGCATGTTATTTTATATTCTGTATAACAAAAAAAATGTTGATGTTGAAGGAACAGTTCACCCCAAAATCCTCTGACCTGTAGTGGTATTTATCCATCTGGATAGTTCTGGTGTGAGCTGCTGTGCTTGGAGATACTGGCTGTAGAAATGTCTGCCTTCTTTCCAATACAATGGCGATAGATGGCGCCTGGCTTGTGTTTCCTTTCCCCATGCACTGAAGCTGTGAGTCCTCAGAAGTAGCCGTGGGTTCAAGTCCCACCTACGGCCCTTTGCTGCACTCATTATCCCACTTTGTTGTCATATCTCCAGCTGTCATTCAGTTCATCGCAGCGCTGACACATAGAGACAGACAACCACTCACACTCACATTCACACCTACAGGCAATTTAGAGTCACCAATTATCCTAGCATGCATGTCTTTGGACTGTGGGAGGAAGCCAGAGAACCCAGAGAGAACCCACACAGACATGAGGAGAACATGCAAATTCCACACAGAAAGGCCCTGCCCCCGCCAGCTGGGGGATTCAAACTCAGGACCTTCTTCTTTGAGGCAGCTAACCACTGCACCACCATGCTGCCCATCTCCATCTGTCCCTTACATTAAAGGCATTAAAGCCCCAAAAAATGTTAAAAAGAAAAGAAAAACTGAACAACAATATATTTTCACAGAAATTATGACCTGCATAATTAAGATAATCCACAGACCATATTTTGAGCAGTTTCATGGGGGAACTTTTTTTTTTCTTAGAATCCACAGGAACTACTTTATTCCTACTAGAAAGACAGTAGTTCCTACATGAAACTGGTCAGAATAAGGTCTTTCAATTAACCTCAGTAACCAGGTCATGATTTCTGGAAAAAGAGACGGCTGGTGAGTTTTTCAAATGCATGTCTTTGGTGTAGGTTAGAGCACCATAAGCTGAGTGCCATCTATTCTGAATATACTGAAGAAAAAGCAGACATTTCTATGGCCGATGTCTCCAAAACTGCAACTCAAAACTAAACCATCCAGATGGATCAGTAGCACTACAGTTAAGAGGAAATATATGTAGTTTTGATTTTGGTGTGAACTGTCCCTTTAAAAAGAATGAAAAGCAAAGATTTATACTTACTTCTGTTGTTTATTATTTTAGTCAACCCAGACCTCATCTGATCTGCAATGAGGAGCACTGACATCAAGTTATTCTAAAACGAAAGTGTTACTGACTAACTTATGTAGCACCCAAAGTGAAAGTGCTGCATATCTTATCTGTGCAGATAAAGTTAATGACTTCAGTTACATCTGCAGGTTTTGTTCCTCATGCAGATAATGCTCAGCTTCCTCAACTGTAAATGATGAATACATAAGGTTGGTGAGTTGATATTTTAGAGGAAACTCATTTTCCGGTGAAGAAGAATTTACAGAAATATACCTGTTTTACTGTATATGGAATAAAATGTGCTTGCAACTTGCCCTACTAGCTGAAAGTCATCAGTAATTTAATGTATTTACAAAAGTCATGAATTACGGATAAAATATATATTAAATATTTGAGTCTGCAAAACATCAGCACCCAGAATGACTCTGAATCTGAATTCAGTATGCAAGTCAATGATTGACAGATTTCTTTATTTTGTATGAATCAGGAAGAAATAGAGTATCAAAGTCCACAGGTTTCTCTGCTCCACAGACCCGTCACTGTATGTGAGCTACACATTAACACATTCAGCTTTCTCAAAGCTCAGCCAGGGTTTTACAACCCTCCAAACACACCCTCTGTCAACATTGCAGTCTCCAGACGCTTGGCTAGTAGGTTCATCTAGTCCCTCCAGCCAATCAAAAAGGAGCAGCTAGGTACAACACGGTCCCACGAGAGCCTATGGGAGAGCAGGTGCCATGGAGACCAGCTGTTCATCCAACAGTGATGGGTAACAAAGTGTTAAGGGGGGCAGGTAAAGGTTTATACACTGACTCTGTGTGATACTGGTGTTTTATAACCAGTATACTGTGTATAGCGGTGTGTTTATAGAGTCTATAACCTCTGATCATTCAGGAAGAGGCTGGTGTTAAAGGGATAGTTCAGATTTTCTGAAGTGGGGTTAAAGGAGGTACTTATCCGTACTCAGTGTATCACCTGCAGTAGATGGCGGTCGACACACTCCCAGTTAGGAGAAGCAGCAGGAGTACTGGTGCAGGAAGCTAAGCAATGCAATGCTCTACTGATGCCTCAGTCTGTTTATCTGTGTTATTCTGCGACTAATGTGTGTCACAGATAAACACAACAAACAGATGGAGGCAGTGGTCTGCAAGTCCAAAATCACTGATTTTGCTTAATGAGTCTTGCTGGTTTGGACAGAGCAATATTTGGCTTATATAATGCTGGTTTCCTGCTCAAAAAAGGCTGTCTGACAGCAAGGTAAAGTGGTGAAATGATTCTAAATCATTGGTCTTCAACAGGAAGTCCTCAGATTTACTCCAGGAGGTCCCCCAAATTAATGTTTGCTATATTTTCCCAGAAATTAAGGTATGAGCTAGTTAACCTGCCAAATCACTGTGGGACACTCATCCATAACAGCTTACTAGTTTGTGATGTATTAAGGGTACAGACATTAATGTGAGCAACAATGGATCATTGTAGCAGGAGCAAGAGACCCTAACATACCCTCCAGAAACCACTGAATGGACACTGAAGCTAAGCCAGCTAACATTAGCCATGCTACAAATGCTGCTAACTCAGCAGCTATGGGTAAGACCTAAACATCAGCTCTGTTCTAAATATAGCACACACTAAACTGATAGTGATCTTTTAGATCAGCCATTCTCAGAGACTTTGGCAAGTTATGCACTTATGCACAAATTAACTCTTCCCAAGATTTATTTATAATCCTTATTGTGAATTTGGGAGTTTTTAATTCTCACTTTTAAAAAGAGGGCCCCAGAAAAAAAGTTTGGGAGACACTGTTTTAGAATGTCCTTTTTTTAAGTGGATAAAATATGTTTTGTTGCTCCCTGTCTACTACAGTTCATTGATTAGTTCCCGTCGTGATACTCCTCTCTGCTTCTCCAAAGTGGGCTTGTGCCGACCAGCATGTACAGTACACTGACTACCAATCAGTGCCTCATACAACAAAACTGAGTGAAAAGAGCACAAAATACATCCAGTGCTGCATAAAATATAGCAAATGCATTCACATGATCCACCTCTGTCTATTCACTGCACATCAGCCCAGCTTCTTAGGGTTAAAATATGAGAAGAGTTTGCCAACAAAGCTCCTATCTGTGCATTTCTCATCAGTCAAAAGTCCCTGCTCCATTTCCAGCCTGTTTCCCATCAGGCACTCAATAGATGTGGGAAACACCTTCAGCTTTAACCCCAGCTGACCTACCTCTTGATGAACGTGACCTCTGCCCTGCAGGATCACCCAATCTCTCCATCTCTTCGAGACAAAGCAGGCAGAGAGGGAATCTTCAAACATGTCGCCTTAACTCCTATCTCCTCCTCTAAAGGCTCAGAGTGGGGGAATACTCTCATCCAGCTCATCCAGGGCTGTGAGACAGAGTGTATTTGAACTGTGAACGGGGAAAAAACGAGGCAAAGATGTTGGCAGCTGTGATGTGTGTTGAGAGGAATGCACCGTTGTTATCACTCACTGAGTTATGCAAGAACGGTTCGGTGGAAACCTTTGCCTGGTACAGTGTTGGGCCTCCTTATGCACAGGCTAAACACACACTCAACGGCACACTGGTACACACACATACACACTCAGAGTCAAGCAGATCCTGCCCTGAAGATTTTCTAATTACCCTCGGTGAAAGGGAGGCAGTCGGACACAAGGAGGGCCAACCACCTGGGTTATCACACACACACCCCACCAAGACTCCCGTCCTTCTTCTGTATAGACTATTTTTAGCTTTCATCTATGGCTTTTTTTTCCTCGGAGGGCACGAGGTGTATGGGAGGCATCGTGAAGGGAAGACTTGGTTAAGTGTAACTTCGTATCCCGAGCCAAAATCAAAACTTTTCTTTAAAGCATTTACTGCCATGTTGCTCCTCCTTCACAGATGACATCACCAATAGATGTTATCAGAAAAAAAACTGTGCTTGATCTAAATAAACAGGATATTGATACTTATTGATATTCAAGAGGAAACAATCAAATCACTGCAAAAATATCAAGTTCTGTTTTAATACACTTGATTGATTTAAACAATGAATCTGCTACAGAAAGAATTAATGTTTTTGCACTGATTATGAGGCTACCTGAAAACCATTTTATACTTTAGCACATTTTTGTTATTGGTTGGATGCTGAGTAAATCGATTCAGTTTTAGAGAGTTTTGTATTGTATGTGTGGCTACAAGCTTCCCCGTTCATGTGGACCATTCATTTTTAAAAATACTTTAATATTTCTAATGATATTTTAACTTTTTTTCTGTGCATTTTGCCAGATGAACCTGTTAGGAGGCCGCAGTGAACCTGGGGCTCTTATCCAATGCTGGAATATTAATAGTTGGTAATCCAGAGATGCTCACTGGATTTGGTTGAATACTGTAAATTGAAAATGTAATATTTGCCATAATCTACTATAGTTTTTTGGGAAAATAACAGCTGGAACCCATGATTTCCAACATACTTACAGCAGGATTTTGTACGTTCTCATGGAAATTTCCCAAATCTCACAATCACACAGTTGTTGAAGCAAAATACTGAAGTCTGTAAATATTTTGTTTGAAAGGAACAGTTCAGCCAAATATCAAAAATAAATGTTTTTTCTCTGGCCTGTACTGCTATAGATCCATCTAGGTTGTTTTGGAGATATTGGCCGCAGAGATGTCTGCCTTCTCGTGAACGTAATGGAACTAGATAGCACTTGGTTTGTCGTGCTCAAAGTGCCAGAAAAATACAT
Organism: Lutjanus erythropterus; assembly: GCF_056507025.1. Lineage (NCBI taxonomy): Eukaryota > Metazoa > Chordata > Actinopteri > Lutjaniformes > Lutjanidae > Lutjanus > Lutjanus erythropterus. Next base: position 32,097,815 of record NC_139322.1, read on the forward strand.
TTGAAAAGCTCAACAGCAATGCCTCTTTCCAAAGATCATGACCCGGTTACTTAGGATAATCCACAGCACTGCAGGTAGGACCCTTTGGACCTGAAAAGCATTACTCTTCATGCTAAAATGGCATCTTACAGTTCATCCCTGTGACAAACCTTTTTTTTTTTAATAATAAGTGTGGAGTACAAAAAATAAAAAAAATGGTTTAATTCCAAATCCAAACTGCAAAGCAGCATTCTACAGATCAGAGTGAATAAGATTACCCAAACATAATTTTACAATATTAACATTCCTCAGATTTGACAAATTTTCCTTCTCTGCCACTACACACAGTAGCACACATTGATGCACTGATGCATCAGCACTATGAAGTCTTTCGTATGCTCACCTGGAGCCACTCTTGCTGTAATCTAAATTAATGATTGATAAAGAGCATATCAAAAAGACCTTTGTGTTTGATAATGTGTTTTTTCTGTCTGTTTGCATACAGCACAATCTCTTTATAATGTAGAACAAAATGGCCATTTTTTTTAATCAATTCTGGGGGAAAAAAAGAGAAATATATGCCCAGGAAAATTTGTATCAGGCAAATCAAAGTGTGTGAAAAGTGCTTTTGTTATTTAGAGTGGATGTAAAGTAACTGTAAGTTAAAATTTGTGTCTTAGATATGTCTTGTAACATTAACATCAGCAGCTAAGACTTACTGCAGCAGTCCTCATTTCCTGATGCAGCTGCACTTTGTTCTTTCTTTCCCTCTTTTTTTTCCCTCTCGGAAACATTCAGAGGGAGTAAATGAGTCCATGGGCTCCAGAGGTTGAACTCGGCATGGTAACGTGCTGCACCCTCGGGCCACAGAGCTGAATGCAGTGACAGTAAGGTGAGGAAGAGCGGTATCAGATGAACACATGAAAGAGGGAGGTCGCTGGATTTAAGGCTTTTTTGTTTTTGGGCGTTCAAAGGAGACAGCTGTCGACTGCACAAGGCCCGGCTCTATTCATGTGGGGGGACCGCAGACAGAGACCACGCCAACATACACACACACACTTCAAAGGAAGGTGTGTGTGCACGTGTGTGTGTGTAACTCAGAGCTTCAGCCGGCATATTCACTGTTATTGTCATCATTTCTTTATTCATGTAATCAAAACTGCATCAGTGCACATAACCTGAACATCATCCATGTGTTATTTATATGGAAAGTGTGTGACACCTGCAGTACTTGGCAACTTGGTTGTCTGTATTACTACGTGTTGTAGTTTACCCAGCGATCACACAGGCCACACACTTTTAAGGAACAGTCCAACATTTAGGGAAATACCCTTGTTTGTTGTCTTGCTCTGCAGAAGAAGATCTCACTTTCATCTCTGTGTGTGCATTACAGAGAACATGTTAGCCTAGCTTAGCTCAGCAACTGTCAGATGGAGATAAATATGTAAAAAATGAGATTGAGGGGTCCTTCAGTAATAACCTCAAAACCAATGTGTTCATACAAAGAAACGTGTTTATTGTCTTTTTGAACACAGTGCTGCAGGAATGAGTACTAAAACCAGGAAATGAGTTAGCATGTTAGCACTTTCAGTTCCCTCGTCCCAGCATCAAAGCTTTTTGAATGGGTTTTTGATTAGATGCCTGAAATATGACCTTAGGTTAACACAAGCAAGAGACTTTCATGTTTTGTTCTACAACATAAAACACGTCAGTAAACAGCGCACTTGTGAATTTTGAAGCTTTTACATGTCTTTAAAAAGGTGGTTGCTAACAAGTGGCTAAATGAGACCACAGTGGTTGTTGCAGACGTTAAAGGCCATCAAGTCGACCACTTAGTTGTGGTGACACAGAGAGTAGTTCATTTATAGTCTACCGTTAGCTTTTGCATTTACAGTGATCATTTATGAAGATTATCTTGCTGAACAAAACATTTTAGTATCATAAACTTTTGTTTACCTCAGAACTTATTTTCTGCACCAAACCAAAATCCTACCAGAAAATCTAGTTTTCTTTTTGTGGAGAGAAACGGAGTGATGCTAACTTCTGCTAACTTTGGCCTACAAAAATATGTTATCCCTGCAGCACTCTGTGGCAAGGAGGCAAGATGAAAAAAGATGATCGTCATTGAGAGGGGCGAGGTCTACGCAATGAACAGAACTAATGTGGATCATTATATGCACTCTTTTGGGCAGTCTTTGCTCAAGGCATTCATGTTGCACACAGTTGTGTGAGGAATGAAAAATATTTTGAGAGAAAAGTTCATATCAGTTCAAGTCTAACTTTCTCACCTCAGATCACCCTCAGAGGGTGTGGGGTTGGTGATTTAAATCACTGTTCAACAATCCAACAAGCACTCAGTTTGAAGCATCCTGACGCCATCAATCTACAGCAGGTGCTGACAGTCAGGCAGGCTTGCTGAGCATTACAGGTGACACTGGCACCTCATTTTGAACAAACTTATGGATCTATCAGTCACCCTGGATTGTACTTCATCATCTCACTGATAGTTGAAGCAACACACAACAACAAAGCAACAAAATACCAAACTACCTAGCTAACTGAATGCCCAGCTAGCTAGCTAGCGCTGGGTTTTGTTGACAGCAACCATGCGAGGCTTTTCCAGTTGTGGTAAGGCTCCTTAATGTTTTAAAACAGTACGGTCTCATTTTTGCACTTTTATTTCTGAATGTGTAAAACAACATACAGCCTGCAAACTAAAGCTTTATAGCCATTACTTAGCTTTATAACCTAAGCTAAATATTATGCACAGGTATCTAATTGATAGTCTTTTTCACAACTCCGAAAACTCCAAAATTTCCGTTCCTATAAAGCAATGTTCATCAAAACAGACCAATTTGGTGTCTGTTTAAGACACTAAACTGGTTGCTGTTTGGCTGACACATGATGTCAGGTATGTAGGAGACAATAGTGCCATTGGTATATGTATCAATAAATGTATTATTATAACAACCAGAGAATTATGTTACAGTGATCCAAACTATACTATTTTAATGGCAATAAGGCTAATATAATGTAATATACAGATACCATAACCTTGTGATCTTATATTTAGGAAATATTTGAGATAATTTAGTTATTAATGGTTGAACATTTGACATTCAGCAGAACCAGCGTTTCACCAGGTGCACAGTAAATTCCTGAATTAACCTGAAAGTCAAATCTGTCTCTGCTTTGCCTGCAGCAACCTTTTTCTGCTGTCTGAGCTACATCATCACAGCGGCAATGTCTTCAGTTGATATTTGCATCAGAGGCAAATCAGTCAGCCTGTATGAGTGGGAGAGGCGGTGTGTCCACCAGCAGAGCTGCAGTTACTAAGGCATATGTTTTGTAGTTGGTGTAGCTATAAGCCAGGCCTTTCTGAAGCTCTTCTCCTAGTGTTTGTCGGTGTAATTCATTACTAACGGTATCTCTTTCCCCATCATTCACTTGAGTGTCACAGTTTGTATTTATCAAACTCCAAAAAGTACAATTATTAGTCACAAGAGGGACTAAAGTCAAACTAGTAGAAGTCACAGTTGCAGAGATGGGACCCGAGTCATTGTTTTGCAAGTCACAAGTCTTAAACAAGTCAAAATGTAACAGTGAGTTTCCAGCCTCATTGAAGTGCCAAGTTATGTTACTTACAAATGTAGTTTTCACGCTAACGTGAGTGTTAAGTGCTAAGTGTTAACTTGCTATCTTGACTTTAGCCTTGATTCCCCATTTGTGGAAGTCAGATGTTTCCATCTGTGATTTTCAACCTGCACATTTTGCATACTGCAAAACGCTTTTTGTTGACCACTGCATAGTTTATGTATGAGAACAAAATCATCTTTGGTACAATGTTTTCCAGCTGGTGCTCAGTAATATGACATTAGTTCTTCATGGTTCTCCCCTGCGATTTGATTGGATTCATACAAATTGAATCTGACTGGCATTGATGTTAGTTGATTCAAGAAATGAAGGGGAATGAATTGATTTGTGGCACATTTTTGAAGTAACATACTTTTAATCTTTGGGCTTGGGAAAAGATATCAAGTATATACAAGTCAAAAAGCTCAAGTAAAAGTGAAGTCACAGGTCATTGGTGTTAAAGTCCAAGTTAATTTGCAAGTCTTTTTTTGATTCTGTAAAGTCAAATCTAAATACATCTAAAACAATATGTAATACTGTACATTTTCTACACAGCAGAGTACAGACAGAGGGTCCATGTCATTTGTTGTTAAACTTCAGTTTGGATGTGATGGGTCACACGCCAACTCCCCTACTCCCTGAAACGTCACTTGCATTTTCCTATGCAAATAACTTTGCATTCACTGAGCGGATGCATTAGCAGCTGCAGGGGACAAGGCTGCTCTGTCGTGCTCAGGTCTCTTCCTGACCTCTTTTGTTCAAATCAAACCATGATGCAAAACTGCAGACATAACTAAGACAACTTTTGTCTCCTACAGTTTGTACAAGGAAACTGACAGAGACAGTCAGCAGTGAAGACAATGCAGACCTTTTTTTTCTCTTTTTTTGTTTTATAAAAGTATTAGCATCAGGATGGCTTAAAATGTGTTGTATTTTTTTTTAAATGGATGTGAGCATTTTTATGAGACAGTATCTGACATTACTCATGCTTTCCAAACCATTTAACAGATTGTAGTTTAAATCCCTGCAGTATATTTCCATGTACGTTTGTTAATCTCAGAAGAAAAGGCCACACATGTCATATAGATGTCATCAGGCCTTAATTAACCTGCTTCCCCTGTAGTTTACCCATCTGCTGCAGTGAGTCCCTCTACATATGGGCTGTATTCTCCTATAGGAAATGTAATGACCACCTTCTTAACAAATCCACACTAACAGAGGCACTCTGGGCTGAGGCGACAGCAGGTTGACTACAATGAGGACAGGACGGAGGAGGGGGGGGTTCACAAGTTGTGGCATGGGAGAGCTATTGAAGTGTTAAGCAGGGGCACAAAGGTGGGGTTGGTCTGCAGGGAGTTAAAAGAGGTGTATGCGTGGAAACATGGCTGCCAGGCGAATTACAGTCACATTAGAGAAGTTTAAGTGGAAGAAAAGTAGGAAATGAAGCTGGAATACACACAAAGAAACACCCAACTGCTGATATATCGTGAGCAAAAACACCTCAGACCAAAAATAAGACTGTGCCCCCGTACCCAGAGAGTTGAGCTGAGCTTGGCTGGTATTGCATCAGTGGGAATCCCATCATAGCAACCAGGTGCCTGCAGCCAGCCTGGGAGGAAGGAGAGAACAGGGAGATGACAGAGAAAAACAAGGTGCTTACTGCACATCTCACGTACTGGATCAACATTTCAAATGTACAAAAGTTCCTAAATTATCATTAAACTATTGTAGTTTCTGTTATAGTAGCAGCACTCTGATTGGGATATGACAAGGTAGAACAAAGCAGCCTAAACCTGAGTGTCATTAATCATTAACTCAATGACAAACAATCGACAATGACTGCTAATAATCATAAAAAGCAGGAATATATATCCAAAGAAGATTAAAATGAATTCAAAGTCATAATAGCACAGATGTGAGTATAGAGACTTACAAATAATTTTAAAAACATAAAAAACATACATATAATCTCATATATTTAGAGATAATAATAGATAATAGATCATTTTTAACTGAAAAATTCAAACTCCAGACACTCACCTGTCAGAGCAAACACACCACACATTTGTACCACAATGACCACAGTGCTGCTTATCGTCCGCTCTCTCTCCCCCATGCCTTTCCTGTCTCTCTCTACCTTTCACTATCACCATAAAGCAGAGAAATAGGGGTAAAAAAATATATAAACTTTATATGGAACATATTTGGAAAACATCATTGTATGCACTTTACTCATAAATAATATACGTGATATTACTTGATTCATAAAATAATTATTCAAATATTTCTTTTCCGTGGGAGGTGAGGGGTGACTGTGGGTTTGGCTTCAGTTGATGATTATATTCTCTTGTCCACATGTGGAAGTGACACTTGTACTGGGGCAAAAAGGGCTGATTGAAGTACTATGTGTTCATAAACATACCAACCTTGCAGATATTTGTTTATTTTGTGCAGCAGATAAACTTTGATGATATAATGAAGTGTTGTATTGATGAACTGAAAACTTGATTTTTGATCATTCTTAATCATGATATAAAAATGCTTGTACATGTAGGGGGATCGACTATTGATGCACATAGTTCTCTCACAATTTGTCTTGAAGCTGTTGTTTATGTTGTTCTCTCTATCCCCTTTGTCTTAGTTTATGCCAGTGACTTCATCTGGCTGATCTGTCTTTTTGTAAATTTGCTAAAAAAACAAACAAACAAACAAAAACAAAAACTTCCATCCTTTAAAATCAACACCTGCTTTTTTCCCCTCAGACAAGTTGCTGAAAGGTGAACCTCTGGGACCCCTTGAGGAACAAGTCAGCTGCTGCATTCATGAAACAACACCAACGACACCAGCTCCCTCCACCCAAACCAAACCACACAGTTTCACGACACAAACTACTTCAGCAAATCCTCAGGAACTGCTTTAGCTGCTGGTGATTTTTTTGTTCTTATTTGGAATGAAAAAGCAACCTATGCAGTGCAACTTGTTGATGGAGCAACAGGTGTTTAGTGACAGTGTAAACAAAGCCACCTCATCTTGAATGGCTGGTTTCGTCGTGCTGCAGGGAGTCGATTCACTAAACTGTGGAAAGGTCCCAACATCCAATGGCATTTTCTACCAAAACATCAAAACCTGATCACTGTGTAAAGTTTAGAGGACAAAACGGGGGCAAAGATATTATTTTGTCAGCGTGATGAGAATAATCAACCCAAGATCTTCACCCTGAGTTATATATATTTTTTTAAATACAGATTCCAGGAGGTTACATTACATGTTTTTGGATGTTTGTTTCATGTTACAGTGATGTGTATGTGGATTCAGAGTGAGGGCCACACCTTGTAACAAACAGCGGATTCTCAGGGGATTATGAATCTGGCATCAGCTTTGTGGCTGTTAGTCTGTACCAGCGTATTTACATGTATTAACCAGATTAAAGTAACACTAATTCATTATAAATTAGTAATGCCTTAAGCTTATAAATTATTCAGCATAAGTGCTCCAATGAGTTTTGGTTGTTTCTTTTTTTGGAAACAGGAATCAGCACACCGCTAGTCCGGAGGCAGAAAAGTTCTCCTGGAATCATGTGTTAAAGGTGCAACATTTTGAATCATCACTTTGAATCGTCACTTATGACCCACTAACAATGTCTGCTGGTGGCTGTATCTACAGAGCCCCGCCCTTTACCTGTATTTCCTTATTTCTTCTCATTATGTTTATGTGGTCAGAGCGCTCTGCCAACCCGGAACATTAGTATTTGACGTCCTGTATCTTTCTGGTGCATCTACAAACAGCATGGACAAATCCTACTGATTCTACCTTTAAACCTCTGCTCTGGTCAAAGTGCAAAAGGAGTTTTTGATTAAACAAACTGCAGTTAGGAAAAATAAAGAATATTTTCCATCTCTTATTTAGTAGCACTGAACATGAACCCATTTTTACAACAAATCAAGTATATGCTTACACTGCAAGCCAGGCAGACATTTTAATGAAGCAACAACTTTTATCAAAAACACAATAAAATACTCAAAACTCAAAGTTCTCATATGAAAGCTTTTTATTATCTCACGGCCTTGTTGAATTAAGTGAACTTTTAGTTCAGAATATTTTTTCACAGGCAGATGTGTTCCTGAGGCCAGCGATGAATATATCATGCAAACTAACTGAACCTGTTGTTCACTGTAACCAGGCAATACTGTCAACATACTGAATGTCTGAGCCATTGACTGTAAATAAAGATGGACGACTTCCAAAAAATCCCAGATAAGAGCGCTGCCATCTTGTGCTGGATGTCTTTATGAGCCAGAGTCGTCCACACGCCCGACCGAACCGACTCAATCACAAGCAGAGCTCAGCTGTCAATCATGATGTGAAAATCCCAGTTTTATTGTTTCAAATAACTAATTAAAAACAAACTTATCAGAAAAAATAACACTTGAACATACATCAGTGTTACAAAACTACCTAAATGACAGAAACCATTTGTGGGAAAAATGTATTTTAAGTGGGCTTTGATTTTTTTCACCTTGGCCTATGTGCTGTCTGTTAACATGGAGAGGGCGGGGTTCATGATTTAAACTGCAGCCAGCCACCAGGGGGCGATCAAGAAGTTTTGGCTTAACTTTTGGGAGCCATCCATCTTTATATATGTCAATGGTCTGAGCTAAGTCATTTCTAAAACGGAGTCTGATACTGCAGATTAGTACACATTTATAAGTATTTACAGCAGTAGAGGTGGAATTGACTGGACATTAACCACAGTGTGTTTGTCTGTCCATGGTAATAAAAGAACATGTCAGCCAGTAAGTGTGCATCTCATTGTGCTTACAACAGTTTTTGGACAATAAAGGAGCTTTATGACACCCAGGAATAAGACATATCAGGCCTTAGAGATACAGGCAATACTTGTTTGTGGAACTAATCCATGGGATTCACTGAAAATAAGAGATATGTAGAATATCGCCAAAACTATCCTGAATAAAGAATTTGTGATCCAAAACGTGACTGTAAACTTGTGGAATAGTTTCCTACAAAAACAGACAACTTCCTGTTGGAGGATCTGCACCCACTGTTTCAGTCTGCCAGTTAATGTGTTAAAAAGTCAAATATGCAGTGTGTGTGTGTGTGTGTGTGTGTGTGTGTGTGTGTGTGTGTGTGTGTGTGTGTGTGTGTGTGTGTGTGTGTAGACAAAAATTGGAAAACAGTGAGTCAGTAATTACTGTGATGTTGTGGGTGAAAGTGTGGTTTCTTTAAAAATGAACACTTGAATGGCACAGAGCCAAGGCAAAGAGAGCTGTTAATGATAATGAGCAGACTGGAGCCAACAGATTCCCCAAACCTGTTTTAAAGAAGTTATTTCCCTTACATGGGCTACAGCAGATTTTAATAACGGCGCTGATAAGACGTTGTTATTCAGGAGGAGACAGTTGACCAAGTGAACTCAGAGTACAGGTCAACAAGCAAGCTCACATAATTTATTCAACAGGAAATGAGGCAAAACTCGGACAGATGGACACTTTGGAAACTGAGCTGACTGATCTGAAACAAAAACCAGGATTTTTACTACACAGCTTTACAGCATCTGGGTGAGATGTGCAAAACACCCAAACTAAATGATTTCCTCGAATCACTTTTACAGTTTTTTTTTTTTCTTTCTGAATGAAAACAGGAACAAGTGACAGAACGGCAGTAGGCGGTTAACCCACCTAGAAACGCCTGAAATACAACTGCTAATCTGTAACATTGTTCGACTTCAACATCCTGTAGAGAAGTCGTCTCTTCCTTGTTGAGTAATGGATTCCTGTGAAGCTACAGGAACATAAACTCTATTTCTCCGTGTGTTTCTGTGAACTGTGTGCTGCAGAAGCGGCCCGTTGGCTCTGAAGGGATGACCCAGGAGAAAACATAATAATCTGTGCCTCTTTTTAACCAAGTACATCAACAAGATGACAAGCGCTCAAATACGTCACAATACATCCTAGTAACGTTTAGAGTTATATTACATATATAAGGTGACCAGATTTCTGAAATGAAAATCAGGGGCAGTTCCAGTTTGGCAACCAATATGTTATTATCTGTGAAATAAAAATGGTATAGTCCTGGTTAAACGTGTTTGATCATTTTCTTTATTGATTGTTCCATAGAGTTTACCATGGCCTCACTCACCTGGGTTTACAAAGTTACTTAGTAATGAATATTATCAGTCAGCCTGTACCATAGTTTATTACTGTACAGCAGTTAACATGGTTAAAACTACAGTTGAATATTCAGATACAGATTCCCATTGCTTCTCACAAACATTGTTTGGAATAATAAATCGACAGGCTGTGTAATCTTTACCTTTCCTCTTTTATCTCCTTCACTCCTCTTCCTATCTAATCTTCCTCTTTTTCTTGCTCTACACTCTACTTTTGTGGTCATGTTGTAGATTCACTGAACACGTTCTCCATTAAGATCGACTAAGATTTTCCACTGCAGTTTTTTTTGTCTTTCAAAAATAAGCTAATAGTTAATAGAAGAAGACTGATATGAGCAGCGCTCTCTGTTGGCTAAAACAAGCACAACATGACCGAGACGTCAACCTAAATTTTAAAATAAAATAAAAATTAAATATTATTTGACATTGTGTCCTGTTTTAACGAACAGTAAAAACAAACAAACAATAAATTTGAAGCTACAGCCAGCAGCTGGTTATCTTAGCTTAGCTTGAAAACTGTAGGGAAACGGCTATGCTAGCTTTGTCAAAATGTAAAAAAAATACTATCAGCTACTCTGAAGCTCACAAATGAACATCCCTTATATTACATATCTTCTATATGTAAATGTAAATGTGAAAGTTAGTTTTATGCTAAGCTAAGCTTAACACTCGTCATAAACCTAACATGTAATTTGCTGTGTCTTTAAATCTGTACAAAAAGTGTAGTAACATGGGTGTGAGGCCGGAGATGTAGCTTCCTGGGTTTCTTCCATATTTAATGGCCATCGCCCTCCTGTTTCGTTGTTTCTCACAGGAAATTTTAACTTGAACTAATTTGATGTCTCGGTCGGACAGAGCGACTTCTTGAAGTCTCTGCTGGCTGCACGGCCACCGTCATGGTGAAGACAAGGCTTGTTGCCTATGATCTAAAGAGCTAACGTCCTGCTGGTTGTAGCTTCATATTCAGCACAAACACCAGAGGGGGATCAGTCTTTTCATCTACCTCTTGGCAAGAAAGCAAAGTACTTTGGACAATTTCCTCAAATCCTTAAACTTTTACTGAAATATGTCATTCTTTGTGGATCATCTACAATGAGTCTTCCTAATCTGGCTGAAGCCATTTTAAAATTTAAATACACACTGCTTGTAACCTTATTCACTTTAACCCAAATATTTAGGTAAAGATCGCTTCATCTTCAGCACTGTTCAGATCCTTCTGTCTGAGTGTGTCATCGGCTCCAACAGGGTGAAAAAATGTGAATTTAATGCCGAGAAAGGCACCGGAGGATTATTCTGAGGAACATTTGACACAGTGTTGACATGAAAGCAGGGTGTGCAGAGCAGTAAATGCTGATACCAGGGTACAGGGAAATTTCTGAGGAAAATGAGACAGTGGGTTGATGATGGGAGAGGGGAGGCACCCTCAGCACTCAGGAGGCTTTAAGGAGCAGTTCTGTGAGCCAGTTTGCCCCCTATTGGACACATGATGTTCCTCTTTTCTCTTTACCTGTTGAAGATGACTTCAGCTCCACATTAAGTCCACTAAAGAAATTAACATGATTATAAATCATAATGTGTGCATGTGGTGATGAAAAATGTTCAACAAACAGAAAAAAAAAAGTCACTCACCATATTTTAAGAATGACATGCTAATTAAAGATGGTGACCCCCGTGAATATTTGTGTTTTCTGGCAGAATTTAGGTTTTTTTTTTTTTCTTTAATCAGTTAGATTATAATCAGTGACATCACACAACAGGAAACACTATTCATTACTTTGATTTTACAATTACTGCCACTAGATGGTGCTCTCATCACATCCTGTCCACACAGTCAGAGGAGCTGGTTGATAATTTGTGGTGTTGTATTAGATTATACTTTGATGTCTTATGATATCCTTATGATTTGTGTTATAACAGAAATAAACAGTAGCACTTATTGCATATATTTCATCACAGGCAGATGAAGAACATAACTAAAATAATACAAAGGAGACAGAATTGAAAAGAAATTCAATTCATTCCCGACATGCTGTTTGCATACTGTCACAACACACACACACACACACAGTTCAGACAGTGTGTGTGTGCAGGTGGCTCCAAGCTACAGATCTGAAGTAAAGACTCAGGTGAAAAACATGGTGTAAATATATATATATTTTCAGTCAATTTGGCATGTCAGGTCTTTAGGAAACTTGGATTACACCAGATGAGCAGTATGGAGGCATTCTGTATTTTTATTGTTGTTGTTTTTTTATGTTTGGTCACCATTCATTTCCATTGTTTGGGAGCTTCTGTGACACTGTTTTCCTGTGAAACTCCAGCTGTGTTTTGTGGACTGAAAAACCTAAATCCAACCTTCAACTGGCACGAATTTTCATTTTTGGGTGAAATATCCCTTTAACTAGTATCACTGGTAACACCTGTGTTTATCCTACTATTTCATATCAATATGGCTGCTGTGAAAAAGGTCTTTTAATTTGGATGTTTGGAACAAGCCTGTTGCGTTTCTGTTTCACCAACACTTCCTCTTGTAGGATCTGCACATGATTGTTACAGGACTCTTATCATAATTTCATTTCATGTCATATTTCAAAAGTTGAAAAGATGGAAACGTTTTTTGTTACTTTGTTGATTTATGTTTATATTATTCTGCTTTTGATGGTGGACTATTTTTTTTAATCTTATTTGTATTTTATTTTATTACCAGTATTATTTTAGTCATTTTTTTCTTTTTAGTAACATGTATTACATATTTCTTCTTATTATTATTGTTATTATTATCATGATTGTTGTGTTTTTCCATGTACTGTCTGCCTTGAAACTCTCAATACTGTGGAGGAACAAAAACCAGGTTGTGGGTCCCTGAGCTGCGTATTGTGGCAGCACATGAGAGCCTCTCAATCTCAGTCCTAGTTTCATCTGCTGCTTATATATATATATATATATATATATATATATATATATATATATATATATATATATATATATATATATATATATATGCATATATAAGTGTGTAATATTGTTTCTATTTCTGTATCCTGTCCCTCAGCTCTTACATTAGCATATGATGTAACTGCTGTGTTGTTCTGCCTTGTTGGAAAAGAAAAACATTAGAAACTACTGATCACAAAAAACAGGAAACATACAACAGAGGTGCATGGAGGTCTCTTTTACATTAACTTCTGTTTTTGCTTGTAAATATATCAGAAAAACAAAGTGTTTGTTGCAGGTTGTTGTGGCGTCATGGGTACTCCCAGTGTTCAAAGCTGTCATCCTGTCTTCAGAGAAGACGTCACTGCTAAAGCGCTGAGTCATATGCCAAAGCCATCTGAGCCGTAAGACAATTAAGACTAAGAAGTGGCACACGGCAGCATTTAACTGGAGACGCTGCACACACACCAAGCAGCCTAACTGGGTTACAGCAACCCCAACCTGCTCACCCGCTGTTTACCTGAACCGAGGATCATTTCAAGTGGAAGATGTGAAAAAAGCCCCCCAAAAAATGAAACAAAATCTATAAATTTTCATTTTGATTCTCCCATCAAATCAAAAAATCTTTGCCCAAACTGGAGTCAGGTATGACTGAAACAGTTGGATTTTATATCAACTTAAAGGTGCCATCTTGTAAAAAATGCAACACCAATGGCTTAAATAAACACATAATGCTTGTAGGAGATAAATGTATTAATAAATTATTAATATATGATAAATGCTGTTTACTACCAGGCCAGAAATCTGCTTGTTTAATTCACAGGACTCGACAGGAGGAGGGCGCTCTTCTTACAATACTTAAAAATCACCACATTTATCCTCTTCATGTTGGAGTGGACAAGATTCAATCTTGAGAAAGACTATTAATAATGCAGAGCTGCAACAATTAATCAATCATTAAATTAATCAGAAACTATTTTAATAATTGATTCATTGGCTGATGAACATTCTTCCCCATTTTCTGACATTTTAGCAAACAAACAATTAATTGAGAAAATAACCTACAGATTTACCAACAGCGAATATAATATATAATTAGTTGCATCCCTGTAATAATGTGAACATTAATAATGGTGACATAGAAGCTACTAACATCTTCACCATGGTATCATTTGATTACAGCAGTTTCACCTGGATTTTTCAATCTATAGATCAAAGATTTTTCACTTGACGTATCTGCAGTAGGGCTACAGACAACTGCAAAATTTCACTTCAGTGCATCCTGAAAAAAAAAAAGAATTAAAAACAAAAAACTCTCTACAGCGAGTCCTTATAAAACAGTTCCATATTTATTGCAAAATATTTTTGTACAGAATACAACTGAAAAAACATCAACAGAGGAGGAATGGACAGTAAGGCCAACATCAGAACTCCAAGAGCTGAACTGTACAAACACCAATAGTAACATTTGCTGCTTTAATAGTGTCTTTATACATAAATTGTTTCCCGCCCACACAGCCGCCTCCTTAAGGGGGAGAGAAAAAGAAAGAACTTAAACATCTTCCCCGTTTGTCTAAAACATTATTGCCTTTTGCCAGTAAACCCATCAACTCAGAACACCAACGGACAATTCTTGAAATGCTGAAATTTCTGTAAGAAACTTGTCCCTTGATTGATAATATCTCACAGAATATAAATATATATACTTGTAAAAAGCTCCAAAGAATATGGGACTGATAATAAGATTTTCAAAGTGAGTGTTGCATCACTTGTCATTGAGAACATGAGGAGGTTCAGAGCACTACAGCTAAAGTTAGGAAGCTAACACCATTAGCTCAACTTCTAACACCAGTAACTGAGTGTGCTGCTGACATATTACGTCTGATTTTCAACTAAATAAAATATTTAAAGTTTGCTTTTAGTTTACGTCACACTGCTGGAATAATTGAACCCTCACTTGAGCTTCGGAGGGGTTTAGCATAGTGCGCCTAGATAAATTCGGGCGTGCATGCCCATGCACATCCTCATGCGATTTGGCACTGATGTAAAAGTTCTTTCCTCAAAGTAAACCTCGTGGTAAACACGTCTCAGTCTCTCCGCTCCTTCTCTTACATCTTTTCTTCTTTACACATAAAAAAAGGCAGAGTGAGACAGGATACATTTTTTTCCCCGACATTCAAATGTACATCTTAAAACATTGGCTCTCCCAAAATTTGGGATCTAATGAAGACAAAAAAAACTCCTGTCTCTGGAAGTTTATTATAGAAAATAAAAATTAAATAAAGATTAAAATAGATACGATTTTTTTCTCATATGCATAAGCCCTTCAAGAAAACACACCAAAACATTAAGAGAGGATGAAGATGATGTACAATCCAGAACTCCAGAGGAGAAAGAGGGTTTTTTTTTTTCTTCTGACACGACTTTGACTAGGAAGGTAGACACGGAACGAGAGGTGCAACACAACAACGTCATGTTTTTGCCCTTCTGATTCTATATCTTACAATACATCTGGTGTATAAATAACAAAAAAACGAGTATCCGCCGTTAAACTGTGGATGTGCTGCTCGTTGGGGTCTCCACACCAGTCAGACAAGAGACAGACAGACTGCGGTCTTCAGACACAAACAGGCAGACCAACACAATGCTCTCTGTCCAACCACAGAAATATAAAGCTGATCGGAGCTTCTGGGACACTTTATGGACTCTTTTTTTTTTTTTTGGAGGAAAAATGTCATTTTGTTGCAGAAGCTCTTCTGCAAACATTCATTTCACTAATGAGAATGGAATTTTGACAGTTAATAAAGTGATTTTAATGTTTCTTCTGCAATTTAGTATCACTGACTGGTTATTACTGACCTTTTCTCTCAGTGACCCTCCACTAAAATGATCTGATCCACTATAGCTCTGTAATGGTGGGTATGAGGGGGGTTCTTAAACCTTTTATGGATATCACAAGTGCTATCAATGATTTGATACCCTGAGTAGAGGACATAGGCTTGGGGTGAATTTCAGTAGAAACAAAAACAATTTTGCCAGGCAAACACCAACTGAAAAAAAGGACATTACTAAGTAATACCACCTTTCACACATAAATAAAAATCTGTACTTATCGGTACATTAAAAACCACAAATGTAACCAGAGAGAAATAAAACAACAACGACGACAAATCACCCATAACGACACAGTCATTTTCAGCTTTACAATATGCATATATTCATGCATATATAGTGTGTATTTCCCCTTGCATACAGGCGAGTGGTTGGGGACTATATAGAGAGCCTTTAGTTATACCAACTCCCTCTGCAGAGACTAACACTGAT
This sequence comes from Lutjanus erythropterus, assembly GCF_056507025.1. Lineage (NCBI taxonomy): Eukaryota > Metazoa > Chordata > Actinopteri > Lutjaniformes > Lutjanidae > Lutjanus > Lutjanus erythropterus. Next base: position 32,113,872 of record NC_139322.1, read on the forward strand.
TATTAAGAGATCGGTACAAATGAGAGCAAACATAATTCACAGGACAGGCCGAGGGGGGCGAGAAGACGGGGACTGATTCTGCGCAGCCTTGTAAACAGAAGAGGCCAGACAGCCAGAGAGGATGATGGGTAACAGACATCCACTTAAAGCAGCAAAGATAGGACAGATTACAGGAGGTGGAGGCTGGGCGGGATTGAGGAAAAAGAAGAGAAGAGGTGGGGGACATATTTTTTTCTTCCAGATTAAAAAAGTGGCAGCACCACCTCACGACTTCGCCTCATCTGCTTCCCATCAAGCTTGGCGGCACATCAGTTCTGACGCTGGAAATGAATCGATGTGTTCCTGCTCGAAATGTAACAAACAGTGGACTCTCAGCGAGGTGACACAGCGTCTTACAGTAAAGCAACCTATGGGCTGAGTGACTGGGGGAGGGGGGGTGAGCAGGAGGGTGCGACAGGCAGATATAGGTCACTGGGGCTTCAAAGATACTGTAATAGCTGCCCCCTCCCACCCTCGCTCCTCTCCAGCCCCCTTCAACATCCTCTTTGGGTCGTAAAAGAGCTGAGAGGACAGACAAGCTCAGACGAACAGCTGGATCCGCTCGCGGATGGTCTGCCGGCAGATCGGGCAGGTCTTGAGCGCGGCGCTGCAGTCGATGCAGGAGGCATGTCCGCACTGGAAGACCAGCTTGATGTGGTTGTCGATGCAGATGGGGCAGGTGATTCGCTCTTCCATCTGGCGATAGCGAGACTGAAGCTGCTCCAGCAGGTTGTGCTGTTCCGAGTTCTCGGTGCCGGGGCTGCAGTCCACTTCTGTTTGGTCTGCGGAGGGGAGGGAGTGTGATCATCATGTATGATGTCAGAGCAACAGAAAAGTGAATCCACTGTTGATTACTGTCTTCTGATGTCAATATTTGTCACATTAATGAAGGCTGTGCAGTCTTGTGCTACTGCTTCAAAGATAATAAGGCTCTTTACTACAGCAGCTGACCATGAACGGCTTGTCCTCGACACAAAGGTGCTTTAATCTCTGATGCCTCAGGAATTCTGTTCACTGCTAATACTGACATATTTTCAAAGACCTCGCTGCACAGAACATAACTGCTTTTCCACCGCAGGAACTTTCCCAAGTGACTAAGGACCTCTGTAGGAATGTTTCCACCGCAGGGACCATGGTCTAAATTAGGTTATGAGGACATTATCTCAACCTGACAAAGTGCCTGCTCAGGGGGCAGTACCTTCTACAAGTACAGGAACTTTGTGGGTGGGGCTTACAGTGCTGAACATATCTGATTGGTTAAGTATTTCCAGCATTTTATTTCAGCCACCATGTTTAAAAATCTGAAGCTGCAAACTGGTTAGTTTTTTATATACTGTGCTTGAATACATCAACACGTAACAGAAGAGGACATGTCACAATGACCAAGTCCAGGTCTTATTGAGCATTTTGATGTAAAATCCAGCAGAACTTGGAAACAGCAACCTGTCGCTTTTATATGGTTTTATCATTGTTGTACAATTATGTGCAAAAATGCCAAATAAAAACAGCCGTTGTTTTTCCTCATTTTCTTAATCTTCGCTGGTATTTAGACGACAGTGGAAACAACAGGCTGAAGCAAACTTGTAGTTCCTTGAAAAGTAGTTCCTAGGACTAAACATTCTGGGTACTTTGGGTAGAAATCTGGCTTTAAATCATTTTTAAAAATCCCTCATGAGAATCCAGACAACAACTTTATAAGTACAGATAGGCTTTTTTTATTTTTGTCCCGAAGACAAATACATACAGAGGACCTGTATTGTTTTATCTGAAATTTTTCTGTGATATCTGTGTCCTATTCCCCCGTCCCATATAACAAGAATGAGAGGTTTCTTCTTACCTTGTCTAATTTTCTTGGTGATTGTAACTTGGCATTTGATGCATTTCTTCATTCGATGGGCACACTCTGTTACGACAAGGACACAGTCAGTGAGGAGATACAAAAAAAAATACAAAGACAGTCAAAAATTAACCTACAAAATAAGGAATTTGTCCACAGTTCTGGTAGTATTCAATGTGATTGAAAGCCAGCCTTTGATATAATTCAAATAGATTTAACCATGAGTAGTCCCAGGTGTATGCATGAATGACACAAGAACTGGTAACTGCATGGTATGTAAAATTGTTAATAAACTTACACACCTTAACTAACCCTGATTTTTTTTTTTTTTACCACTGTTGTACCTCTTTTAAGATGCAGATGCATCCACAGCCATTATCTGCTTGCTGATAACAGTGTCTCCCTTTGCTGCCATTGGCGTCATCAATCATCACCCTCCCCTCTCACAGACCCTCCACTCACCTTCACAGGCCACGCTGTGCTGGCAGGGGCAGAAGAGGACCAGCAGAGCCAGCTCAGAACAGATGAGGCATTCACTAGGCCCCGGCGGTGTGGGAAGAACCAGGTTGGTCATGGTGTTGGGCGTAGTGTGGACCCGTCGCAGGCTGGCGCTGCTCAGACCCTGTCCACATGTGATGGCCTGCAGACGCTGCAACCTGACAGACAAAACACAGGTATAACTATGCATAAGTACATTTTATTAAGTTATTCTCACACACAAGCATTTTTTGAAATTCATAGTTTCTCTTTTGCATGCAAATAAGCATTGGCAGCTTTAAAGAGACCAGGGCAAACATGGCCTCAAACAATTACTAAATCCAACATATTTAGGCACATTATCCAAAGGAAATATGAATTTTAGCACCTCTTTTACAGAAATGTACCTGTGTTTCTCAGAGAAGCTCTTGATGAGCTGCATCATGGTGCTGTCTGCCACCAGGTCCAGGGGACTCTTGCCTTTGTGGTTGGCGTAGTTGATGTCGGCCCCTTCCTGCGCTAGAAAACAAGCGATGGCTGCTCCAACACTCAGCTCAGTATTGCCCAGAAGACCTGAAGCATTCAGCTGTGGAGACACATGATGACAGGAAGAGAGGATGAGAGAGCCAGAAGACAGGAGAAGAAGTTGGAGTTTAAACAAACACGAATTTGAGACGTTCTAAAAACATACTGATCTTGTGGAAAAGTTGAAAATACTGTGGAAATTTAGTCAAGGACACAGCTGATTGTGAGAAGCAAAAAAGTAATTGAAGTAAAACCAGCACAATCCAGCTAAGACTGATACATAAACCCAAATTTAATCAGCACTGTAGAATTCCCCAATAACTCATCTGCTGACAGCGGCCAAAACAGCTCTGAGCACTTAAGTCAAGCCACCTTCATGTGAGAGTGTGTTGTGTGTGTGTGTGTGTGTGTGTGTGTGTGTGTGTGTGTGTGTGTGTGTGTGTGTGTGTGTGTGTGTGTGTGTGTGTGTGTTGGCTTGGCAGGTGCCCAGCATGTCAAGTGGAGCTGCAGCGTTTGCGGTCATGTAGACTGGAGAGGACGTTTTTCATCAGTGCGATGATAACACCAACTCATGTAACAGTAATTTAATGGCTCATATAAAAAGTGCTGCACAGAGCATCGAGTCAAGGTCTATTAATAAGAAATATTAAACTATGTCTTGTGAGTAAACTTCTCTGTGAAAACATGAAGGACATTAAAAGAGACGCTGTGACTTCTGGTGGATGCAGTTACAATCTTAACATCTGGTGAACAAATCTTTCAGTAGGTGTTTAAAGCTGATTTAATCTTTTTTAATGGGTGTGATTGCTATGTGTAAAGTGAGAGGTTTAGGTTCATCTGTAGTGAGAAAAGCTTAGATACACCCACTGTACACTACCTGAGCAGCACTGAACAGCTGATAAATAAAGTTAGCGACTAGTTTGCATTAGCTGCATTTCGCAGCTAAAGATGCAGATATTTTTCTCAAGAGTAGGTGGAGACCAAAGCAGAGCTAAAAAGAGTGAATACTAGATTTAGATTTGCCTGGTCAGTGAACTCAGTGCTGAGGTTGTTCTGTTTCAGCTGGATGTGTAAACAGACAACTGTTTGCTATAACATTAGCCATATGAGCTTTACAATTTTTGGCTTCTTGTGAAGTTTTTTGCCAAACTGCTAAAAAAAAAAAAACTGCAGCTATAATTATGTTTCTTACATCAATGTATCAAATGGCAATGTGAGATAAATGTGACTATGAAGTTTTGGCTCATTGTTTAGCTGTCAGGCCCACACTTTCCTGTTTTGGGTCACACAAATCCTCTGAAAAACTCAACTCTGCACAACCTGCTCAGCACCAAACAGCAGGAACACACAGTTACAAACTAGCATTTAGCAGCTAAAGAAGTAGATATTTCCCTCAGGAGATGGTGGAAACAAAGACAGAGCTAAAACAAGATTATATATATTGAATTTACAATCACCATGATGCCTGAAACACAAGTCCAAATGAACGTTTCTAAAATACTCACTGTGAATGCTCTTTGTGCACATTCACTGTAACGACTTTATGAGGTGACAATCATAGACTGCATAAAGTACGGATGTAGTCTTTGTGACGTCACCAAAGCATCTTGGCAGTGCCTGACTCCAATCAACTCTGACTAATGTAAAAATGGACAAAGACTGGAGTGTGGGTGGACCTTTGACAGCACCCACCTGTCACTCAAAGTAATTCTGTACATCTTAAACGCTCTATATCATTCAAACGGGTGCGAGTTATATAAAAATTTACCTCACTGACAGTTGTTATGAAGAGGGGAACTAACTGATCTTGTACTCTGTAAACATGTTTATTTCTGCTGAACAGTTGGGGATTTTAATGTGGAGGTCTATGGGGATTGATTTGCTTTTGGAGCCAGTCTCAAGTGGCCATTCAAGGAACTGGTCCTTTTTCAGCCCTGGAGGTTGCCGCTTGGTGACAGTATGCCAGTGTTGTGTTTGCTGCACTGCCAAAAACCAAAAAAGAATCAATCAATGCTGGTTTAATGTTACTAAACTCCAGTCAATGAATGACCACATGCATCCTTCAGTTTCATACACGGGCTTAATGAGAATCATTCAAATAACTGTCTTTCTGCTAGCAGCAACATTATCCTATTTCACTATAATGAATATTACCATTGTCAAAAGTCATTGTTGTTGATTGCAGCGGTGATACATGAGATTTTCCCTCACAAAATGACTCAAGAAAGAAAAAGACTACAATTAAAAATGTCAGTGTCATATCAGGGTTAGACATGCAAGAGGGAGGCCGAAGGATTCGGTCGGTAATTTCTTTTCCTCTGAGGGTTAATAACACCACATGGTTTCTTTTAGATTCACCGGACTGATGGGCTGCCTCCTATCTAAGTTCAAGACTTCCTCTGGGGAAAGATGACACGGTGTGTTTACACCGTACTCCTTAATTTATCACAGACATCTTAACTAGAGCTCCCTCTTTGCCAAATCTATATTGCTACACTAAGTGGGGCCTCTTCACTTCTCAACCCTTTAGCACTTCCTCTCTCCCTTCATTACACCATCGCACTCAGGCTCTTGCCAGCACTTTATCTTAAAGCAAGAGGGCCATAGGAGATTAACTTCAAAGACGAGGTAATCTTTATTTCTAGGAAAAAATAAATCCCAAATGTTGAGACGTAATTGCCTAAATTCATGCAGTTATTAAGCTGTACAATTACTTTTGTCATTCTTTTTTTCTCCAAAAAATGACAAACTGTAGATGTAATGCCTGCTTTAACTTACATACAGGCCCACTTCAGTGCACTCTGACATTCTCCTCAGTTAACCTGTCACTCTTGCCTTTTTTTACACACCTCTCTCCTCAGTTAACCTGTCACTCTTGCCTTTTTTTACACACCTCTCTCCTCAGTTAACCTCTCACTCTTGTCCCTCTCTCACACACGTTTCTCTTCAGTTAGCCCTCTTCTTAAAGGCATTCTGCCAGACTTCCTTTCCCTGGTCATCATTTACCTGGAAAAGCCTTACATTCTTATCCTAGATTAACCCCCCAGGACTACAAACAAACAACTTTACATTCCTTCCTTCTGTTTTTGTTTACTATTCCCTCCCTGCCTCAATATTAAGACTCCTCTTATCCCTTAAGTCCCTGTTTACTCCGCTATGAGCCCGTTTTTACCTCCTTAAGATGACATTAATCCTTTTTTTCCCACCTTCTATCTTCATTTACTCGCCTTTTAGTGTCTGTTTACCTCTCTTTCATTCTATATTTGCTCCTCTCTGAATGTTTTACATACTATTCCTTTAGTGCTTTATTTGTGGATTGTCTCTTTAGTAACCATCTCTTCAGTCTTTATTTACACTCTTGCTCTGAACTAAGGGCTAAATAAAGACCGGCTTTATTTAAACATCTTACTAAAGTTGAGTTGTCTCTCTCTCCAGCCCATTCAGTCCCAGAAATACCCAGAATTAAGTGGTAATGTGTGTAAGTGTGTGTCGTATTACAACTCTTTCTCATTACGTGTTGTGAGTAATGTAAATCACAGAGGAATATCAATTAAAGGGTAATTTTGGTATTTTTCGACCTCAACAGTATTATTATATTTTTGTATCTAAGTGACTAATGGGGCCATAGCCATTTTTGAAACTGGTCCACTATTGAGAGAGACTGCTGCAGCAATGTAATCATTTTGAGAAACTGCGAACCGTCAAAGTACGTCCGGTAAAAATGCTTGTTTTGGCAGGCTCAGATTTTTATTACAAGCGACATTATGGAAAGGATCTGTGCAGTGGTAGACCTTTTTGTTAAAGAAGAAGATCCTTTTTGTTTAATCAGAAACAGACAATTTATGACTCTGTTCAAAGTCACAAGACTCCATTTACAGAAACATTAACATTGTAAAACATACTTTGTTCAAACTCAACAGAAACAAAATAAAACTCACCAAAAACATCTAAATATTCTGCTCTTCACACTGTTTTCTCTCTGCTACCTAACTGATGTCAGACCTTTCTCTAGCTCAATATTTTCACATCCAACTCAGTGAATTCAGGGTTTATTTCCACCAAACAACCAGAGCTGGTGATTGTTGAAACAGTGTAAAGATGAACCAAGAGGATTTTGGTGATTTTTTTGTTGTTGTTGTTTTATTTTGTTTCTGTCAAGTTTAAGTGAAGATGGTGATGATAAAATTACTGTTTCTGCAAATCTTATTCTATAGGAATCCTTTCCCTGATGTTGTCAGACACTTATCTGAATATCTGATGTCTGACAGTGGTAAAAACAAGCACTTTTAGTGGACGTACTTTAATGGCTGCAATCGTTCGTAAGGATTACACTACAGCCCACTTACTGGCTGGCAGCTCTAATGGTCTCTCTCTCTGAAAAACTGTTGTCCCCATTAGTCACTTAGATACAAAAACAATGGTTAGTAGGGTCCAAGATGAAGATAGCCTTTAAGAATCCTGAATGAATAAATAAATTGAGTGGTCTTTCCTGTGGCCTGTAAGTGTAGGCAGTAGGAGCCCATATTGCCATGTTGTCTAATTTTACTTGGACCAGAAAAATGGAAAATAAATAGGACGTTAACAAGTAAGAAGTCAACAACATGCCACCTCCCCTGTCGCCTCCCTGTCAGTTCTCACCCTGCAGTAGAGCGATGTGGAGGAGCAGCCCTCGCTGCTCTCCTCGGTACTGCTTGTTCCCATGGCGGGGCTTAGCATAACATTGGCCAGCTGTGGGCGGAGGAGCGCCACGTGCATGGCCGTGTCGCCGTCCTCGTCCTCCATGTTCACATCGGCGCCCTCAGCCACCAACAGCTGCACCAAGTCGGTGTGGCCCTGCATCACCGCCAGCTGCAGCGGTGTCTGGTTCCGGTTGTTGCGGATGTTGACGTCACAGCGTCCCTGTGAGAGAGGAGTTAGGAGAAAAATTGAATTTTCTGTATGGAAAAAAAGGTTTATGATCATTCAGAGAACTCATCTGCTGGATGGAAAAATATAATTAATGAGGCAGATATAAAGGAAAAAAAACATTTTCATTTTGCCTACAAGTGAAGAGTTTCTTAACAGTCACAACCTCACTTTATGTAGTTAAATTAATACAGAGCTGCTGCGTTTGTTGTGTAACCAACTTTTTGTTTTAAAACTTGGATAACTGTATTGTCTCCCAACATGTTAAGGCACATCTTTGTTACTATATATCCCCTTAAATGAGAAGGGAAGGGTTTAAAGTTTTATTGTTCATATGTTGCAGATTCTCTGTAACTGTGATGGTATTTCTGTATAGTTAGTAAAATATTCCCCACTATCCTTTAAATAAAGAATTGCAAAAACTGAAAAAAGGGTCACGGAAAGCCCAAAGTTTTATTAATTTAATTAATACATTTTTATGGTGCCATGCTGTAAACAGTTTTCCATCAATCTAAAAAACAAACAAACAAAAAAAAAAAGCAGTAAAGATGTATGAAAACAGTTTTAAAGGTTTCTGATTTGCTCCTGTCCTCAGCTCACCTCCTTGATGAGGATTTCGGCGACATCGCGGTGGTTGTTGAGGGCAGCCAGATGCAACGCAGAGAAGCCATCCTCCTTCTTAACGTCTACCAGCTGCCGTGCCCGGGCAAGGATCTTCTCTGTGGCCCTGCCGCCAGGACAAACAACAGACTCAATTAGGCAAGAGTGTACAACACTCCTCATGGCTTAAATTAAGATCAGTCAGATCTGAAATAGCTGCCCCAGTGCTTTTTAAACCATCAGTTGCTTTTGCAGACTGCTCAGTGTCGCCGTTACTAGAAAGAACTACATACTGGACTGCCCAGGGCTATTAAAAAGGATTCTGATTTTGTTTAGTACATAGATGTGCATCTATAACCACACCACCACAAACAGCCAGGCACAAAGCAAAAATCTCTAAGAATATGAAGCTCCTTTTATCCTGCCACAGTGTTCTAGATACATGAGCTTGGACAGAGACGCAGCTGCTGTGGAGCTGCTAACAAGCCGATCTAACAAGAAAACACTGAGGCACAACAGGCAGCCACTTCTCACTAAATACAGCCAACTGACCTCCTGATGTGTCTGTAATACTCCCCTACCCAAAGTGTAAATTGTTGCTTAGAGCCTCAAATAACAGTAGATCACTATCATCCCTGCAGCTTTCCATTATATTCAGTATTCTAGCAATGTGCTTTAACACGGACAGAAAATCACAATCAACACCTCACACCTCGATGTCTTACCTGACTGAGGAGATTAAATCACCAAATCTTTAAAGTTCAAACATTTGGACAATCCTCTTTGGTATCCATCTAGTGTTGTTATGTTAGCAAAGTTGAGTTTCTCTGAAGGAAGAGACCACATTCAGAACTTTTATTATGTTTCATGCAGCGAGGGGGATGCTGCAGTGTAAGGCCAGACTACACTGTTGAGACGTCCTCTGCTCTGTAGCTGAGCCTGCTTTATGACGTGTGAAATTGAAGCTGACAGCCTAAGTGAGCACCCAGGATACTGGCATGCCTCGGCAGAGGCTCGGGTGCGATGTGACCCAACCTTTCTATGGATGTTAGGGTAATTTTAACATTAGCTCTGCTGGGTTTCACTGTTTTGAAACACTGGTATTGATAGATGAGGCTGGTGTCACTTTTTTCAGCAGCAATTCACTTTTTGACTTCCGGACATACAGCTTTTTATTAATCATTAATAATAAGCACAAAAACTACAGGATGTAAAAACATTTCTCAGTAACTAGCACAAGAAATCCAGATAAACAATAAAATTTTAGACCAATTGTAACTGTAACCAATAAATATCATATCGGTCCTAAAAAAGTACTACACAAGCCACACCATAGCTAATTCAGCAACAAAAAGCCAACTGTATAAGTAAACACTGTAAATAAATATAAATAGAGGTAGAAAAGTACACCCACATAGAGTACATGAAGTATTTAACCTTGGGAAAACTTTACAGCTGGGACACAGATGACTGATGTAAAAATGTTATTTAAAAAATTACCTGGTAAGACAATTTTTCTTCAAATTATGCTTTTTTATTGTGTAATAATTGATTTGTATACAATGTATCTCTGCTTAGCACCTCAGTAGTACTAATTTTGAACCACCCTGCTAGCACTGACTAGTATTTAAGATTTTTTTTTACTTATTTTTAATTTATGTGTATTTTATTCACCTACAGTTGATCAGCATTTTATGCTATGTGCAGTATTTGTGTTCTCGTTATTCCTTTGCACAAGATTGACATCGCTGTTGCGTATGTATGTTAAATACTTCAGCTATCAATGGCTGAAGTATTTAACATTTTACAACGTTGCCGTCAGACAGTCTGCCATGATGGGAAACCACAGTTACATAAGACAAATATCGCTCTCTTCAAACCAATCAGACATAGATGAAATCAGTAATTTTACTGCAGAGCATGGGAGTTGCTTTGATCAGTTTGTTTGTTTGTGATATTACGTGACTTTTGTGCTTTAAATGGTTAATTTGGATTCATAGAAGTCCTGCAAGGTAAAACAGTGAAAATATTCTAAACATGGTGTACACGTAAACTGATATAGATTTTTTTGGCTGCTAAAATATGTTTTTCTGCCCACAATAGAACATTGTTTAACATCTTACGCTAGCACACCTGCTCCCTCTCCAAACCAGAGGCAGGCTGACTGGCATCTACTGTAGTGAATACACTGAATATGGATAGATACCTCACATAATCCCACTTAAAAAAAATCCAAAATCCGACTTGAAACAACAAAACAACAAAATCATAGATTCTCTTGAATGATGCATCTAGACAGTGTTATCGTTTCTGTATTACATATAAATGCTCCCGCAGCTGTTGATGGAACATGAGCAATCAAATTATTTTTGCATCAGTGTAAAAATGCAGCTTTAATTATGATAAGTAACAAATTACAACACTTACAGGGTCATTAGGAACAGTTTGCTGATGCATTTTTTAACGTCCACACTGCTAAGAGAGCAGGCGGCTCTGCTATAGTCCATGTACAGTCACATACAGTATGGTCGGGATCTCCTCTGGGTGTATTATTGAGGATGGAGGCTGTTGGGGAGACACTGCTGGAGGTCACTGGTACCTGCAATGCAGCTCCGTGGGGGTGTGTGGGGGTATGTGTGTGGGTGTGTGGTGACGGTATTGATGGAGGGAAATATTGTCTCCAGAGCACCTTCGTTAGCTAAAGAGCAGCACGCCACCCTCGCAAATCTGAAGCAGACACAGCCGTGTGAGCTGTGTCACCTTTGTGCCCACCATGCCTCATTTCTCTGCATTATTTCCATAATCGTTACTCCTGTGTGTTCATGAATATTCAGACTCGGGCTGACATTTCAGGCCAGTTTTGTACAAACATGCCTTCACACACACACACAAAACAGCTAAAGGGCATCAGCTTGAGGGCACGCTGGTAATGACTGTTCTGGAGACTGAAGTCGTCATTTGGTTATTTTTGGGAGTTTGCATCATGCTTGTTTGTGACTTCCTTCTTGATCAAAGCTTGATAAAAACAGAAGAAATATACCTGCAAATTATTTGACTCTGGAAATGACAAAAGAAATTAAAATAAAGGATTATGATCTCATATATAATTAGCTATGAGAGTGAGTGTGCTGCAAAGTATGGTGTGTGTCAGACAGTTTACATTGTACTGTCCAGAAAGACAGGAGTGAATAGGAAGAGGCGAGGTTGGAGGAATACAAGAAATTGATGGGAACAAAAGGGAATCTGGTGAAAGTGAGGAGAAACAAAGGGCTTCAAGGAGGTGAGATTACAGGAAAGAGGGAAGAAATGCAGCCAAGTATTCTCTCTTTTCAATAAACACAGTAAACAGACTAACCATCCTCTGTACATCCATTTGCCTCTTCTGTCAAGCTGAAGACCCCAGAAGAAATCTGGCCGCTTGCCTTGTTTCTTTTCTTTCCCAGGACTGTTTGTGAACTTGGCCTCTGGCCCTCTTTTTCCATTTCCTCACAATAAATAAATACTCTAATAAACAAAACATTCTCATCTTTCTGACACAAAAAAACAACAGCTGCTAACAGGAACTCTACAATAGTGTCACATCAGACAAAAAAAATCAAGTTTTATAGATGATCTTTGAAAGAACAATAAACTGACCATGGGGGGGGGGGGACCAAGCAGAGGTCAAGATCATACTTTGGTAGCTGCAAATTAAAAGCATAAATAAATATAAAACAGCATATTAAGGAAAATTCACAACTATAAAAAATAAAACTGTAAATGTTGAATTTACTGCACAATGATTAATCTTGGCTTAAATAGGAGATAAACTGTGATGAGACATGTTTACTCATAGTCTAATGCCCGTGCACATTCAAACTATATATTACACTTTGTATAAGACCTGGGCTGTATCAGTGTAGTGGTCTGCTGGTGATATATGAATGAACTGGTGAACCAAGCTAATCCTGAACACTGTAAATCCTCTCTACTTCTGGCACAGCAGCTGATGTCAGGCTAAATGAATGCTGGGGAGTGCAGCCTAAACTCCCAGCACTGCACATATGACACTTGCCAGAACAGATCGGACATTTTATTAAATGACTGTCTACTGCGGCCTCTACTCCCGTTCTTTTTCCTCTCTCACTTGCAGTTATTGCTGGCAGACTGTATTTTTTTCCCCTGCTCCGCCAACATTTGTCCACATTCTGTATGGTACTCATGTACAGGGCTGTCCTGACATTATAATTATAATTATAAAGGGATAGTTCAGGTATTTTAAAGTGGGGTTGTATAAGAGACTTATCCATAGCCAGTTTACTAGCCACAGTAGATGTCAGGATGACAGAATGACCACCATCTACTGTAAGTACCTTAAACAACCCCATTTCAAGAAATCTGAACTATCCCTTTAAAGGTATGTACAATATGAGGTTGGAGGGGGTTGGTTGTTGGAGTGATGAAGAAATATGGGTCACTAGGAGGTGAAGTTGGGAGGTCAGAATTTAGCACTTCAAAGCTTTCTTTTGAAGAGAGAAATGGATTGACTTGTGCTCTTTTCTGACTAGTTTTGTAGTTTTCAAACTGGCACAAGTGAAGTCTGCAGACAAATAACCCCAGAACCCAGCAATGGTTAACTACTCACAACCTAAAAATCTTTGCTAATGACAATAACGGGGCTCTCACTCTTTTGGAATATACGTTTCCAGGATATTATCCATTAAAACTGCACAAAATACACTTTAAAAATCTGTGAGTGAAGCCTTGAATGAAGTGATATTGCTACAGGGAGAAAATCTATGGTGAAGCTGGTGTTTTTCATTCTTGCTTCCTTTCCTTCATGGCACCTCTTTAAAAAGAGCCAGGGACAATTTTCCATTACATGGTTTAGTTATAATTTGGGAAGGAAAGTTCATATGAGGTTGTAAAAGCCCTGAAGCAAAGAAGCAGGAAACTCACTATGGTCAAGCAGACGTGGTCTGTGAAAAATATCAAGTCACTCAGACCTGTGAGGATACTTACTACCGTATTCATTTTTCAAAACAGGTAGAAAAATTTAATTTTCTTGATCTTACTCTGACTGCTCTGCAAACAACTCAGATTTTCACCTGAAAAAATAAGAACTGGCGGAAAAGTAATGCAAATAAAGCACCTATTAAGGTGGGTTCTGAAGCATTTAATTATGACAAATTATGTGTACTGCTGAAAAAAGTGAGAACAATAATGTCACAGATCAAACGTGCACTGATCACTTGCAGTGGTGCAGGCACTTAACATTAGCATGTGATGCAGGATCAAGTTTTTAACAGGGTATCTGATTTTACACTATTATTTTAATATCATATTAAAGAGAACAAACTGCACACTTGTAGAGGTTGGTTTGAGTCATGAAATAAAAAAGTATAAATTACATAACATTTAGATTTTAGATTTATCAATAACATCATTTTAAAATAGAGTACTACTGAGAACTGTGAAAATCATTCACTTTTGGTGCGTTCTTTCCACATTTCCAGGCTATTCGTGGTGTGTGGGAGCAGGTGTGATGCAACACGAACAGAGGAGGACACTGGCACACCAAAAATAAGAGTTGTGTTTGAGGGATGAAACCTTATCATTGTGAGAACATTCAGTTATACATTGTGCCTCTGCCTGCCTGGTCAGTGCGCCGTCAAGGCTCAGCTTGTGATTAAGCACCTCCAGTGTCAACCAGCCTAAAACCAACAGAGTCAGGAGACAATGGAGCCTTTGTGACAGGTGTCAGCGAGGCAGCCTTGATGTTTGGCCTCAAGCACCTCGGTGTAGAGTAAAAACGGCCGAGCTGATCTTTCACCAGCTCCCTATTGGTGTCACCGAGAGGAATGCAATTCATTTTGGAAGAAATTAAGTCAAAATCTTTCATATTTTTATAAGAATGAAATGTGCTTTCCTTGTCTGCTGTGACTCAACCTACAGCCAAAGCAGGAAAAACTGTGCGGATTAAGTTTTCCCTGGGAAAGATTATCTGGGATACTGTCACAGTTTATTTGGATTTTTTAAATTTTTGTCCACACTAGAATTCCAGGCTCTGCATTGCTGAGAAGTGACTACACTAAATGTAGTTTGGGAAAAATCTGGAGGACAAGTCAATGTGTAGAGAAACTGGATGCAAAAGTAAATGTTGGTGCATTTTTGGCTGATATTGACTGCCAGCCTGCTGACAGCAGCAGAAGCTGTGTGGGAGATGAGCTCTCTATCTGTAACAGATAGTGTTGAGGGTTGACCTTTGAGTCCTCATCTGAACCCACAGGAGCGATTCCCACACACACACACACGCTCATCACCATCATTTCCACTGCTCACATCACATACAAACTACCAATAACTGAGAACAACTGAGCTTTCTGAAAATAACATACAAGACACTCTATACATGGACTGAATTTGTCTCACTTTTGCACATGGTTGACAAGCAGTTGGATTTATTTGGGGCAAACTTACTAGATTTGGAGTGTACACCTAGAAAGCATGGTTATCATTTCAAGTCAAGTCAATTTTATTTGTATAGCGCCAAATCATAACAGAAGTTATCTCAAAGCATTTTTCATATACAGCAGGTCTAGACAATATTCTCCATAATACTATTTACAGAGACCCAATTTGCACCATGAGCAAGTACTTGGCAACAATGGCAAGGAAAAACTCACTTTTAACAGGCAGAAACAGGCTCTGGGTGGGCGGCCATCTGCCTTGACTGATGATTTGTGCATAGTGAGTGACTAAGGAGCTCATAAGGAGCTCATGTCTCGAATTCTGTGATTAAAAACACGTCTGAAACAAAACTGCTCTGAAATATTGATGATTTGTCCCTACATGTGCTATTAATGCCATTATTAACCATGATTAAATTATGGTAAGTCACATAATGAATGTTTTTCAAACTCAATTCCAAGTGACAACCAGCACAGCTGAATGTTGGAGCCATTACAAAAGTACCATAAGCTGCAGTTCAACCAATCCCACTTGACTCCAAGAAAACCTAACTATATTCAAGAACCTGGAGGCAAACACACAACTTCTCTTGAAAAAGTCAATACCAATTACCAAGATTTTTGGGCTTTCAATATCTAATTTCACTTCTTATAATAAATGCTGTGACTGGGACAGCATTCATGCTTTAAAAAGTACTTTCAGGGTTTTGGATGTGATCTCTACTCACAGTTTGTTTCCTTTGAGGGCAGCGTGGTGCAGCAGGTTGAAGCCTCTGTGGTTCTGCTGGGTGAAGTCAATGTTGGGCACCAAGACCAGGATCTCGATGATATTGCGGAAATCTTTAGCGATGGCGTCATGGAGCGGTGTGTCCCCATACGAATCCTGATTGTGGGAGAAAAGCGGAACTGTGTGAGGCTGTTGCACATATTAGAATTAAACTAATTCTGCAGATTTTTGGGGCGCTATAATACAAAGGTGTCAATCTATAACCATGACAGGATTTCTCTTGCTAGAATTTGCTGTAATACTCAAATCTAGACAATGTTAACTAATTGTGGGTCGATATTAGTGGTGTGATGTATGCTGCACTACATTTAGACCGTATGTACCACAAGCAAAAACAAACTCGGGGGTGCTAGTCCATGCTAAGTAGCCACTCTACTCAAGCAGAAGAAATATGCAGTTAGTGAATTCTGGGCATGGTTGCAGGCATGTTAGATAGTCTGGAAAATGCCCTAAAAGAGACACTAAATTGCTATAATGATGCTGAGGGCTGATATGAAGCATGGTCACAGTCAAATACCATAGAAGTTTGAATTTGTGTGTTTACAACTGCTTGAAAGGGCAGTGTGTGAGTTCTTGATGACATATGTAAGGCAAATGACTGACACTGCCATAGAAGCTCACTTACAGGCCACCCAGATGTTGCTAAGTCATGAGCTCACACTATAACCATTCCTAACCAGTGGCCAAGCCAGAGAGGTACATGATAAAAAAAAAAAAAAAAAACTGTCCACTGAAACAATTGAGGGCGTTTAAATTGAAATGTAAACAGGAAGAGTTAAGTTTGCATTATCAGAGTAATGCAGTAATTTCTCCAGGGAATAGAGGATCACAACAACGCTTCGTACTAAAATATTGTAGTGATGGCTAATATTTCTTACGATGCCTAGTGCTGGACTGAATACTTTGTTAAGATTGCAGTTTTATGTTCCAAAATGCAAATGTTACTTTTTATACAATATAAATGGGTTTGTGACCCATTGTGGGTTGCAACCCTGAGTTTGGGAAATCTGCATTGAGGTGAAGCAGATTCATCTATGAGCCATGAATTGGATGGACTGTGTTATTCCTGTGAGTTATTGTCTCCAACCAAACTTACTCTCTTGTAATACATTACACAAATGTTAGCAACTTGCTAATCATTTCATGTTAACAAAGCCAATGGTATACCATACAGTTACTAATCCTACACTGAGCTGCACAGAGCTGGTTTTCACTTGTTTTTAATTCCACAGTGCAGAAACAATCAATCCATTAACATAGTTAAGTTATATGTAAGGAGCTAAACACACGAGAAAAACACATAAAAACCATCTTTGGGGTTTGAGGGCGACATGTGTTAATCAAAGGCCCGTCGGAAGTATTAGGTGCACTAGTCCTCTCACCTGGAGATTGACGTCAGCTGAATGTTCAGTCAGCACTCGCACCACGTCTGTGAAGCCCTTATTGACAGCAATGTGGAGCGCCGTGCACATGGAGTTGTTGAGGAGGTTTACATTCGCCCCCTTGCTCAACAGCAGCCGTGCGATCTCTGCCTGATTACTACAGCCAAAGACACCAGAGACAGAAAAAGAGACATACACAGATTATTCCTCACTGTCATCTGTTTCTGTTGAGTTGTTCAACCTGTCTGAGCAGTGCTTTCAAGTATTTTAATTCAAACCAGTATATAAAAATCCCAAGTGCTTATTCTTAAAACCCACTGGGAGCTACACAGAGCTCCAGGGTTGCATCTTAAATTACACAAATATATATATTTTTTTCCAAATTTTTTAAGCCCAGGTGTTTGCTGGTATGTATGAGATTTTGTCAAAATGCTGACAACACAAACATGTGTTACCATGGTGAGAGGATGAGATGTAGCTGGCTGATTATGCGTCACTTCTGTGAATGGATTATCACATTACAAGGAAAGAGAGAGGCAGGAGCCCTACTGTACATCTGTCAGCCTCTAATTGTTCTAAACCCACAATGAGCAGAGCTGCAGCTTGTCGTGAACTCGAGCACTGCATCTGTGTGCTGCCCTTGCACCTGCTCTACACTCAAATGTGTGTATGTGTGCTAGAAAACTGTGTTTGTGTCCTCACCCAAAGGCAGTGTAGTGCAATGCCGTGTCTCCGTCTTCATCCTTGACCTCAATGGAGCCGTTGGCCTGCAGCAGGGCCTTTACCACCTCCATGTGGCCTTGGTGTGCAGCGACCTGCAGTGCAGTCTTGCCCTGGTTCTTGATATCCACCTGCCAGGAACATAAACGTGGTTGAATGTTCATTAAAGGTGGTAATGAACTGGACGCCAACAGAGCTGAACGTAGACTGTCTGGAAATAATCTGAGCATGGGGCATGAACAACACCCATGTTAGTCATACACTGATACATAATCCCAATTAGTAGTTTAGTCATCACTGAGTACAAATGTAGCCAGGAACATAGTATATTTAATTTAACTAAACAATCTATTACTTTTCTTGCTAATTAAAAAAAAAAAAAATCTCAGACAATATTATACATTATATAATGTACTGTATGTGAGAAGGTCGTGTAAAAGCAATTATAATACCTGTTGTTATCTACAAAAAGCTTCTCCATTAGTTTTTTCAGATTTACCATATATTACCCACCCTTGTCTAAACTGAGTTGTAAAAACAATTATGTATAACATCTGATGTAGTGTTTAATGATTGACAGACTAACAATATATATATATGTATATATATATATATATATATATATATATATATATATATACATATATATATATACACACACACATATATATGTATATAAACACACACACACACACACACACACACACACACACACACACACATATAATTACTTGTTTAAAGACTAAACTGTTCACATAATCTGTTTTTTAGAACCTACAGTGTGAGATGTTGTGGGAGCTAAAGCATTAAACCACCAAAGATTATATCATGAGAAAAGCTTCATACTAAATCCATTTTTTTAAGCTACTGAATTACATGTACAATTACTTTTTTAATACAATTTGTTTGTCTTTGTCCCATGTTATAGTGCAACAGAAGTTCTTTTCCCAGCGAAATCCAGTATGTCTGTCCTCTTAACCCAAAAAAACATGTTCTGTGACCTATCTGGGAAACTCTGGCAGGCGACATCAGGGCTGTCGTTCACGTGCTGTGTGTCAGGGTTCAAATGGATTTTTGGAATTTGTGATTTGGACATGCTCAAGCTAAAACAAAGTAGATTTTCAATGAAAAGACTTACGGAAAAGAATGTTTCAATCCAGGAAATGAAACGTCTTTCTTGCTTGTTTTTTCTCAATGCTTACTGTACTTATTACTGTATATGCTAATACTCAGGGATTTAATGAATTATGTATGAAGTTTAAATTTAATCAAGTATGTATATTTTGTACAACTGGACCTCTAACCCCTTCACCTCTCACACTCTCTTCACATAGAGTACCCAACAGGATATTAGTGTGTGTGTGTGTGTGTGTGTGTGAGAGAGGAGGACAATATCTCAAAATACACAGATCTTTATTTGGATGACCCCTTTTCCACTTATAGTCAGCTTGAAAAACATTTCAAACAGAACTGTTTCCATCCAAGTTCTACCTTTGTGATGTGAACAGCAAACTGTTGTGTACTGGAATAGTTTGTGTACAATCATATCTCTACAAATTGATGTGTTTAAATGATATCTCTTACATGTGTGACAATTACCATCACTATAACTTGTATTTCCACTCTGCCATATTTGATGTCACTTAATAATATGATAATGAGTTTTGAGAATACTACTCTCACATTTATATGTGGTAAGACAGAAAAATAACATAATAATAATTTTATTTAACCTTAAAAAGTGCTTCACTTGAATTTAACATCTATTTTTTTTAGATATATTATTTTTACCTCCCTCTGTAGTACCATTCTAATTATCTCAGTTCTCTTCTTCATATCTTAAAAGAATAGCTCTAATCATTTAAAGTGTAGTTGTATGAGGCACTGAATCATAGTCAGGGTATTACCTACAATAGATGGCAGTTGACACACCCCCAGTTTGTGGGGAGGAAACAGTAGTACCAGTGTAAGTAGTTGAGCAATATACTGCTGTGAACAGGGTCAACAGGAAAATGTGTTATAGCCACACAAAAAAGGTCCATCCCCAAAAAAATAATATCAGCTAAAGTGAATGTTATATTTAGAATAGTTTCACAGCTTTACTTTGCCATCAGACAGCCTTTTCCAACAGGAAACCCGTTATATAAGTCAAATACTGCTCTCTCCAAAGCAGCCAAACTCCAAACAGAAATTTTGCCTTGCAGAATACAGGAGTTGCTGGGCTAGCACTGCCTCGATCTGTTAGTTTGTTTGTATTATTGTGTCTTTGGTGAATCTCAAACTTTTAAAACACTGAAGTCAAACAATAACACAAACTTACTAACCAATCGAGGCAGCAGTACACCAGCAACTCCTGTGAGTTAAAATGTTTTTGTAAAAGAGATTGGTTACTTTGGAGAGATATTTGGCTTATATAATGGTGGTTCCCCTGGGAAAAGGCTCTCTGACACACAGGTAAAGCGGTGAAAATATTCTACATATAACATACCCTTTAGCTGAAAGAAAAATACCCTGTCCAATGTTTTGCTACTTGGTTGTATCATAATAGCAGAGTTAATGTTTTTGAGAAATACTGGGGTGGCACGGAGATTTGGATAGTGCAGCATCAGAGTCTTTAGCCTTGTTGGACAGAGTGGCAAATGCCAGTGTATAATGCGTCACTTGTCTTATCTGGCTCACAAAATCCCTCTACCCTTTAATTCCCCACCCCCAATCTTGGTGTCGAGGTGGAAAGAGCTTTTGGAACAGACAGTGGACTGCAGCAAAGAGAAGGAGTGCTGCACTAACCTTGTCAGGATACTTCTGCACCAACTCCCGCACTTTGTTGGCACTGCCGTGTGCTGCCTCGATGACCAGCCGGCTGGGATTGTCCTGCTCTGTGGACTGAGACAGCAGCTTCTCCAGCACTGAGATGACGGTACCTGAACACAGACATGGGTGGGTGGAGAGGCAGGTGTAGGGAGAGGGAAATGGTGTGAAAGGGGAAAGATGAGAGAGATAAAAGGGCTCATTTAGTCTCATGAGTCTAATGTGAACAACATGATTAGAAATGGTGTCGGAAAGCTGTCCAGAGGGCCAGAATCGCAGCACAAGGACATGCCGGTTAATGGGTTTGTCAAAGCTGAGCTCAATGCAAAAGCACAGGAATGAGTCAAAATGTCCCTTCATGCAGTAAAATCTGACCACACACACATACACACATTACTCTGTTGTCAACCTCCCATCCAGTGAGGTGAACACATGCACAGAATAGGTTTAGTCATGAGAACGTCTGACATGATGACAAATGTCTGCTGTGCTGCCAAAGCCTCTCGCTGTCAACATGCAGGATCGTGAAATGAGAAAAACATTTAAAGAAATGACACCCAGTACACACGCTGCTGGAAAAAAAAAAGGAGACAGGGAATAGCTGTGACTGTTAACGCGACAGTTGTAGCCTGTATGTGAAAGCATGCATGGCAGAGACACAGCTGGAATGAGGGCAGTGGGGAGGATGAGGTTAAAGCTGGAGCTGGAGTGTTAGAGATGAAGCCCTCTCGTCCTGGCAGAGGTCCTTACTTCCAGATTCGTTGGGGTTCTCTGCCGTCATGAGATTGGCGTCCACCTCCACGGGCTGCGCTGAGAGGCACGCTGGGTTGAACGTCCAAGTCTGGCCTCCGAACGCCACCCGTAGGTCACCGTCTGCGTATACTTTCAACACCTTTCCGACCTGGCCGAGCACCTAGGACAAAAAAACAGACAGTAAGTGAGGTGGATGTAGTGTGAATGGGTGAGAAAGGGTAAAAAAAACACAAGGGAGAAGGTTGACAGGGACAAAGAAAGAAATAAAGAGTGGAAAAACTAATCAACCAGGAACTATTCATGGTATTTACAAGACTAATTTCTGTGCCTCTTTAATTTTAGGTAAATAACGAGGCCACATTCGAGGAACTTGATTACTTCCTGATGTGCACCCAACTATTCAGGATGTAGGTCACTCTTAATTCGGATGGATGCCTGCCAAAAAAAGACTTCAGCAAGTGACACAGTTAACATCACGCACGAAGACATGGAGTAACCTGAAGGTACCAGACTGCAGAGGTGAGATTAAGTCATTGTTTTGCAAGTTAAAAGTAAGTCTCAAGTCAAGAGTCAAAAGAGCCATTTCAAGACCAACAAGTCACAAGTAAAGTCCAAGTGCTAAATTTTGTTTTTTTGAGCACTAAAAGAAGATTTATGCAGGTTTGAACAAGTAAAATTTAGGATTTTTTTAAGACCAACGTGAATGTAATTCAACAGCTATTTCACGTCCATACTGACAACAAGTCATGAGGCTGATGCCCAAATTAAGTTAAGCACCATTGGGGTGAAAATCAACAAAGAAGAAAATCAATAAAGTCATCATGGCCTTAGTCTAAAGATTCATAACTCACATCTAAGCACTGCCTTTATAACTGATGCTAAAATACCATGAAGAGTTTGTGGTAATTCTATTTGAAGAGGTGTGTTCAAGACCGACAAGACACCTGTTATAAACAAGCCTTTAAAATGTTTAGGATTGTTGTTATTATGTATCATTGGGTCAATAATGTCATGACTGCATTTGATGCAAAGTGGACATTGTTTGGCAAATTGCCATTAACCAATATAAAAGACAATGCTTTGAAATATTTAAAAGCATCTGACAGTGTCATAACATTGAATAACATCTTTATGTCAAGTCCAAACTATACCACTGTAGTTGAGGTCAAAGGAATTATTCATGTCACCGTTACAAAATCATTGGACAGTGTAATAAAACTTAATGCTGTTCTTATGGCAAGTCTAAATTGTACCACTGTATTTGAGGTCAAGGAAAATATTGATGGCACAATTATAATGATCTCATGGCAGCCATTATCAAATCCAGTTTAACATAATGTTTGCACATAAAGCTAAATATATAAATTTAAATAAGTAAGATAATTAAGCTTGATATGGCATGTTTATGACAGGTTATGTTGTCATAATAAAAACAATTCAAACTATGTCAACTTTGCATTAAAAATGCCATAAGGGACTGAGTGACACTTGATTACAACAGTCATAAACATTTATAAAGACCCCTTCATGTTAATGATAGGTGTCATATCATGGTTATGAGAGTGTCATGTCAGTCTTATAAACACCCCTTAAATAAAGTGTTATCAGATTAAATGAGCATACAGGAGCCATGCTGTCTGTCCACTCTCCATGGCCAGCCTGCAGTCTCTTTACACTGTCCATGTCCTCCAATACTCTCACTAGTTCGCCAACTCCAAAAGTGTTCACCTAGTGGAAAAAAAGATGGACAAAAAAGCAATTTTTCAAGTTATTAAAATCAGGTGAAAGCTCATAATGCAACTAAATTTAAGCTCTGAACTAAGAACCTCTGGCAAACAATTATCTGTAGGTCAGTACCTTGGTGAGGGCCCCAGGATGGAAAGTCCAGCGGATGTTGTTGCTGTACTGGACTCTGACATCTCCTCGGTCTGTGATTCTATGAACAGTCCCGATCCGGCAAATGTACTGCAAACAGAGAAAGGCTGTGTCACCCAGGGTCTCCCTCTGCATGTCTGTGACCTTAATGTTCCCTTTAGCAGCTGTGATTTGAGAGTTGGACGCTCTGTTTCCTTTCACTCTGTTGCACGCCAACGTCCATCTGAGCCACTTACATAAATATTCTGTATGCCACGTTCAAGAGGCACATGTGAGATCATGTTTGTCCAAAACATAAAGAGTACATATTGCGCAGAAAGTACAAAGAGTTCATTGTATCTTGTTGGAAAAAACAAGGGAAGTTAAACTTTGCACTTGTACATTACAGAAGAACTCAATAGTGAGTTATGTAAAGCTGTCTATTGTTAATATGTCTAGGACTGTGTATATACCTCTGCCATCTTGGGGTTCCAGCCTCCATGACCCTCTTGCATCTGTCGCAAGATGTCCACCTCCAAGAGACATTTGACTTTGTCACCCTGTTGGAAGGAGTGGCCATCAGCACTCTCCTGGCGCTGCAGCTCAGCATGCTCTCCTGGATGGATGAGTATTTGCAGAGACTTATGAGGGTTTTTTAAAGCAAACATCAACAATAGCTTTGAAGTCAGTATATCTATATTTTGTGCAGAGTGTTGTACTTACACCACTGAAATGTTTAAAAATACCAAAAATACCACCAAACATATACATACAAATATGATATAATGAAATACTCTTTAAACAACTCAGAAATAAGTAACACAGACTGGGTTGCACGATCAAGGTTAATTTAATCTAAGACTAGTTTTAATCAGAGCAAGAACTGGCTTAAAATGAGTAAATCCAGATTTAAAATTAAGCAGAGCTCAGCTGCACAATTAAAAACAACTCTCTGTTCAGTAAATCCAAGTTTAGTGATTTAAACTGATTTTAATCAGTATGGATATGCTTGTTTACTCAAATTAAAATAAATAAAGAAAGAAATTTGAAGGGTGTCCGGGCCTAGTTAGTATAAAAGAGAGGGGAACTGCTAAATTTCAGCTGCTCTGTATTCCTTAACTAAATGTTACAGTGTTTGTTTGCTAGCTAGTTAAAAAGTTAACAAAATGCTACACTGTTTGCTAGCTAGCAAAAAAACTAATTTAACCTACTCATGATGTTTCTGCAGAGGTCTAATTTCTCTTCCTTTGAAAAACTTTGAAAAACAAATTAATGGAGCAATATGATCCAATAATAGGTTAAAAATGGACAATGGCACTGTAAGGCAAAAAGAGACTGTCGAGCAGCAACTGGCAGACTGTTTAACAGATCAAGTGGAGTAAAAGTTAAACCTACTAAGTGTAAGTTCAAAGTTACAGCTGAATCACACTGGATCACATTTTATATTGGAAAAGTTTTGGTGCAACAGAATCAAATTTAATCTTGGTGTAGAGTTAAAAAAAAATAACATTTAAAGAGAGTTTAAAAATCAATCCTTGTTGGTGCAACCCAGCTTTTGAGTCTAAAAAATTCACACACTGAAAAAAAAAATCTGTCTGTCTTACCTAATTTTGGTAGGTGATCTTTGTAATAGAAGCCTCCTTGGCCGTCGGACACGTATTTGAGGTCTACCTTGCCCTTGTGTCCCATTCGGTAGACATTGGTGGTCCCATTAGACCAGGTGACACTGGCCACACTGCGACCAGACTCTGTGTCCCAGCCACGAATGTCCACTACCTTCCCAACCTTACCCTCCCCTCCTACACACACAGATATGCAACAAATGATAAAGCATCAGTGTGTGGGAGAAGAGAGAGAGACAGATGCAGTGAAAGCTCATTTAAGACAGAAAAGTCATTAGTGGATTTTGGTGTGTTTGGATCAGGAGAACAACATGTGGACTGGATGCACATGCACTGATGCAGAGTGGAATTAGAGAAGCACAAATATAAACATATGAGACAAATGACAGGACAGACTGAGGTGTGTGACAAACATTTTCCCTGTAGTGTAAATATCATTAACTTCTATTCCATTCCATTTCTTTAATGGTTTCTTCATGAATCAAACACCTGACAAAAAATAACTCCACCTCTTGGTCCAAATGCAAAAAACATCAAATTAAAAAATAACAACCACCATTAAACAACACAACATTTCCAAGCCACATGATTAGTGCACATTCTGTATCATAAGACAGTTTCAGATCTCTATGTTGTATTTTATAATGCAAGAAAACTGTTGAGACATTAAAGTCATCAAGCTGCCTCGCTGCCGGACCACACCGACTAAACCAGTGACCCGTGAGACTACATGGTGGGCTGGGGTTTTCTGAGCATGCTCAGAGCATCCTGTACGCACTTACACCATTTAAGCCTGATGAGTGACTTAACCAAAGCCCAGGGCACTGATTTCAAAGACACCAAAAGGACATTTTGACTCATTCGCTCTAGCCCAGAAAAGAGAGCGTTGCTATTCTCAGAGACAACGATGACCCCCAGACCAGAAAACACAGAGACATATTAGCATTCCCTCTTTTCCCTAAAGGGAACAGTCAAGGGCTATAATTTAGCCTACTGATGTGAAAGATTTCTCTCAATTACTATTTAAACTATTTCAACCATCGACCAAAGCGGGCTGTTTGTGTGTGAAAGGGAGCCCTTTATTCAAAATACGCAACAAAATGTAAAACTGCAGATATTCATAGAAGCCGCAAAAACACAATTCACAACACAACATGTACTTTCTCAACACCTGCAACAAATACTATGCTTTAGGTTAAGGAATGTCTCAGTTTATGCCACTACACATGGCTGGAAGGAGAAAACAAAGAACATAAATGTTACTGAATGAGGACTCCGCAGAGACACACACAGACATGCACATCTGTGGAACAGACTCAGATGAGTCACTGGCAATATAAAGTGCACACAGACACATACTAAGACGACATTTTGCCGGTTAATGAGACATGAGGTTAGAATGTTATTATGGGATGTGGATGGTGAAACACTTTGAAGAGGTACAAATCCATAGTCAAGAAGGCAGGGGGCCTGCTGAGTTGGCAGTGCTGAGTTAGTGGTTAGGAACCGCCCCCCCCCCATGCACACACCACCACCACCACCACCACCACTCACCGTCTTGGTTGCCCCAGTCCCAGTCAGGTCCACGAACCACTTTAACTCCCTGGAAGATTCCTTTGAGGATGATCCGCGGGAGGTTCTGCCTCGGTGCCAAGCTCACTCTGCGATAAGAGCATGAAGACACAGCTGAGCAAACTGCTCGACAGACCACCTGAGACAATGTTGTATGAAATACAAAACGTTGTCTAACTATGTATAGTAAAATCCAAACATCCAGCATTTCCTGTCTTTATTATAAAACCCCAGTAATGCACAAAAAAAAAATATTAGACTAGTTCCCAAAAAGTTGGGACACTGTGGGAGACATAGATAGAGCAAAATTTGCTAATGCCTTTTCACATATACTCCAATTGAAAACAGTACAAAGATATTATATTTCCATGTTTTACCTCATCAACATTATTTTTTGTAAATATATGCTTTACCATAATTTGATACCAGGAACACATTTAAAACCAGCTGGAACAACAGACTGGGAAATTTATGGAGTGCTTGAAAAAACACCTGTAGGTAAACAGGTTCATTGGTAGCGGGTGACAGTATCCAGATTGGGTATGACAGGAGCATCCATGAAAGGCTAAGTCGCTCACAAAAAGGACTGAGTGAGGTTCACCACTTTGTTAAACACAAATGTATAAAGGATATGTTAGTACACTTTGTAAAACCAATGTCAGTGAATGCAGTTCATTTGCAGATGACAGCATTCTGTTTTTATCTACATTTTACACAACTTCCCAACTTTTTTGGAATCAGTGATGTACTACAAAATACACTGGTCAGGATTACGGATGCCCATTTTTTAACATTTGTCTGCCAAGATATTAATTGATAATCAAATAATCATTTTAAGCTTATAAAGTACAAATCATTAAGGAAAAATATACTTGATAACTAATAGACAAGAGGCTACATATGTGCTGTACAACCCACATACATTTGGCACATAAATCATAAATCACATTAAAAAGAAAATGCAGCCAATTTCCAATAACAGACAAACAGAACAGAACAAGATTCAACAAATTCACAATGTGCTACTTCAAGGCTTTCCTGAAGAAAATACATATTATGAGATTTAATGAAGCCTAACCTATTCATGAATCAAAGAAAGTAGAAGTAAACCGATTAATCGGCCTGACAGATGAATCTGTATCAGCCGAATCTGATGGCTGTGCAGCGTCCATCAGATGCAAGGGGACAGTACTGACTGTTAATAATAATAAGAATAAGAATGATAAAATCACTCCCACCTAGATTTTGTATGGTTGGTTTGATTTTGAGTTTAATGTTCAGTATTCCAGATGTATTGATTCATTAATTTATTTACTTACTTGGGTATTTTTAAATTTGACTTAGATCAATAGTTATCCAGTTTCTCAAAGACTGATATCGGCTAAGTAATTGTTTTACCTGCTCCAAACTATCATTGCTACATCAGCCTTTGAAAGTCCACTTTTACTCGACCTCTAAAAGAAAGTGCCTAATAAAATAGGCTGCTGTGATCACCTGACAACCAACACGAGGTACCTTCTAGAGTTTTCATATACACGTTTGTTTTTGGTTACATTTAACATTTCTCACCAAAATAGTATCCTGACATGATGAATACATTTCTTTACACTATAAAAACCTGCAAACCCCATTTTAGACTCTTTTGAAACCTGAATTATTTCCATCAATAATCTTTTCCTCCTCTATTAATACAGTGCTACCTCCTTGAAGACTTCTACTCTCACACTGATACGTTTCCCTGCTCCCTCAGTTTACTGTCTATTCTGTAGTAAATTCTGCCACAAGTAGTCAAGAGGTAAGCAGGATACTACTTACTGTAAGACTATGTCTCTTTTCTGATAGGATTTCAGGATTGTTGACAGATGAACTCAATGAACACATACAGGAAACCTATGAATAGCACCCGACAACAGTGTCAACATCTATCTAACACACTGACCAGTAACCTCAACCACAATTACAGACAAAGACACTCAGGTGAGACAAGCATATCCTCACAATCCTTACCTTATGGTAAAGATTTGATCAGATCTTGGTGCAAAAGAGCTGCCTATTCCCATACTTCCTTGACGAGCTCAAACCCCAGCTTCCATTTAAACCCAACAGCTCTTTGGACAGATTCAAAATCATAAAATCCAGTGTGATCAACGAAAAAGATCCTTGTGAGAGCTGTCGTCCTCAGACATCCTCATAGAGGCTTTGTTGCTCCCACGTGTCTTTCTGGCACTGGGGTTTTGCTTAAAGTTAGCCTTGGCCAACTTCATCCCCTGTCACTGGCCAGATTTTTCAGGTTCCTGGGTGCTACAGCAAGAAACAGCAGTACATTTGGCTCTTGGAGCCAAGTAACCGTAAATCTCAGTGCAGGACTGAGCTTGGACAGGTCTGTTCTGAGAACGGTGTGAGTACAGAGCTTTGAGCCTAATCTCTACACAGCAGAGGTATCAGAAAGCAGGCCACCTTAGGGCAACACATATAGCATGTAGGCCTAAATGTCTGTATTTACATTAAATATATAATGAAAATAAATATAGGGCCTATGTTTTCTGCATTCTTCAGTGCATTAAATTGCTTGTATTGATGTGTTTTTGTTTTTTTTGAGTAATTCAGGATATAAATGGCAGTTTGATAAGGCTAACAAACACAATGCTGGTTATAGAAACAGACTTCCTGAATTCGTAGTATTAAGGGTCACGGAGAGAATGTAGAAAGCTGTGCCAATTTCCTGATAAGACAAAGCAGATTTAAGACTCAGAAGACTGGCTGGTTCACTAAGAGAAAAGACTTTTACATCAAAATAGTAAACAAGATGTAAACTGACAGATGTCCTTGTTTCATGCCAAACAAGCGTGACCATGGTGTTGTTTCCCAGAGATGTTTCTTCTCAGTGTAACTACTCTGAGAAAGACAACAGCTCTTTCAAGGGATCAAGATTTCTAATCCTGCTTGACCAAATGTCACCCTGGTCCCAGACAGGATGAGGACAGGAGACCCATACCTACTGACATGACGACTGGGTCAACAGTCAGCCAAGGGTTAAGTCTAGAAAAGTGACCCTGAAATAAAGGCAGTGGAATACACAGAATTATCATCTATTTACAGAAATCAAAAGTGCCAACAAATTCAGAAAAAGATAAGAATTTACAGACAGAGTAGCACCTGTCAGAAAAATACAGTTATACAGTCATACTGCAAGCTCAGCTTGCTTTGTTGTTACACGAAAGCCCCCTCTGCTCTGTGATCCTTGTCAGTATGTGTGTCTGTTGCTGCCGTATATAAAGGTACTTGATAGACATGCCCAGAGGTCTACTGATTATTGTACTTACATAATATAGTTTGGGTTTTCTGCCAAATAAATGCCATTGAGATGCCCAATCCTATCCCTTGTCTAACATCAAATTCTTCCCTTCAAAGTCTCTAGGAGAATCTACAGTGGCTGTGAAACCAACGAAAAAAGTGAAAGCTTGTATCTAGAGTCAGTTTGACCACTCTGTGCTAATGTAGGAACATGGTGGTGCAATATGGCTGCCTCCGTGGAAGAGGATCTACAGCCTCTGTTGATACAAAGAGGTCATTTTCAGGTGATTATACATTAATGAAAATATTCTTATGAATATAATGTTCCATTCCTGACATAGTGGACCAATAAATCCATCTCTTATATGAGCTTTTACTTCCATTATGGGGCAGGCTACTCCTCCCAGAACCCAGAAGAGCCAATAAAGACATCAGTATTTAATCCTCCTTTTTTTCCAAAGATGTGTTCTCTTACATTACCAATGAAGTGGAAAGAAGTAGAATCATTTTTGAGTGGAGTATCTTTACTAGTTTTGTAATACTGTGACATAACACTGTCGTCTTAGGTCATATCGCTAGGGGCATGGTAGCTCAGAGCATTCACCTCAAAGTTAGATGACCATAGTTTACAATGTCAGCCCTGTTTGCATTTATAGCACCACTTTACTATAAGGCTACCCTTATAAATGATTCATAACCAGATTACTTAATTTGTAAAGACTTTATACATCATTAATAAGCCGTTACAAAACATTAGATATAACAGTGACCTGTTGCTTGCCAAATAGTGAGGTCACATTATTTGTACTGTTGAGCCTCAGATCTTATTGCTTATTTAGCTTACATGTATACATGTAAAAAAAACAAAAATGAGCAGAGAAATTCCAGTTAGAAAACTAGGACCAAATTTAGGTGGAAATTCCATGCTATTCTTGCTAAAAGGGAAAGCACTGTTAAACTCTACAGGCCAGCAGTGGGCTTTGGTTTGGAGAACTGAGGAGGTCAGGTGGAGCAGTGTAGCTTGATGTGCAAAAGAAGGATTAGGCATTGAGTTGACCCGACAGCTTCCCAGGAGATGCATGTGTGTTTGTTTGTGTGTTGGAGAGCCGATTAACCGGCTGCATACCAACCATCTCCTCGTAAACATATGGTCCACGCATATGCTGCCCTGAGCCCTGTCAGCATGCACACACATGTCTCGATGTACTATTAAACATACGAGCCTCAGCCAAACGCAGCACACTGTGAGCCATTCACAACACTGAACAGATATTTCAGAGTTATTATAGTTTGCTATGTTTCAATAGTTTTTAGTTTTATTATTTAGTTTTTAATTTTTGCTTTGAAGTCAGATTAGTTTCAGTTAGGTTCCAGAGTGGGTTTGCTCATTTCAGTTTATTTTATTGCTTTAAAATGGTTTTTTTTTTTTTTTTTTTTTCAATATTAGTTTGATTTTTTTTTTTTTTTATTATAATATGGGGTGTGAACATATATACCAATGCCTCATCATGCTTGTTGTTGACAAAGACTAAAACATTTATTGTATATTATTTTATTTCACATAGTTTTGCAAGTAAATAATGTTGTTTTAATTATCTTTCTTTTTTCTAAAGTCTAATTTTTTAATTAATTTCAGTTAAATAAATTTGTTTTTTCACACCTACTTTTAGTTTTTAAGAGCAGTTTAAGTTAACGATAACGAGCTTGAGTTGGATCAGAAAAATAACATTCCAACAATAACTTAAAGCTACTTCAGGGAAGTTTCATGTTTTGTTTTGGAGCCCCCTGTGGACAAAATATGACATAAAAAAAATAAAATAGAAATCTTGCCCTACTATTTTTAAACTGGCTTATGTACTTCCAATTGTAACTCTGCCTAGAAAAACGTAAACACAGGCTTGATTCATCTGATTTCACCGAGAAGCCATTAAGCATTAAGAATAACTACACAGAAATAGCTGATCTTCTCACAAGTGAGTCTCTCATTAACTTGTAGGTCATACAGAAGCATCAGTAATAAATTGAGACTATTTCATAACCAATTAAAAACTCCTTGTAGCAGCTTTAATCACACTAATTTGCTACAAATTCACAGTGACAAAAAGGGCATTATCAATATTGAGGAAACAGTCAAATAACATAACACAGATACAGAGCTTAATGTGAGAATTATGAGATATATAACATATTACTGCACCTTTATTTACTCTGTCTCAGACACCTTTTATTTAATACATGCCTTCTAGGAATTTGCAAATGTTAACATGCTAATCCGCACAGCTGAGAATGTTAGCATGTTAATCCAGTTAAATCTGTTGTAATTACAAAGGAACACTCGTGTACAGTACATCCGGCTCAGGTCTCACGCCATGTTTGTGATGCTGCAGCTCGAGTTTCAGCACGTTGCAGCAGTTTATAGTGTTGACACCTTCCCATTGTCCCCTCAGGACACTAATAAAGTTTCTGCCTGCAGTGTGTCTATAAACTACAAATAGATCTACCCTGCTTAAATTGTCATTAAACCCTCACACATGTTTGGTCCACATGAAAGCAGTCCCTCTTAACTATGCTGAGTCTCCTCCCATAAACCAGCGCAGACACAACAAGAAGTCCTAGTCATAATGGAACCAAGCTAATTTTGCCTTTCCAGGCAAATATTGAGTATGTCCCATGACTGCCAGATAATAAATTAGCCTTTTGAAATGCTGTCAGTGAAATATGGGTCAGTGTGGTCTGGAAATAAAGAAGCGCTGTGTGTTTGGCACCATGTACTGTTGAGAGCTCCTCTTTTTCATTCATCTGACAAGAAAAGAAGTGACTTTCATGTGATGTTCTCCCAGATGTACACTCTGTCCCACTGCTGAGAAACAACTCCATTTTCACTGAGAGTATGCAAAGACGTCTTTGATAAAAGGATGAAGGGAGAAGAAGGCAAAGACTTAATGTTGTGAATGGATAATTTCATATTCGTATGATGGACAGCAATTGTGAATTATATTGATCAAAATCTCTCCTTTGAATTATATTTATATAATCTGCAGATGTTCACTTGTCCCTTCATCACTGGCAGAAAAGCTCAACACTGACTATGCAGTGATGGTCAATGCAAATTCAATGGTAGATTAACAATAAAATTCCTATGTAAAAACTAAAGTTTGATCGAAATAAACCCCCTATGTTTGGAAACTTGAATGCAACTGAGGAAGACATGCAGAATAACTGTAAACATATTCTTTAATATTTGCCATCAGTACTCATTCTAAGCCTGCAGTTTAAAAAGTTTGACCCTGTTATTTAAATTTCAGTCCAATTTAAGTCAGTTTGTTCCCTAATATGTAATACTTGAGCAAAATATGTTTTCTAAAAGCCAAAATTTCACTACAGTTTCACCTCCAGGGGGTGCATAACTGCAAATAAGACATGGATTGGAGAAAATACAGGAATGATTGGAATACTGAGTGAAGCAAAACAAGCAGCGCGGGATAAAATATGCAAAATCATAATGAAGTCTCTCTAAATGAGTTCAAAACACTGCTGTCATTGACCAAATGTAGAGCTTATATATTTGGTTAATAATGAACATCAAACTAACTTCCTAAGCACTGTCTAGAAAGTCATATATATTCTCTACGGAAGTTAAACCGGTGATGAAGATTTAATTTGCACCACGGCTGGCTGACTGACTTCAACTGAGTCTCGGTGTTTTATGCCACTTATGGACATCAATATACCATTCATGTTTCAGACTCCATTAAAATAATCTCCTTGAGAGCCATAATGGAGACAGGCCCAGTGTGTTATCAGTGACGCTGATCCATTCAGAAGTGCTGCAGACGAAAGTCTTGAACGGAGCTCCATTTTCTTAATATCATTCAGATTAGTGAAAGTAATTACAGTGATGCCAGCATTATGAAAGGCAATATTCATCCATTTAAATGGTAATTGGACTGCACTTATACAACACTTTTTTCTACCTTACCAGAAAAAAGCGGGTTACAATTGTTCTCTCATTTACTCATTCACACTCATATGGAGGGTGCTGGCCAGGCCATCGGGAGGGTTCAGTGTCTTGCCCAGGAACACTTCAACATATAGATCAGAGGAGCCAAGGATCAAACATTTGGTTGGAGACCAAATTTACCCGTTGGGCCAAGGACTTCTAAGACTAAAAAGATAGCAGTCTGAATAGTAGTTTGGGGTAACCCCATGGTGAGATATCGCTGTTGAGTGGTTTATCAAAGACAAAACAAAAGTAACACAGTACGGAAAGGTCAGACAACTTTAACTACAATGTATCTTTATACATTACAGTAACAGCTGAAAATGACAACAGAAATAAACCCGTTTGCTGATTTTACATATCTCTGCAAGAAGCGACGGTTGTTGTTAACAACGTTGCAGTGATTCAGTCTATACAAACATTCATTACTTTCATATAGGATTTTAAATGACTGATTTCAAATAAGTTTGTGCTTACTAAAATGTGCTGTGTAAATGCAAGTTAATCCACATTTTACTTGTGCTACTATTGTGACCTCTGTCAGTGTCACACACTTAAACTATTAAAGATTCCCTACAGTATAAAACTACCAAACAACTACCAACACTACCACTGAGTCTTTAAAACACTTTTAGTTGTAATACAAATTTAAAAGGTTGCACTAATACAAAAGTGCCTCTGCCTCAACCCAAAAAATCTTTTTTGACTTATTTTTAGTTTTCCAGGTTTAGCTTTGTCTCTCTGAGAGACAGTTGCAACCTTTAAATAACTTAGATTAAAGGTGCGAAAGCTCATAGTGGCAGGGTTTGACACATTTATGTACAAACAGCAGGCTGCTATATAACACAATATCTTTTCTAACCAATCTCCGCAATCATCAAACACATCTGATCTCCATCTTTCAAATTGATTCAGTTGATAAAACATAATTTCAGGTATCCTGAAACTGAAAGTATGTACTATTCTGTAAATGACTAGAAATAATTATACCTTTTAACATGTCTGAAAAACATTTTTCCTTGATTCAGTGAAGTTAAAATGGAGTTGTCAGTGAGAACAAATGAGTATTTTTTCAGTGTCCGCAGATGGATGGCAGTGGCCTGTTTGGAGGGTCACAAAAACACCTTAATGAAGGACACTGCTGAGCCAAACAACATTTGGGCCTCAATGACAAATCAATACCTCTGAAGAGAACCTGAGATGGGAGACGAAATAAGATTCCAACTACTGTCAGAATGCTAAATGATTACTGCACTACTTTGTCTCACTGAGAGAGACCAGGTTTCACTCAAAGCCCAAATCTATAAGTGGTGCACAGCTCCATTTCCACCAACCATCAGAGTCAAAATAGTCCATTATCATGTGTGGACACAACCAACCAACTCAGAGAGACAAAAGGGAAAAGAATAAAAACTTCTTTCAGATCTAGTGAGAATGTGATCACAGAAAATGGCAGCAGGAAGTGAAAGCAGGGCAGATGACTCAAGTCATAACCAGGTCAAGATTTGGAGCTAAGGGTATAACAGTTCATTTGTTGCCCTGTTGCATAAATTTAACCATTTCATTGACATGGTAAAATTGTGACTTTGTTGTGCTGTCTTATCTGTGACACTGTTGTGTCTGATACAACCACTAGGAGCTGAACTCTTGAACCTTATCTTATCTAACCTTAGCTTAAAGATGTGATCAAATCAAACCTAAAGAGTAACAAGTCATGATTTTCCTCCCTGTTTGCACTGGTTGTTTGGACAGCAGGCACAGGAAAATAAATGGAACAGTGTTGGACCTGGACCAGGCCAAACTATAGAAGAAATCTGGGTCATACATATCACCTCGTTAAAATGAGAACAGGCCATCCAGCTGACATTCAGACAGTGCCTGAAGCAGTTTGGAGCTTTACTGTGAACTGATGCAGAAGAGTGGATTCTGAAGGGAGAACTCACTCCAGTAAATCTGGATACATAGGACACTTGGAATCAGATCACTAAACATTTATGCACAGCCAGGCCAAGAGTGGTTCAGACTAAGCTGACTCAACACACAGAAAGAACCACCATGACAAAAACCAATTTTAAGAGTTACTGTGTCAAACATTATTAACCATTTACTTATAGAAACTATAGCTATAGTTGGTAGACTTTTGATTTTTCTGTTGTTTGGACTGTGACTGACAGTAATAAAGTGGATCCTGATGTGACCACAGAGAACAATGGCCATTGTTTAAAAGATGTAATTCAGAATGGAAAATGCAGAAATACAAAACAGACAGCTCAGTCAAGACACCTGCTGCACTCTTCTTTTGGCTCTCTACAAAATAAAGTACCGACTCTGGAAAATCTGTTTTCTGCTGGTGTGACAGTATCAATGCAGGCTGTCAAGGTTCCCACACATTTTCATGGAGAAATTTTCAAGAGTGTTCCATGACTTTTCAAGGACCAAAATTACAATTTTGTTATTATATTGGTCTTTCACTTATTCGGTTTCAAACCAAAGTTTGCCTTGGTTATTAGAGAGTCATGAAATATTACATGCTGAAACATCATTTCAGTTAGCTGGCATACATAAAGGAAGAGACAGAACACAGGCAGAAAATGAAAAACGTCATGCACTGATGCACAGTACAGCTATATTCATCAACAGCAACAAAAAATAAATCACTCTTATGTTAAGGTTATCTACAGAAGATTACTGTAACAATTAATTTCATGACAAAACAACAAAATTCCATGACATTTCCAAAACTTTGAGGAATGTTTTAATTCCAGGACTTTTCCAGGCCTGGGCAACAAGATTATGAAATTCCATGACTTTTCCAGGTTGACTGTGGGAACCGTGGCTTATTTGACCTGAGACTAATGCTAATTAGGCAGGGAGCAGGGATACAGAGAATTTAGGCTGAGCTGAACTGCTCCGCTTTAATATGAACATATTAACACAGGGATTTTTACAACTTTCATGTCTCCACAATGAACACACAGTTTGAGATGAATTTGTCTTATTTGTATTAATACCCTCTGATTATTTTTTTTTATTTTAAGGTTTGAAGATAATAATCATAGTCAGCAATCAAACTAGAATCACTATGAACTATCAATCAAACGGCCAAACCTATTTCTTCCCTGCTGTTCTGACTTGAAAACTGTGATTAAAGGTAAAATATTCCATTCTTCCTTAGGCTGGGGACCCCTAAAACCCACTCAACAACCTCTGTTGGACCCTGAAAACCACTGTCTTAACATTGCACTCTCAGAAAGATTATCCTGTCCTACTGATGTACGTTTATACTGAAGGCTAACTGGAGGGTAGGTACGTTTTGAAAATTAATCCTGATGATATCTGGTCAGGTAACTGAGAAGAGATCCTGGACACGGCCAGACAATATATTGGTTTACCAGGAGAAACTTGGCAATGCAAGGAGTCATGAACAGAAGTGAAAAACCTGATGATAGTGCTGTAAAAGTCCTGCCTGGACCTGTAGCACTGTGCAGACAGACACCAGACTAATGAAAGTTAATTGGAGGAAACAACAGCACTAATAGGGTCTTACCTCCGATGAGCGGAACTGGATTTGAACATATCAAGCCAGTCAAACAGAGACATTGTAACAGACGTCACCACAATTAAGTAATTTAAATGAGGATCAATTGTTGCCGGAGAGGTGGCTACACAGTACTCACGGCTGGGAGTGTGCCGTCTCGTAACGTTCGAAGGCGTGGCTCAAATCGTGCTTGTTGTTCATGTAACACTGGGTGCACAAGTCGTAGTCGAAGCACACCTTGCACTTCCATCGCATTCCCATGATCCCATGCTTCTTACAGCTGTCACAGATGATGTTGGAGTGGCGAACGCCTGGAGGAAAAGGAGAGGTGGTTAAAGAAAAGCGAGCGGGCTCATAAATTCAACATGTCAAAAGTTTATATTCTATTTTATGTTGTTGCAAAGAAAAAATATTTCGGAGGAACTTGTCACATCCTGTATGGTTAGATGCAAGTACTGTATCTGCCATATGCAAGTCAGTGAAGCATTCAAGGCACATGTCATGTCCCTACTGATGTTACTTATCACAAAGGCTAATATCATGAGATGTGGAAGAACTGAGGCACAAACAGCATGACAAAAATACTCCCCACCCCCTCTGCTCCTCATCTCTTCTCCTCCTCTTCATTCGCTCCATTAATTGAAGGGCAAGCTTCTGAGGCAGAAAAATGTCGCTTTAAATGGAGCAAAATGCTAATGAGTCCTGCGTTAATGTGTGTGTCATTCAAGTCCAAAATAGAGCTGGATGGCTGACGATGAGAGATAGTCTTTACTGTATCATGCTTCCTCAAAATAGGTTTGTGAGAGCTGTACGAGCCACGACAGAGACAAGCAGGCTCAAATATGACAGATGAATGGCTTTTTAACAAACACGGTCATCGCAGCTGATAAAGCAAATGAGATCTTTTGTTTTTACACTTCATTTAAATGTGTGCGTTAAAAGCTGATCATTTGTGCTGAGATTTAACTTCTGAATTTGACCGTCAGATTCAGAAAGCAAGGACGATGATGTCTGATCAGGTTAAGGCAGGGTTTATCAATGCTGACCAGACCTACAGTCAAAACAGTATGAAAATTTCATATCACGACCAAAATGATGACAGTTATCACTATTATTGTGGCATTATTAGAATGGGCTGAAATGTTCAAAAAGTACTGATACACTCACTGAAAAATTTATATTGAAAACCTCTGAAGGATTTAAAATGGCATCATGAGATGTCAATGTTTTCACTGACATCACAAACAAACCCAAGTTGCTCCTGCGTTTGAAAGACTGATGTTAACTTTGGTTTTTTCAAAGCACGGTAATCAAACACAGTTTTAATGAGAATTCAAATTTGAAATGGTAATACTAATCATCAGAAATGTCATCACAGTTTATTGTGAAACTGGTAATCACTTCATACTGATGCAAATTTCACTTATCCAACTTTTTATTAAAAATATATGACAGAAAATAATTCTGAGGAAACAACAAAACACCTGTGTTGGGTATCAGACTTTGTGGGTAACGACCAAAGTGTGCCATGACCATGCTGAGAATCAATAACTGAGAAATATCAAAAGCTTGGTTGCATTCATTCTTCATACTTAGAAATTTCCCCACTGTGGGACTAATAAAGGAATATCTTATTCTCAGTCTTGTTTACCTATTCTTAGATCAGATAGATACTTCCTTCCTTCTCAGAAATAATTTAGCTAGTTTTGGACTTTTGTTTTATTCTGTTAGACTGTATCATACTGAAACTAAGGTCATAAAAGGTGCTGCAGGAACGGTCCTAAAACCCTAAAAATCAGTTAGCATGTTTGCACCTCAAGTTCCCTCATCTCAAAGGCAAAAAGATTTTTGGTTATTGCCTGAAATACAGTCTGTGATTAACTCAGGCTAAAGACATTGCTGTGTTCTGCAACATAATATTTGTCAGTAAATATCTGATTAAATTTTGAAGATTTCAGGTGCCTTAAAAAAAGCAGTTGCTAACAAGTGACTAAATGATACTAACAAGGTTGGCCTACAAAAATACCTCACCCCTGAAGCACTCTACTGGCACTAGTATTGACAATGTGTGACCCTCGTCATGAGTGCTTACCAATTTGAGCGTTATCATACAGCAGCAGGTCATAGGAACCCTGGTAGCCAGTGCGGTAGTTAGTTCGCGTGCCGCTGTCCCACTGCACCACCACTGTCTTGTCTGGCGTGGTGGTGCTGCCTTGCCGCCCGATCTCCACCACAGTGCCCACGTGGCCCTCGCCATCATCCTGGTTTCCCCATTTCCAGTCCAGGCCACGCACCACACGCATGCCCACCTCCATGCTGCCTCTGCTGGGGCCCGGCCTGGGGGCTGAACGCAACGGCCGGGGCCTGGCAGCACTGTCACTCCCGCTGCTGCTGCGCCTCCGGGGCTTGTGAGGGATGGAGCTGGCTCGCGCTGACGATATTGCGGTCAGGGATGGCACCAGGGATGTTTCCGGAAACAGATCGGGGGTGACTAGGTGAGAGAGGATAAAGTTCAATGAAACCTGGGAAAAATACAGCAGCCACAAGATACTGCAATTACAAGATAAGATAGATAAATAGGTGTAACAAAGTTATAATTAATAAAAACATGGCATCATCTTTAACCTAGTCAATACTAAATATAACTGACAACTAGGGCTGCAACTAATGATTATTTTCATCACTGCATAGTGTGCAATTATTTTCCAACCAACAATTCAAAACCCAAACACTCTTCATTTACTGTATAAATAAGAAAGATATCCTTACATTTAAGAACCAGCAAAGAGCTGACATTTTTGGTTTGAAAAATGACTGAAACAATTAATCGATAATAGCTGGCAACTACTGACTAATTGTTGCAGGTCTAGTCACAACTGATCCTTGCTAACTTGTAGAAACTTCTGCATTCATTCCAGTGCCTTTAAACAAGGCAATCATGCAACCTGTGTGTTGCACGTCTGTCGGTGACTGCTGAGGGACTCATAAGCAACACGCCATATGTCTCATTTCAGAAGAGTGTTTCTCTCTTTGCTGGTGGATCATTCACTGGAGGCTTTGCTGTGTATCATGGCATGCTTCTGGAGTGAGCAGCTGGACACGACTGCTACGCCCTGCTGCGCTAATAGAGCCCTGACCTGACACACACAAACACACGCACACACACTTGTGCTTACGTCCTTAGCAGGACAGTCAGTTGGCTTCATTCATGTCCTAAACCTTAACCATTACACAGTACTTAAACCTAACCCCAAAACAGCATTCATGTGGTCACTGGTAGCTATTTACCAACAGCAAAACAATATGAAAAGGTTAAAAAGTGCTCATGGTACATATCTCAGGTGTGCATTTGTACGGACATGCCTGAATCTCATCATATTTAGGCTACAATAGTAACCCTACAACCTTGAACTGACAAGCTAGAGTATTATCAAGAAGGCATGAAATAGTCTAAATCTCCATGACAAGGACAGACATAGGAGAACTCACTCATTCACACCCTTGACTAATGACTCCAGTGTTTCTGAATGAATGCCGATGGGTGCTAGCAACAAGTGCTAATGCAGGAAGGAAGCAGCATTTATGTGTCAGCTTGAGTCAGCAATACAGAAAGCAACTTTTGCTGAAGAGCATGACTATTAGCGAACATTCAATCACATCCATTAATCACATTACACATCAGAAATGTTCTTTTATACAGCAGTGCAGTGTTATATTCCCCATTACAAATTATTAACTATGTTTGTAGTATATGTGTATGTGGTAAAGAAACAAATTTATAGTATTTCTAGTTGATACTGCAGTGCTATTTCAGTATAATCACACAACAAAGAAATCCTTTTGACACAAAAGGAAAACTGCAGGCTTGTAAAACTGAAGGACAGTGGATAGTATTTGTCCATATGTTCAACAACTATATAACTACAGCTTTTAAATCACAGCCTAAAGGCTGCACATTGTGATTATCTCCCTGTTTTTATGTTTCTCTCCTAAACAAGTGTTAAAGAAAAGCAGAAAGTCTGCTGAAGAGATCTGACATATGCCTCATTCAAGTAAGAGCTGTTAAACCAGGCTAACACACAGACAGACTCACACTGACAGGTCCTGCTGTGTATTAACACCCCATATGAATATTACTACGCAGGAGGCCTTACATGATTGTAATGTGATAAACCTTTCAAAAACATACAAACCACCGTCCATTTTCAAGCAAAGACTTAAGAAACCAACAGTACAGGAATTGCCATTAGTGTTAGTCGCATTTATGACCCTCAATGAAATCATTATTTTATACTGACATAGTTATCAACAGAAGCTGAAAGGTACGTTGGCAATAGCAACTATATTATGTTACTGTAACTAGTTAGGGATCTAACAATCCATGAAGCTGGACTGAAGTTTTAATTTAATGATCAAAGATTACATATCATCAATGTGGCATTGGGACAGAAGTAGCTCAGTCTGTAAGGACTTGGTTTGGGAATTGAAGGGTCACCTTCACATTGACCAAAGTACGGAGTGTGGACTAGTAGCTGGAGAGGTGCCACTTTACACAGTCAAGGTGCCCTTGAGCAAGGCACAAAACCCCAAACTGCTCAGGATGCTTGACTATGTATGTGTGCCTCCCCCTCACTCTGACACCTCTCACAGATGCATGTCTATAGGTCCTGTTTAATGCATGTGTGTGTATTGTGAGCCTGTGGATGTATGTAAAAATTACAACAGAATGAAAAAGAAAGTAATTTCCTCTCAGGGATTAATAAAGTATGCCTTCTTCTCAAAGTGAAAACATTGTTCCATATAATCATCTTGAAGATACCTCTTTTTAAAAATTCCCATGACACATCTGTGTCGACATTTCTGCCCAAGCGTACCACCTCCCTAAATATTCAAAAAGTGCTAGCACCAGGCAGATAATGGAAAGCAATCAAGAAAAATGAGATGACGATGAGTATATTTATACCCCATTCAGGAATAAATCATTTCTGAGAAAAAAAAAAAAAAAAAAAAAAGCAGGTCAACAGATGCAAACTCTGCCTTTATGTGATAAAATACTTGGCAGTCCACTGACTTGTTGTTCTCGCAACTACAACATTAGCTGCTCTATTTCATTAATGTTAGGCTGAAAAAATGTGTATGGAGGCTGAAAATCAAGCAAAAAAAAACACCACTGTTTTGTCTATGAACCTTGACAGTTATTATTGAGCTGAATTTTATACTTTTGTTAAATGTTCTTCTGAAGCCATGTTTCATATGTATGCCTCTGAACTGAATTAAATCAAAATCATACCATGGCAGACATAATGATATCAAAGAATCATTCTAATGTGGTACCATGATGAATCTTGTGATTTGTACCCTAAATTTTAACACGCATTGTAATTACAGAAAGAGGCTGTAGTCACAGAACAGAGCTTAACCAGAGATTAAATGCCATGTTTCTCATAGGAGTCAACATATATGACCACATTTTCAGTTAATCCATCATTTCCCTGTTCGCAACAACCATTAACATAAGCAGAGGGGCAATAACAAGAGTTAATCTTTTTCTGTGGACAGCAAACATTTAGTCAATGATCTATAAATACTGGTATAGATAGGAAACTTTCAATACATAAAAGCTGTTTTAAAGTCTATGCATATGTGTGTGACTGTACCCTTAAGTTCACCAAATGCTCCCAATTTATCTGGTAATTGTCACCTGATATGTTCTTTTTGTATATATCCTGATAGTTCAGTTACATGGTTAAGTAAAAAAAAAAGAAATCTTTCAATAATAGAATAGGGCGGACAGATGTCTGTAATGCGACTGAGATTACACTTGCATGCTTATCAAGATTACAATGTCATTTTGGTATTAAAGGCATCTGCTTAAGCATGAAAACATATGGGATGTAGGGGATCAAAGGAGGGAAAGCAGGCTGCTTATACTCCATTTTCTGTCCAAAATGACAGCTTAGCCTCTTTTATGCACTGAAATAATATCCCAGCCAATCAGCTAACATTTCAGCATGTAAACAGAGGAGCTGTCACAGGCAGTGGACACAGCTCCCAGCGTCCTGGGTGTGGAAGGATGTAGGAAATGCCAAGCTGATGTACTAATAACTGAGAATACAGTCATGATGAATCTCTGACTGACCTAAAAAGGATGCTATATTGTAATAGTTTTCCAGTAAAGGAAGATTCTTGCTTGAGGAACTCTTTTGCAGACACAGAGAGATGAAATTTAACCTGCCACCTACATTTAAAACTACCCACACATACCCACCGCCTCCCACCCTCCTGCACCCACATTCTGTTGTTCCAGAGAGAATTCAGGCTGAGCATGCTGATATCTTATCATTATTAAATAGACCAGGACTGGCACTGACAAGTAGACGTGACACAAGGGATTCAGTGGATGGCTCCACCTTCACAATAAGCTCCTATTCACCATTTCTTACTGTGAGCTTTATCTTTTGTCTCTACAAGAACACCATTTGCAAATGTACACTCCAGGAAATGGCGAATACACACTTCAAGCTGCACTTGGCAAACACATTTAGTAATCATACCCTCATCTTCTTAAATCCCAGTGCATGATATTTTATGGTGTTGACAGATGGCCACTGCCAGAAAATAAGAGTGAATCCCAAAATTGCATCCCAAACAGCAGTGAGGGATTACTATATACCAACAAAGCTTTTACCTTCTGAAACTGGGGACGGCCAATGAAAAAAGTAAAACAGCTTCACTTGCTTTGAAAATCACAACTCAGCAGCTAGTATGGAAAGAACGGTCAAGTTATACCCTACAAAACCATTCAGAAAGCTTTCAAGGTGACAGTTCATGATGGCACAGTTATAGGAACAAAAAACTACA
Organism: Lutjanus erythropterus; assembly: GCF_056507025.1. Taxonomy (NCBI): domain Eukaryota; kingdom Metazoa; phylum Chordata; class Actinopteri; order Lutjaniformes; family Lutjanidae; genus Lutjanus; species Lutjanus erythropterus. Next base: position 32,157,895 of record NC_139322.1, read on the forward strand.
AAACTGCCAATGTGTTCATTCAGTGTGCTCTAGACTGACAAAACACAAACACAATTTCTGTTCTGAACAGTGTGCTCTAACCAGTTTTTGTATTTACACTTCCATGTTTACTTATGCATTTCCATATCTTGTGTTCCTGTGTGTAATGTTATCTGCAGCAACCAGCAGGCCAAATTCCAGGACTCTGCCAATGGTCTTTGATGACGAAATTTGTTCCAGTTGTTTACTAGTTCACTAACAAGAGCACATGAAATGCTAAACCTAAAATCTCTGAAATCTGTGATAGCCAAGATATTGTAATGAAGACGTCATCAACAATTACCAATATTGTGACTTAGAAAAATTAACTTTTTAAAAAAAAAAATAGTTTTTACAGAGCATTCATGGAAAAAAATAACCTAAGAGATACAACATATCCATTAACCTCCCAAGTCCAAATTTTGTCTTGAAAAAACAGTGTACAGTGTTTAGTGGGATTTAGCAGTGAGATTGCAGATTGCAACCAACTAAGAAAACTGCTCACCTCAACCTAACTTTCCAAGAGTGTAGAAGAAAATACAGTGGCCGCAAAACTCGAAAAGACTCGAGAAGACTCAGAAAACATGAAAGGCCATATCTTGAGCAAGTGTTTGTTTTGCTTGTTCTGGGCTACTTTAGAAACATGGCGATGCAACATGGCAGACTTCATGGATAGGGACTTCGTCTGTAGTTATAAACAGCTCATTCTAAGGTAACGAAAACATAACACATCATATTTTGAGGTGATCATACATTAATGAAACCATACTTATAAATATTATATTGCATTTCTGCCATATTCTGCCAAGAGATCCTTACACATTGAATTAATTCACACTGGTCCCTTAAAAAGGTACTGAGCAATAATTTAAAATGAAGTATAATCCACTAGCTACTACATTGGTGTCCACATGTCAAACACAAGTTTGCGAAATTAATTAATAAGCATAACCTGGAGATGGTTAGCTGGTTTAGATAGGTTTGCAGAAAGTTGAAATCATAATGATAGTTTATAGATCATAGTTTATAGATAGGCTGAGCAGGCAGGATTACAGCTCTGTGCCTGCAATAACAGATGGGCTGGCTTCCGCCATACAACACTGCTGAGGGCCAATCTGGGAGGGCAACGTCAACCTCCTTCACACAAACAACCAGACAGGCGTTTGGCCACAACACAAATAAACACACCACAATAAACAAATGCACACACTCAAAAATTGCTGAGGAATATTATGTAATTTCCATAATGTAGGTGTATTATGCTACTGAAAGTTCAACTTGAAAGTGTCTTTTTTAAAATTGCTACACATGGCATTTTAAATATGAATAATATATGACACTGTAACTGCAATATCGTTTTATATTTTTGTTTTTAAAAAGGTGGAAATCATTGACAAAGCAATTAAATGCAATTTAAAATTAAATTATTATCTTTAAGGAAGAGGAAATTGTCACTGTTCCTATTTAAAAATATAAGCCTAATCTGCTATAAAACTAGGGATGCTCGATATGGATTTTTCAGCCAACACAGGTAACTGATAATTACCTGCTTCTCATGGCTGATACCGGTAAGATAACCAACATTTTCACATTTTTTTATGTTAAAAAGAAGTTCATATAACCTGCCGCTTATGCACACCTGAGGACATTAAAGACTAAATGGAGATGTAGGCCTAGTGAGCAAAGATAGATGGTTTAATATCCCACAGCTCTGACTGAACCAAATCTAACATCATTACAAAAAACAAACAACAGCTCTGATTCTTCAAATGTTCATTCATTTTTCTTGTAAAGTTAATCAAAAATCTTCACTGTCTTTTACAGAGTATTTTGCCAAAAAAATCAAATTAAATTCTTTGACATAATCTATCAAATCAGATATTACTATAGCTAATGTTTATCATCTAGAATTTCATTATTGGAATATTCCCATTTAAATAAATTTCCTTAAAAAATGACCAGGGGTCACACAATGTACAATAGACAAGAGACACTGGTGGACTGTCAAATGAAGTGTTGCAATGGGATTGGAATCCCACGTGATCAGAATCTCCACAAAGCAAGAGGAAGTGAGATGGTGGATCTGTGGGAGCAGGACTGCTAAAACAGTCCATCACAGAACTCTGTTAGACTCCTCTGTGACAGGATGTTTTAGAATCGTATACAAAAATATCTAAATACATGGGCGGTTTCACTAAGCAGTTTCACTGAGCATATTTCTAATTCTTTACCCAACATAAAGGCAGAACTACATCTGCATACTGTTAATAATCACAGAGTAGCTTCAAAATGGAAAATGAGTCAGGAGTATTATCATTATTGGCAGAGCAAGTGCAATCAGATATGCGCTACTGTGTGAAGCTGCAAAGGCCTTCATGAGCTGTATGTCCTGTGACACGTGCTCTGACCGGCTTATACCCTCACCCTAATATCTAATAAGAACAGGCTGTTAGCCTATGCTTTATTTTTTTCATATCACTGCCACTGGACCTAAATGCTTAGCAAACAGTAATCTACACACAGCCGGCTCCATGACTTTAGCCTCATCAGCCTTAATATCAGAAATGAGGAAAAACCTGCTCGAACTGGTTCATGTCAGACACATCTGGTGGCCTGAGGACTCCAGGAAAATCAATAAGGACACCGAGTAAATAACACATTTACAAAGATTTCTCTAGAGTGGGCGACAGGCCTAAAATAAGACTCTCAGTGTTCCATGTCAGGCTTCTGCCTGGCCTACCTTCCTTTTCTCAAATCTCACTCAAACAAGCACTGTGTACCGTGTGGGAAACAGTTCATAATGATCAAAATTATTCTCCATTTTCTGACATTTTATACACCAAACAAACTAACTAACAACCTAACTATGGACTAATAGAGAAAATGATTGTTTTATCAATAATGAAAATAATCTACTTGCAACCCTATTTGGTATCTTCAAATATTTTTTGTCAGCTTTGTCCAAAAGCATTCTTACTGTAAGAGGCTGGATGTAAAGATATGTTGAATGTCATAATATTGCAATCAAAAATGTCTTATGACCATACTGGACTGTGATAATATCTACCATGATATTACATGGTTAATTATTTTATTTTATCATTATTATTTTATAAAAAAGGACTGCTACTGACTACTGCATTGCTTTGGTTTGCAAATGTACATACATATTTCAAACATTAATTACTAGAATATTCATGGCAATTTTTTGCACATGCTTAGGTCATGGCTGGCAACTTTTGTTTTATTATATTAAAAAAAGGAAAACAGAAGCACACTAAATATACGAACAAGAAATGCTGTACACATCAGATTTAATATTTCATAAAGGATTATTTTTAAGTCCTCATTTTTCTTTGGGTTTTTTTCATAGCACAATAAATATCAAGATATGAAACTAGATATACTCTTAGATATTCCATATCATTCTGTCATGATATGGTATAAGAGTTGTCTTTTTCTGGTTTTAAATGCTTTAAATGCATTACAGTAAAGTGATGCAATTTTCTGAACTTAACAGATTGTGGACGTGTTTGATTTTGTCCATATCCCGGCTTTATCCCTATTCTATATACTGCAGGGTAGTGTAATCAAGAGCAATGCATCGTAAGATCATCACTATTTGAGAATTTCTGGTATGTTATTTTAGAGAAAATGTGTATATCAAGAAATCGTGTATCGTGGCAAAGCCTATTGAAATATTTGTAAGCCATATTGCCCAGCCCTATATTGCAGACATTTTATTGTGGTATTATCATACTCTGAGTTTCTGGTATTGTTACATCTCTGAGCCTTACAAAGCTTAATGGTCACAACAACAGATTAAAAAAGTAACTTGATACCAGCAGAATTGTTCCTATCAGCAGACTTTACCCCTGGAGCCTTTTACAAAAACCCCACCACAGCAAACAATGTTCCTTTACTGTATGTTTGATGGTACTATGCTGATATCATCATCATCAAATTACAGTGGATTATTATCATACTCACTCCCTATGATCTTCAGCCCACTTTTGAACATGTCGGCAGTTGTATGATTCCAGTGTGCCGTGACACAGCGAGCTTTGCACTGCTGCTATTATCCCAGGTCAACCAGAAGGACCATCTGAAATTCTGAGCTTTGTGATGCAGTCATCATACTGACGGAGGAGTGAACCCTTTCCTGCTCTTTCTAAGTATTTGGTTTGCTGTGAACTTTGCCCTTTGTTTTGGGACATGTGGTTCTTTTTTCCACTGCTTGCTGATTTCTTTTTTTTGTCTGACAGATGTTGCTCAAGGACTGGACAAGCCTGATGCCTTATCTGAAAAAAAACAGTAGCTGAGTAGGTTGAAGAATTAACTCACAAAAGAGCAGTGCTGATCCTACAAGAGGACTGTGTTTCAGCTAAATACATTACTTTGTATAATAATGGGGCAATGTAATGTCACATGATCAGGGGTGTGAAGAAGCTCTGATCATTTTTTGTGTTTGCTAAGACTAGTGTCTTGTAAAATGGGATACATTCACACAAGTGTAAGTGGAACTAGAAACTGCCAGGCTTTATCAGTCCAGGCTTACAACTCAAGTCAAGCGTCACTTCAAAAGTCAACACTGAGTCACATGTTGCTGCATGCGCATTAAGCTCTCAGCAAATTTGTGGAGAACTTCATCCAAAACAAACTGTTCACTCAAATCATCATGAACGTCAATACGGTATTCTCACAATATCCCACTTAAATGCACCCGATACCAATACTAAATGACTAAAAACCTTCTTATACTGACCCTTGCAACCCTGTAGCCACCGTCTATATGATATAGTTAAGTAACAAGTATAATGTTGTAATACTTACTTCTAATTTAACTGAAATAAATCTTACCCCCAAACCCTAACCTGCAATCAAGAATCTACACTCTAAATCCCCAAACTACTTGCACAACTTTAACATCACCATACTTCTAAGATTATTGTGATACAGTGTCTGCAGGTCAACATTTTTTTGCCTGTTTGATCATCACCAGTGATAGCAGCCAAGCCAGCCAGATGTCTGCCTGTCTGATGCTTAGCACGTCTACTAGCTTCACTACAGATTGTAATGACATGTGGCACAATTGTAGTAGCATGGCCATGGAAGCATACCAGCTGCACACATGTTGTCTTTGCCACATGATCATTTAACCTCACTGTGAAGCAAAACAGTGCAATCAGCACATTTGTCCACTCTGGCTGTGAAAATATAAGCAGCCATGTTTCATTTAAAGAGACGCTGTGTGGCTAACCTTATTTCTGAAAAACCAATCTCATTTATTTTCGAAAGATTCAAGCTGACAACAGGAATATATAGCCTGCTGCTCTGCCTTAAAATATGACCAGCATCATCACATGGGTTCCACTGTCTCACGAGGAAGACGTGCTAGCATTACCAAAACAGACAAGACTGAAACTGCATCGCTTGATAAATAAAGCATGTCCTGTCCTGTTTAGCTAGTTTACCTGTTGGTACAGTGATGTGCAGCAAGGTGAATAGAGAGACTGACAAAAATAGGGAAGAAGAGGAAGCAGCTCCTACCTCCTGCTACATCAGGTGGTGAGAAAAAACCCAGCTATCAGTGGTCCTACCAGCTTCCAGCAAGATAAAAAACGCCTCCTCAGGGCTGTAGCCCTGTGCTGATGCACTCCCTGAATGAACCAGCCGAGGAGGAGGAGGAGGGAATACAGGGGGCGGTCAGGAGGAGGACAGCCAGGCCGGTATTCCAGAGACGTGATATACAGTCGCAAGCAGTCTTCCAGAAACAGTGTCCGGCTGGTGTACAGACGAACAGGCTGGCTGTAGAGGATCAGAGCTGGAGGAGGAGGAAGAGAGAGCCCTGCTGCTGGAGGATGCAGCCAGCATTTAGTCCTTTGTGCGTTGTGTCAGCAAGGATTACCTCCGTGGAGGAGGAGAGGAGAGGAGAGGGAGGAGGAGGATGGCCAGGGAGAGCGGCTGGCTGTGCGACGAGCACTGCATTCAGGTTGACGTTCCCCTGCTCTCGCATAAAAACAGGCCAATGGGCTTTGCTCCGCACAGGACTCTTCTGATGCTATATTCCAACAGCAGGGACATGAGCATCATCAGCAACACGCGTGTGAAGCCGACACACTGTGTGTTTACTGATCAATATGCACGAACACATGCGCACCAAGCTCTACATAAGGATGTACGGCCCTCTCTTTCATAGCCTGCAGGGACACTATTCGCTCTGCTGCCAATGAGCAGACAGGCACAGGACAGAGGGGAGGGGGGAGGGGCAATACGTTACAGGGGGAGGGTCTGGATGTTGTTGGGGTTTTTTTTTTTTGTTGGGGTGTGTTGATGAGGGGGCTGCTCATGGAAAAAAGGGGTGGGGTTGGAGGAGATTTTGATGAATGGGCACCTGTCATGGTCCTCATTTTCAGTCCTAAACTGGTTTGTGCAACCGCTGCTGGTGAGCTGGCAACACCGGCCCCAAGTCTCCTCCAGGCTCACACAGAATCAAGGAAGAGGCAGATTTGGTGTGTGTGTGTTTGCCAGTCTTTCCTAGCCTTGAACAATACTCTTCAATGTGACCACAGCTGTGGGAGACATCAACAATATGGCTCCATAAACCAGCCAAAATGGCATTCTGTCAATGCTGGCGCACACACATGAATGTACAGCTGGTATTGCCATGACATGAATAACCAATGAATTAATGGGGGTTTAGGAAGTGGTTGAGACACAGGCTTATAATGAAGTTCATTACACCATGCTCCCATCGAGTAAACAAAGCTGCTGCTGTTCATGTAATAGACTTGTTGGTCTAGATCATATAAAAGGAAGCATTCATTCACACAGCTCTTCTTCCAGTAGACAGTGACACACACATACACACATAAATATGGCAGTCATCAGACTGAGAGGGCTACTGAAATATGGGCTTGTTGTAGCCTGGGAACCTTTAATATATTACCAAAGACTATAGGGAACAGCAAAGACAAAAATCCTAAAATACTCAGTTCTATTCCTGTCCTGTGCACTCCGGCCTGGACTACTGGAGCTAACCTTCCTCACTGCTCAGGATAAAGCCCAAATCATCCATGCATTGTGAATTCACACCTGACTATCACCATGATGACATGTCCCCCTTTACCTCACTTATACACAAAACAAAAATATAATGGCAACACTTTTAAAGCCAACACAAAAGGCATGGAGTGTGGACTGGTTGCTGGAGAGGTGTCAGTTCATCTCCTGGACACTCCTGAGGTGCCCTTGAGCAAAGCATCAGACCCCTAACTGCTTGGGGCGCCTGACCATGTGTATGTGTACAGCCTCCTTGCTCTGACACCTCTCTCAGGTGCATGTCTACAGGTCCTGTTCGTGCATGTGTGTTTTTCATTTCTGTGTATGTATATACAAAAAAATTACAACAGAAAATTTGCTATCTGTAGCCCTATGTGAAATAGCCATACTTCGGTGCCTAATACATGTCTTCCAAAATAACTACACATTTTAGAGTGCTCTTCTACTGTCACCAGTCAAAGGCACATCTGTGTAATAATCATGCTGTTTAATCAGCATTTCTACATGTCACACCTGTCAGGTGGATGCATTATTTTGGCAACGAAGCAGCACTCACTTTAACATATTTGTGAACAGAATTTGACAGAAATAAACCTTTTGAGTGCATTTATATTTTGAGTGTATGTAACACTGATCTATCCAATAAAGAGTCAAATTTAAGGAAACAGAATAATAAAACTTGGAGGAAGAAAAGAACGCTTGTTAATCCTATTCTCTTGCAAGCTGCTGCCATTATCGCCAGAGATGAATGACGTTCAGTCAGTCTACATCAAACTGGATGACTCTGAGGTGCTAACTCTCTCAGGACAAAACAATACTTTTTCAACTCTGTCATCTTTGTAACTATTACAGGACTGGCTTGTGGCCAGAAGGCTGTTAATCTGAATCCTCTGTCCAGCTGGGACGATCCTTGTAGGGAAACAGGAAACAAATTCTTCAACTTGTGTCAATTGGCGATATAAACCTTTTGTCATAAGCTTAGCAATGTGCTGCTGTGGACGGAATCAACAGTTTTCCTTTTACAATTTTTTCATTTTGCCTCACAGAACACAAAAGTCGCTGATCTACTGCTGCCTCAATTTGTTTGTGTTATTGTGTGACTTTGGTGTTTTAAAGGGTTAGTTTGGATTCACCAAACTAACAAAAACTAGTTATCCAATCTAGGCAGCAGTAGACCAGCAACTCCCACGTTTTGCAAAGTAAAATTACTGGTTTCTCAAAGGAGGATTTATTATAAGACCACTGTATAGGATTTAGTGGTACTTGGCAGTGACCTAACAGAAACACCTTGTGTCATTCTTGACTTCCAAACATGTAGGAGAACCTAAGGTGGCTGTGAGATTCATACAAAATGTGAAAGGCCCTATTTATAGCCAGTGTTTGGTTTGTCTGGTCTGAGCAACTGCAGAAACATGGCAAAGCTACATGACAGACTCCATGGAAGATGACCCATGCCTTCCGCAGACACAAAAGGCTAATTCCAAGGTAATGACTGCAAAATTCTTAATTTCAGATAATTATACACTAATGAAAACATACTTATGTATATTCCATTTCTGCCATATTCTGCCAACAGCTGCCATAAATCTTACACAAAGGACCTTTAAGTCAAAAGTCAAAGGATGAAGAAATCAATCAAGTTTAGGTTGGGTTTATTCATGACAGTGTGGTCAGACTAGAAAACACAAAGTATAATCCTTTTCCTGCAAAGAGCAAAGACAATCCAACTCCTTTTGTAGTTGAGAAGTATGTTCATGTGTATGTGGAGCAGGACCGGATGGGTCTGTTTTTCTCTAAGTGGATTATTCCCTACAAACCCCTGTCAACTTCATAAATCTTGATGCCTAGCTCTATATGGCCTGGTGCATCTGTGCATATGTAATTAGGATGAGTGTGTGTGCATAACCAACGTGGGTGTTTGTGTGTCAGGGACATTACAAGCTCTTAGACAAGAATAACAAGGATGACGCCAGTCCAGATGTGTCCTGTGCTACGATAACAAAACCATTACAAACAGGCCTATTCTATGCTGCCCCTGTCCTCAGCAGTACATTGCTTCACCTCTGTGCCTTTACTCCTGTCTGATTTTTCAAACTGGTGGCATGTCAGCTACCATCTACTGTAAGTAAAATACTGACTAGAGTAGTACCTCATACAACCCCACTTCTAAAAACCCTATATATGCCTTTACTAGGCAAAAATTCCCTCATTTAAAGGGAAAATTCTGCACTTTTCACACAGATGTCAAGTCACCTCAGTGTTCCTCAGTGCATGCTATACTGACCAAGAAAACTGACTTCTGCTACAAAGCTGTGCCAGCAGTGTCTACATGTACCAGGATGCATGCATACGACATATGTTGTAGCACAATTTATTGTTTCAGTTGACTACATTTACCTTCAACACTGACTGGGCAAATTTTCCCTTTAACAACATTTCATTAAGTTTCTTCATGAGTGGATCAGGTTGGAACTATTTCAAGAGGCCTTTCCACCACCAGAGGAATTACACTGGACTGGAAAACTGAGTAGAACAAAATGATCACATTTCAAGCCAGTGGTTATTTGTCTCAAATTTTACTTTCTGCAACCTCAGTCAAAAAACACTGATTTTGGCCTGTGGGTAACCATACTGGTTACTGTGAAAACTGCTACTGCACTGACGTAACAGCGAGTGTCAAGCTCATATTTGATTATCGTGCCAGTCTGTCAGCCAGGATGTCCCTTTCTTTTAAATTTTATAATCTTCTCACTAAGCAAATAATAATGTTGTGCTGTGTTATGTATCTATGTATTGATCTGAGGCACTGAACCAACTGTGGCATCAACTTTTAATGGACCATAAAAATAAAGAACCTATCTATCTATCCATCTATCTATCTATCCACAATAGTTGAAACACTGTTAACATTCCTCATTCAAACAAAAGGCTGCCACAATCCACAAGCTGGCATATTAACTTTCATACATTTATTGTACTAAAATTGTACTCTCTAATAATATGCCCTGTACACAGAGTTTAAAGAAATTATGTAGAAGTTATTTTCCTTTAAGTCTTTCACTGCTAAAAGGAAACATTCTCAGAGACAAATGCATACCCAAAAAAAGGAAAAAGGTCTATTCACTACAATACAAACACAGACACAAACAAGCAAATTTTTCACGGGCTGCCTTTAACTTGCCAACAGATAGGTAACTCAGAGTTGCCCCAAGTGTTTAAAAGTCTTACCTTGAGAATTTCCACACAATATCTTCCCCATTTCTCCTCACTTGCAATCAACTGATCTCCCCTGTTTCCCTGAACCACAAGTTATTTCTCTGATGTATGCCAGCAGCAAGCATTTCAAGCTTGATTATTTTGATTTTGACTTGTAGAACCAGGAAAGAAGGGGCAACAAGACAAAGACACAGACAGATGACTGAAACTTTGCTCCCAAGTGGGTGTGGCTGAGAGAAATTCTGACTATGACCAGTTGCAGCTCCAGTTTGTGGGCAGCTGCAGCTGGGCTCTGTTTCATCTGGAGTCAAGTGACCAGAAAGATGACAGGTGTTGGGTCTCGTCTAACAGCTACAGCTCTTAGTACAGCATACTGTCATAGTCCTAACACATGTCAGTTCAACCCTTAACCACCAGACTCAGGAAATAACTGTGGGCAATTATATATCCAACAGTAATCCATGAAATCTGTTTAAATACTACCACAATTCTTTTTTTTTTTTTAGCTCAAGTCTGGTGGCAACGACTGATTCCTACCACCCAACACAATGTGAAGTACAAACTGAAAACTTGGTCAATGCTGACAGGTACAGTAAAACAACCATGGCACCCCACTAGTCAGCTAGCCGAAGTTAGCTTGCTTGCTAACTCAAGTAAAACCCAGTTATTGTATGTTCACTTTAAGTGGGAACAACGTCACCACCAAATCTCATTCAAAAATTGACGATTTAATTACAGTGGTTACTGTGAATGGCACTAATGCGATATAAAAATTACAGCCTTTTGACAAATTATTAGTCGGAACTCATCAGTTCAATCGACAAACATATAACATTACAGAATTTTTTGTTTTAGCTTATGTGTCAACTTCTAAAATTAACCTTAAGAACCGGCTCAAATTGTTTGATATTGCCCATCGTAACATGCCGATATTTTGATTTTAGGGAACATCTTTGACAGGCGAATTAACTGGACACGTTCAACCATTGAAGTGAATCGCTCTTGCATGGCTCACATGCGAATTTATCATTCGCCAACAACATACTATAACAATATAACGATAATCAGGGTAACATTAATTTGGCTAAGCTGTGAAATGAATTCTTCGTGGCTTTATAATAACACAGGACGGTTGGTGGGTTTGTGCGTACTACTAGCTTGTAACAACGTAGACGCTAGCTAGCTAACTCATGTCTGGACATCCTTTATTGGTATAAAAACAACGTTTTTTCATGATGTAGCTACTTACCGGGCCTTTATCAAGAGTGTTTACTTTGTGGTAAAATATATTTCCATGTCGCTGTCCATCACCAACGCTGACATGGCTTGTTTTATGACAAATAAGTATTTACTATATTGAAAGGTTTTGCAGCAGCCCACAGCCATGACAACACGCCCATGCCTTGCGTCACTACCAATGCTGCCTTCACGTGCTCCTCGTAATAAACATAACAAATTGAAGAATGAGTTAAAACTTTGAGCTAAAGTCACTGACACTTGTGAATGATAAGAAAGTGCATAAGGTATTTTTATCACTAGAATATGTTTAAGTAAATTTGAATAAGCCCTTTTTATGTGTGTTTGTAATTTATATATTCTTTTTTTGTTTTTGTTTTTTTTAAATTTGTGTTGTTCTTGTTCAACCTTTTATGATTTTGATAGATGGAAAATGAAAAAAGCCTTTTTTGTCTGTACGTAAAGACAAAAATAAATAAATAAATTTTAAAAATATTCAGTAAATAAACACCAAAAAGTCTGAATTCAACCACTGGTAGATATGGTTTCAAGCATGTTCCAAGTAGGTAGGTTCTGGGGTAGCTTTGTATAATTTTTAAATTAAATTAACTAAGCAGTGTTATAGAAGTAAATGAAGAAGTTTTTTGTTGAATATGTATTCTCAGTGCAGAAAGCACAGAGACAGCACAGAATCTTGTCATGTTACAATTCCCTGAATCTTCAGTTGTAATTGGGTCTTTGACAGGCCCCTGGTGGCCACAGGACCTTCAATAGTCAGCCAGTTTGACATGAAATAGTAGGGTAACACCAATGATACTTACTAAGGTTCCATTGCATTCCTGTCAAATAGAGCCAAGGTGCTACTACTGTGCATTTTGGCTCACTGGAAAGGCTCTACTACACTTAATGGAATGGGACCTTAATTGATATAATTAGCAACACCTGAGTTTAACCTACTATTTCATATCAATATGGCTAAACCGAAAAGGGTTTATTTAGCTGGTTCATGTCTCTGGCCTGATGTGTGTCCTTGTTCTCTTTCTCATCATGTAACATTCATATGAGGGTTAAACAACTGCACTTCATAATAACCATGTGTGCCATTTAATTTCACAATATGAATATACATATTCTGAAACACAAAGGCTGGCATAAATATGTTGATTAGAATTTCAATCAACTATTTAATATTTAATATTCACAACATGGAAGGGGCAATTTCCAATCAATCCACCCCACATGTCTTAGGGCTGTGGGTGGAAACTGGAGCCCCCACAGTGCTGTAGCAAAATGAATAAAGGACAATGACTAGGACACAGCACAGAGATTGCATGCAAAGTGATAAGAATATTAAATCATAAAAGACCTTTTTATGGCAGCCATATTTATATGAAACAGTAGCATAAATAAAAGTGTTACCCATGATACTAATTAGTCTCTGTTCCATGCAGGTCAAACACAGTCGGGGTGCTGCTATTGTCCATGTTGGTTCACTGGAAATGTTGGCTAAATGTTTGTCCAATACCGCCCCCTGCTGACAAATACTCTGCTACACAAGCCCAGAGTTTTTTGTAAATTGATACTTTTTAAATGTAGGGACACTTTCACTGAAAATAAAAAATGTTATATTCTCTGATGTTACTGGCTACTTCATCTACACTGGCTCCATTCATTTACTGAGTATTGCTCCTATCAGAAGAAACAAGTGCAATAACAGTTAAACAATCATGAAAAACTGTTATTTCTTTTTTTATCTTTATTATTATTATTTATCTGTATGATGTGTGCATGCATCATGTGTGGAATGTAAAGGAAATATTTTAAAAAATGCAGAGCAAATTTTGTTGTACAGTGTCCAGAGGGGTTGGCAAGTTACCTGTCAAGTAACAGGTAACATGTAACACAGCTCTATGAAATTAGGGAATACATTTTTGGGTCAATAATAATTCAGTTATGTTCATTTACACTTTAGAGCCTATCTAAGATGTTTGACAGCCAATAACTGCCACATTTTTCAAGAGATGAAGATGCTGCTTTATCTCTGTATGAACGGTAACACCTCAAATGAAACAACCTCAGTGTCATTCCATATTTAAATTATTTGAACAGTTTATTAATTTGCCATTAAACTTATATTTAACATCAAATCTCACATTGCATGTTATATTGTAGATACCTTTTTCACAGCAGCCACTTTACATGAAATAATAGGATAAACACAGTTGTTACCACTGATACTGAGATTTTGTTCCATTCAGTCCAAACAAGATCAGGGTGCTGACATGTCGGCTCTGCTACACTAAACAGAATGGGACTATAATCAGTGTCATTGATAACACCTGTGTTTATCCAACTATTTCATCTATATGGCTGCAGTGAAAAAGGTCTATTGTCATACTTCTTAAGGCTGAAAGAAAAGTGAACTTCTGTTTTGATCCAAAATGAAGACATCAGAATGGGACATCAGCATCTGTGAGTTTTATTAAAATTCATTGAAATACTATTTGGCTCTCAAAACAAGGGGAAAAAAGTCACAATGAGCAAATTAACAGTATGTGCTGTTAATCTGTATGAGAAAAAATGGTTTATTGATGTTTTGGGGTATCAGTGTTGTGTTGTGTCTTGAAGAACAACAAATATGGCAACTGGAGGTTTATTGTCGGCCCTTAAATGATAAAAATGTTGCCTACCTCTACAGAATGACACCAACACTTCTCACTCTTACCAACACATTACATTAGGCTTAATACTGAAAAAAATACACAATCTGATTACGCCTTCAGTGTCACAGAGGAGGACCTAAACTTAATCTCTGTTCAACATATAAATTAGACAATAAATTAAAGCCTGTGAAAGCTCTCAGATAGCTTTGTACAAATACAAAGAGGTACATAAACTAGTCTGTATTAAAACAACAAAATTTGAAATATCAAAGCTAATTAAATCACAGTAACGGCAAGCTGCCAGGAGGTGCCAGAATGATCCCGAACACGTAGAAAAGTCCCATGAGGAGGTTGAGCTTGGCCGTCTTCTGGGGGATCTTGGCGTAGCATCGGCTGCGGAACTGCTTCTCCAGGGGGAATGCCATGGGCAGCGTGAGCAGAGGCAGCGCCATGCTGATGGTGTAACGGGTGGCGAGGATGCAGAAGAGCACGTAGGGGACAAAAAGCAGGAGGTTGTAGAGGACGTAGGACAGCGTTGGGCCTATGAGGATGGCTAGGGTGACGATGCCCGCCTGCTTGTCAGAGTCCATGTCTCTGGTGTTGTTGCTGTGGAGGATGGCTTCCGTGTTGAGGGCGAGCGGGACGGCGTACACCAGGGGCAGCACCGACAGGTAGCCGACCTGCACCGCGTGGGCAAACATGACTGCCAGAGGGCCGAAGGTGATGAGGATTACCACGTCTCCCAGGGCCACATACTTGAGGCCGATGCCTGTGGAGAACAGTAAACAAATTTACCAACACATTATACATGTTTGAACATAGCTGCTGAAAACAAGTGAAAAGACTGTGAACTATGTAATACTGAATTGTGTCATTAGATCGATTAAACTTGTTTCCACCAGTTCTGTGTTCAGGATTTTTTTGGGTGGGCCTGAAATCATGGCTCGATGATGCAATGGAGCCATACGCCCTTGTAAACACAAGCAAAATAAGCATCGCAAACATAGCTTTTGCAAATCTGCTACTATAAATCAGCTGTAAAATAAATATGCTAGACAGAGCATCCATGTTTCAGGTTGTATTGGTATTTTACACTTCAGGATGAACCTCAACCCCTGGCATTTCAGAGCAGAGAAGCTTATTTTTTCATTGTTTTGAGACCTAATTTAATACACATGATAATTTTTTTAGTCATTCAAATCTGGCTGAAGTATCCAGACATTAACTCTACATTGTCAGACAACCTCTTGTCAAACAGCTGAACATTTTGTTACTTTAATAACACTGCGATCACCGGCTGCTGGTATATTGGAGGTTCCCAGAAACACCCGAAAGAAAATCAGGGATGCAGCATTTGTCACTTATGTTCCAAAGCTGTGGAACACGCTACTTATAGATACTAAAGAAGCCAGCTCGCTAATTATTTTTAAAAGAAAGCTATAAACTTCACTTTAGCCTTTAAATAGTTATACCTTTGTACAGGTCTGGGACTGTTTTCCTTTTTGCTTCACAGACATGCACTGCTTCTTTTAAAATGTTCTATTTTCCTTAACTTTATGCATTCTATATACTGCATTTTCAACTTACATTTTTTATTCAGTTTTTTTTATCTTGTGTTATGTATTTTATCAATTCTATTCTCATCCTTATTTTTTTCTTACCTTTACTAGTATTATCCAGTGGGTTTTATCCTTTTGAAGGTGCAATCTGTGTGGGTTGTGATTCTTAATGTTTTTTCTTTTTTTATCTTAGTTTACATTAATTATGACATTCTATTCCTGTTTTTATGTTTATTCCAAGTCTTTTTTATGTGAAGCACTTAGTGCGTGTAATTTCATTTGTTGTAATGCACATGTCATATATGAAAGGTGCTAAACAAATAAAGTTTATTATTACTGCTGTTATTAGAATTAGAATTAGAATTAGAATTAGAATTATTCTAATTATTATGACTTGTTCTAACGGGTCACATTTTTTCAAACGATGAAACAGTTTTATGATGCTTCCCATCTTGAACTGGAACGTTTCTTCAGCACTGTTTGAAGTGCTCTGTTTTTTGTTGGACGGTAAATGGCCAACATATGTCCAAACTACTGAAGTCAACAAGCAGTGTGTTTTCTTCTGTGCAGCTTTCACTCAATTTGCTTATCTGTGTTTCACTTATTCTGCTCCCAGTCTAAGCCTGTCAGCCACTGTGTCTGTAAGCAGGGCACAAAATTAGCACCAGCCACCAGCAAAATGCTGGCAAAATATGCAAGTGGCTGGTAGATTTGCTTCATCCACCAGCAAAAAAACAATGGTAATCTAATGAGTGTCTGGTAAAATTTTAACATTCACAAGTCATTTGGCCAGTAGACAAAAATCTTAATTTTGCACCTTGTCTGTAAGCACACCACTATTCCTGCGACATCACTGGTTGTTTGTCTTCCTCTGTTTAATGGCAGGTGGAAGATTGTGAAATCTTTTATTGTAAGCTTAAAAAAACTGGATCCTACACTTCCCATAATGCAGCAAATATCTTTTCATTCTGCCTGGTAAACATAGTCTTTTAAACTCCACACCCCAAGGTATCAGAGACTTTCTGTTAGACATTTGTAGTCTCAAAGCTCAAGCTGAGATATCCCAGGTTCACGCAGATCCACAGAGGACAATTCTTCATCTGTTTTCACAGGTAGTTAGGAGTAGTACTAACCATGAAAAAAAAAAATAAACTGCCCTTTACGTGTATAAGTGACAGTAGAATTTCCCTATAACGACTCTTTCTATTGATCTACATGGTGAAAACATTTGTTGGGAAAGTGACCAACACAATATTCGCCGGAATCACAGCGTGAGGCTGCAAGAAAAATCACTAAAACAAGCTGCAAGATTCTTCAACTATAGAGAGTGATGAATCGACACTTTCAGAAATGCACTTCACTTCATGAGGGAATGTAACACATTAGTGTCATGTTTGAAAAAGGACCAGTCCACCAAAATACCTACAGCATGTGCCAAAGGCAAAGTAATAGCTTACTTACTATCTAGCCATGCAAAGTTTTTTTCTCCCTTACATAAAGGATGATTGAGTAAGATTTGTAGTATCTATTGGCAGAATATGGCAGAAGTGCATTCATAAGTATATTTTTTATTAATGTAGCATAATCAGGAAAAAAAATTCTTGTGTTTTTGTCATCTTAGAGCCATTAATATTTACAGAGGGTGCAGGTCGTCCTCCACACAGGCTGCAATGTTGCACCATCATTTCTCTCCTGTAGTCCAGAATGGACAAACCAAACATGGGCTCTAAATATTTGACTGAGGCGTCTTGTGCAAGTCACGCAGCCACTGTAGGTTCTCCTACACACTTAGAAGGGGAGGATGAGACACCGTGTTTTGCACTCTACAACCTCACCGTTAGATGCCACCAAATCCTACACACTGGTCCTATAACCAGAAAGCTCCCATTGAGAAACAATGTCTTCTGCCAAGATGGGCAGTGGAAAATACAATAAAATGGTTTCATATAAAAATTTAGAAAAATAAACATACAAACTGTGCACTCTTTCTTGGCATCAGTTCCTACTTTAACAACACCAACCTTCTGATGAAACTTTGTGCCACTAACATGTAATGTTGCCCAGATTGAACCTGGTCTTGAGGGTGTGTGTGGGTGTGTGTGTGTGTGTGTGTGAGGCTGCAATCCAAAAGATTGAAGTTAATATTTTACTCACCTCCAGTGTATAAAAAAGAGCTGGAGAGTCCCCCGAAGTAAATAAGGGCTAGGTGCTCCAGTCTAAGTGTTGACAGGAAGTAGAGCAGAGTAGCACACAAGCACCCCAAAGAGTATAACAATGCTCCGAACATAACAACATCCTGCGGTGCCAAGATTTCATCCACCAGAGTCCTATCATCGCTCTTCTTGTGGTCAATCCCTTTGGAGAAGTCATAGTAGGTGTTTACGAGGTTGCCCGCCCCGTGAACCACGAGGACGGCCACCGCACACACCATCAGGATGACCAAGTCCACAGAGCCCTCAAGTTTGTATGCCAAGGCGCTGCCAAGGGCCACCGGCGTGAGCGATGCACTGAAGCTCCACGGCCTCAGTGCTAGTACATAGGCCGCACACTTGTGCCTCACATCGGAGGCGACGCGGGCCATCCTCGACATATGGTTAGTACCAGGAGAGTGACTGACCAAGTTATTCATACCAGTCTGCCACTGTTGGCCATTGTGGCCATTGGATCCAGCCAGTACAAATGTTTCTGCCCTGCTTTGTTTCTGCTCTTTGGCCATTCCTCTGCAAGGGGTCGACAGTACCAGAAATGTTCCTGAACGTCACAGCCTGGTGTTCCTGTAGCAGGGAAAACATATCAGCATAATTACCAGACAGTTAACAGTACTCATTATACATACACAGCATTGTGAACTACTCAAATTCTGATTGGTTAATTACAATAAAATCATTTTTGAATCTATAAAATAATTCTTAAATTAATATTTTGTATAAAATTATTATTATTATTATAAGGTCATTAGTGTGAAATAACCCCTTCAGGATGATTCAAAACCTGCATCACTCTGTCAGAGGATTTGTTTTTTCACAACACACCACAGCCTTGATACATATTATACCGTTATACAGCAATGCTTAGTTGATTAACTGATTTGTTGTCAACTATCAGGCTAAATGGATTGCCAAATGTTTTGATACTCAATTGTTTTGACTTATGTTTTAAGAAAAAATGTCCAAATTGTCTGACTTCAGCTTCTCAAATGTGAATATTTTCAGGTTTCTTTAGTCCTCTACAACAGTAAACTAAACATCTTTGGGTTGTAGA
This sequence comes from Lutjanus erythropterus, assembly GCF_056507025.1. NCBI lineage: Eukaryota > Metazoa > Chordata > Actinopteri > Lutjaniformes > Lutjanidae > Lutjanus > Lutjanus erythropterus. Next base: position 32,176,910 of record NC_139322.1, read on the forward strand.
CAAAACCAGATTTCAGAGGTTGTCACCTTTTGTTCCGCAAAACACTGATCAATATTTTTTCACAATTTTCTAATCTAATCAATTAATTGAGTAAATGATCAACAGAGATAGACAAATATAATTGTTAGTTCGAGCCCCAAATATAAAAATAAGGCTGAGTGGCTGAGTGGCAAATAAAATGTGCTTGTTGTTTTTTGTAGGTATCATCAGGTTTGGCATATTTGGATAATAAAAAAGCTTTACGTTGAGTTTATATCACCCTACAGCAGTAAGAAAGTATCACTTAGGCATAAAGAAGCTCTAATATTATAGCAGATAGCATTCTAATAAAATTTTGGTCAAACACTGAAACCAATATTAGGAAGTAAAACAATTCTGATACCAATATATCAGGCAAAATTACTTCTATACATTAAGGGCATTAGGTTAACTTTTTGGGCACATACCACTGGTGCTACAGGGGTTAAAACTTTTGTAGCACAGTCCACAAAAATCTTAGTAAGAGTACAATACTAATATTGTATGTTACCATCTCTAAAAACTAGAGTCTCAGACAAGAAAAGAATTCTCATAGATACATTAGCTGATATTACTTTCTGTAAATGTGTCACATTCTGTAAACAACAAAATATCAGTTTTCATATCTGTGCATATATACAACGTACACACTAATGCCAGTATGCACCAGTATAGCTGTGATAGGCCAATATCGGTCCAGTAATATCGCCGAACCAATGTGTCTGTCTGGCTCTATATTTTATATTGTCATATAGTTACTTGATTCTTTTTTAAAACATGGTTAGACAATTAAAGATTTTTTCAGGACATATGCAAACTTAGTTTTAAATATGAGTATTATTTACAAGAGAAATGGTCTTGCCGCAACAGATCAAAGCACGCCCACAGGTCAGATGGGGGGAACAGTCAAATATAGTTGCTGGCAATGACAGAAACTGCCCGAGTGCTGTAACGTTACAGTAACGGTACTGTCAGACTCTTTGAGTTCAAGGTAAAGTGGGTGTTTCGAAACAGTAGAAACAGTGGATACTTGTTCACTCTGCCAAATACACGTGGCATTCCCTTAAACACCACCCACACTCAAATGCCGGAGAAACTTCTTTTGGGAGAAACCAACACACTACCAACACACTTGCCACCTACAGAAGGGCACGGCACCCGGGAGGGGCAAGCAGCGCCGAGCTAACTACTGAGATTATGGGATTAAAGCTAACAGGCTAGTCGCGGAGCTAACGCTCTGTACGGGGACAGAAAAGAGGAAATGTCTGACAGCGGCTCTCACCTGTTACGTCTTCACCATCCGACACAAACTGTGCTTTTCTCCGCTTAAAAACATGTTTCTGTGCCCGTGGAGCTTGGAACAGTGAGAGCCAGTCAGCTAGCTTACGTGTCAACTTCGAGGGTACTTGACTGACTGGCCACCGTAAACGCCGCTGCACCTAACAGGCGCCATTTCCTCCGCCAGAAGTGTAACACCGGACACAGGTCGAGGAAATTGCATCTCATACTATGGTTCCGACTAGCAATGAATTCATACAAACCACTTGGCATAATACGAATAAAAAAAAAAACAAAAAAAAAACGCTTTTTCAATTTGTCGCACGATATTGATGTAAAATGATTAAAATGATGTAAAATAATTACTCAGTACAGAACAAGGATGTGATTTGAAAATGTTTTTAATGTTTTTCAGATGCATGACAAAAATACTAGGCAATATAAATGTTGTGATATTCAAATATCGGCCAATTTTGCAATGATGCATAAAATGTTGTTATTAAACACTTGCTACAGAGAAATGTAAATGGATGCAGTATATTTTACAGTTTAACAATTAACTTTATTGTCCAAAAATAAACAGTAGGGCACTGAAACAGTAACAGTAAATAAAACTGTAAATAAAAAGAACACAAGAAGAACATAACATGCATATATGTTAAAATCGAATTAAGAAAAAATATGAATTATACATGAAATGCTGCCTATAAAGCTAAAAAAATAAATAAAAACCAACCATAACCAACCAACCTCCAACCACCCAAGCTCTCTGTGAAAACAAGAACAAAGTAAAATAAAGTAAAATGTTGAGCGCCTAAGAAGAAAAAAAAAAAGACCTTCTAGACTCTGAGCAGTTAGCTGACACAGAGTGGCTCATACCTGAGCTTTCAGTGGGATGAATAAAATGGGATGAGGCAGAATATGCTGATGAGCAAGTGGAGCTACAAGTGCAACGTGTAGAACGAGACAGTGGGTGCAAAGATGGTGCCCATTTAGTTCAATGAGAATTGCTCACTGGCACATACATCAGACCAGCACATATTGTACTTCGCCAAAACATCAGGCCATGGGGATCCCATTTTAACAAGTTTGTATTGATTCATGCCGAGTTGAACAAACATTTGATGTTTAAACCTGTCTAATAATTATTCAAGACTCAAGATCCAACATGTTTATTGTCACAGCAGTTATACAAGTACAACCATCTAAAAAACAGAACAGGTTACAGAATAACAAGTAATAAAACAGAAAAGAGTAATAATAAAAAAGATAATTTTGTGACCTTGCCTGAGCCTGACCATTCATGAGAGATGAAAAAATTAAGGTTAATCAGTCAGCCATCATGCTCCGTCAGTCTTGCCCCTTCTCATTGGATCAATGAGCCAACACAGTAGCCAGACACTGCTAAGGATGGAGATATACTTGTTTTTAGCTACGTGTTTGTATATGCATGATGTCTGCCTCATGTATACTACGTCCATTTGGAGCATCAGTTGTGGACATCCTCAGAAATGAATGCTACATGTCCACAAGATGCAACACACACGTGACCAATAGGGACAGTATAGGCCAGAATGCAGTGACAGGGTCAGAGGTCAGGAGGTACATCACCAGCAACAACAATGATGGAAAGTTTTGAGGACAGGCTCATTGAACAAGACACCGTATCGTTGCCATTACACAGCAACAAACATTCCTCCCACAACAGCTGGCAACACGGAAGTTCAGTTTTGGAAATCGATGTTGAAACATGTCAAAATAAATGGAAATAAGCTTGAGATCACTGTGTATGTGCACGGCAGAAACACAAAACTCCTTTTCTTCTTTCTTTTGTTTTTACAGGCAGTATATGCTCTGAGCTCTCTGTTGTGCCCTCTAGTGGTGTTTTGCACAAACACGCAGAGACAAACGGCCGCATCGTGAACAGTTCGCTTCACTATCCAGCTGGTTGTTTACGCGAACGCATAGTAAAACAGCAAGTATATTTCCAGCTTAATATTGAATTACCAGGCATTGTTAGGCTTAATGTTGTCTGAAAATAACAAACCTGTCAACAGACACCTGTTGATCTAAGCTAGGCTGAGATTTAGTCAGAGACAACAGTCTGACGTTGCTGTACTGTAACATTATGACTGAACTCTAGCAGCCTCCTACTCCAACAAGCTAACATTAGCTGTCCATCAGTAGTAACACTTACTGTTTTCTACAGGCTCATACATTCTCACTGCTTTCCCTATAGGGCACGTTTCATCCCAGGAAGGATGAGGACCTAGAGACCAAGTGATCATGATGTATTTGTAAGTTTATTTGATTTACAACCTGCATTTTTCACTGCAATACCACAGGTGGCCACTGGGAAACAATGGAAGCATGGCTGAGTGGCGACTCCATATCTAGGTTCTGCTATAGATAAATGGTTGTTGGTCCCTTTCTCAGCAGAAAGACGTTGACTCATCACAAGTAAAGCACAGGAATTACTTATTTCAATTCAATTATCAAAGTTATGACTCTTTTCCACTTAAGTGTCCTATAAATCAGCACACACAATAGACTACCAGAGCCCTGGAACCAACATAACGATATTCCACCATTATTAATGTCATTATCAATGACTCACATGCAGGTTTTTCTATCTTTGTGGGGACTTCTATTGTCACATGTACAGGGGTTCTTTTTATCCTTGTGGGGACTGTCATTTAGATACACGTACTGTTTTTTTCTGTTTTTGCAGGGAATTCTAATGACATACATGTGCAGTTTTTTTTCAATCTTTGTGGGGACTTTTACTGAGACATGCATACAGATTTTTCTATCTTTGTGAAGACCTTTACAGACATACACAGGTCCACCAGGAGACACAGTAGCAGCAGCTACCAGCTTCCAGCTCTTACAGACATTTTCTACAGAAAATGTAAACTATGTAATTACACTTGTGCTTTTCCTAGTATGTCAAACTCTCTCCTGGAGGCATTAGAGTCCTGATTTGATCTTATATTTATAATGATCAGACTGAAAAGAGAAGCTCAAACAAGGTTTTACCTAAAAGCAGCAAAAAAACACGTTGTGATCAGTCAACAATGTTTTGATGCACTGAAACATGTTAACATTGGGGTTATACTGGAGGGCAACATATTGCTGTTGTTGTTTCAGGGTGATCGGACTATGGGAGGAGATGCTGCTAATTAACCGTTTACACTATCTATTGGTTTGTTATGGTGGTGGGCAAAGAGTGAAGACTAGACTGTGATCAGAAAAGATTTTTTTGTTTAAACACACTATATTGGACTGTAATTGGGGGAATGTTAACGAAATTAAACCCATGGAGCATCACTGGGAGTCCTTAAACTGAGCGTCACTGCAACCCTGCATCCAATAATTATCATGTCTCCTCAGTCATTGGTTATTGTTCTTTCTTCCCAGAAATCGAACATATTTTACTCAATTTCCAAAAATCAGATAGCACCTTTCCCAACCATTAGTATTGTGTATTGCAGTTGCAGCTTGTGCACACATTATAACACAAGGAGGACATGTCCAGTCTTGGGTGCAAAAGTCCACCAACACCGTCACCAACCCACACATCCCAGTGTCCCTCCTATAACTGGCAATACTGCAGTGCAAACTGAACTTTGTCGTGCCACTGCAACCCATCTGTATGCTCTGAGTGTCTCCTGTAATATTCGTGTCACACTGTCCTTGCTGGACAGAAATGCTTGCAAGTTAAAGTGGGATGATACACAACTTGAAAGTTTTGAAAATGTACAAAATTCGACACAACTAGAAATGTAATTCTTTGTAAGAACTTTAAAGGGAAAAATGCATGTATTTAGCTGAAAACCATCAACGTTTTATGTAATTAGATGCTAAATTCCATTTTGTTTGTAGGGGGTTCTTTGGAGTTGTCAAAATGAGTCATAGAATAAAATGTAACAGCCCATGATGATGGCCTGATTTGTTGTCTACCCTGCCCGGAAAGTGTCTGTGCATGCAAAAGTGGGATAAGGAGAAGACTAAACTACTTTTTTTTTCCAGCAGCATTACATAAACCACAGAAAATCATGTTCAAAATGAGCCATCTGATTCTGCTTTAACTGAGCTCTGGTGGTTGCAACAAGTGGTTTGATGGACAGAGCACGTTTGGTTTTCATTAGATTGTCTCGACACTGACCCCCTGCCCCATCTACAGTAATATGAAACCAGCCCTCTGGCAGGCGCACTGTGCGGAAGAGAGCCGAGCAGAGCTGATGCAGTCTGCACTGCTTCCACTACCCGGTCGGTCCGCAGGCTGCTGGACTGCGCTGCCGCACATTGCACCAGAAGCTACCCAAGTAGTAACACACTACCGAAACGTGCAATGGCCAAGGAGTAGTGTTCACAGGCATAGATGGTAAACCTGTGCAGTGTTCGCTGAGGGATTATTTGTGGGTTTTTTTCTTCCTGGAGGTGTGATATCGCAGCCATGGTGTGCTGTCAGACTCCCAGAAGTTTACGCAGAGGCGACTGGGGCTTCGCTCCTCTGCTGGCTGCTGCGCTGCTCAGTCTGCTGTTCGCAGGGATGCAACAAACCACAGCGTTTCCCTCCTGGAGGTTAGAGGTATGCTGTGACCACTTTATGACATGTACGAGCTGTCATCGCACTTCTGCAAGTCCAACATATTATCTGGTTTGTAGTAATGAAGTTATGTAAGTAAGTTGTCATTTAAAAGTACATTGCACCAAACTCCATTCAAAATTCTGTGATTTTATACTGACTTTACGTTTCTGTGAAAGTGCTTACGGAGGATGTTATAGCTTGAACTAATTTTTAATAATTAAAATCCACTTTTCAGTTCGGCATATAGTGTATGGTCTTACATGAGGCAGCACTTATTTCAAACTAACTTTTGTTAGTAAATTGTTCAACTCCAATTTACTGTCTTCCAAGTTTAAATTATATTAATAATATTATTATTAATAATAATAAATTCATACTTCAAGGATCTTTTACACCCCGAATTCGCCGCAAGAACATAAAGATTAATAATCTGCCTTATCATATGTTAGACAAGCTGTGTACATTTAACAGTCAGTAAAATAAAATGTAATTATAACATTTTTTAATGAAGTATGGTCTAGAGTAGAGAAGGAGAGGTATCTTGACAATCACAGGTCAGAACTAGTAGGAACAGAGTCAGCCTGATTATCAATGACATAATTTAGGGTTCACTGTTATTGTACATAAGTTCCCAGCTTTTAAAGACTTTTAAAAGGGAGCCACTGTCTATGCAATTTCAATCATTTTTTAAACGTATCATTAGTTGGACATCATCAGCTGAAACCACTCAGTTATAGCTTACCCATGGCAATATGCATCAGATTCAATTAATGTTGGGCTAAGGTGGAGAAGTCAGAGGAATACCATAATTAGATTAGACTCTGGAATGGATCCCTGTACAGTAATATCTTCAGTGAACTGGATAAATGTGTTCCTCCACACTACTTGTGTCACTGCCACCCACCCACTGTGATACAGAGCCGGAGGGATAGCTTTATGTCATTTCCTTTGCCACACACTCTCATTATGTGTCGATCAAGAAGACTGCTGTTGAGGATTACATAACTGCCTTAGATAAGCTTTTTGTAGGGTGCCAGAATAAATTACTGCATAAGTAAAAGATACATTAAAGTGTAGATGTGGCAGTGAATAAAGCTAGGTCAAAATGCAGTCAAAAGGCATTTTCTATACACAAAAAGTATTTCTATATTTCACATTAACACTATTTTTTTTTTTTTTCAATAAATGTTGGCAGCTGTGTATTCTGAATGTTCTACGTAATTCTCAGATTTTGGCAAATAAAGATGCATGTTGAGTAAAAGTTCAACTGACAGCGTGTTTTGAAGAAAATAGCCATTGTTTAATCTTTCTGAAACTAAGGATGAAAATCGCAATCCCTGTTTAAACAGTCTCTGGGACTGAGGTCTTCCAGACTCCCCAGGATCTTCTGGGATTTGTCCTCAGATGTTTTACCCTCTGAGTCAGCACAAACCACTGGCTACAAGGTTTACAAGTATTCAGATCCTTTAGTTTACCTAAGTAAATGTACTATTTTACATTGTGAACATACTCCAAAAAGGCAAAAGTCCTGCATTCAAATTTTTACCTTAGTAAGGTAAGTATTCTCAGCCAGAATTACTTAAAGTATCTAAAGTAAAAGTACTCATTGTGCAGTAAAATGGTCCCTGTCAGTGTTTCTCTATTATTTATGCTGGTTTGGATTAATATTACTTCTGTATCAGTGTGTATGTTGCATTTAACTGCTATTTATGTTTATACTTGAGCTCATTTACATAGTACTTCATATACTGATGTGTAGTTTAATCCACAGCAATGCATCATGTTCTTTAAGACCATCATATGTTTGTTAAGGGTGGGGGGGCATCAATACATCTTAGTATCGTGCGGCATTATTCGATACACAGATTCTAAGTATTGCTCTTTTATTATATGAATTATTAATATTGCAAATACAAATTCAACTTTTTGGCACTAGAATAGTAAAATCAATTGCATTTTCTGTCCACTAGATGGTGCTTAGATTTATTTCTGGTGAGGTCAGCAGAGATCACGATCCACAGGGCCGGATTGATTGGTCAGTCTGTCTGCTTGAAAATCCCATTTTGCTGCAATAAAAATGAGTAAAGGTGAAGAAAATGAACAGACTGAACAATTTATCTCATTAGATGGAAACTGATGTTGACAAAATTTTTCTTTGGTAACATAATTTGCAGTTGAAAAAAGGTAATATATCACAATTAATGTTATCAAGTAGTAGTAGTAATATCGTACCATAACATTGAATCATGGGGCCTGGCTTCTGGTGATTCCCACTTTGAATGTTTGTAGTGTTGCTGTCCAGTGAGAAGCAGGAATCTCTGAAAAGTAAACTTTGCATGGTGTCAGAAAAACAACCCTCTTTTCAGCTTTTTGACAATGATCCAGCTGATCCAAGAGGTTCTTTAAATCTTTTTTTTTTTCAGTTTAAGAAGTAGGAGAATTTTCTCAACCAATAAAGAAACACTTATCCTTCAGTTTATCAGAAAAAAATCACATTCAAAAGCACCAGATTTGGAGATACGTGGTTTTCACTGGACAGGAAGGGTATGAAAAATGTGTAATCTGAAAAGTACCTAGTAACTAAAGCTGTTAGACAAATGTATTAGAGTGAAAAGTATGATATTTGCCTCTGAGATGTAGTGGAGTAAAATAATAAAGTTAGATCGAGTGGAATTTTAGTACAAGTACCTCAAATTTGTGTGTACAGTACTTGAATAAATGTACTTAGTTACATTCCATCACAGTGGTTTAGTCATTTGTTTTGGCTTTCATGGTTTATGCTTGATCTTTGTTTGTGCCAAAGCGTGAAATTAGATTTGCAGTAAATATAACAAGACACGACACAGAAAGAACAGTATTGGCCTTGCTACATTAAACACCTCATAAATCACTGAACAGGAGACTCCAGTCTGTTAGCTCAGGTCAGGAAGACAGCTGTTGTATAAAAGAATGACCAGTGCATATAATGCAATACAGAGACTTTATATTTAACATCATTCAGGACAGCCGTGTGGGACAGTCTGCCAGACTGCCTGCCCCTTTTTCTCTATTTTGGTAAGGAAATGAAGGAAGTACTGGATCTATTTGTCTTGACTGGGCGAAGCAGAAACAGGAACCAGAGGATAGGGTGTAGAATACAAAGTTGAGGGAGTGGCTTTGATATTTGCCCTCCATCTTCAGTATTTTTCCCCAGGAAGAGAGCATAGGCTCCATAGGTCAACCAGTTGGAGCCGGTTCAAACAGACTGATTTTCCTCGCTAAGACTGTATTTGGATTTTATTTTTGTCCTCTGAAGAAATTAAATGATCAAATTCACAACAAAAAAGCAAAGATTTAAAGGTCCAGTGTGTAAGATTTCTATTATTGGCAGAGTATGGCACAAATTGAATGTAATTTAGTATACTTTCATTATAGTCAAAAGAAAATAAGAATAGTTGTGTATTTGTTACCTTAGAATGAGCCGTTTATATCTACAGAGGGCACACGTTTTATATTTTTTTCCAATCCAGTTTAGATGAAACCGCGCCCACTTTTGCATGACACACCATATGACAGCCAATCAGAGTCTACAGCTCTAAATGCAGCTAAAAATTGGCACTGAATTAGATTAATTTACTATTTTTCAGAGTGTCGAGTAATGGCAAATGTTAATAGTCGTTAAGTTTCAGTCAGCTTCAACACTTTCAGTTAAGAATAGAGGCTGTATTATGTGTAGCTCTGGTTGTGTCTGTGTTTTTCTTGCGGTTGGTTTGTAAAAGTAACAGCCAGTGGATTGTGAGATGTAGTTTGCCCTGCCTGCTGCTGCTACTCTCGGCGGACGTTGTGGTCGCCATCTTGGCACGACGGCTGCCGAAACCAAGTATTCCTGGCTGTGCCTATCGTTTTTCCGAGCTCGGTGTGTGTGGAGCGGCAGCCCTCCCTGCGAACGCCCGGCCTGTCCGCTCTGCCTCGCCCAAAGACACTCTGGCAGTGAACAGCGGCTCCGGTGGATGAGTGCTCCTGAGAAGCAGCGGGCCAGGTGAGAGGGACTGACACAGCCAAAGAGGTCAATGCGTTTACCGACGAGACTACAGTTCATAATCCACTGTATCAGCACTACGGCTGGCTGTTTGTTTAAACCAGCCACAGGAAAACAAGCTTCCAGCCTAGCGTAGTTGTCAATGGCGATGCTGTCGTCATGCAGAAGTGGGGTGGTTTCATCTAAAGCAATAGACGCGCACAGGTTTCCTTCCACGGAGGCCACCGTGTTTCTACAGTAGCCCAGAATGGACAAACCAACAAACCAAACACTGGTTCTAGAAATGGCCCTTTGCTTTTTGTGGCCACCATAGGTCTTCCAACATGCTTGGAACCGGAGATGAGATGTTTGCAAACTGCCAGCTCACCACTAGATGCCACCGAATGCCACACACTGGCCCTTTAAGAAAAGTCAGCTCTAATGGGGATAATTTTCTGTCAGTCTCTCCTCAAAAGATTTCAGACTGCTGCACTGAATTGTTCACTCAAAAATTTGTTGCAGTATTTGTGTGGAAAAACAAATAAAGTTGTGGGAAAAAAAAGCTTGAGAAAGAAGTTCAAACCCTACCTACTGTCACACCTCCACACACCTGGCTGTGGAGGTGTGATCGCTGCATAAACTAGCTGTGCTTGTCCAATTTTCAGTTTCAGAAAGTTACAAAACTCGACAAACACAGACCACACAATTCCTCTGTTCAAAAAAAAAAAGGTGGAGGACGTTTCAAATGTTGTTGGATGATCTGACAGGGAAATTTTTTTGAAGCATACTGAAACCCATAGTCTCCTCTTGGCTGCTTCCTCCATCCTCCTGCTTCCCTGATCTCTCTCTGAGGACTCTGTCCTGTGTGCCTTTGTAGTCTCAACACGATTAATTGTACCAGTGGAAACCGGCGCACATGTTTGGACCGTCTCTGCTACAAGCTATTCAGGTGTTGCGCTCGGTTGAACACATGGAAAGTAACAAAAACTGTTGTGAGAACAATGAAAAAAGACAAGTTGGAAATTTAAGGTGAAAAGCTTTACACCTCCACACACCTGGCAAAGCATGGAAGAGAGCGTGTTTGTTGGAATGTCTGTTTTGTAAAAACTTAAGATTCTGAAAGGAACATGTCTGGTGTAGATAATCCAACAACCTACGTAGTTTGAGGCATATTAAGGCCTGTGCCTATGTGCCTGTCAGACTCCATGCACATAGTTAAGGTTAAACAGTAAAGATTCAGTTCATATGAGCAGTTCCTTAAAGGACCAGTGTGTAGGATTTAGCGGCATCTAGTGGTGAGGTTGTAGATGGCAACCAACTGAATACTACTCACCTCACCCTCCCCTTCCAAGGCTGCAAAACTTGCAAAAGATGCAAAAATCCATCTCTAGGACTTTTTTTGAGCTGCTATAACGTGAATTTCCGAGGTGTGGGATCTGTTGTGACCTGGGTGACCTCTCTATCATGAATTTTTGATCCATGGTGGTTCTATACGTTTAAAACGTTGGTAGAACCGAGAAAAGTGATTAAAAATCTGTGACATTATCACAATGTAAAATCTATGGGCCGAGTGGGCCACATACTACGGAAGTAACCCAGAAGCTGGAAAACTTTTTGGGGGCTTGCACCAGGGGAGCAATTTTCATTGAGCTGAATGGATACCATCTTTGCGTACGCTGTCTAGTTCTATAATAATACATCCATGATGAGGATCCACGCCCTCTATAGATGTAAAGGACTCACTCTGAGGTAAGGAAAGCACAACAATTCTTATTTCCAGGTGACTCTACATCAATGAAAAGATACTGATGAATATTATATTCAATTTATGGCAATAAATCCCCCTAAATCTTGAACACTGGACCTTAAAATTCTCCTTAAATATATCAGTCAGGACAGGAAGCCTTCCCAGTCAAGCACAAAATGGACTGCTTCAGTCAGGATAAGGGTCCAAGTGACTTCAAGTGTTGGAAAGTGGATTTATTACTTAAACCCATCTCCATAAAAAGTTATAGATTTTAGCAACTGGTGTGATCACTATTATGGAATATCACAGCCAGAGGCAAACCACAACTGAACTTCAGTCAGCATATTTATGAAAGCACTAAAATGAAAAGCACCCACAGACAGACTTTCAAAGCTATAAAAATAGCATATAATCCAGGTGTGATCACTTGGAGTCAATGTTGCCCATCCCCAAAGAGACATCAGACACAACCTATCTGTGAAAAGGATCATACTCGTACTACGTTTGGAATACACTTTTACTGCTGACCCCCTCCGTTTCCATGAGATGGAATGCCCTTGCATGAAAATCTAATACATAATATTCAGTTGCAAGGCAGTTCAAATAACAGCAGCTGAGCATAGCTGCAGTTGTCCAGATTTGGAGAAGTGGAGTTTAATGCCTGCCACTTCAAGTCAAGTCAAACCCTCTCCAGGTATTGTAATATGCATTGATTTAATGGTCCAACATGTAAGATTTATAGGGATTTATTGGCAGAATATGGGAAAAAATGAATATAATATTCACACACATGTTATCATAGGTGTATAATCACCTATGACCAGTATCACCTTTGATTACTGGTTTTAGAGTCAATCAGTAAAAGACATCTAACACCCTAGTCTCTACCTGGATATCATTCATCATGGAGCACCATGAGGTTCTGTTCATGCTGATACTGATCTATAGTGCATATCAACAGAGTTTAGAGGACTGTACATATGAACGTCTCATAAGACAGTATTAGATAATATAATAATGCGGGCACTGCTCACCTTGTTGTCAGTCCAGGTTGCCACATTTAAGTAGCAAACCTGCTACTAGTTCACCAGTCACCAAAATTCGCAAATAAGAACATTAATGTATTACATTAAATGGTATGTTTCTGTTCACTTGACAATGGCCCGAGACCACCCCTTAGAGGTGGACCAGAAAGCAGTTGTTTGGTCCAAACATCCGGCACTCACACCAACCCACACAAACCATACCAAGGAGGTAAATGCCCCAGGGTTCAGTTCAGCTGGACTAAACATGACTTGTACGAATCATCGTGTTTTTGTTTAGCTGTTTTTATCTACAGAGGGTGCAGGTCCTGATCCTCTTCCATTTAATGCTGCAATATTGCAATGGTCAAAACAGACTGGCTTTAGATATGACCGTTTTGCATGATTTTCACAGCCACCATACAGTAGGTTCTCCTACACACTTGGAAGGGAAGGGTGAAATGAGTTGTTTGCAATCTGCAACCTCACCGATAGATGCTACTAAATCCTTGACACTGGTCCTTTAAGGGACAAAAAGTCATTTATTTATATAAATCTCATTGAATTCTTTTGGAAGCTTTGTCCACACTGATTATCTTTAGATTAGTAGTAGCTTTGGATGCCTCAGGGTCCAGTGACTGCACTTCAGTGCAAAGTGATTAATTAAAGGTTTTTCTTTGTCCAAGGAAGAAGCTTACACCACTGTGTTGCTCATTGGGATCCGCAAAGAGGCCCGGTCGCAAGTGCTACACCTGTCCAGGAACAAGCGCTACACCCTCACCCCGGAGCAGCTCAAATGGGACAAGTTCAAGCTCACATACAAGTATTTATTTGCAAATCTTCCTCCAGTCAGTACAGTACAGTTGTAGAAAATGGGAAAAAGGAAAGCAAATGCTTTGACAAAACCCCAGAGAGAGTTAGACTGACGTTGATTTTGGCAGGAAAACACAAGCACAGATATTTTTCAGTTGAAGCAGGCCAAGTTAAAGATCTTGAAATCAGATTACTGTTGATGTGGGTTAGATGCACCTTAATGGAATCACTGAAATTGTAGAACAGGACCAACTAAAGTTCAAAGTGCATCATCTGACAGTGATTGCCTTTCACAGCTCTCTGTTTGAATTTGTCAGAGGGAAAAATAAAGTGATATATGGTGAAGTTTAACACCCACACTGCAATTACATGGCTACAACACATTTGGATTGTGCTGCTATAACTGTCTGGAGAAGATCCAGTGATACTTTATTCTTCCTGGAGCTGTAAAAAATGATACCGCAAAGTTCTTCATGAGAAGACTGGATTGAACTAAACAAGTTTGATCACTGGGTTTTTATGACCCAACAAACTTACAGGTAACTTTGGTACATTTAAACCTGCACTGCATTTTCCTGTGGTTGCATGTGCAAGTGACTCATGGGGATAACAATTTTTGACAGTGGTCCAGCACTGAGAGAAACCACTGCAGCCAGTAAAAGCGAACCTGAGTTGCAATGTAACTAAAACTAACTAAAAGCACTTTGATTTTACCACTGACAGGCTCCGATTGTCTTTCTATGCCTGGTGAAAATATGGAAAAGACTGGTACAAATATAGACCTTTTCAAAGAGTAAGATGCTTTTTGTTTAATCAGAAAGAGGAGCTCATTTCTGTTTGAGAAAAACAGTACTCTTACCCCTGGTCTACAGTTTTGAAGGGTTAAAAACAATCAAGGCAGTTTTAATTGAAAGAAGTATTAGTTTATGTCAATGGAGTTTGGTCAAGTTAATCGGAGCGTTATGACGGCTGTTTTTGGTTAAACAATAGGGCTCTTACTCTGTGGAAAAATGTCTGTCTCTATAGGGACCTTTTCCGTTATGCTGTGACACAATTGAAAAAGCAACCTGAGCCTGTCAGCGGCAAAACAAGCACTTTTAGTGGACTTACTTTGACAGTGCTCAGTTGCCTGGAGGGATTATGTTCGCTTCCACCACTTGCGGTGCACTCGCTCAATACTGGACCAATTTGAAAAATTGTTGTCCACATTAGTCACTTAGACATCAAAACATAGGAAATAGGGTCCAGGTTGAAAAATACAGCAGTTACTCTTTAGGCTGATAGTAGACAAAAAAGCAGATAAGGAGCCAAATTTCAGTCTTTTCTGAATTAGTAAAATTTTATCTTCATCTTGATCATATTGACAGTGGATGTTGCTAACAGATCGATATCTGATTCTTATTAAAAGTAGCCATATCAGTTTAACCTTAGCCAAGATTTAGGAGAATATCAGGTCTCAGTAATGGAGCTGTACTTGAAGTGCTTGTGGGAATTCTGGTCTGTCTGAACAGTAGCCATTGTGTTTTGGCAGGTTCCTCTCCTGTAGAGGAATGTGTGTGTAGAGACCAGTATTAACTACACAATGGTGTTGTTTCTGAGCAGGTTGCTCTCCTTCCCCACAAACTTGATAAATGCCAGCGACACGCGTCGAGGCATTGCCAAGGCCTTTGGCATGTGGAGTGACGTCTCGCCGTTCAGCTTCAGAGAGGTGCCAGCTGACCAAGACGCAGACATTAAGATCGGTGGGTACTCTCTGCATGTGGCTGTATCAATCGCCAACAGATGTTCCTTGGCTCCGAGCTGCAGCCTTCTGCTCTGTCGTTACTGTTTTTCTCTCCGTGCTGTCATCGCAGAGATGTCTTCGCCTCCAAACTCATTAAATCACACTACCGCGACTATATTACCGAGCTTATATTCAGCATGATTCATAATTCTAAATGAAAAAAATAAATGCTTAACAACTTCCATACATGTCAGCTCATGGTGAAGCAGTCTAAATTATGCTTTATCTGTCCCTTTGGGTACAAACTCCAGGGTCCTGCATAAATTCTCAGTGACAGTGAGAGGAATGGTTGTCATCCTGCGGCGTGAAGGCTGAAGAAAAAGTTCTGTCTGTTGTAATTCATCATCCCCCTGCTGTAGTCTACACACAGCACAAATAATGGAGTGAGGGTTTCCCTCCTCGGCTCTAAGGTATGTGTCTCTCTCTCTCTGTGTCTTGGCAGGCTTCTACCCCGTCAACCACACAGACTGTCTGCAGTCCTACTTGCACCATTGTTTCGACGGCATCACAGGAGAATTGGCTCACGCATTCTTCCCGCCAACTGGCGAGATCCACTTTGACGACCACGAATACTGGATTCTGGGAAACATGCGCTTTAGCTGGAAGAAAGGCATGTGTCTTTATCATGTTTGTTGAAACTGCTCATATTTAACCCATAAGGTGATGGATGCAGCAGATGCTGAACCGGACAGCTCGCGGGGTGCATGACAACTGAAAGAGAAAATAATCAACGGTATCTATGTTGCAGGGGTTTGGCTGACGGATCTTGTCCATGTGGCAACTCACGAAATCGGCCACGTCCTGGGACTCATGCACTCCATGGACCCGAAAGCTATAATGCACCTGAATGCAACTCTGACAGGGCGGAAGCTAATCACACAGGATGAAGTGTGGGGTTTGCACCGTCTCTATGGTGCGTTCATAATCCTCATGGTTCTTACTCTTCTACCAGAACACAGATGGGAAAGTTCTTCCTTTTGGCTTTGACAATTGTAAATACATCTAATGACGCTATCAGTCATCCAGGACATGGGATATCTAGAGGTACTAAGTAAAAGGCAAATGGACTTATTTGGTCTGGAAGACATTTTACAATTCATCCAAAAGTTGAAGCACTGAATGAATGGAAAACTTCCTCAAGACCTAAACAGCAAATCAGACTGGGATCAGACTACATGACAGGCCTGATGGCCCAGCCTGACAGACACGGGTGTCAGTGGGGTTGTTCTGATTCCGATACCAAAAGTCAGACAAAAGATCTCCACACTGATAGCTCCCAGAAACTTTAATTAATCAATGTTTTGATCTTCATCAAGCATTGTCAAATTTTGACAGTCTTTGTCAAAAGAGAACTGATGCAGCATCTTAGAAACCTCACAACATCCTGAGAAAAAGACCAGCACCAGAACATTTGCCTTTTTTCGCCCAGTTTGACAAGTTCTCATTAAACGTTAGCCATTGGTGGTCTTACAGGGAACAAGGGAAGTTTTTCCTCGCCACTGTTGCCTTAGTGCCTGCTCTTGGTAGGAACTATTTAGTCTCTGTAAATAATACCATTAAGAGTACAGTCTAGACCTGCTCTATATGAAAAGCGCCCTGAGATAACTTCTGTCATAATTTGATGCTATATAAATAAAAATGAATTAACTTGACATTGCCAAAGTGAAAGAGTATTATTGTTGGCACTGTCAGGTGGAACAGTGAAGCTGGTCCCTGGCACAACCTTCCCAATCACCTGCACGTCATGAAAGACGGCAAGGTATTATTTGGTCGGGGTCCAACGTGTAGTATGTCATGTCTCTCAGCCAAGTCGGGGCAAGAATTCAAGAATTTAAGTGATGGCTTAATCTGACTCAAAAGGCAGAAATATTGTGCAGTCTGATCCCAACACTAGAAGAATTACATCTTGATACACTTGTGAAAAACCATTGGTAGAAAACCTATGATCCAATTATCGACCAGAATGTGGACCACAGTGTTTGTCCGACACTGAAAGCCAACGTGGCATTAATGAATATTGTATAAACTACTCATGAGTCATCATTAGCGTGTATTATGGTGAGTCATTTTCATTGGAACAAAAAGCAGATCAGGGATCCAAATTCTTTTGCTGCTGACTGAGTGCCGTTGTCTGATCCTTCTCCTCCTCCTCCTTTTACTCTATCTCCCCTTCTCCTCCAGGATGTTTGGACCGGTTATTTATCTGCCCGGCCTGGGCTCGGAAAGGGTATTGCGACAGCAAGCGCAAGCTGATGCAGAAGCACTGCCCGTCCAGCTGTGATTTCTGTTACGGTAAGACGCAGCAGCAGAAAGCAGCAGCAGTCCAGAGGGAGGGGAAAAAAAAGTTTTCTCTCAATTGAGCAGTGCAAGGAGCTGCTGTGAACCGTTTGCCAATGGAGCAACGGGAGCCAACAGGTCCAGCCGCGCAGAGCTGCGATGGGGGTTTTCAAGAATCTGATGTGAAGGGAGATTACACTTGCCACTGGAGGAGTTTAGTGTGTTTAGATCTGGAGAATAGCAGCGTCCCCAGGGAGGCAGTGTGTGTCTTGGCCCAGGACACTGACAGAGCAGATACCTGTTGATTATTGGCTGTCTCCACACTGAGTATTGATAACACATCTGCAATCAGACAGCCTAAGCTCCTCTAGGTTTATTGTGTGACGCTCTGGTGCTGAGGCGTCCTGTTGCACAACAGGAAATGGCTCCTCTTAACCATCACAGCCCATAGATTGTTGTGGCTTTCTGAGATTTTTGTCAGCAACAAGGGACAGTGTGGAGAGAGGCAAGAGGATACGATTCCTGGCTCGCAGTAATCTGTTCCTCATTGTTGATTGGGAGACGTTGTACGGCTGTGGAAAATTCCTGAGTGACTCCAAACCGCTGGAATTTCAGACTGTGGCTTGAGGGTTAGAGACACACAAGGTCAATTTGGATTTTTGCGGCATTAACGAGAGCGACTGTTTTTTAAGCAGACTTTGGGTTGATCACAAGGCGGCCGGTTGTGTTTGTCAGGAGCCAGATGGGAGATATTATATTGATAAGACAGCCGCGACGCTGGCAGGTCAGAGGCTGTGAAAAGCGCATTAAGTGTCTGACGTGATAAGGTTTGTATCAGATATTTTGACAGTAATCAGTGTTTCAGTAAGGGGCTTGTGAGGGAAAGTTATGACGTCTCCAGACGATGAAATATACCGAGGTAAAGGATCGTCTCTGTGTTTTTTTCTAGCAAATTGCTCTCAGATTATTGTTTTATGGTCACGATCATTAAAGCACAATCATGCATGTTTTATTTTGGAGCATCACCTTAAAGGGACAGTTCAACCCAAATCAGAAATGTTTCCTCTTACCTGTAGTGCTATTTATCCATCTAGGTTGTTTGTGTGTGTGTGAGTTGCCGAGTTTTGGCAATAGCGACCATAAAGATGTCACCTTCTCTGGAATATAACATCAGGGCTACACTGCCTGCATGAGCCTGTGTGTGGCGGCCAGGCTGCCTCGCTGAGCTGCTTGCATGGCTGTGGTGGACACACAGACAGCGTTTCTGCTGTGATGCTGCTACTGCCAGCAATATCTTTCTACATTTGAGTTTGCAGAAGAGTTTTGAATGGAAGAAAAGAGATAGGGAGCGCATCGGAAAATTAGAAAAATACTGCCTTCACCCGATTTTTTCATATCTGACATGTTCTACAGATACAGACATTGAAACTGGAGTGAAAGGTGTCATGTTGCTGGTAAGATGTCGATATGACTATCAAAAGATAATTTTCACCGTCTGTTTTTGACGAGAAAAAATAGACCAAATGCCAAATCTCTAAGATAAAACATTGCTGCAGCTGCAATGCTTATGCAGGCAGCGGGCCCAGGTGTTATGGAACTAAATGGCACTCGGCTTGTGGGGCTCAAAGCGCCAAAAGAAATACATTTTAAAAACTCATCAGCAATGTATCTTTCCAGAAATCATGACCTGGCTACTCAGGATGATCCACAGACTTTGTGAACAGTTTAATGTAGGAACTACTTTGTTTCCGAAGTACACCACGCCATTAAATATTTACATCCAGCACTGCCACAAGCATAAGCCATGCTATGATTTCTAGAAAGAGACACTGGTGTTCAGCAGGGCTGCAACTAACAATTTTCACTGTAAATTAGTTATTTTCTTGATTAATCAATTATTTGTCCATAAAATGTAAGAAAATGGTGAAAAATATTCATCAGTGTTTCCTAAAACCCAAGGCGCCATCAAATGTCTTGTTTTGTCCACAACCAAAAGATATTCACTTTTGAGTCATAGAGGACTAAAGAAAATATTCATATGTGAGAAGCTGAAATCAGAGAATTTGCACATTTTTAATTTTAAAAAAACTACGCAAAACAATTGATTAGCAAAACAATTGGTTATTAATAATTGATTAATAATCGTTTAATTGCTGCAGCTCTACTTTTGGTTCTTTGATCACCACAAGCAGAGTGCGCCCAATGTAGATGGATAAATAGCACTACAGGTAAGAGGAAAATCTGTATTTTTGATTTTGGGGGTGAACTGTCCCGTTAAGTGTCTCCCCTCTTTTATTTTTAGAATTCCCTTTCCCCACTGTGGCTCCCACCCCGGCACCCCCAAGGACCAAACACAAGCTGGTCGTCGAGGGCAAGAAGCTGACTTTTCGCTGCGGGAAGAAAATAGCATCAAAGAGAGGCAAAGTATAGTGAGTATCTGCCAGCGGACTGCAGTGATTACAGTGCGATTTCACCGAGCGCTAACATCTAACTTCTGTTTCAGCTGGTACAAGGACGGGGAGCTGCTGGAGTTCTCTCACCCGAACTACATCACCTTGAAAGACGACCACATCACCATAGTGGCCAACGCCATCAACGAAGGCACATACACCTGCATTGTGAAGAAAAAAGAGAAAGTTCTCACAAACTACTCATGGAGAGTACGTGTGCGCTTCTGAAGGCCACGCCGGCACCAGCTCCTCTGCACACTGAACGGGACGCAATCACACAAACACACACGGTCACAAGCAGACCTCATTCACTAGGGCACATATTTCTGTTTTTTTTTTTAAATATTGTCTTTCTTGTATCTTACACATACAACTGTCTATCGTTGATTGTCACTGTGTTCAGGCGTTTGAATATGTGCAAATAATAAATGTTCCGTGACACGTTTAGTGAAAATACTACCTGACTGTGAAAAGCTGTTCCTGACAGATGTTGCGGTTTGCGTTTTTATTTGGTGGTGAAAGATTCTTGCAGCCCTCGTCAGCTGTTTGGGACAATAACTCTGCATTCGTCAGGCCTGGATTCCTTCAAAGGCGGTAATGGGTTCCAAGGCCACCCAGGGGTTCTTGGGGTGTCCCCAGCAAAATGGGAACTAATTAGATTTCACCGTGGTTCAATTCAAAATATATTAGCCAAGTTGGAGAATGTATAAGAGTATCTTCTCATATAAAGAGAGCACAAAATCTTCCACTATAAGTCCCTGGGGATAAGTGGCATCCAAAAAATATCTGTCCCTCTAAAGTGTTTCTTTTTAAGGGCCTGAAAAAGTTACAGAAGTTCTTGCTTAGATGCATGCCATTTGAGTAATTTACGCACTGACCAAACTAAGCAGCGAAAGCCAGAATAAGCAATGTTGTCTACAGCCTTTGGAACTATTTGGACCTTAAACCACATATGGAACACCTCAGACGTCTAGCTTACTTTACTAGCCTCACAGTGAAGCCAGCAGTCTGCCTCCAGAGACTGAGCAGTCAGTTCCACTAGCAGCTCTCCTTCCAAGCTTATTCAACACATCAGGTGTAATAATCTGCAGAAGGACTCCGGTGGGGGCAGGGGATAGATAAAACTGATTAATGAACATTTCCATTTAGTGCTGGCTCTGAACGTCCCAAGGCAAGAGGATTTTTCTACACCCCCGTTCCAGTGAAAGCAGCGAGCGGTCTTGCAGGGAATGAAACTGTACTGTTTATTTTTCTTCGGCTCAAAATCAAAGAATTTATTGGTTTAATTCTGAAGTCGCAGAAGCCGTTTAAAAACAAAGGCAGAGTGCAGTCTGGGCCTCTTTTCCCCCTGAAAGAACAAAGTACTGAGACAAAGTGTGCAGTGCAAAGAATGACATCACTTTTGGACAGCGACTACCAAGTTGGGTTCAAGGCTGGATTTTTTTTTTAGACTCGACTTCCCTTCATTTTTTTTCCTCCTCTGGCAGTGTGTGGTTGTGTTTGCATAGCTTGGACAGAGTTTATAAATATAGGGAGAACAGCAGACAAAACAAAGTTTCAAACTTTATTTCTAGCAAAAACATCGTCCCCCTGTCATCAAGTGACCTGACAGTCCCAACTAAATTTTTAGCATAATGCTGGATGGAAATGCAGCCAATGCTGCATCATCATCATTATACAGTAGCTCAGGCAGCCAGGAAATACCAACCATTTATAAAATCTGGTCCTCTCTCATGAAGTATAAAAGGGAAAATAAAACAAAAGTCAAACATGAGAGCTAAACTCCTAACAGATGTATGGTTGTGTCTTCTCTTTAAGAGCTAAAATGGCCACATTTAAAATGATGAAATGGCTTGAAAATACAGAGAAAAAGAAGAAAAAGAGAAGAAATTCTGGAACATGTTTGATCCACCAGTCATGCTGTGAGACAGTCCTGACTATTCGGTAACAGTTGTAAATGATCAGATATTGATCAGGTTTACAGTTGTAAACCAGTGACACTGTTCCAGTTCCAAGAAAACAACCAGGTCCAGAACTTTTTGCTCCCTCTTTCTCAGCTCAGCAGGCAGGTGTGTGCTGCCGTTTCAGGGGCTCAGAATTTGAGGCTAAATCCTGGACCGACTGCAGACGCTCCCTGGTTGCTGGTTGTCAGGTGGAAGCCTGTGTCTTTGAGGTCGTCATCACCCTGGAGAGATGATAGAAACAAAGTTCACTTCAGTTTCACTTCTTATATATTTATTATAAAACTGACCAATACCACACTGGTTACCTTTGGAGATCCCATAACAGGAATGGATTCTAAGATATGAGATATTTTGTGTGTATTCATCACAGGTATGCATGAACATCTTTATTAATTATATTACTAAAGTTATTATTATTTTCTTGGGTTCAAGAGGAGTTGAACGAGATCTGTTTCACAAGCTTTCCCACCTTGACAAGAATAAACAGGGTTCCTACACCTTTTTGGTTTTTTTTCCAAGTCAAATTGAGACACTTTTCCAGAATTCTCAAGGTGTATTTTCCACGTTCTCAAACACCTTACAGTTGTGGTAAATTACATATTTATATACATATACTGAAAATTATTATTTCACTTCGTCATCAAATTAAATCAAATGTTATCGTGCAATAACCATGTACAATTATGTTTCGTGACAGAATTGAACAGACGGGTGATAAAGTTTCATGCTTCACCTGGTAACCAAGTAGAATTTGCATTCTTTGTAACCTGGCAAAACCAATATCTGACTAATTAATCTAAAAAGTGACCTGCTCGGTCTGGTGGCAATTTATTGCAAAAGTAATGCAATTTTAAGCATTTTTATCCAAAATTCAAACCTTGAAAACACTTGATTAAAATTCAAGTGTGAAAAACAAAATACAACCAATAGGACTGGGATGAAATGCTCTAATTTGTTGGTAAGACTGCTACTATCAACACTATCTTACATTGAAAAATATCAGCCTCGAGCTTCTGGGTGGGTAGGACCACTGCTGAAAACATTAGGGACTAAAGGGTGCTCATCATGGAAAACACAAGGAGGAAATACCCGGACACAAAGCAGAAGCCTGTAGGTCTGTAATCTATTTAACACAGACAGCGTTCGGAAAGCCTGGTAGCTCTATGTAATGGAGAAAATGGAGCCTAATGTCCTTACCAGGTGACTGTAGCCCAGGCCTCCCTCGGGTGGACGAGGACTGGTGCCTCTCTTCACCCTCTGCTGCTCGCTCTTGGCTGGCCAGGTGGGGAACATGGACGGGTCGATAGGCAGCGGCGTCTCACGGAAGTACTCATGCTTGAGCCCCTCGTCTGATAAGATCCTCTTACTGGGGCAGTAGGTGAGGAATCTGGAAAGCAGTCATCAATCGAGTTCATATGGAGGCGGTAATACGCATTGTTTGAATAAAGAAGTGCGTAAAATAACCAGACAGACTGTTGTGTGGAGTTTTTATTATTTATACAGAAACCTTTGTGTGCTGCTTAAAAATTGTACAGTTTCATTTTGAGAGGTAACCTGGATCCAGACCCCTGAGTGGCTGCTCTCATCTTTCTGATTTTTTTTCAGAAATTGAAATGGGTCTGGTGTTTTGCTCATTGACGGCCGTTTCCCCAGGTGGAAAACCAATCAGGTCTTTGTAGGAGGGACTGACCATGGAGTAGTCACCTTTCTGTGAGCCGAAAAAGTAGTGACAAGAAAAAGGCCCAAAATATGACGCAAGTGGGGAAGAGACTGACGTAACCATACGAGTTGTTGCAGGTTCGCTGCTCCCAGAACTAACTGTTTCTGTGTCGACCGAAATGGTTAAAATTTTATTGTAAAGGATGTAAATAGTGGCAGAAGATGTGGTATGAGAAGGAATCTTCATTAATGGGTAACTTCTGTATTTTTAAACCTTGATGCTAGAGAAAAGATTTTTGGAATTGGTCTGGTATTGAGGGAGAGTGCTGAAGCTGGCAGAAGTAAATAAGCTAAAACATAATCGCACACCATTAAAATACCTCCACTAAAAATGCGTGTTTTTGCAATTGATAAGCTCAGATTGTCATTTTAAGTGTCTGACAACATTATTAAAAAGACTGTGACAGAGGCAGATCTTCTTCAAAGAGTAATATGTTTTCTTTTTTAAACCAGAAACAGCTGCTTTATTTCTTGCCAAATTTATACCAACTCTCTTTGCAGAAACATTAATTTCATCATTTCAATTTTTGTCCTTCCACTTCTCCAACAATTACCAAATCTGGTTGTCTGGTTGAAATAAACCCTTAATAGATCTGAAAATGTTCTGCCTGTATAGCTGTTTCTCGCCAACGCTTCACTGACAACCTCCCTCTCACTCCTCTCTCAGTATTTTCACATCTACTGGAGTGAATAATGGGTTTATTTTTACCAAACCAGAGCTGGTGCTTGTTGGAACAGTGGAAAGGACAACCAAGACCGTTCTGGTGAGTTTTATTTTGTTTCTGTCAAGTTTGAAAGAAGATGACGATAAAATTACTATTTCTGCAAAGGGACTCTGGTGAGTTTGGCAAGAGCAATAAAACAGCTGTTGCTGGTTACACAAAAAGGATATTTCCCTGTTTAAAAAAGCTCTGTCTCTGTAGCGATCCTTTCCATAATGTTGTCAGACACTCAGAATAACAATCTGAGCCTGTTCAGTGGCAAAACAAGCTGTGTATATACTGCACAGTTATAGCTTAGTTTTGCTTCCTCATGCTGCATTGGCCTCTCTCAACACTTGACCATTTTCAAATACTGTTGTCTCCATTAATACAAAAACATTGTAAAATAGGGTTCAGGTTAAAAAATATTGACATTATCCTTTAACTACATCTACACAGACAATCTGGACACAAGATGCAGCCCTGAACATGAGGGGCCAGTGGGTTTGTGCGGGGAGTCCTAACTGTATATGACAGGATCAACACAGCATAATGGGGAGCTGCTCAATTGTGATAATTGGCTTTCTGACCGTGTCTGATAGGAATCCACCATGGGTGAGTGGGGTTGGCCTGAAAAGATTTTATTAAACAAACTGTCTCTGTTTTTGTGTGGAAGGAATCCCTGAGAAGGGTTACTGACTTTATGCAGCTTTATGACATATGAGATCAATGCTGGCATTGAATGGGATGATCCTCCACTTGTGTCCTAATAATTGTTTTTGTTTTGGAATTCCAAGAACGTGTGTTCTTCCTGCACCTGTGAACCTTCTTCTCCTCCTCAGGACCCTCAGGACCCCAGAGCCCTGCTGGTTTTCATTCCAGATCTGTTTATACCCAGGACACAAGGCGATGGAGACTAATTACTGGGTGGGATAAAAAAAAAAAAAAAAGCAGCAGCACTCTGCTTCTTGAGGCCCCGAGTTAAAATCAAAATCGCTTATCTAGCTAATCTTATAAAATGCGTGTTGAAGCTCCTCCTCAGGTTGGACACCAAAGGCCCTGATCTTCAAACCGTTCCTACACACGGGGGTGTGATATTCCAAACGGCTCTGCGATGTCTACCTGCCAAACTGAACCTCTAAACTTCTACTAAGCCGCTCTTGCTCTGTCTGAAGCTTTTCAAACACACCTCTCTACGTGTTGACCTCCTGCGGTCTGAATCTGTCCCTGGGTAAACGCCTTGTGAGTCTTTTGACAGCTGGAAGGTTTCAGCTGCGCTGGTCAGGCGCCAAACTTCCACTGAACCGTGATCCCTGCAGCAGCACAGTGGACATGCTGTTACCATCCTCTGCAGCTGTGAGGTGACTGAGCGGGATGGTTTTGTCATTTACAGGTGTAGGCAGAAAGGCTCTGTGGGTGGGTGAAGATCTGAGAGGAGAGCTGAAAGGCTCGTCTCTGCTCTTTGCAGCTGCTAAACAATGCTGATCATCGGAATGTGCAAGGAAGAATTATGAAGCTATTACTCTGTGTGTGTGAAAATGGTTTTCCGTATTAAATGTGTGTTTTCTAAAACATTTTCCTGTAGTGTGGAGCATCACCATGGTGAGCGTGTGTGTGTGAAACGGAACAAGGAGATGGAACGGGCCTGCTGCTGAGGCATGTTGATGAATTACCAGTCCGCTACCGTTGTCATGTTTTAAGTCAGCTTGCCAGAAATGCACTGACTGAATAAAAAGAGCTGGAAAGAGTAACAGAGTTTGACAGGGTAGCACTGCGTTCATCCAACTAAGGCAATTTCCACTGGAGGAGTCATGCTGATAGTTATATCATATTATTGGTTGATATTTGCTTTTTAATTGCTACCGGTCTGTGTTCTATCAATAATGGATGGAAAATAATATAACGTCTATGTTGATATTTTTGAAAACTAATTCAATATTTTCGACCTTTGAAAAATTCCGAAATTTGTAAAACTTGGTTGAATAACAATAAAACCATAAAAACTGATTATTTCAAGCTGTTTTTTTCCCTTCCTATTTCCTGGAACAAACGCACTGGTGTCTTCATCATGCCTTTACAGCTACAGCAGTTTGTCAAGAACACAGTTATCCACACACAGTACATGAACAAGGCTTGACACTAAGCTTTTTAAGCCAAGGAGCAGAAATGTTGGCCTATTAAACTAACATTAAAAAATCAACAGGAATTTGGGCGATTGTTATATTGTACTTACAGACTCAAGGTTCTAACCCATGAGCTTTAGAATACAGAAATGTTATTGATTGTGGAGTATTTTCACAGTGGGATTGGTATTAGTACTTTTTGTTTAGGTAACAGATGTGAATACTTCCACACAGGCTGGCTGCATCTGTGTGTGTCTGAGCCCTCCTCTTAAAAGAAGGTAGCTTTGTAGGTAGCCTTTCCGTGTGTCTGAGGGGTTTGTTTTGAGAGTGAGCTAGCCTGTTAGCAGCTACAATTAAATCAGCTGATCGATCCTGTTTTCTTTTAAGATTTTTTTCTGTCACGGTGAAACAACAGAAACGACTGGAGGGTCAGAGGAGCGGACAGCTCTGCAGAGCCTTGTTGTGACTTATAAAATTCTGAAACAGTGGCAGCAATAAATGTAAAATTGTGTAACACAAAAACTGCACAGTCATGTGCACACAGAGACAGAAAACAGTTGGAATACCACAGTCAGACTAGCTGCAGTGCAGTAAAGACACAACGTAGTGTGCGTGAGGTGTAATAAGACAGCTTTCAAGAATCTTACTTGTTCATGAGGTCAAAGCCTTGGTCTGAGAGCAGGGCTCCAAAGCGCTTTCGCAGGTTGTTGTAGGGATACTCTGTGAAAGTCATCTTCTTCACAGCAGGCAGCTCGCTGTAGCCGGGCCAGATCTTCTCGCTGGGTGACCCCAGATCCTACAGACAGACAACACATGCACAAGTCAGCAGACAGCAAACTGTTAGTGCAAGAGGAGATGGATATGAGATATTCCTACTTTGGCAAAAGTATTCATCAACCACAGACATGGACCAATCCTAAGTACATTTCAATATTTTAATATATCATTGGTAAGTTGACTTTGGAGGCCTGAGTGACATCAGTCCACACAGCTGTCATGCTATATGCAGATCAGCTACTGAAATTTTCAGTAATAGTTAGCTGAATGCTTTTCAGTAAAGTACTCAGCTAACTATGAGGGTTTTTCCACAGGCCTGGGTCGGTTCACTTAAGCTGTGCTGTGCCAAGTCATGATGACATGCAGGGATAGCTGAACTGCACCACTGAGGCCATGGCCAACCTGTGACAGCCTCCTGTCCTTCGCTGTGTCCACAGCTGCTGAAATTGGGTGGTTCAAAGGAGAAAGCTGTATTTCAAAAGTTTTTATGCTTTCAGCCTTGAATCTCTGAGGTTTGGAGTTCAATTTCACCCGTACTCCTATTGGTATGTTCAGATATCAGCCTTATTTTAACGTTTACCAATCGCTTTTTGATTGTGAGGAGGTTAACAGAGCTTTATTTGTGGTGCTATTCTTCAATAAAAATGATCTAATCATCAAGATATGGCCATATTCTGCACTATTTGGTCAGTTGATCAGTTTGAAATGGGGATGCACGATATTGTTTTTTTTAGCTGATACCCCCTGATAATCATCTGATTCTTGTGACTGATGCTGGTAAGGTCACCAATAATTTCACTTTTTTTTTTTATTTTGAAAGGAAGTTCATATAACCTGAGGGTAAGAAAGACTAAGATGCAGTGAGCAAAGATGGATCTGACTAGTCAAATGCTCACAATATTTTTCTAGCAAGGACATAAAAAAAAAAATCTAATATATTTTGGCTTTCATAGACCATTTTGACATAATCTGTCAAATCAAATGTTATTAATGACAGTATTTTGAGATCTAATTTCATTGCTGGAACAATCAATAATAAAATGAATATTCTATTATCAGCGGGTTACTTATCGGTCCTGAAACGTATCATGAATCCTTAGTTTGAAATATTGTAGGGAGGAACGGTACAAACAGTAACAGCCACAGTGGAGTGAACAGGGCTGCAGGCGACAGGCTCTCACTGTGGTTTGTGACGAGTACACCTGCAACACTTCATCAAGATAAACAGCTTTACCTTATTGTGCTGTGCAGTGGAAAAACACTCACACTGTGCCAGCACAACTCAGCTGCTCGTGGCCATTCACGACATGGCTCGGTGCAACTATCTCCCTTACTATGGAAAAAGCCTATGTGGTGAGCCTCTCAGTTTCTTAATAACTTCATCAGCTGGGTTAATGTCCACCAAGAGCTCCACCTTGTGGTGCACTGCAAAACTCCATGCTGACCTACTCTTGACAGTAAACACACTCAACAGACTTACAGGCTGTAAACAGGAGAATTTTACCTTTTATGGTGAGTACTTACTTCATGTTATAAGAAAATGAAGATTTTTACCTTGAAAATCTTGTTAATTTGATCAATTTCAGATTTGCCAGGGAAGAGAGGTTTCTGGGTGAGGAGCTCGCCAAATATGCAGCCCACTGACCACATGTCCACAGCTGTGGAGTACTCCTGCGGAGAGAAGAACAAACACCATGGCAGTCCGCAGAAACATAACGTAGACAGTCAGCCTGGCACGCTTCTACGCTGAAGTCTGTCTTTTGTGTGTAAGTGGATGTGCTCTGATGGGCTGCTGGACTTCTGCCGTCTGGCTGTGTAAATCATACACTGTAAAAGTGCTTCAGTGGTATTTGGTTATCTTATAAACCAAAACCGTCACAGATGTTAAAGTCTCCTGGAAATAAGTCTTTGGACAAACCAATCAATCAAGACCAAATCTGTGAAAAGTACATCACCTTAATATCTGTAGTTTTAGTT
Organism: Lutjanus erythropterus; assembly: GCF_056507025.1. Classification (NCBI taxonomy): domain Eukaryota; kingdom Metazoa; phylum Chordata; class Actinopteri; order Lutjaniformes; family Lutjanidae; genus Lutjanus; species Lutjanus erythropterus. Next base: position 32,206,150 of record NC_139322.1, read on the forward strand.
ACTGTGGTTCCTGTGTGTTGTGGGTGGAAGAAGTGTGAACTTGAATTCCTACCTTGGCTCCAAGCAGCAGCTCTGGTGATCGGTACCACAGGGTCACCACTACAGGGGTGTAGGGCTTCAGGGGGGAACCATACTCCCGGGCCAAACCAAAGTCTCCAATCTATAGTGCAAGACAGTTCACTCACATGAACACACCACTAAAGAAAAAGCAACATCTCAGCATTAATATGATTCCATACACTACTTATTTGAAAAGTTCAAAGAGCAGTGTGATTCATATTTTCTATTGTCGGCCTGCATAAAATTCATCTGACAAATGTCTGTAAAACCCTGGTTTATTTACACGTGGACTCTGTCTGCCGTTCATTTAGCCAGAAATTCATGCTCTAATTGACTTTTAGTAATCATGTGTTGTTTGTTCAACTGTGCTGTATTGCTGCTAGCTTGGAATAAAGTTGTGCATCATCAAAAGATGGATTAAAGGAAACAATTTTTCCACTTTCCGTACTCTACCAAACTACAGACAGATTTTTAAAGGGGAATATCATTTATTTGTTTTAGGATTTTTTTAAGTTTTTTTTTTAGGTAATATTTAATCAAGTCACTATTTGTGTGAAACAGTCAACTTTGCTTTATAGTAATGGCCATACAATCTGCCTTTATTTGGAATATAAAAATCAATCTGACATGGATGGACTCTGGTATGAATGTGAGATAGCAGCTACTGTAGCGAATATTAGTAGCAATCTTGACCTTTTTCCATACATAAATTCTTACTGCATGGATCACAAAAAAAAACATGATTTTTTTTTTTTTCTTGCATTAACTTTTCATAAGACAAGTACACAAAAAAGGAAATCCAATACAATCTAAACTGTCTGCTACATTTCTAGTCCCCAGTGATAAAAAAAAATCCCAAGTGGTGAAATGTGACAAATCTATTTCCCAGTGACATGTAATGGATGGTAGAGTCTGTGTCCAATATCCAGCAACAGGTAAGGGGTGAGAATCCTATGATTTGGTTTGATTCAGATTCTTTGGCTTCTTGATTCAATTCAGAATTGATTCTGATTCCAAAATGGTTCACATTTTGAAAAGTTAAATACATGAATCAATGAATAAATTAATTTGAAAGCATCTCAGTCTCCTGTCTATATGAGAGTATTAAAATGAGGGGGGGGGGGGGGCAGAGTGGACAGCAAACTCTCTGGTTTAAGTTGTTTAAGTTGTTTAATTTCTGGTGGTCAGACGATTTTGTTTGTCACTGCTGCGATCCTTCAACATTAGTCTTTGGGTGATGGCGTAGAAAGTGTACACAATATACTTCACATTCATCTCGCAAAGGTAATTATTTAGACATTAAATCAAAACAGTCTGCAACCGCTGCATTTTGTGAAGACCAATGATAAGATAACTTTAGCATGTGCACACTGTAAACTGGTTGCTGCACTGCCCTTTTTAATTCCACTACCATCACTTTACTAAGCAACATTTAGAAAATCCAATTATTTTTGTATTTGTGAAATGATTCAGATTCATCCACGTCTGAATAGCAATACATCTAAGAATCAATCCCCCTCCACCTGGAAAAATGTAAACACGGCTCGTTTCATCTGATTTCAAGAAGAATCATTAAGGTGTCATTCAGGTATTGAGAAAAACTATATAGAAATAGCTGATCTTCTTGCAGATGGTCTTGTTTGCTTATATTGGTTGAGACTGTTTCATAACCAGTTGTACTTGTAGTAGCTTTAAATTATGGCAGAAGACAACTTTTACTTGCTGTGGACCCCAAGGAAGAAACTAGGCGGCCCCTTCAGTTTGCAGGGTGCGGGTGAGAACCACAGTCCTGACGTACCTTGAGAATGCCCTTGTGGCTCAGCAGCAGATTGGATGTCTTCAGATCTCGATGGAGAATCCAGTTATCGTGGAGATGTCTGACACCTCGAAGCAGCTGAATCATCAGAGTCTTTACTTCACCTGAAGGAGGAATGTCATGCTTAAATAGAACTCTTGTGAGGTGAGTAAAGCAATAAACAAGTAGAAAAGAAAAATCTATCATAGATCACATTTTAATGAACACACAACACCATTATCAACTTTTCACTGAAATGGACACACAGTCCAACAATGTGTTGTGTTACCTGGCAGGAAAGGCTGCTTCATGGTTTCCATCAGACTCTTCAGGTCATGTTCTACATAGTTCATCACAATGTAGATCTTGTCCATATTACTCCCAACAACTATTTCCTAATACAGGAGAGAAAGGCTTAGCTGGAACATGTTACAATACACATTAGCCAATAAGAGTGTTAATGCCTAAATGATTAAAGTTCTCTCACCCTTACTGTGACGATGTTTGGGTGCTGAGCTTTCAAGATTGTATTGATTTCCCTCAAAGAGGTGATGGGGAAGCCCTCTTTCTCCTTCTCCATCTTCAACCTTTTCAAGGCCACAATCTCATCTGCAAACATGAGATCATATCTGTTGTTTCACCAATAAACACATCTGTCAAAACAAAGGAAAACAGACCTACATGTTTATTTCCATACCCGTCTTTTTGTCCTTGGCTCTGTACACCACACCGTAGGTCCCCTCCTCTATTCTGTTTAAACATTGGAATTCCTCAACACTACGACAACCCTGTAAAACAGAACACAATGTAAATGAAGGCCTCATCATACTGTTGACTTGCATTCTTGCATTAGATGATTGCATGATGACAGTTTGTTGCATCTACCTGTAAAGCAGGCAGGTACTTGGGCAGCTCTTTCTTTAGCTCCACAGGTGAAATTGGAGGGGAGTCTGGGATGTAGTTCTCTTCGGGGGTGGGGGAGCGAGAATGAGTTTGAGATTGTGGAGTGGGGTCACCGTCTCCTGCTTCATCCTCCTCCTCCTCCTCTTCCTCCATGTCCTCACCGCTCTCCTCTGAGTCGTGGTCGAAACGGGACTCTGGAACTGAGAGGCGATGGGTGAAGTCAGTTTGAGTTGCTAGAGTTTAGATTTGGAGAGGTCAAACCTTCAGCAACACTTGGTAGTATAAACACCAACATATCTTGTCTTGTGGTCGCCATCAGGATCATGTCTGTCTGAATTTTAGTTATGGGTCATTGTTTATTATGCTATTTGTTGGATTACATATTTACTTTCATTAGCAAAAGGTGTTTGCTCAGTTGTTGAGTTGAGTACAGAACTTCGTTCTTATGATAACCAATGGTCAGCGGTGACTCTATCCACTGATGAAGACCATGAGAAGCTGTTAAAAGCTCCAGGAAAAAGACAGCAAGTGGCCCTTATGTTAAGATTCTTTCTGTCACAACTGTCTTTTTCCCAGTTCAAGAATGAACTTTAAAGGCGAAGTCATCAGGATTATGAATGATTTGGACACTTTTAACAGAAAGTCTTAGTTAGAAACTGTGGGATTAGAAAGAGGTGAACATTCAGGATGGTATGGAAGTTCAGCACTAGATCAGTAGAGTACAGCTTTAACATTCAATTATTTTTAGTTCTTTAGTGAAAGACCCTATATAAATGAAATCAGGTTCTCATTCTGTATTTTGAACTTTCAGTGGTGGAGCTACTTTTTTTTGCATTTGGATCACAGATTGTGCCTTTAAGAAACCTGCAGAGATGAGTCCTGGCACGGAATTTTATTAACCTTCATGAGAAGGATCTGAAATAAAACTCCCAAATGTTCAGCACACAAAGCCAAGCTTTTGCTGACCCAAATGTGATTTATACATTCTCTCTACTGGCCACACAACTCTTCCATCTACAATGATTTCCAGATAAAAAGCGTTTCCATAAAAAATGTTGAACAGTCAAATACAAAGAATTGCAATTTAGTTAAACTTCAGGAGTTTTGAAGAATGTTCCAAGTTTAGTTACATCTCAAATTAAAACACAGACATCACACATGTTCACCCACCTGCAGGTATGTGATTTCCATTCTCCCTCTCCTCTTCATAGTCGTCATCTGACTGCTCATCCTCACTCACGTCCTCTGAAAGGGAGGAAGTCGCAGCGTTAAACCCGTCGCTCTGTATAAGTGAACCTCACACAGTGACGTGAGTCGCAGTTTAACAGGTTTACCTGCACTCTGCTCAGACCTTCCTGAGCCTGAAACAGACTCCTCCTCCCCTTCCTCTTCTTCACCCTCACTCTGGCTGCTGGACTCCTCTTCATCATCGTCATCCTCCTCCTCGTCAGAGCCTGATCCTGAAGCTAGGCGAGGTGAATAAGATACGAAAGCAATTATTTGAAATACTCTAAAGCAATTCAACTACAATTCTAAAACTGCCACATCATGTCACAGTTGTTGATTCAAAGCTTTAATGATTAACATGAACAAGTGATTAACTTTGTGGTTATTATCTGGAGTGAATGTGTTCTGCCAAAGAAGTCAGGCCATCTAAGAGTTTTTGGCCATTTATAGTAACCGAGTAACTGGATAATGAGCACTACAACTTTGTTGTTGTTTGTTGTATAATGGTCATGTCTGCTGGCTGCTACAAGTCTAGTGTATATATCATACATTACCTATGGAGGATTCTGCAGTGCTTGTCTTCCTTTCACTGTCACTGACATCCTGGAGGTCTGCAAGCGGGTCTTTGCTTTCTGGCTTCTCTTCCTTCGAGGCTGCAGACAAAATGATGCTATACGTTGATCTTGGGGAACAGCAGTCATTACACAGGATACAGTTAAGCAGAAATATAATTAGGGCTGTCTTTTTTTCTTTTTTTTTTACATTTAAAGTCTTTATGAAGGTCAACTTAAAGAAGTCCTTGAACAAAATCATACATTTTAATTGAGTAGTTTATTGGGTCAAATGAATAAATTACTTGTGTCCATATAGCAGGGCACTGGGATGAAGCCCTTGCTGCACATGGGGTGTGTTTTTATGATTACAATATCTTGACACTTTTTAAGACAAACAACAAGAGCTGCAAACAAAGCAAGTAGAAATACTGCTTTTATACTATCTGCTGTCTGCTCTGTCTGTGTCGGAGCTGAGCCTCGCCCTTGGTCACAAACATAGAGGAGAGGACAGAGAAACTAGCTCGACTATGAAGCAAAATGTAATAGGGAACTCTCAGCATACTTTCTTCTTTTCATTTGTTTCATTTCTTTTTCTGTTAGGATGGTTTCTGTCCGACATAAAGTAGCCTAATCTTTATCTGCAACTGTGCAGGCAGAAATATCAAGTTTAAACAGAATGAACAGACATGCAAGAACGAAAACATCATAAATAAAGCTTCAAAATCTTTGGCAGAGCCTGAAGTACAACCAAAGTAAGTAGATTTTTTTAGAGACTGCGAAATAAACTCACTTGCACTTTTCCGTTGTTCACTGTGGTCAGATCTGTCACGGGGAATGCGGGTGGGACTTCGGCTGCGGTGACTTTGTTTTGGCTTGTCATCATAGTCATCGGGTAGCATGTGGTGGCGAGATGGCACTGTGAAGAAGAAAGCCTTATGAACCACTGCTACAGATTTAGAACCACACTTCACAGGGTTTTTTAAAAAAGACGACAGAGAGTCATGATGCTTTAGATTCTGTGCTTCAAGAAAGTGTTTAACATATTAGAAAATATTATTTGCTTTCTTTCTGAGAGTGAGATGAGAAGATCAATACCAAGTTAATGTCTGCATGTCAACTACTGAGCTAGAATCAGGACATGTTTAGCCTAGCTTAGCATGAAGACTGAAGTCAGAGGGAACCAGTAGCCTGGCTCTCTCCAAAGTGAAAAAATATGCCTATTGCCCAGCAGGTGTTTGGGTTCACTCACTCACCATCTCGTCGAGCATCTCGCTCTTTGCGTCGCTCCTCAGCACGCCTCTCCCGATCCTTTAGCTCTCGTTGCTCTTTCTGTTGTTCACGCAATTTTCGGTCCCGTTCCCGCTGGCGCTCGATCTGTTCCAGCCGGTCCCTGTGGTCCAAAAAAAACCCAGGAGAATCCAATCGAGGTCTGTCCAGACAACCAAGGTCATGCTTAGTTTGGGTTGATAAAGCTTACTCAAACATACAGTTACTTTATGGCTGCAGGACAGATATACTCAATAATAACATATTGGTTTAACACTTCGACACGTGGGTCCGCTTGAGCCTGCATTGTTTACATGGGCTTGATTTAATTTGGTTATAAGAGAAACACACCCACAATTACTCCATCTGAATTTTAGCAAGTAAAATCTGAATAAATTATAGTCATGTTTAACAGTGAATGTTTTGTGTAACTTCAGATGCTTTGTATAACAATTTACAATGTACATTTACAGTATAGTCAATATAGAATTAAAAAAGAAGGGGAAAAAGCTATTTTAGCTCAACTTGATCTTGTTAAAGGTTTTAACATCCTTGCAAGAACAGAATTCAGGGTTACACAATGAATACCTATTCCAAAAAAAATAGGTATTTGCATTAAAAAATATGTAAACTGATTAAACTTAAGTGGTAATCAAAATGATAATACTTCTTTGCCTAAATTAATGTAAACTAAACTAATATATGGTTTCTTTCCAGGGGTCGGTGCTCACCTCTCTCTGCGTGAATGAGCTCTGGCCTGCTCCCTTCGTTTCTGTCTTTCCCAGTCTCGCCGAGCTTTGTCTTCTTCCCACTGTCGCTTCCTGCGATCGCTCTCTCGCTCCTTTTCTTTGTCTTTGGGTCGCGCATGTTTCCCTGCTGTAGAGGTAAAAAATATGAGTGGAAGCAGATGTGAAAAAAACATTTCCAAACATGTTGTATTCAGCTGTAAAACATGTGTTTTTGTTTATGTAATTAAGCAGCCTTTCCACACCTCCTTCAGCAGAGTGACTGCGATGGCGTCTTTTATCTTTTCTCTTCTCCTCCTTTCTGTGGTGAGATTTGTCTTTTCTTGCTATTTGCTGTGGGGGCTTGATTGCTAGTGATTCGTCTTCCTCTCCCCTGTGTAAATGAAAACATCATGAGACATTGAAGGGCCAGTTACAGTGTTGCATAAAAATTTTAAACCATTGCATAAACCGTGGGCTGCAATTTTTTCATACTTCATATATTTGCTGATTATTTTCTAGATTCATCAATTAATCTTTTTGTCTATCAAATGTATGTAAATCAAAAAAAAAGTCATCTTAAGTCCAATGTGATGTCTTTAAATATCTTATTTTGGCAGCCAAAAACCCAAACATGTTAAGTTTATCGTGATATAAATAGGAGCTCTTCATATTTTCTACAAATTGCATGAAAAATCACTTTAACCATTAACTGATTATCAAAATAGCTGCCAATTATTTATTTATTTATTTTTTTCAATTGAGTAATTTAGTGGTTGACTAATCATTGCAGGTCTACATGATATATATACTATAATATATATTTAATAATAATAATTTAATATATATAGATAAACTATTACATACACACTTAATTCCACCTTGAAAATACACTTTCCAGTCAACTTAAACATATTTCTTCATGTTTGTTTCCTACAAACATGCACCTGTCCTCTGTTGAGTCATCCCGTGTGTACGGGGAATTACGAATTGTTATTTCCATCTTTTGATCCCGCAGTTCTCCTTCCTCCGGAGTGTCACGTTTGGCTTCCCGATCATCCGCCTGTGGAACAAGGCCCTGTGTGAACTGTGCAGGACGAGAAGGACAAAGGAAAAGCTTGAAAGACATTACTATGCATCCACAGATAAGGTTTAAGATAGTAAACACCAATACCAAAACGTTTTCTGTTATTCAGTGTGTTCAATTTTACCAAATTTATTGCCATAAACAGATGGATAGAGCAATAATAGTATTTATGATGTAAGATTACTAATAAAAAATTAAGTCTGACTTTATTTAACAACGTAATTTCAAATTATTTGTTTTAAAACTTATCTATGTGAGTTTGCATACAAAAAATTAACGGCAAATAAAAGTGATAGCTTGGATTCATAATTGTTTTTAACACTGTGTCAACATTTTGGTGTCACATGGGTCCTTCATTAAATCTGAGATACTTTACATTTTTCTGGCGCTTGGGGTCTGTTCTCTCTTCTAATTCTCTTCTGCGTTTTTTCTCAAGTAGGATTTCGTCAAGAGTTTTTACTTTCCAGGTCTCCTTTTCGTCCCCCATCAGCGTCCAGTCTCCACCGCCTGTTCCACATCACAAACACATACAGCAAGTGATCACTACATGTCATTAAATTTCAGCTTCATTTCAATTGTGAAGTCAAGCTTATACATAGGAAAAAGTAATAGAAATAATCATAGATTTATGGCAGAGAGGAGCCTGCCTCTTGTTGGTCACTGTTTTTTTCCATTTGTCATCCATTTACCCTTCATGCAAGCTGTCAAGACAAGACCACCAGTAAATTTTGTCATTAAAATCTTACAGTTTGTCCAGCTGTCAGGACTATGTTTAAAACCTCCAATTTACTTCTCTGAAAAGAAGACCTTCCGCTCTTAAGGCCTTGTTATAAATCAGAAGCAAGAAATTATAACGTGATAATATATGCAACAGAGTGACCTTCAACTATAAGATGATTTTCACTGGCCACTCGACATCCAGTCCAGCAGGCAGCAATTTCCTAAAAGGTTAACTTAAAAATCCGATTATACAACTCTTATTCCCAGCTCTCTCCCGCTTTACTCTTTTATTTTACGTTACTACTTCCAAACACGTTGACTGGTCAGTGGTCATTTTAAAGACAAATACAACAGCGCACACGAATAATCAAGGGGTGGACACGACTCAAATTCTTATATTTTGTGTGAGGTTTAGCATGATGCACCCCATTATTAGCGTTTGGTCGAAGTATACTGTCCGGCGCATCACAACGTTGCAGAATGTAACGTTACGTTTACGTAAGCTAACAGGCCAGTTAGGGAGACGTAGTCGACAATAGTCCATTAATGTTGTACATGGTTCTGAAGGAACGAATTATTAAATTGGAAGGCCTGAGCGTATACCAACACTTTAAATAAAACGGTACATGAGTAATTTACTTCTAACATTTAACACGCTGCGCGTTTTACGTCCAGCGGTTGATGCTAACGCATTAGCTAGCTAACGTTAGTTAGCTAAAAGTAGCATGAGCGAGTGTTGCTAAACAATTACAGCAGCTGAGTACATGATTTTAAAGGGAAACGTTAGTACAGCTGGTAGAGCTATGAACTGGAGAACAAATATATATGTCTGTGTCTGTAGTTAAAAGCGTAGATACAGTGAATGATTGAATTAAACAGCGGGCAGGTGAAACGTTAACACAAACCTGAAATATGCGCAGCGGTATTATGGCACACCACCGGAAGTCTCCACGCGTTAGCAACTCTGGAAAACGTCCGGAATGAAACAATGACTTCCTCTAATAATATAATCTAAAATAAAATAAAATAAAATGAAGTATAGTGTGTGGAGTAAGCACCGGGCAGCATAGACTAGAGAAGTGCAGACTATAACCTTCTTCATCCTAGGCCCCATAAGTAACTTGCAGGTCTCCTGTGAAGACCTAAGTTCTGAAACCGGCTTCAACCTCTTCCCCTCACATTGGTGTAACAAGTAATTCATACACTGGAACAGTAAAATGCAATGTCTGATTAAAAATGTAATTAAGTTAAATTAAAACTGTGCAAAAGACCATTCAACTTCACTGAATGTGCAATTACAATGTGCCTGAATATAGAGAAAGCACAAGCTTAAATGGTGCTTTATCTGACATTTTTTTGTTCAGTAAGTCATCAACTGATTGATATATTACCATATTATGAAATGAGTGAGTCGCTGAGAATACTGGATTTTTTTACATTTAAAAACTGAGGAGGCCGCTGTTATTCCAGCACAAATAAAGGTGCAACATATGCATCCTCTAAGACAATCTTTGAACTAAGTAATATAATAATACAGTAATATTATATTTAACCATGTCACACGTTGATGCAAGGGCGGAAGTACTGTGAAAATCTGCAACACTAAGTATTTTCTATTTTCTCACTATCTGCACAGGATGTGATGAAACCACACAGAGCTTTAATTGCCCTTTATCATAGAATAAGAATCATATAAGGAGGGGAAAGACGAAAGCTGGAGCACAGCTAATAGATTTATGACAGGATGACCTCAGCAAAGACATGAACTTTGCCCAAGGATTTCATGCTGTTCAGGAGGCACGAGTCTCAGTCTCAGTTGTGCCTTTAAAAGAGCTGGAAGCAGAGCTTTCTCTGCAGGTTGTTGACTGTTTCAGACTGATACAGGTGAGCACAGCTTAAGTTTATCTGAATATGATGATATAAAATTAAGTCTGCTTTAGGTGACAATCATCAAATCACTGCTTTTGAGTCTGATTATTGCAGTCATTTGGTCTGATTGAGCTCCTGGGCTGCTTGAACACTCGGAATACTTGATTGATGAGATTCTTTGCACCAAATCTGATTTTAAATGTCATATGTTACATGCATTTAGCAACACATAAGTGCCTTATGATGTATTAAATGCAGAATATTAAAGACTCCAGGCAGCAGATAAACCTCTGAGGAGAGGAAGAACTTCCCACATGGAGTCCAATGGTGCAGGCAACGTGCAGTATGACCGCTGGAGCGAACGCAACATCAACATGAACGTGGAAGCATCACAACCCACCACGATGAGGTGAGACAAAAATACACCTGGCAAAAAGATGCAAAGATTAAATATGAAGTTTTCATACTGTTGGAATTTTCTGATGTTAGTGAGGAGAAAATATACAGAGTTATAGGAAGATTTAAATGAGGTTAAACCATATACTGGGACATATATAGATTACACTGATAAAATGAGTGTGATGGGGTGGGTAATGGTTAATTTAATATATCAAAAAAATATAAGTTGATAAGTTAATTACTAAACTACTGGCAAGCTTTGTGAAATTTTAACAGGCAAAATAAAACGTGGTGAAACCTGGTCATAAAATTATATTAGAATCATTGACCAGGTGCTATTTAACCTGACTCTATCTCCCTTTCTGTTCAATCACAGGATCTACAACAGACTGTGTACCGGCAACACTGGAATAGCAGTGAAGGCAGCAGTAGCTTTGGGTGCACTGGTGTTAATTTACATCATAGGATACGTGACAGGATACTATGTCCACAGGTGCTGATGGTGGAGCCCTACGAAGACAGACAAGAAAAACAAAGAAGATCCTGGATAAACACAAGTTTCAAATGTTTTGTATATAAAAGAGCAGACTACCAATGAGGTATTTACATGTTGAAGAGAAATAAATCTACTAATATTCAAAAAGCCATGTCATTCTAATAAATGAATGTAATTAATATATAGAACATTTGAACAATCACATATAAAGTCTTCCTTTTGGGTGTGTGATCATGTGTCTTTCATCATACATTCATATGTAGAAAGTAAAGGCTATGGAAAAGTTTGTAAATGCTGATTTTATTCTGATGTGATTTATTATGATGGTAATGCTACAGTATTGCAACCATATATCATGCATCGATAGTCAGTGTATAAGTATCAAATGACATTCTGCAAGTGCAGTACAGTAAATTTACTGTTTTATTACTACTGTGACAGCAGCAGTAACAATAGTTTATCAAATCAAGCTCTTTTAGACTGTCCTACTTTGAGAAAAGCCTAGAGTTTTATCACCCCCAACAGGCATAAGCAGGGAGGGCATCATTTAATCGCTCCTGTGTTTGCCAAAATGTGTGCATGATCACTGGACCTACAGTTTATCCAAAGTGAACCTCAATTACTATTGCACCAATCAACCTAATTTTTATTGTGCCCATTTAATGATGGCATGTTGAAGGAACTCTGTGAGCCACAGCTTTATGTTTTTATGGCTGGAGGCATTATGTTGTCAGATCGTCCCATTTTTGTGAATGCATTATCTCAAGAATGCTTTGAGGGAATTTCTTCAAACATGGCGCAAACTTATTGCGTGCTCTATATGAAAAGTGCCCTGAGATCACTATTTTATGGAACTATACAAATGAAGTTGACTTGAATTTTTTTTTTATAAGAAAAATAATTGAACAATTTGGTATGAATTGCTGATATGGATTTGCTCTCCAATGAAAACTCACTTCTGCTTCTGAAATAAAACTACAAATTAATTTCACAGACTACCTGTGTTTTCTTTGGTGCATTCCATCCCCATGTAGCAGGCCTGGTCCAGATGTTGACCTCAGAAAGATGTTTGTGTTTATTATAGATCTGAAATATTCACCACAGAGGATGTTGTAATCTATCACTGGTGTTGTGTACCTGGAAAACTCAGCCTGAGGTTTCAGTGTCACGTAATGTTTAACAATTTGTTCTGTGGTTTATGGCCTTCAGGGTCATCATTTAATATATTACAAAGAAAGTTTAATAAGATATAGATTTTAATCATAATAGACTTTTGCATAAAATAAGACAAATTCCTTTTTTCGTGCACCTTTAACTCAGATGAAGCAGTGCCAGAAATCACTGGAAACACTTCCATGAAATTGGGGATGGATGTTCATTATTCTCAAAAACATGAATCCAAATGTCTTGGTGATCCAGTAGGCCCAACCATCAGGACAAAATGCTAACTATGCACACCACCATTTGTTGCAATGAAAACAACATACTGTTTTACATGAGCAGAGAATGATACAAGATCTGCACAACTGAGTCTAAACTTTTGTGATATTTATTTGTTTATTCATTTTACCTTTATTTAAGCAGGTTGTCCCATTGAGATTCCACATCTCTTTTGCAAGAAGAGCCCTGGCCAAGGTAGCAGCCAATCACAACATATTAAAATACAACAAATACAATACATTAAACAAATGTCCACAATAAAACATGAACAGCTATTCAAACATAGTGGCCTCTCAAGAACAACTAGCTCATGTCTCCATCACCACTTACTTTATGATGCCCTTAAATTTATCAGTGGATATAAGTGCATCTAATTTAAAATCTTTTTCTAGATTTTTCCAGGCACTACCCCTGCTATAGAGAGAGCGTGGGTGTAAATCCCTGTATCACAAGCATATAAATATATTTTTGCTTGAATGTCTTTACACAGATCATTTATAAACATAGAAAACAAAAATAGGCCCCAAAATGGAGCCATGAGGAACATCTTAAGATATCTTAAAAAATTCAGATTTGTTGCCTTCTGCATAAACATACTGAGTATGATCTACAGAATGATTCTGGAACCATTTTACAGCCCTGGAGCCTAAACCAACATTTCTTAAGTTTGTTCAGCAGCAATCTGTGGTCCACTGAATTAAACACCTTAGAAAGATCCACAAATAAGGCAGCGGTTTTCTGTCCAAGCACCAGTGATATCATTTGTCACGGCTGTAGCAGCACTGTGACCAGAAAACCATTTAAAATATTTTGAGCAAATAAAAACAGTTTTAACTGTAAATTTACGAGGGATTCAATGAGATGGTAATTGTTCCACTCTGAGGGGTCTCCACCTTTAAGTAAGGGGAGAACATAGGCAGCTTTCCAAGTTTTTAGATATGGAGATTTTTAAGTGTTTATTAAACTGAAGATCATGGCAGCTTTATCTTTATTTCATCTAAACCAACCAGAATTCCAGAGTTCCAGGAGACTTGAGGCAATATGTCTACCAGACAGGGTTTTAATTGATTTCCAGAATTTTGATGGGTTATTTAGGTTCTCTGTAAATGACGTCAGATAAAACTCTGATTTGCACTTTCCAATCATTAAAGTACATTTGTTCCGTAAGGTTCTAAATGTAGTTAGATCAGCAGAGGAATCTGAAAATCTTGCTTGGGCCCACGATTTATTTCTTAAACGACTGTCTGAGAACCGAGGATTGTCCCTACCGCTGATCTTAAACTTCTTAATAGGAACACTTTTTATTAGAGATGGACAGGAAAATTGAGTGAAAATATTCCCATGCCATTTCAACATCTGGAATCAGAGTAACTCTGCTAAGATCACTGTAATTACAAGTCCTGCAGGAAAGCATGCTCTACAAAGCTTTCAAAGCTTCAAGCTGTTACTGTTATAGATAGATGTAAGACTGAACAATCCAGATTTAGGTCCAGTACTGGAAACAGAGGCATTAATGGATATGTTCACAATTAATCAATTGATAAAGCATAGGAAGGGATTTTTAATGGTTGGTATGGAAAGAAGAACTGAATACAGTGAAAAAAAAATGTTTCAATGTATATATGGACAACTGACTATTGTTTTAGGACAGACTTGAAAACTGTCGACCTATCCTTTAATGATCCTTAATCCATATACCATGAAACTTAAACATCCCTGGCTAGAGTAACACAGTGTGGCACATCAGAAAAGCTGATATGCTTATCAGTTGGGTTACTGAGTTCAGTTCTATTTTGCCAATATCACCTTCACTATATCCGGACCAAGTCCTTATGACAGCATTTATTTTGAAAGACTCTTATCTGAGAACATCACTGTGATAATTAGGAAGGAAGCAAATTCCGGTCGCAATAAAACAACACTTCTGATGTAAGCAGCACAGTCATGTTGATTTGTGTACAAAGTCCAATAAAAAACAAAATAAGCACTTTTGTTGCCAAAACATTTTGTACAGGGATGCAATTAAAAATAAATAATATGAATTAACTCTGCTGCTGCATTCTAATCAGGTCACACTTCAACAAAAATACAAAAATTAGAAGAATTAATAAAAATATTTCAGAATCAGTCACAAAAATCATAGTGGTAGCAATGTAGTGTATTGCACATGTCCGTCAATGATCAGAGATGTGTCACAGCACTGAGTAAAAATACTCCTATTTACACATGGGTTTTGACCGAAAAATGTCAGTGGAAAAGGCAACTTTCCATCAATGTCGTTATATATATTGTGACTACAGCACAGCTTAGTGCAGAGTATTCTTTTCAAAGTATTGTTACGCTAAAACAATAACACTTTACCTCAAGGTAAAGTGAGAGTTACCCAACAGGTAAATGGAAATTAATTTTCAAATTATATACATGTGATGTATAACAAAAAAAAAAAAAAAAAAAATCTAATTCAGAATTTTCAGATGTCAAAATTGAACCAATACAGTAATGAGTGTAGTCACACTGCTCTCTCCACTAGAAGTGTGTGGTGATTGTTTCTGCCTGTTTTTGTCATTATTTTGCTGTGCTTGGGACACTTTCTCAGCCCTAAAATGGTATCGGTGTCCTGTGAATCAGACTCAACAATGAATGAATCTTTCTGGTGTGTTTATGAACAGCTTGGACACATCCTACCTCTTCCTTTAAGCAGATATGCAATCACACCTTGCCTTGTATGAACATATCCAGATGGTATAGATGGGCAATGTGGGCAAAATCAATTCTAACAATATTTTTGACCAAATACCTTGATATCGATGTAAAAGTGATATTGTCAGGATGGCTATCGGTACTTTTAGAAAATATTAATGCAATGCGATTTTTGATAAATAATCATCATTAATGTAAATATAATGACTAAGTGGCTAAAGGCAAATAATAGAAAAGCTAGTGTGGTGTGTTCAGATAATTATATCACTTTATTTTAATGCAGCCTTTAGAACCAGTAAAAGACAGTACTTATGCCATATCATGATAAAACGATGTCCAAAATCTAAGACAATATCTAGTCTTAAATCACAATATCGATATGATATTGACACATTACCCAGTCCTACCAGGTGGTAGCAAGAAACGCTGCAGGAGAATTGAATTAAATGTATTATTTTATTCTCTGTTATGTTACCAAACACCCCTGAATGTCACATTTCCGAGGCTTTGCGAAATAGATAGCAATAAGGAAGCAGTCACAGTGGTCCTGTGTCCAACACACACCTGTAGCATGTTTCAGAGCAAACAGTAAAAGACGTCTTCTACTTTTTCTTGCCAAATACTTGAGTTTGCTCTTTGTTTACTGTCACTTAACTGAAATGCTGTTGCCCTCTTTTATCCATTTCTTCTCAGCTGTGTAGAGGGGTATCTTCCTGCTGTGGGGAAATCCGTCAGTGTGATGTCAAAGCTGAGGACTGCCGAGAGGCGGATCTGAAGAAACCCAGGCAGGACAGGCAGCCACAGCGTGTGAGCAAAATGAAACATGGATGAGGAGGTCGCCGAAAGTTGGGAGGAAGCTGCTGATAGTGGGGTAAATAATAAAAGGCTCTACATACCTCCAGTTAAAGGGGAATATCTTTTTGGTAGCCATTTCATATTTATAGGGTTGTTTTTTTAGAAGTTCTCAAAACGTTGTTCCATGTTAACGACTCCCACGGGCCAACAATGTAGCTGTTAGCTAAAGCTAGCGTTAGCTTTAAGAAACTTGGCGAGCTAACGTGAAGTAGCTAACGTTAGCAAGCGAGACAGGCTTAACATGGAATATTAGCCAACTAGGCTAACTGGCCAAGTGACGTTAGACACTTCAAATTCATTTTGCATAAAGTTATGATAATATATGTTTGCTTATTAGCTAATGTTGGTCAGATAACTAAAATATAGGACGCGAGCTAAACCCACGAAATTACAGTTCCTGTTGGTGGACGTGATCTAATGCTAAGCTAACTAGCATGGCTAACATGGAAAATGTGTCAATTGAATGTTGGTTTACTTATTGATAAATGTACACACCTCCCACAAGACAATTGAAGCTCATTTCATGGTACATTCATATTTCAAATTCATTTCGTCATAACGTTATAGTTTTTCACGCTAATAACGATTATCTTGCTCATTGATTCTAACGATTCCACTGATTTAGAGCTACGTTAGCCGAACAATTCTAATGTCGACGGCTATCTTTACTTAGCATACCAGCATTGTGAATAAGTTTAAAACTTCGACATCTCACTGTAATAACGTGAAGATAAGTAACTTAACAAGATTAATTGTTTTGCGTATTAGTTAAACGAGCTCAACAGTAATTCTTACATTTCCGCTCATTTAGCAATTTTTATATGGAGCCTGGCTTTAGCTCAAGTAACGTCATGCATGCTGTGATGTGAGCTCGCTGGAGTAACTTGATTTCCTGTAGTTTACGAGGCCAGGTTGTTGTTGGACAACAGTTTCGGCCATGTTGTCAGTCAGTGGCCGGTTGGTGAGCTTGTTATATCGCCAAACTGGCAACTTTGTAACATTTAGCTAGCTCTTAGCTAACATTAGCTACCGTTACGGTAGTTTGGCAGACTATCGCTAGCTGATGACGTCAAGAACGTGGCTCTGAGAAGTTGATCAGGTCGACAGCAGCAGCTTGTTAGTCTGAAGTTGCACATCTTTTTTGTCATGTTCTCCCATTGTTAGGTAGTAAAGAAAGTAGAACTGCGTTGTTTAATTGATTGTTAAAATCTGCTAATTTGCCCCTAGCTTCTGTGTTTTGTTATGTTTTTTTTTTTTTTTTTTACCAGCAAATAACTATTAATCAAGAAAATAATCAACCAATTAATTGACTATGAAACTGTTAGTTGCAGCCCTAATGAAAAGCAGTTTATAAATACAATGCAGTTTACATCATATTTATAATTTTCTTTGGCAACATCAGCTGGTTAATGTTAGCTTGCTGAGCACTCTCTCTGTTATGACTTGGCAGCTGCCCTACACATGTATAAATAGCTTGTAACTGAATCCTGCTTTCCATCTACTCTTCGTGTTGCTTAACTACCTAACTTTTCTTACTACCCCAAATCAATCTGACCATGTTTACATTAATGCATGTTTGAACCATTTTCCCCCACAGGAAATGGAAAAACGGTTAGAAGAGAAGCTAAGGATCAGCCAGAAAGAAAAGTAAGGCCTTCAAACCTAGAAGTGTGTCCCAGATTTGTGACTTTTAAAGACTTAGTATGCAGGATGTTCCTAAAAACAATGCAAATTTTCTTATAAGAAAATTCTGTTAATAATTACTCACTAGAAGTGTGTGGTGGTGTTTATATCTGCAAAGACCCTGCCCTCTGCCTGTATTGTCTTATTTTCTTGTTATTTTGCTGTTTTGGGGATGTTTACCAACCCAAAGTGTTGTTATATGATGACCTGGAAATAGACTCAACAATCAACTATCTTTCTGGCGTGTTAACAAATAACCACTGACAAATCCTGCATATTCTGTCTTTAAAGCCATTCTTTGAATTATTATTTAAAACTGTACTGTTTTGTTAGTGCATTTTGCTTGCCTGTAAACGTGCACACCTGAGTGTAACCTAAGACATTAGACTTTTTACCAATTCAGAGCCACTGAAGTCCAGTTCTCTATACAGGTGATCTACGAAGAACCAATTTATTTCAAGGGATGCACTGATTCAGTGCACTTATGGGTCCAATGTGTTAAATTGTTCCATTGATTTATTGACAGAAATTGAATATAATATTCATAATAATGTTTTCATTAGTGTATAATCAACTGAAAATAAGAAACATTGTGTTTTTGTGACCTTTAGAATAGGCCATTTCTATCTAAGGAGTCAGATTTCTTCTGTCTGGAATGTTTCATGGCTGTGTTTGTAAAGTAGCCCAGAGCAGACAAATCTAACACTGACTCTAGTCACAGACTTTTATTTGCCAGTTTCACCACCATAGATTCTCATACACACGAAAGACGAGGCATTTGCGGTCTGCAAGCTCACTGCTAGATGACACTAAATCCTACACATCCTACACCTTTTATTTATTTTTATTGATTAGTGGAGGCATTCTTTTTTAAGAGAGCTGAACTGAAGAGTCAGAAACTGTCTTCAGACACATTGTACCAAGTATATAATGCTGCTGATAAGCAGGAATGAACTGAATCATTTAAAAAATGTATTTTCGTTTCTGTCATAAGTCTTCTAGCCATGCATGCATCATCTAAGCTATTACTGGCATAGCCACCCCCGCTTTGAGGTAATAGCCTCTTCCTGTCTGTCACATTACTAATTTTGCGTGGTCTATGTGTTGTTGGTCTGCTTTCAGGGAGTCCAGTAATAATTCTCCACGATCTCCACTGAAGACAACCATGGTGATACAGGACGAGTCTCTACCAGCAGCACCCCCACCTCAGATCCGTATTTTGAAGCGGCCTGCAAGTAACGGGTCATTGGGATCTCCCTTGAATCAGAACAGGCCCACACCACAGGTCAAGTCTCTGGCCCAGCGCGAGGCAGAGTACGCCGAAGCCAGGAAGAGAATACTGGGTAGCGCCTGCCCAGAGGAGACGCCTCAGGACAAGCCCAACACTGACCGGTAATAAACCACAAATACTGACATTTTACAGGTTTTCAGCACAGCCTAATGAGGCCTTGCTTAAGGCCACTAGCAATTTGTTTATTTCATGTTGTGCTGAAGACTGTGTTCAACTTTTTGTTAGGATACTTACTACCAACTGAGAGAAAGGTGGCAAATGAACAGACATTATTTTAGGCTTTCTCCAGCCACCTTGATTTGAGTAATAAAATCTTCTTCAAGCTGAATCCCAGGTGAATTGTCAGAATCTGTACATTTGTAAGTTGCCTTGTGATTCTTTTGGTTTCGTTTTAAGACTACAGTTGGCAGAGGCACTTTGCTTTTTACTTTTGCTTTTTTTTTCTTATTGAGTTTAGATCGAGAGGAAGTGGGGCCTGTTCATAATCTATGATGCAACTTTGGAGAACTTGATTTACTGGTTCTTGTTTACAGGTCAAAGTTAATTGACTGAATAAGATGTTGTTTTCTTTTGTGAGGAGTTGGATTTGAATGGCAGTGAATTTTTCCCAAATGAATATACAAGCATCCCAAAAACACCTTATAGTTGATTAAATTGTTAGTCAATCAAGTTTTCATTTGTTAGTTTCAGGATTTAAAAAAATTACACATTAAACTCCATCTGGGATTTGCACTTTGCTGTTAAGCCCATGACGAAAATACCAGGGGATTGTTGCGACACAGATCTTGTCTCTTTTAACACTGACGTCAAGGCACACTGCTGCTAACTGTGGTGTTTCTGCCATTAGTTTATAAGCTAAGTTAGTGGTCATAGCAGAGACTGAGACACAGCCTCTGTAGGTACAGGAGGCACGTTAGGTTGAGGGGTTTGTCGCAAGTTAATTTTTGAGTGTACATTATCCATCTGAGTATTAGTTTTTGTGAAGTTATTTATAGAGCCCAACTGATAGAATTGATTTATGGTTTTGTTATATGTAGTTATTTATAATAGTCAACTGTGTTTGTATATGTATATTTTGTTATATATTTTGCAAAAATGTTTTCCTTAATATCAGCATCTGCTCTAAAATCCAGTATCTGTTGGGCTCTAGTTATTTATTCCTGTGTTTTGAGTTGTATGAAGTTATACTGTGTTGACATAAATTGACTATATGTTCTGTCTCCTTGCTGGTGATTCCAACACATTCAGAAACATTACAGCTTTTTATCTTAGCATTTAACAGGCAGCTGTTTTTGTTCCCTCAAAATATATTTAAATAATTTAATTAATATGAATGAGGAATGACTAGTCGACTAAAGGCATCAACTGATAACTACTAGTTGACTATGATAATCTAAAGCCAAGAAGAAATACCTGTCTGTTGGGATTGTGTAATTAGGACAGTTGAGGAGAAAGTTTCTGTCCAGAAGATGGAATGTACAAAAGGTTGCTGTCTCTAATTATTTCCTGTTTCCTCTCTGTCTGCCAGGCCAGGGCGCAATAACTCAACATTGCCTTCAGAGGATACCCGATCAAACAATCACACTGTCGGGCAGCCAGACGGCACCCAAGGGTTCCGACAGCACAGATAAGTGGGCCCCAGGGCCAACCAGCCATCAAGGGGAAAGAGCTTAAGGGTAACCCTAGAGTAAAGACAACAGTGTATTCTTAAAACTTCCTTCAGTTCCATCATATTGGACATGCTGCGAGTACAGCCGCACCGCTGCCTCCCAGAACTGACAGGGAGTGAGGAACTCCAGGAGGAAGTGCTCTTTTCTCTCCCCGCCCCAGTCTGATTGACACTGTGATTATTATGGACATCTTCTGGACTCACTGTGATGATCCCTTTAAGAAACGCCCCTCACCTCCATCTCTCTCCTCCTTCAGCCCTGCCTCAGGATGCCTGCAAGGTGGGAACAAAGACTTAAAGAAAGGATGGGAGAGAGAAGAGGAGCAGCGACGGGCCATAGCAAAATGAGATGAGCTGGTACTTGGGCAGCAACTTCTCCTCAGCAATAATACCAGACATCGCTTCTCACACCTTTACATACATGTTTTTAATTTTTCAGATGTTGGCTTACAACGTTTTTATCTTTTTGTCTTTCTTGCTTGTCTTTAATAATCCATACTAGGGATGCTCTGATAGCTACAGATACCATCAATAACCCCTTCATTAAAACAGTATTTAGTGCTGGGACTTTTTAAATAAACATATCTGCAATTTTTATGAAAGAGGACACAAGTTTTTCCACCTTTCTTTGGTGATAAAATGGTTTAAAAATGCTACATTTTGGATTTTCCTTACGGTTAAAACACAGACATCCTGAGCTGTTTTGCTCGTGGTGTCAGATCTCTTACGGTAAACTCACTAATGCTGAATACCGAACTGATACCTGCCCAGTAACTGAGCTGTTAGCATTATCACAGCACCCCTGATATGTAAATTGCCATTTGTTTTTAAAAACTGAGGGTAAGGGTCATGTGTGTCAAGTTGTATATCTGACAGGTTCTGTTTTATGCTTTTTTTTTTTTTTTTTTAAGCTTTTCAGGTGTCTTCCCTGGACCGTCACATCATTATTTCTATTTAAAAGTAAAATAATTAAAAAAAAGACAAATTAATACATAAAAAGTGTGAAGTGGGGTGAAGAGTAGCTTTTCTGCCTTTTTTGTATGAGATGGCAGCGATGTCAGAGCAGTATTTTAATCAAAATGAACCAAAACCCCATTTTAAAATACACATGTACATACAGTTAATTCAGATGTCATTATGTGAAGGTGGTATTTGTTGGCAGCAAAATGAGGGGAGGGTCAGACGGGGGAATGAATTTACTGCTGTACTTCACAAGCTTCTCTCTGTCATATCTCCACCTGTCAGCGACATGCTCGTTTCTTCATGTCCTCCGCTGACGTACAGCACGTAGGAACTCAGGTGCAAGTGAACGAGACTGAATGAATGAAATGAAATAAGATTGTATTTTTCCAGTGAGTTTGATCGCTTGAACAGCAGATGTCCGTATTAAAGTTCGGGTTGATTCTTAGTTAGAAACAGTCTGCAGTGAAATGTAACTGAAACGATGTCCCAAGATGAATGAATGCCAGTTTTTATTTTTTTGTCTGGCTGTTGGCATCTAGGTCACACAAGAAACATCAACTAATGGTCTGCTGCTGGAATGGATCATGGAGACACAGCTGTACTGTATGTGAACCAGAGAGGTAGTGACTACCTGGCTGACCAGGACTATTGTGCCCAATAGATGTTTTTAGTTTTTCACCTTTATTTGTTCAAACCGAGAAGAGGTCTCGATAAAGCCATATTTAGTGGTGCACATCATCTATAGAAAAGTTCTTGTATAATGGGTTGAATTCAGCTTGTGCCTCCTGTATCACATCTTTACTTCCTGGTTGTTGATTTTATTACTGTAGTTCAAGAAACTGAATATATCCGAGGGAGAATCCACAATCCTGGTTAAGAGATTTTAGTTCAGGAACTCTAGCAGCAGAGCAGGAGACAAACGAGCTCTGAGTGAGAACACAAACTGCCTGTAAATACCGATTTAATAAAATGATTTGCAAAAAACGGCACTTTCATTGTGTGATGTGTGTTCATTACGATTAAGTGGCTGTTTCTTTTGTCCAAAGTAGAGTTGTAATGATCAGTTAGTTGATCAGTAAGTCCAGGAATCAACCTGTGGCTCTTTGCGCTTCTACAGTGGCTACCTGTGGCTTTGACAAAAAGTCGCATGGAAATGAGTAACAGTTCTCTGTAAAAATATTTTTGGTTTGTCATATTTTGTAGGCCTAAAACAATTCCAAAATTCTCCAGTTGTAAAGATGTGCAGACTATACAGAAAAATGTTACATTTTTGCCAACTAAAATATGCATCATAGCCTAAGTCTATAGCTCAGCACCTTTTCCTCTAAATTTTGCTGCTGGCTAGTCTTTTATGTCTGTAGCCTAGTTATGGATGCCAGATCCAAAACATTAAAAGTCTCTGAGAAAAACAGAGAACTTAGTTTTAGCTTCGGGCAGGTTTTTCTCAAAATGAATGGATGATGAATATTACTGCCAATATGCTTTAATTATGCACACATGAAAAAGAATAGCAAAGTTGCTGCTTGCAATGCAACTGATGATGTGAGGAAAAGCCAAATCACATTCGTTCAACACTACAAATTTAATTACCTGTGTTAAGCACCTTCTTCCCATGCAGGCATATTGCTTCTTTCTACTCCTTTTCAGACATGAAATATTAATTTATGTTTCTCATTGTTTGTTCATTTTTTATTGTTTTGTTTCCGTTTTGTATGTTTTTTTTTCTATAAGATATATTTTCTTAAATGTTCAAAATAAATCAAATCAATCCTGATCATTATGGCAGTTTGCAAAGAATAAAGAAAAATAGGCAACAGTGGAAAAAACTCAGCAGTTTTATTTTCCTCAGTGAATGTGTCCATTTTGAAAATCATGTTTGTTGCTTGCATCTGCCAGTGGGGCATCATAACAGCAGGCACAATATGTTACAACAGGAGGTGTAAAAAATATGTGCATATATCGGTCTCAACATTGTCACCCAAAATAATTTGGAAAATAACACATCTGGGAAAATCCAATATTGTGCATTCCCACTGAATATACAAATAAATAAAAGGTAATGTTTTTGTAATTTAGCTAAACCAACCCTTTCATGCAAACCCATCAGTGCAGAGTGGTCCTTAACTACACATTTAACTCAAAACACATACTCAAGTTTACATAAAAATATTTTTTATTAATACAGTCCAGGTAAACATGACTTTGCATTGTTGTTGAAGTTGGGGATGTAGCTCAGACATCCACAGCACTGATTGGCTTGGGTGAGTCAGTGTCCAACAGAGGAGGAGGCAAATGTTAGCTAATGGAGATGAGTGTGTGATCTGTGGGGAACAGGCGTTGATTAAGGGGCGGCCATGATGGGGAGTTGGATAGAAAGAGGTCCAGACGTTTGTACTGTTTCTTTGACTCACGCTTCCCACATAGCAACCGGAGACAGTTCAGCAAACCCAAGTCTATCAGCACCTGGGAAAAAAACGACAAGAGCTTTTAGGAAAATATACCACACTTAAACAGATTTTTCATTCTCATGTCACCACTTGAAGTCTACAGTTGTGGCTGACAAGAAGTCAAAATGTCCAGAGCCACTTTCTTCTTCATGAAGGAGACTTTTTAAAGCCATTTCCAGGCCGCAGGGGTGTTCAAAGATAAGTTTTGGTTAGAGTATGATGTATGTACCGTATATGCATCTTTTTTTTTCGTTAAGCATCGTGGAGAATCCCAACATCAGTTATATCCACAGACTGTCATGTGTCTCATCTGGTTGCTGTTGGAGCTGATGCAGCTATTTTGCACGCAAATGTAGATTAACGATTGTCCATCATCACTCACCTCCACAACAAAACAAACAAGGAAGTTGAGAGCGGCAACGGCAACGAGCAGCATCTTGAAATTCATGTCAGAGAAGTCGTACAGTTTAATATATTTGCAAATGACAGGCCCAGGATACACCGCCAGCCATGTCATCAGGGCAAAGAGGACACACAGAAGACAAAGGAAGACCACTGGAAAGATAAGAAGGAAAAAAAAATCACTTCTGAGGTTCAAGGTCTTAAATCTCTAACAACCTTCACTTGTAATATATGTAAATAAATCTGACAATGATGACAAGACAGATAATTAACAGCCTGGGTCTGAATGCATCACCCCCGGACATTGCTGATGACTCACTGTTGTGGTAGAGAGGTTTCTTGTGAGGGTAACTCTTGGTAACCACCACAGCCATGAAGATGTACTGGAAACTTGACAAGGCAAACACACTGGTGTCCTCCATGTTGGGCAGATTGGCTGCTCCAAACACAGTCGAATTGAGTGGAATATACCTTAAAGAAAATACAAGGGATGAAGTTTTACAGTGTAAATGGGATCCTTTTCTAAGTCTGAGATATCTCATTTTGTTTAGTGACCACAGAAACATTTTTACTGACCACTCCTGTGAGGTGGTGATGAAGAGTGCAGACAGCTGGCCGAGGATGATCATGCAGGTGAGAATAAAGATGCTGCCCAGGACTGGCACGGACAGCAGGCTGGCTGGGGGTCTGCGGGGGTGCAGCTCCTCACTGGGGCCTCCTCTCCCCATCACGATGGCCAACACAGTCACCAAAAAGATGTCACAGATCAGGAACTGCAGGTCGGCCATGGTCGTCTTCACCTGGACACACAAAGCAAGAAGTCACGTGTTTCACTTTGAGATCTTTAATTAAAAAGGCGAGGGAACAAAGAGTACTCATGAGAGCAGATTAGATTAAATGGCCATAATTAAGCTGCCATGACATTGTGGTAACCTTTTTTCTCTTCACACAGAACTCTGTGAACATAAAAAAGAAGGAACAGTTCCGTATGCTGTCAGGTAAAGTGGTGAAAATAATCTAAATATAGTGCACACTTAAACTGGTACTGATTTTTTAAAGGTGGGCCTGTCTTTATGTGGCTAAAATACACTTAGCTTCCGACACTAGTTCTCCTACTGCTTGTTCAAACTGGGGGTATGCTGAACATCTTTAGTTTACCTTTAATTTAGGTAACAGTACCCCAACAACCACACTTCAAAAAACCCAAACTATCCTGGTAAAAGGCAGGGGTTGTGGCACTGCTCTCATAAAAACTGACATTATGAAATTTAACATGAAATAAGTGTCATTATGATACACAAAGTGACTTAAGAAAAGGGGTATGCTGAAATAAAATATTCATAGTGAAATAAAAATTATATCTAATACAACTGTTATTATAAAAAATGGTGAAATAACATTTCACAAGTTGAATTTCATTAATTTCTTCAATTCTTTCACATATTGCTAACCGTTTTATATAGTGTATATGTTTAAAAATGTATTTATTTGATAGCATCTTTTATTTACCTATTTATATTATTATTTTTTGGGGTCTTTATGCCTTAATTGATGGGACGGCTGAAGTGAGGACAGGAAAGGGTGAGAGAGAGTGGGGGGACATCATGTAGCAAAGGGCCGCAGGCTGGAGTGAAACCCATGGCCGCTGCAGAGGGCTCAGCCTCCGTACATGGAGGACACACTCCACCAACTGAACTGCCACTTTTATTTATTTGAACTGGACTGAACAGAAACTGACTGGACAGAAAAATAAATGAATGGTAGCAACATGCTGATCCAGCAGAGACAGAACAAAGAGAAATGTCTAATTTGAAAGTGAGGCCGTGACAAACTCTGTTGTTACTCACGGTGTAGAGGATGAGGACGGCGGAAAACTGAATGAGGCTGTACAGGGCCATGTATCTGAAGAGACTGAAGGAGGTGACCAGAGAACATCGACCCTCTCTGCACAGAAAGGGTGGGAAAAATGTGTTATTATTTCTTAAAGCTGTAGCACAAATATTACTGGATTGGTTGGCTTTCAGAAATATCATCCATATTCACCCTACTCCTCCCTTCTCACCTGATGAGCAGCGGCACACAGCTGATGTTTTCAGTCTTGGAAGTGAAAGGTGAAGCGACTGAAGCCTCGGCTTCAGATAAGGAAACCCCGACATCAGCAGCCCTCAGGGCCCCACAGTCATTGGCCCCGTCCCCACACATGCCTACCCGGTAGCTGTAGTGATAGAAGAGGGGTTTGACTAATTATTAGGTAGGACTCAGTCTTATCCAGGAGTGTTTAATCACATAAATTATAAAAATGACAAGTGCAGCACTTGTGATTTATACATTTATCATCCAAGTATGTGACGCCCTTAACTTGTGGTGCGACATTTTATATGGGCTGTGCAAACACACAATACAATAGTACCACTCTGATGAGAGTAAAATCAAGTCTTTTGTTTAACATATATACCTTAAATTTAATAGTACTGGTATCAAGCTCAACTCAACTGGGTATGCTCTGAGCTGCAGTTCCATGAATGGCCACTAGATGCCGTTTTCTAGAGACTTAACACAAACAGCTGGAAAAACACTGAACTTTTCTCCAAAAGTAAAATTTATTTGCCTAATACTACATACAATTGATTCCTTTTTGTTGTTTTTGTAAAAAAAAAAGCACGGATATTTGCCGTTCCAACTGTATTTTTACACTACAGATATTAACTTTACACCAGGTATGTTCACTTTCTACTTGTTTTTGTGTAGTTAAGGAGTAGCAGTGGTTAGTAGTTTGTCTGATATTTTTAGCCAGTGTTTTGACTTAAGGTTGGACAAAAAAATTACATCTCAGAATTTCGATTTGACAGTTTACCTACCAATATATTTAACCATATCTCAAGTAAGTATTGTGACTTCAGGTAAATGAGGGTTTGATTTCCCCTAAAGCTCAATTCTGTTGCTTTCAGTATGATCATCTCTTTTATTTTCTTCCTCTTCCTTTGTGTTTCTCATCCTTCCCCTTTTGTGTCTAGACTCACTCCAGTTTCTGTAGCTCCTTCACCAGCTGAGTTTTCTGGTCAGGAGTCATGCGTGCAAATACTGTGGTCCGCAACAAAACCTGCAAAGACAGCATGTCAGGAAAAGAGTTGGTGTTGGGAAGTCATCAACTTGGTTATACAGATTTCCTACAATCATCATCTTTGTTATTCACAGGAAATGGTGCTTAAATTAAAGTCTGTTAGTCCACTGTAGGGATGTTACAATTTCAATATTCAATCAATCAAAATAAGCTTTTTCAATTTCAAGAATCAAATGGAAAGACAGAATCTGTGATTCTCCCAGTATTTATTTTTCTCTCCTGCCTACTTGTGGCATCTGGTGTTGGGTCCGAGGAAAAAAACAAAACTTCAAAATATCAGCCTTTCTATCACACTTGACATCATGTAGAGTATCTTTTTGTAGGAAGAAGTTGAAAATGTTATCAGGGCACTGAACCAATGATATGTTGCTCTTTACAAATCAACTTGATAGTTGAACAATGGCCAACCAGCCATCAGTGCAAAATTAAAATATGTTTAAATATAAAAATCTAATCGTATCATGACCTTTAAATACAACATCATATCAAATCATGATACCCCTAGTCTGGTGCCTCTGTTTGAACCAAAACATAATTTACTTTAATCATCATCCCCAACCCTGCTCCCCTGGTTACTGTATGCTTGTGTCACTGGTGTACTAGCATGGTCCTTTTCCTACCTTTGGCAGATACTCAGGGAAGTGGTCACAGAGAGCAGCAAAGGACTTGCCACTAATAGCCAAGTGATATCCAAACCCTCCTTGGTACAGGCCCTGAGAGGAGAAAAGAAAAGCATCAATAAACAGCAACCAAAATTCATCCAGCCAGTTTATAAATGTAGGCCATAATTATGCTCATTATGTACCTTGTATGTGCAATATTGTGATAACTACTCAATCATTAAACTAACATTAGACTAGGACAAATATTTAGGTCTTCCAATCAAACAATATCACTGATGTCCTTGAAGTCCCAGGGCATGGCTGCTTGGGAAAAGATACCCACTCAGTCTGACATATGATGAAGGTCATCCACTTTAATATTCATTACAGGAAAGAACAGTTATATCTACAATCCAAACTGCCACAGACTGGTCAATATTTTAATGAGTAATGTCACAGAAATGTCAGGAAAGTTGTGGTAGGTAAATCATCATACAACAATCCTCCTCTTCATAGATTTCTTAAATACATTTTGGCAATAGAGTACACCTGTGACTTAAACAGACTGAGGAGAAGGACCAACCCAAGTGATGACCTCTACGGAGTTTTGCGCCCCTCCATCTTCCAGGCTGAACGTCAGGGCAGGCATGGACTGGGTGGTGGGGGGGGTTGCATTGACGAATATCACCTTCTCATCGGACCCCACCATTCCACAGCTTTTTGCTACATTGACTGCTGTTAAAATGTTGTCACCTATGTGAAGGTGGACAAAACAAGATTAAGTTGATGCCAGCAACCTAATGCCATAATAAAGAGGAATGCACAGTGTTCTATATATAAAGTTAATACAAAAACATCTCTCACCAGTGACCATGATGGTGCGAAGTTGTGCCAGTCTCAGAATGTTAATAACTTTGGGACTCTCTGGCTTTAAAAGATTCTTCATCATCAACAATCCCAGGAACAGCATGTCTTTCTCTACGTCCCCTCTGTGAAAAGACACACAGCTGCATTAACATTCATTGTTGGAGCTTATAGACTGTGTTTGCAGGATCCATTTCTGTACGACTGGACTTTCTGAACACTTCAGGCATCCTTGAAGGAGCAACAAATGGGCCAGAAATACAGAGAGTGTTCTCACCGTTCGATGGTCCTGAGGTCAGTGTTCTTATCTATTGGTTTACAGGCGAGTGCAAGAACCCTGAGGCCCTCGCTGGAGAAGCTGCGCAGTTTGCTGGAGAAATGTGCCGGCACTGTAAACACAACGCATCCTGTTTAGTATAAAAGTAATGTGATCTGGGAAAGATTTTTTTTTGACATCGGCAATAACCGATCTACAGGAATTGGTTAAATTGGTCAATTAAAAATATTTCCTTTCCAAATCACTAAACTGCTGTATGCAGTCATACATTTCCATATTACACATTGCTATATACATGATGAATATTAAGTTACTGACCAGTTTCTGCTCGACAGAGGCTAGCCACCATCTCTGGGGATCCTTTGATGAAAGCGAGAGCCGAGTGTCCCCCACGGGCCACCGTCACAACGCTCATCCTCTGCAGGGCCGAGGAGAAGGGAAATCTCTGAACAACAGCAACAGCCTCGCTTGTGGACTGAAAGCAGAATGAAACAGGAGGAAAAAAGTTATATATAACTGGAAACTGCAAACAAAGACTGACATAGCGGGGACACAGCGAGTCTAGCATGCTGTACATGCTGATTTACACACCTTTTGGTCATTTAAATCAGTTTGTAATTTCATACATTTACCACATTATCAAAATATAATACTAAGTTTAAGAAATGTAAATTTCAATACCTGCACAACAAAGTTACAGTGGTTAAGGGGGTTTGTTAATAACCAATCAGCCCTACTGATGATGAGCCTATCTAAGAGTGATGTAGACACACTCACAGGTCCTTGAGATGGGGATTGTTGAGTAGGAGGTCTCATAACAGCCAAAACTTTGTGGCCTCCAAACTCAGCATCCAGCACCTTTCCATCTCCCTCCGGCTCCTGGAGTGTCTGCAAAATTAGAAATTAGATATTAAATATTACATAGACAAATGCAAGAAATACAAAAAACAAAAGTTAAGGAAATATCTTCAATATGGATGGGAGGCTAAAATGTCATATGAGCATTCTGTGTCGACATGGTGTAAAAAAATTGAATACGTCTAATATGTTTTCTAATATTTCTCTTGTGTTGTTCTTTCAAATAATAAAGTAAAAGGGTAAAAAATAAGCTACGTCAAATTATTCCAAGAGACATACATGACGGTGTCCCCAGCATCTTGTAGGGGGCCCTTGGCTGAGAAAAAAACTGAAAACCTCTGGTGCTGAGAACAATTAACATCTGAATCTTTGGCTTCTTTCATTACAGGACAAATGTGATTTGTAAGTAAGGTAGTAAGGTATCAAAAAGTTTTAGTACCAGCATCAAAAGTTAAGTGTTGTATCAATACTATTGATCAAAAAACAAACAAACATACGTAGTCCTAGTTAAGCACATCTTAAAGCAAATTTAAAAAAAGTGTCATACCCAACCAGTGGACTCGACCATCTTGAGTTCCAGAGGGTCTCCAAGGAGCTGACCTCGCAGCAGTGCCACAGTGTGACAGCAGGCCAGGCCTGAGAGCATGTGTCCTGGAGGCAAGAGTCTGGGCTCTGAGACCAGCTCAGAGAAACCAGCAGCCCCTCCCTCCATCACTCCCCACACATCCAGACCATCCTCCGTCAAAGTTCCTGTCTGGAGGAACAAAACCCACAATAAATAACAAGCTCCACTGTAAAAAGAGTTGAAATCACAGATGTAATGACTGACATTTGCAAATGTTTTTTATTTTCCTGATTCTGGACTGAATTCAAGGAACAGAAATCAGAAATTGGATTTAAGGAAAACACAACCAGCACAGAGAAACCAGTGAGGATGCAAAGTGTCTTCAACACCTCAAGTGACCAGGACTGTCCTCCAGTTAATGAATTCCTTTCTCACCTTGTCAAAGCAGAAGACTGAGACCTTTCCGCAGATGTTGATGCGTGGTGGACTGATGCAGAAGACACCCTGTTTCTTAAGCCTGCTCTGGGCATAGATGGTGCCAGTGGTGATGGCAGCAGGCAGGGCCGCAGGCACTGCAATGGTCACAATATCCAGGCTCCTGATCACCAACTCCAGCCAGGTTGCCTGGACACACATCCAGACACAAGTCAGCTATATCACTCCATTTACTGTGGGCATGTCTGAGAAAGACAGGCCAGAAATCATTTGGTCCTGACATTGTAGCATGTACTTACATTGGATCTGTAGAGGATCACAAAGCTGTAAATGGTGCCAATAAAAGCTGAAGCAAGGAGAACAACATTGGAAAAAAAAACTTATTAATGAACAAATATTGTTGAATTATTGGTCAAATAATTGGCCTGAAATTAATAATCTGAATTTTAGGCTGTAGATAAAGTACAGATTAGCTTCTTCATACACTCGTGAAACAAAATGAGTCAGGTCTCTGCTAAAGCTCTTACCAATGGAAGCCAGAATGAGGAGGAACTTAGCAGCATCTTGGTAGAAGCGGAAGTTGGTCGGCTGAGGATACAAAATGGAGCTCACAAGGTTACCCTTGGCTGTGAAAAACCCTGAGGATGAGATATAAACAGGAGATCTGGCTTGACTTGGAGAACAAATGCAAGCTGGCTGTTATAAGTGTAACTTGCAGGTTGGAGCCCGAGTGAATCAATGTTTAGTAAAATGGTGTAGAAACTTGATTTTCAAATAAATATATACACACTACAGTGACTTCTGGAGCTTTTTTTGTGAGAGAATTTTACTTGCACTTATAAAAACGACAAGCTGGAAGTGGTGTAGACTGACGCGGACTTAGATCAGAATTAACATTAATAAATATAGATCCCAATGCTAGTCTTGACTCTGAAATGGTTGAAAATGTATATAGATATGCATATAATGGACCACAAGCTCATTATTATAAGCCTACTAGGTGTCAAAGAGACCAGGAGCAGAACAGGGTAAGGAGAAATAGGAGAGAAATCCAGTTGTGTGTGAGGAAATTCAATGGAGAACTGGGCAGATGTCTTGGTGAGTGAACAGTGTTAGTTAACAGCTGATCTTGTGTTCGGCTCATGTGCGCGTATCAGCTTTTATCAGTCCTGTCTCACATCGCCTTGCCTCCTATAAATCCACACACAGCACCGCAGCAACAAGTAATAGAGGGTAAGAGAGCAGGACAGATGGATGGAGGCTGAGAGAGGGAGGGAGAGAGAGAGGGAGAGGTACAGAGACTGAGAGAGAGAGAGAGAGAGAGAGAGAGAGAGAGAGAGAGAGAGGAGTGGGAGAGAAAGGGAGAGGTATGGAGACTGAGAGAGAGAGGGAGAGAGAGAAAGCGGGAAGAAGGAGAGATGAACAACGGTTAACTTTAACTATCAGTGGCTAGTTAGCTCAGTTAACGGCCATATGAGACCATCAGCCAGTTTGATGACCATGAATACATCTAAGTCTGCAAGTATTCGTTTTTTGTGAAGTTGGAGGTTATTTATTTCTATGTTTTGAACAACAAGGTTACTCTGTGTTGAAATAAATGTTCAGACTCCTTGCTGGTTGTTCTGACACATTCAGAAAAATTATAATTTTTGCTGTTAACGTTTAGCAGACAGCTCTCTTTATTCCCCAAAAATATAGATTCAAATAATTAAACTGGTATCATAAATGTGAGCCAACTAGCTGACTAATGGCTTGAACGGACGAGTACTTGTCACCAGGGAAAATCTTTAGTTGGGGGTATCCCTACATTCATGTTTAGTTGCCATGAATCTTTTTCTTCCCTGCCTTTTGGTGACACGTTACTGCCACCTGTTGAGCAGTGGAATAACATGAAACCATTTGTGGGAGTGTGTATCCCGACCTGCAAGTGTGTGTGCATCTGCATCCTTGTGCATGTGTATGTTACAAATGAAACAGGGACCCGTTCATAAAAACATTGCTCCATAGTGCTAGTAGTAGTCAAACATTCCTCATAGTACCTTTAATTTGCAGAGTGATCACTGAATAATAAATCAAAACACATTGTGTGTATCCTTGAGGTCTAATTAATGATTGATGCTTCTCCTCCATCATGAAACATGCAAACAGATTTTTTTTTTAAGTTTGAAACCTGTATTATTTAGATTCAAGCACATGAGACAAACAAAATGGGGATCCACAAATGGAGAAGCTGTTCCATAGTACTACTACACTTCAAAATTCTACAGATTACCATCAACTGTTAATTGACATCTCACTAAAATGTTACTCACTCACCGGTGCTTGTGACCACAGCGACAGCACCGCTGCCGTCCGGCACTCCTCCCTTGGCCTGAATGAGCTGCGTACCACAGAAGAGAGTGTGTCTGCGCTCAGTCTCTGAGCTGTATGTCCTCTCACCAGCTGGCAGTGGGGTTTTCAGCACTGGGACACTTTCACCTGGACACAGGAATGATGAGGACAGCTTAACACACTGAATAACAAGCTGGAGACACATGACTGTGAATAGAGCTGGAATCATGCACTTAATGACTGGCATTTGTGAGGAAAACACACCGATCAAGCATCACTCTAGAACAAAATGGAACCATGAAAAGAGAGAAAATTATACTGAATTGCAATTTTGTTTCACTAAACACGAATGATATTCAGAAGTCTGGAGCCATGCCTTTTAGACATATTTTCTGTATTTTGTCTTTCATTGTCGAAAATGCCGGTACTTGTTAAGATTTGAGTCATTTGGCAAATCACAACAGTTAGTCCTGATTTAGGATGTAAAAATGCTGTGTCTTAACTGTGTTCTTGTGTTACTTCAGGCCCCTCTGAGAAATCAAAGGCTTGAACCTTCACATACCACAGGGTCGTGTATTTAACTTACATTCCTTCTGATGAACACTAGTTTGCAGTCATCTTGAAAAATCATTTTGGACAGCTAATTTGTGAATCTAATCAGCATCACTGTTGTGACATGACTCTGGGTTTTAAAAGCCTTTTAAATTTAATCCTGCATAAAAAGTGACAATTCCAGCAACATAAGTTACTGAGTGAGGAAACCCAGTGAGGTCTGAAATGGTTTCATGGGCCATGGCACTTCATCAGAACAAGACAAGCAAATAATTGTTCTATGAAGTTATAAAATATGACAAATCTCTGCATCTACACTTTTCCTAGTGGTGGTGAGTTTTGTTGTTCACCTGTGAGCATGCTCTCATTGACGAGACACTCTCCAGCCAGCAGGGCGGCGTCACAGGGCAACAGCAGACCTTCCTGAGGGATGATCATACAGTCACCAGGGACCAGGTCCATTGAGCTTACACACTCCACTGCTGAGAAAACACACAACCAGGAATGAAATAAAATCAACATCAATAAAACAATATTATCTCCTGATTTCCTCACGTATGCTGACATTATAATGAGAGAGTTAGAAGGGACTACACATTCACTGAAAAATAAATTGAAATTTTGAGAAATTTCATAAAATTAACTATTCTTTCCTGCAAGCTACCAAAACAAATTCTTCTTTCAAAGACAATGACAGTGCAGAAGGATTTAAAACCTGATCATATGGGGGCACATTAAGAGAGTTGCTAAATAACCAAGAGTGCTATTGACCCAACTTTTTTCATCCCTGGTTTCTGACCATTTGAATGGTAAACATGTAGAACTGACAACCCCATTACAGAGGTCAAAGAGTTTTACTTATAAATTAAATGACTACAATGGAAACTGAAACACTGGCGGTTCAAGAGATGTACCTATTTACTGAGAATACATCAACAAATCAAAACAATCTCTTACTGTTTCTGACCTTCAAGTGATGGCTACAGATCACAACATGAAACAAGGCTATGAATCACATCAATAACCTCTTCACCAAAGAACCAACGTGTTCCTAAACGTCAAGACATGCTGCTTCCACTCTGCCTTGTTCCTTCAGCAGGCTAAAACTCTTTCTGTGCCAAAAGTCGTTTCATTTTTTAAATACATCTGCCACTTTTCCACCACTTCTTCAGGTGAAGCACATTACAGCAGATGTCATGTTAATGCCAAATGAACGAAATGTGCCGAATTATCACATTTAATAACAAATCCACATAGATAAAGAAGAAGAGAAGAAATATCAAGAAATTCACATTGCAAGAAGATATCTAGAAAAACTCACCTCCTGAGTTTCTTCGTATTGTCACATTTGTGACAAACAGGGCCATGTTACGAAGAGTGATGCTTTGCTGTGGAGTGAAGTCAAACATATATAATGTAACATACATGCTTATCCACATGTAGTGTATTGTCATCAAATTAAGTATCCGACTATAGGCTCACCTTGCGGATCTCATGAAGTGAGATACAGATGGACAGAATAGAGATAATGAATATACATATGGCGTAAACATAATAATTATCACACATCCACAGGATGATGCTGAATAACTGGAACACATAGAATGGGTTGAGGACCTAAAGAGGCAGAAAACCAGAGGGACAAAAAGGAAGGAGCCTGTTCAATTTGATATTTCGCCTAGATTTTGAATAAAATATCACTTAAAACATTTCAAACATTCATTTTAAAAAAAGTAACTCACTTGGAGTCAGTATATAAAAAACAGATGTTTTTCATCTCACCTCCTCAAACAGCAGTTTTATGTAAGGCTTCACAGGCACATCAATAAGGTTTGGCCCATACATACGTCTCCTGGAAGAAATCATGTCAGGTATTGGTTAGTCTGAAAATAAACAAGCTATTTATTTTGTTTTGTTGCAACAATAAACATGTGTAATACATGTTATGAAAGTAGGAATATTACTCCTGGAGGAAAAGCATTTTGGGACAGTTTTACAGGTACTGAATGTCAGAGGGAATGGTTATTACCATACAAATTCTGTGTCACTATTAAGACTGAATAAGCACACATCAAACTTTTACATAAAATATATCCAACAAATCTACATCTCTCTAAATTTTTAGATGTTGAAAACATATGCAATGAAGAACCAGAATCTCTAACCACTTGTATTACCATTGTACCAAATGGTACAATGTATTTTTGGACTCAAAGGAAAGATTATATATTGTGTAAAACTATTCATAACACTAAATTTGTGAGTAAAAATGTCATTACACATTTTGGGCACAAATATAACACTGACTTTAACTTATCGATTCTGCATGGTAAATTTCAAATACAGAAATGCAGAATGGCATATATTAGCCCAAAACTCTACAACTTACAAACACTACAAGAGTAACAAAATTGTCCAACTATACAATTGTATACAGTTCAATTCTTTAATGAAAAATAACCCTGTTTCTTCCACATTAATATTATTTATCAGAATTTTAAAAACATAAGAGATAATTGTGCCAACCCAATAACAATTAATACTTTGAAGGCATGGCGATCAGTCTGCCGTCTAGAGGGGAGATTCAAATTAACTTCCACATTTACCCCAATAACTAATAATCCTTAAATTTTGCCAGGAATATTTGATCCTGGTTTCCAACATTGGGATAAAAAAACAAAAACATAAAAAAAATGGGAGACTTGTTTTCAAACAACAGTCTAATGTCATTTGAGCAATTGAAAGAGAAATACCAGCTCACAAAACAAGATTTTTATCGTTTCCTACAAATAAGGCACTATATTACTAAGAGTATGACCCTTATAGATTATCCTGAGATATCTTCTGTTGAGAGAACGCTGTTTCAACAACCACAGAAGGTGTCTTTGAGTTCATTATATGATGTAATGAGTGACATGTCTCCTACAAATACACAGGGGATTAAGGGTGTGTGGGAGAGGGAATTGTCAGTGACTATTATTGTAAAACTGAAATGGGTACCCTCACCACTGCCTGTGGACATGTTATAAATTACAACGGTATTGGTCTGAAGTATTATGTGAAATGGAAAAAATATTTGATAAGGACTTAGAAATGGATCCAATGTCTTTGATTTTAGGTTTACCAAGCAGAAATATGACTAATGCAGCCAGCAAAAGGCTATATAATGTTTTGACATTTGCTGCTAGAAAAAATATATTAGTCCACTGGATTAGTGATAAGGGCCCTTCTGTTAGCGGCTGGCGTAAAGTGACATTTGAACTGATCCCTCTGGAATATCTTACATGTATTTTACATGCTAAAGTGAAGCAATTCTACAAAATATGGCAGCCCTATCTGAAATATATTGGACCTGACCTGTCCTCCATGATCTTACAAGGAGTCTCCTAAACATCAACTCTTATATTCTGTGATTATCCTGCAACATAGACTATTTCCTGTAACCTCCTAAGTTTGTTGATGTGAGCGGTTTTCCTTTTTTTTTTTTTTTTATGTGCATGTGTGTGTTTGTATTATGACTGTTATGGAAAACACAAAAACCCAATAAAAATATTGTGAAAAAGAAATATATATATATATATTTATCTATTTTGTTGTTTATTTGAATATACTGTCCTTTTTTTAATCTGGGTAGCATTTTTGAGCATATGTCTGATATATTTGTATATATGAATGTTTGTCAATAAGTTAAAAAAAGAAAAGAAAATGAATGAATATTTCTCCATATATATAATTGTCCTACCTCAAGCTCTGCTCCAGGTGACTAAGGCCCTTTTGGAAGCCATACAGGTCCTTGCAAGTCCAGTCCTCATTGAGGACACTACAGACAAGCACAGAATGTTTAAACATTATAGTCAATAAGAATGTTCAAGTAAAAAGTTGATTTTCTATCAATTAAAAACAGTTTCAATTTAAGTGTACTGGATGATCCCAGCTCCTCAGTATTAAGTGAAATCCTATAAGTTCCTGTTTCAGTACCTAACACGACAGAAAGCTCCTTTCCTGCCCAGCCAGATGTAGCGCAGTCCTTCAAACAGGTAATAGTGCAGCAGCCTTTTCTGTAATATAATAAGGGTCATTTTCGATCTAGGAAAGAAGATCCCTCAGGATATTATTCTGCCTAATAAAACAACAATTCACTTCTTCCTTACCTCCTCTTTGTGCAGCTGAACTGTATCTCTCCATTCAGTGTCCTCTAGATCTCCCAACAACTCCAAACTGAAAGGTACAAATCAAATAAGCTTTCTCAGGTATCTGCGCAGTGTAGAAAGGCTAAAGGTGATGCTGTCAGAGGATAGACACGTTACTGACCTGTCCTCCTCCAGCTCCTCTTTGAGGACTTCCACCACATGCTGCTGGCCAAAACTGTCCTGAAGGAAAGACGAAACAAAAACATCTGTGACTGCTGGAAGGCAGATGACAAACCAAGGAAGGACACATCTAATGCAGTCAATTAGAACCTAACACAGAATACTGCCACACATGGTCCTCTTTTCTATCTTAGGCTAACATTCATGCTAAGTGACCAGAATGTCATGAGACAGAACCAAAATATATAAAATAAAGTATGAAATCAAGGTAAACCTAAATGGTATGTAAAAGTTTGCAGTGTGATTGGTTGTTCTATACATGGTAGATTTGTATTTCCGTTTCTCTGACAATTGCAGGATTTTTAAGAATGGTGGAAAACAGAAGAAAATCATGGTTTGGGTCAAAATCATTTGGTTTTACACAAGAAACGAGCCCCATGTCTCCTGCATGAAAGTCCTGTGTTTGACCATCCATCCACTCCAACCACCTCCCTACATGCACTTTGTTGCTCTTTACACTACATTTGTGCTTAAGTAACTTAACTTACATAATTAATATATTTTAACCCAAACCATCTTTTCCTAAACCTAACCAACCTCTAGGTGCATGTACTTATCAAAGATTACAAGTAGCTGATAATGTTTTTTTGCCAGTGTGGAAAAGACTTCAGCGGAAACAAAAACTTATTAATATCTTTCAAGGTTAGAGCTGCAAGAAATAATTTGTATATTATGGAGCATTATATTAGTATATCTATTAGACTGATGAAGTAACATTTCAGTGCAGATTTTTAACAGCTTTGACTGATTTTATGACTGGGCCAGTTTCAGCCATTATGGGCCTAAACACAGTTCTGCATTTCTGTTAAGAACATAAAAAGGATAATGTGGGACAAAGTGACTGTCGGGTCAGTCACAATTTCTGCAATGCAGAGAGAAATCCAGTTTCAGTAAAAAAGGCAGGCGTCAAGTGGGTTTTACATCCGAGTAGCAATTAATTCATTTTCTCACTCTTATTAGCAGAATATCTGCCAAAGCCAGAGGGCAGGAGCTGCAGCGGGCAAGGACAGCAAGCCGCGGTCGCCAGTGAAAAACAATCAGGAGGAGACCCAAGGACAGCAGGGCAGCCAAACGACACAACCACACCCGCCAGCGCACCCACTTATAGCCATGAACATCCTGGGGAGGCAAAGGAGTCAGACAGTCCATTCAGATTCAAACAGAGGTTCATTTTCATATAGCTGGTGAACTTATCAGCACCCAAAAAGTCAGATTGTGACAGTGACTTGTTCCGCTTTCAACAGAAAATTTGAATCAAATATTCAAAACCACTGATTGCTCTGTATCTGTAAATATAGCAAGGGTTTAGGGAACCATGCACATTAGCAAGTTCTACATCTACAGCTGACACTGTAAGTTTCCAAACAACATCAAGCAAGCGAAGCACACACTATCGCTTCAGCCTGTCCATTTGTCAACACCTTTACTTATTTGATTTATTTGCAATATTTTCCCATTTTCTTTACTTTTCTACACTACATCTAACTCTTGGTTCAAAACATAATTTGTCACCCTTGTGGCCATTGTCAGATTAGCAGAAACACTGTGTTCTTACCATGTGTGAGTCAGGATTGAGCAGGGGGTCTCGTGGACTGGGTGAGGGGAGTCCGCTCTGCGGCTCCACGACACTGCCTAAAGATTACAGGATTAGCACCATTAACACGACATTTCCTCTGCTATTTACATGAACACAGCAGCACAATACACTCCCTCAAAGTCAATATTAACATACACACTGCAAAGGTCCTGTTGAACCAAGCTGTTGACTGCACAAACCTTTATGGTGGCATGGTTTAAAGAATCAATATATAGTCAATAATAATATATCAACATAAATACTGCAAAGCTATAGTTGAGTCCACGGTGCAACCTGCATTAACCTTTTTGGTGGCATGGTTTAAAGAGACAGTTCACCCCAAAATCAATAACATTTTTTACTCTTACCTGTAGTGCTTTTTATCAGTCTAGATTGTTTTGACATGAGTTGCCCATCTTAAGAGAGATCAGCTGTAAAGATGTCGATCTCAACATCTTTGTCGATCTTGATTATAATGAAACTAGATGGCACATTTGAAAGACTAAACAATAGTGTCTCTTTCAAGAAATCATGAATGGATTGCTCAGGATAATCCACAGCCCTTGTCATGAGCAGTTTCATGTAGAAACAATTTTCTTTCTACCAAACTTGTGAGGGTATGGCATGTAAACATTAATGGCGTACACCTTAGCTGAGGTGAAACCTCTTGTCCAGGACACCAAACTGCCCACAACAAGGTCTGTGGATTATCTTGAGTAACAAGGTCATGAGTTCTGAAAAGAGACACTGTTGTTGAGTTTTTTTAAATTTTTTAATGATGCCTTCATCTGGTATCTCCATGCCATTTCTATATCTAAGTAACACTTCTACAGCCAATACCTCCAAAATTCAGAATCTGACACCAAAACAATCTAGATTGATAAACAGTGCTACAGGCCAGAGGACACGTGTATTTTCAATTTTGTAGAGGACTGTTGCTTTAAGTTATCACATGATTTTTATAAACAGTGGTGAAAGACAAAACGTGGCAGGTTTTTATCTGTAAAGTGTAATCTAAGTTCATAATAGCTAAATTACATTATAGTTTGGGTCAGTGTGGTTAAAACACTGCTTGGATGTTCAATTTAATTAAACGCTCTGCAAAAAGAGACAGACAGAGCCAAACTTCAGGAAAATATACGGGTTACTGGGAGATTCACGATTTACCACGAACTGTAATAACTGAACTGAACACACCTGGGAACGACGGAAGCACTTAAAGCTCCTCGGGAAACATTAACTTTTAAGGGCTACAGAGGAGAGTAAATACCCTCTAAAGTATTACAGGTTTGCAATAAACTCATGGTAAAGTATACATGTCGATCATACACGATAACGAGGCGATAAAAAGGACGCACTAAGGTGCGTTGTGTGTTTAACCTGACGCCCTCTTCCGCTTCCGACTACCTGGAAAATATCACAACAAAACTAACTTCCTTCAAATTAAAACACATAAAAGGAAGAAGCTGATCTTACCGTCAATTCGAAACAGTAAATCTACATAAATATATTCCCAAAACTGCTAAATATAAGGCCAGTGGAGTGAAGAAATCTCGGAGCTGCCGCTGGTAAATCCTACTGAGCACTTCTGCTGCTGCAGCCCGGTTCCTCGACCATCTGATACCTGACAACCATACCTGTTCAACAGGCTCTTAAAGCAAAGCTGGGACACAACCCCCAGCCATATCTGACGACAGATACACCGATAATCCGTGTCTTTACACAGACAAGCCGAAAGAACGGACATTTAATTTATTTATTTAGTCATTATACACAGTTGAGCTCGGAAACGGACGTTACAATGAACACAAATAAACATGATGGTATATCTATGTTATTTAGCGTTAGATATCGCAAAGCCGGCGCATAGTTAGATAAATAAACTTATTAATGAATATTTGTAGTGGTGGAATAAGTACTCAGATAGGTTAGATAGGTTTCGAGTACCAATACACATAAAAAAAATGTAATGATATTTAAAATCCTGCATTCAAAATTTACTTCAGTAAAAGTACCAGCAAGTATTAGAATCAAGAAATATACTCAAGTACAAAACATAACTCACTATGCAGAATCGCTAATTTCATAAAAATGTCAATTATATGTTTGAATTATAATTACTGATGCAACTTTATGCATTTAAAGGGAGAGATCACCCTAAAATCAAAAATGCATGGTTTTCTTCTTATCTCTAGTGATATTTATCCATCTATATAATTTTGGTGTGAGTTGCCGAATTTAGGACACCGGACAATGCCTGCCAACTCTCGAGTATAATGGAAGTAAAAGGCAGTCAGATTGTGG
This sequence comes from Lutjanus erythropterus, assembly GCF_056507025.1. Lineage (NCBI taxonomy): Eukaryota > Metazoa > Chordata > Actinopteri > Lutjaniformes > Lutjanidae > Lutjanus > Lutjanus erythropterus. The sequence goes on from NC_139322.1 coordinate 32,248,556, forward strand.
TCCTCAAAACACCCCCCCAAAAAAAAGAAAGAAAAAAAAATACAGTTGAAACACTAAACAGCAGCGTCTCTTTCCAGAAATCATGATCTGGTTGTTCAAAATAATCCACAGATCTTGATGTGAGCGGTTTCATGTGGGAACTACTTTATTGCTAGTAGAAAGAAAGCAGGCGTGACCAGTGCCATTTTAAGACTATATTCAAGAGAAGGCAGACAACTCCACAGCTGATATCTCTAAAACTCTCCAATTCACACCAAAACAATCTAGATGGATAAAAATATGTATTTTTGATTTTGCGGTGAACTGTCATTTTAATACTGCAGATGGTAAAGGCAAGGCTTTTCTTCTATATACTGCTGGGTAGCCTTTCAATTTTACCTTGTGTTCAATTAAGGCTAATGTTTACACACAATAATACTACATAATTTATTTCTTCATTATATTTGTTATTTTGCAAAGTAAATAAATATATCAAATAAATGCAGTGGAGAAGTACAATATTTCCCCCTGAATTGTAGTGGAGTACAAGTGTTAAGTTTCAGAAAATTAAAACACTCAGCTAAAGTACAAGTACCTCAAAACTGTACTTAAGTAAATGTACCTAGCTACATTCCACCACTGAGTTTTGCTCTCCTTTGGCAGCAACATATCAGTCTCACCAATGCCAACACGCATGAAAATGTAAACGATTAGTTCAATCAAATTATTATTAAGATGATAGTTTACTTATGATAAGAAACTGTGTTTGTTATGAAATTATGTTCAAGGTATTATTGGTGTAGTGTGGCTAACCTGCTTTTGTACCATATGGATTTCAATCAGCATACGGAACACAAAATAGCCCACACACTGCACAAGAAACCAAAGAACTGAGTCGTTTGTTTCGTCCTTATGCACATGATTGTAGCATAATCACGTGACAGCTTATCAAAACAAATTTAGCTGAGGTATTTGTCCAAATCACATGCTTGTTTTGTTCTAACTAGGCCAGTCTCTACCAAAGGTTGCCTAAAAAGGTCTGCAATAAAACACCAATGGCATCTGAGTGTAAAGTCACACATTATGGTTTGCTGTGTGTCAGACTTTTTGGAATTACCTGTTTCAAGACATTTGACAATAAAGCTACACTGTGGTCACAGCCAGTATTTTCTTTGTGTCTAAAGTGGTATTGAATTTCAGTTGGTGTGAAATAACCAGTTCATTCTCACACTCACTTGAAAGACCGTCTTAACACACAGAGGAATTCCAGGCGTCTCAAAGTCATCATTATACCCCTTTTAAATTACCTTTGTCCCAGGCTTCAATCAATATCTCTGCTCAAAGGGCCGCCTACATTTGGAGGAGAGGAAAACTTCCAACAAGGCCACAGTGGATATAATACTCCTAGTTGCTTACAAATGACTTTTGAAATCCTGCTCCACCCAATGAACTGTGAATTACTCTAAGAAAGTCCAGGATTTCAGTTTCATCTTAAGCCAAACCATTACATAGGGCAAACTTTTGTCTGTGTCACAAAAAGGGAAATGAGTATGTAGAAACGACTGGGAAAACACAAGACAGTCATCTGAGCTGAGGCTGTAAAAAACAACCCTAAACCTTCAATATTACAGCACCAATTTCATCTGCAGGCCACGTGAAGGTAAACAACCTGTACACTTTAGTATCTTGTTCTATTAAGTCATAGTCTTTACTAAAGGCTCTGTGAGCTTGTCACTGCAGCATTAGCAGCTGCAGAAGTGGTGGGAGCAGATCAATATTTGGGAGTTTCAAGATGTTCCAATCAATATTTCTATATTAATAATGGGTCACATGGCTATGTGCTGAAATGGGACACTTGTCACTCATAGTTATGAACCCAAAAGAGAATTATCAACTATTATTAAGTCTGTTGCTCTCAGCTAGCATGTCATTGTTGTTCAGCTAACGGTTTTGGTTTTACAGCCTGAAATTCAACTGTTACAGTTTGGTCTCATCAATGTCATTCCCAACAGTCAGCTGTTTTCAGTGCAAAGGTTTTGGGTAGCAATTGAATCAATCATTGCAGGTTTAAACAAGTAAAACAAATATTACACAACATATATAAACAAATATTTTTAAAAAGAATAAAGAATTGTGACAAATATATTGAGCAGAAGATTTTACAGTTAAAAAATAAACCTACCAAGTCTTTCTAGAGACCCATTTAACACCTGTATTTTTTCACATCAGTGTGGCTGCCGTGAAAAATATTTATTAGAGCTAGTTGCCAGGTGATAATAGTTAATTTCATGTCTTAGCTGTAGTTAAATTTCTTTCAGCATTATTAAAAGGTGTAACGTACATGAACACTGATTATTGCTGGGCTTGTTTTGCCGAACAAAGCTGAGAGAAATAAGGCAGATCAGTAGGGTCTTCAGACGAGCTAATAGCAGATAGCTGTATGATGTCTCCACCAAACCTGCAGTGAGTCAGTCAGTCAGTTATCATTTGTCAGCACCATTCAGACTCCAGCACGAGCCCCAACGCCTGGCTGCTTTCAGCTAACGGTTAATGGCTAGCAGACACACAGCTGTGTAGCTTCACTGTCTTCTGCCGTTAGGGAAAGGTTACGCTTGATAATATTATTCAAACACACTTACCACGCCTGTCCATCTTATGGTCACGACGACAGCCGCCACATTACCTTCTTTCACACCATCTTGGTTTAAATGGCAGGCTGTCTATTAACCAGACACAAGAGGTTCTTTCACAACATTCCGCTATCTCAGCTACAAACTATATATTACTACGGCAAGTCACGTTGGCCAAAATAGTCACAAGCGTGTCCAAACTTAGAAAGCGAAAGACCTTTACGCTAACTGTAACCTGCTACATGAGTGGTTTACTGAAGAAGCGCATTTCTTACAAAAATCTGCACAATTCTATATGGCATATAATTATGTCTATATAATACGATATTTCATAATTACATTTTCTGCCGACAAGGACTTAAACGTCTCTGTGTAAGTCCGATTTAAAAATCCATATCAGTTTTTTTTTTATTATTTGTAAGTTCTTTTTTTTGTCAGTCTCACCCTACAAATTTTAATTAGGACTGTGAAAAAACACATTAATTTCAAGGGCATCCTTTGTTAAATACTGATAAGTTTCACCTTATGTATTTATTAATACTCCATAGCTTCATTAGGGTTGCCAGGTTGTGGATACCTTTGGCTGGTATTTATCGTCCTCCAATCGAACCCCTGTTACAGCTGGTCAGTAATTTTCCCCCAAAACCACTACTTATTTCATGGCCAAGAAATTGTGTTTTTTGACCAGACATCTAACTGCGGTGCCAGGTTTCTAATCATTTAACACAACTTAAAGCAACATCATGTTTCGAGGTTACTGCAGAAACCTGGGATTTCATGCATGGTAACATACATCCCACCAAGGCTCTTTAACACATTCATGTCTCACTAACTCTCATAAATGAAAACAGTCACCACATCCCAGGAGACTTTTTTACAGCAGACTTGTCTAAGCAGCAAAAGCGCGGGTGTAAATCCATCAAGTGATCCATTTAGCTGCCTCAGTTCTGGTGTCCTGGTATTGTGCATGATGACTCACTGTCACACTGTATTGGCTTACTGGGACACTTGAAAACAACAGCGCCATTGTTACTGTTGTTAGTGACACCTGTGTTTTCCTACCATGACCAGTCAAAATGTCTGTTGTGAAAAGACCTGATATGCAACTTAACAGTTTGTAATATATTGCTGTTAGAATAAGCAACGCTTTAAGAAGAGATATTCTAACCAGAGAAGTTAAATCTTGTTATAACAGGAAAGTGTCTTGTTATAACATGTCTCATTAGATCCTTAAATCCTTTTTATTGCAAAGTCAGTCAACAAAAGTGTCACAAAAGTGTCTTATCTAAAAAAAAAACATAATTTCCAGAATGAGCCCAGCACATCTTTAATGAACACATATTTAAATATTTACAGTCTGAATACAATGTCATGAGCTTATCGAAAGAGTAAATACAACAGAACCTCGTATTTTCACTGTGCAGACAAACAGCAGAAATGTGGTCCAACATGTTGCATCACTCAAAATATTTTGCTTAACAGGTCTTTCCAGCACCAGTTTTTCCTGCTTTCCTGTCATCTGCTCCCTGATACAGTCATGCTCACACGCATCCACACGCTCACATCTCACACATCCATGACAATCTGAAAAGATGCTGATGCAGGCGAAAGCTCCTGGTCGGCTCCTCTCTTCCTCTTAACTTAGTTCAGGGTAATGTTAGTCGCTCCTGAGCCCGCTGGATCTTTCAGATGTTCACGAAGCTGCTGCTTTCTTCTCTTTGTAAGTCGCCATCATTTTCTTGATCTCTGCAATGGCCTTTCCTGGGTTGAGTCCCTGTGGAGACACGTGTCAGACAGACAGTGAGAAACTACAACTCTATTAACTCTGAGAGTGTGTGTGTTTGTGTGTGTGTTTAATCAAGGTACCTTGGGGCAAGTCTTGGTGCAGTTCATGATAGTGTGGCAGCGGTAGAGAGAGAAGGGGTCCTGAAGTTTAGACAGACGTTCCTCAGTGAATTCATCACGGGAGTCAATCATCCACCTGTATGCCTGTGGGGTAATAACACACTTATCATCTGTTTTTTTTGCTCTGCTTAACTTTTAATTATCAGGTCTTGTTATACCAATCAGTCGAAAACTTGATCCAGAGTGAAATATCTTGATTACTACTGAATCAAATGGCTTGAAATTTGGACAATCATTGTCTCTAGGTCAGGTTTCTCACACGGTCAGCATTTAAGTTTATGACATTATTCTTCTTAAACTCGTGACAGAATCTACATCATGAGTTTTGGAGGAATGAACTGATATAAAACCTCCTAGAATAGTGTGGATTTTTGGAGACAGGGTTGTATGAGGTACTTGTCAGTGTATTACCTACAGCAGAAAGCAAAAAGTAATTTAGCAACCTAAAAATAAAAAATCAATATCCATTTAAGCACACGCTATATTTACAATATTTTCACAATTTTACCTTTCAATCAGACAACATATTCCGATGGGAAATTGCCACTAAAAGCCAAATACTGATCTTTCCAAAGCCACACTGTCCACAGCTGTACATTGCTTAGCTTCCTACACCAGCACTCCTGCTGCTTCTCAAAACTAGTGTTGATCTTCATCTACTGTAGGTAATATACTCACTTTGAGTACCTCTGTAACTCCAAAAACCCAAACTATCTGTTTAAAGGGTAACTTCTGCTGGAAGAATTTTGAATATAACCAACATCTACATGGTAACATCCAGGAGTTGATGTAAACGTACCAACTCTATCATCAGCATTGAGCTCAAAGCACAGGTGAGGCTGATGTACAAAAGAGACCCTGACCACATAATAATCTGCTTAAATATTAACAGCATGGCCTTTGCTCTGCCACCACCCTCAGAGCAAACGTAACATTATTTTCTTAACTGGTGATAAGAATTTATCAAACTTCCCATTTTACTTCCATCCAATGATTTTGGTTTCTGGTGTGAAAAGATGCTCAATAAATCCTCATAAGGCCTCTACTCTGACTCTGGAATTTTATTCTTGTTAAAACATTTTACATTTGAATTATTGGGACATATGTCTCATAAATAAATGACGTTCTCAGATGTTCTCAGTGTCTTTACCCACCTGCATCAGGACAGCAGGTCCCAGGTATTTGTCGCCGTTCCACCAGTAGCTGGGACAGCTGGTGCTGCAGCAAGCACAGAGGATGCACTCATACAGGCCGTCCTGTTGGGTTCATAAGAACAGGTTATTCTGACAGCCTCTGTGGCGGCGATCATGGTATGAAGACCTCCAATATGGCCGCCAGAAGATATGGTATATCATTTGTGAGAGGTCTATATTTTTTACAGCGAGAAGTTGATTTATTTACCAGTTTCTGCCTGTCCTCCACTGACTGGAAATACTGCGTCTTCCCCTCCTGAGTTTCATCCTTCTTCTTCAGGTAGGGCTCGATGGACTTGTACTGTGCGTAGAAGTTGCTCATGTCCTGGTTGAAAACATAACAGGCATTCAAACGACCGGTAAATGCACCTTTAGATTCATGCTATTTTCTCATTTCAGCTCTCACCATGCTCTATAGTATTCACGAACTCTTTAAAATATGGTCATGGAAATAAACTTTCTACACATGCAGTACTTACAGGCACCAGATCTTTGACCACATACATGTGTGGGAGCGGGTAGATTTTGGTCACTTTGCTTGTGTTGGTGTCAATTTTGTTAAGACACGCCAGTGTGTTGCCTCCGTTTATGTTCATGGCACATGAGCCACAGATACCTGAAGAAATACACAATCAATGGGTCGCTGACCTCTGGCACAAAGGGTCACTGTAACAGACCTATTTCATCTGTTTTGATTTTTACTTGTCTCTATTTGATTTTTGCGCAAACTGAATCAAGATGTTCTTGGTATCTTACCCTCACGGCAGGAGCGTCTGAATGTGAGTGTGGGGTCAATCTCATTCTTGATCTTAATGAGGGCATCCAGAACCATTGGACCACAGCTTTGTTAACAATACAAAGAATATAAAAACATTATGATACCAATTATGTTTATGTAAAGATTAAAACATAGCTCAACAATCTTCCTTTCGTCGACCTGGTCATGACTTACGTGTTGAGATCAATTTCATATGTCTGCATTCGTGGTTTGTCTCCAGCGGTGTCAGGGTCCCAACGGTAGATCTGGAACTTTTTGATCCTGGGTTCAGGGGCCGGGGCAGCAGCAGTCTGAGCGTACCGCACCATCTGCATCACAGATATTAAACAAGAGAGGCAGCATATATGAGTCGCAGATAATTGAAAATGGAGATTCTACAATAGGCATAATTCATGACTTTTGTTCCAATGTTTACTTTCTCATGTATTCTTCATCTTCTTTTACCTCTCCACTACAAACTTCCTTTCATGTGTGAGACAGATAAAGAGCAATAAAAGCATGAGTTATGTACAAAGAAGCACAACATGATGTGACCTAGCTGCTAGTTGGGTCAACCAAAGCTAAAATAGGAAGCACTTGGTAATTCTATACTGTAACACTAGGGGACACTACTGGTACTAATACATCAACTCATACAAACAAAAACAATAGCACTTTGAAGTACTTAACAGTAGAATGAACTTGTGAACATAAAAAGACAAAGGCACCACAAGGTCAAAACAACCAAAATAATACATTTATTCCAGCAAAAGCATTTAAAAGCCATATTATGGATATTAAAAAGTATAGATGTTGTAAAATGTAAATAACACAATTAGAGTTACAAGTTACAAGTTAGAAACTATTACATTTTATGACGTTTTGGCCAGTTATACAGTATAGTAGGACTGTAATGGTTATTGCTCCTTTTGCATAAGAAGGTACAGAGTCTCCCCCTAGTGGTACATGAGCTGAACTGACATGAAAGTGTTACATCACTGAGCAGTCGACTCTTACCTAACTGACTCTTTAAGGACAATGAAAAAAGGACTTAATTCAAATAACTAGAATATTTTTTTTTACATAGTTATAAGAAATAAACATATAGCTGCCAGAAAGCGTTCAGATCTGATATACGAGTCTTTGTCACATTATGAAACACAGGGAGGGAGGACTTGCCAACAATGGATATATCCATTTGTTCGCTATACATTCACTATGCCATTTTACTAATAAAATTTTGACTATTGTGCCAGAACTAAATTTCTACTATTGCCATTAATACTTTACAGTGATGCAAACAGTGCTAGTGTAAGCTTCTTCATTTAATATATGTCACATTTACCCACACACATAGCCTAGGAGCAGGGTGTGTTATTACAGGTCGTTTAATGACAAGTCTACCATTACTATTATACACTTTATAGTATACTTCCTACTATACACAAATTATATTATATTATATTATATTATACATATACTATATAAAAAAAACACCGAATAGTTAGCGAACACATTACTAACAGTAGCCCATGAGGCATGTCTGTTGTACTACTGGATAAAATTGTTTTGAACTCACCACCATCATGCCAGAGTTCCTAATAGCCAAAACATTTCGACTCAAGGAGACACAAACCGCCGACATCTTTACGACTTTGTCTGTTTGTGAAAGTAACTACACTTCAATACAGACACGACAGCTCACTTTTCTCACAGGTCCACTGTATGTAACCTGAAGCTCCGCCCTCTATATGCATTCATGTGACGCAAGACACGTTGGCATGCGTCGCGGCTGTTGCCTTCAGGTGCTCCCGCCCAGCTCTGTCACCCGGCTGCTAGACCACAAACTGGGTCGTGTCTAGAAGGGAACCCTGGAAAGTCTCGCGAGATATATTTCTTTACTCTGTATGTTGTACAAACTTATCATGTTTTATAATGTGACAATACTGTGGTTAAAAATCTGGGCAGGTGTATGGGCAGAAAAACACCTGATTAAGGTAGGAAAGGATCATAGTTTGGGTTAAAATAATAACTCTCGCGAGATTTTTCGCGGGTCTGGGGTTCCCCTCTGGAGATGACCTACAAATCACCACACGGACATTTTCACTGCATAATTTCTAGTCAAATTATTTTATTACATCTTATTTAAGACACAGTCACATAACAAGTGACATTTCAGTAATTTTTCTTGAGTATCTTTCACTTTATCTATTAACATGTGATTTTTATTGTTTCATTGGAAGATATTATTATTATTATTTTTACATAATACCATTTTTTTAATTTGTTGTTGAAGTCACATGTTTTTCTGGTGTTGTGCCGGAGTGTGAGTTGGTCGCAAAAGTATACTTGACCTTTGAATAATAAATATATTCGACAGCACCTGAAGGCACCATATGTATGAGCCTCTTTCACAACTCTCATTGCTGTAAACTGGGGTCGGTTACATACTGTATGTAGCCATAACTGAAAAACAACGCTGTCCCTACGTCATGTACAATTAATTTTAACTGGGTTATTGGTCATAATGATCATAAATTAGATTTTACTCTATTTTTCAGTCGTTTTTATTCGATCATAGTGATGATTTATTTAAAAAATACCCTTTACTGGATGTATTCCATTTTGGTTTATATTTCATACTGTATATTTTTCTTTTCTGTCTCAATATGTTTTTTTTTCATCATGAAAAAAGTCAATCAACTTAATGAAGTACTTTGGATTATTACGCATTATCACCCAATGCGTCCTTGACCCATCCATTTGTCATATATGTTATTAAGCATATATTATATATATATAATAATAAAAATATAATAAATAATATATAATAATATATAGCATATATTAAACATATGCTGTTACTGGTTTGCTACTGCAATAGTGCAGTTTCTGCAAATGAGCCACTCAAGTTCTGTTTTAAATTATATTAACAGTTTCTTTATTTATAGGCAGTTTTTATACACCATGTCACCTTAAAAGTCCGGAAGAGGTAGAAGCCACACTGTGTGGTTATATTATGAGTATTTTATGTATGCATTCAAGTGACGTAATGTGTGCCAGTCTGTTCTCTTTCACTATGCATGACATCTTGGGACAGAGATGTGCCATACCATAAGCTATTCTGATGGTAATGAATTTGAAGGTCAAGGGAAAAACTTATGTATATTTTAATTTATTTGGCGGCCTTTGTCCATATGGTCAATAAAATTTAACGTGCACTTTCAAGATTAGAAATAAGATGTACCCTTCATCTGTGATATTAGTGCACACAGGACACAGCCAACAGGACTTCATTAACTTAAATATATTACACCACTATTTTCTCATTAGATAAAATGTTGCGTCTCATTTCATTATTCATTGTCATTGTTGTTTCATTTTGATTTGTAAAACTGTATATCTATCAATCACATAAATAAACTTAAAAGGCTTAATAAATTGGATAATATTAGATGCAGGCGAGTGATGATGATGATGATTCTTCTTCTTCTTCTAATAATAATAATAATAATAATAACAATAATAATAATAATAATAATAATACGTTTATTGTTAAGTTTCATATTTTCAGAATAAAAGCATTAAATTGTCACCTGTTGGGTGTTATTTTTAATGCTTTTTTAATGGATATAAAGTTTAAATAACAGATCATAAATAACAATAAAAGGCGATGAATCAGACATTATGTACAACAATTAATATTATTTTATCATAAATTCCTCCTCTCTTATCCTGTTCAATTGTATAGACAGTTGAAGAAGACTGTTGGATACTTGTCAATAATTATTTTATTTTGAAAGTCTGCACAGGAAGTTTTTCACCTTCTGTGCGTACTTGACTTGGGTCCAACCAGCATGGGCTGCTACACTACCACAAACTCAAAGTGCAGCCTGTTGCACGGACGCTCTTGAGGCAGCATGTCGTGGCTCTTCGGCTGGGGGAGGAAGGGCTCCGGGTCGCCGCCGGTGGAGGAGCAAAGCCCGGCTGCTCCTGCCGAAGGTGCCGCCGGTGGAGCAGCAGGAGGTTCGGGGGGAGACAAACCCGGAGATAAGTGGAGCAACTTTGACCCGACTGGGCTGGAGAGAGCTGCAAAGGCTGCAAGGGAGCTCGACAAATCACGTGTGTTGTATTATTATCATTATTTATTTTTTTCGGCATTTAACAAAAATACTAACTTTCTTTCATTATCTCTGTGCTATTTTTAAGTTCATTTTTACTTTGCTGCACTTGACAAACTTTCCGGTGTTGGCACGTTCTGTTCTTTTCGGATGAGAGAGCACTTCACGCCGAATTCCACTCAAAATATGAAGCTGAAAGCTTAGTGTTCCCTGGCAAATGTTCACATTTAGAACATTATGTCTAATGAGCACTACTTAAATTTTGGGTGTCATTCTTTAATTCGGCATACATATATCAGACTAACCAGCACAAAACGGATAATATTTCAACTTTAAAAAAAAAAAAAAAGTTTACCTCCCCCAAACACCGGGCGCTGGAAGAAGTTCAGAAGTTATGAAATGATCACATTATGTTCTGCTTCAATGTAACTGTATCCAAAAACTCTAACAATGCATTCCAAGAAGTTCAGATGTATGTGTTATTGTAAATAAAGGTTAGCTTGCAGTTTCTATGAATTATTTTCAATGCAGCCTGCTGCTTGATGCACATGTGCTACTATCCTATTTGACCTACACCGCCTGCAGCAAAGTTAGACAGTGATGGTGGGCGTGTCAGGGAGCAAAGAAGGAACAAAGTGTCCCTGCTGCAGCTCAGCTCCTCACCTGTCACACATGTCAGCATGTGCAGATGAACATGCTCAGTGCTTTTCTCTGTGTGAGGATATTTTTACCAGTGCGTGTCAAGCACAGTGCATGTGTTTTTTAACAATGGTCACTTCACCCACCTATCGGATTTCTGCTGTGCTCTCAGCAAACCCACTGAAGAAAAACAAATTCAGTTCCAAATCATCCACGTGTTGGAGGTTTAAATTATATAATACTAAAAAGTGTCCCTTTAATTGCCCTGATGGTTAAAACTGAAATAGCTGAATTAGGGATGCACGAAATTGGATTTTTGCAGATATCTGATTTGCCAACATTTTAACTCATGTTGGCTGATTGATGTCAATATATTTTTCCCACCTTATTGCAGAGAATTAACAATCTTTATCCTATTGTGATGGCCCATTAGCAACTGCAGATATAAAATACACTCAACAAAAATATAAATGCAACACTTTTTTGCTTCCATTTTCATGAGTGGAAATAAAAAATCTAAGACTTCCGCTGTGCACATAAAGGTGCACATTTGTTTGCAAATTTGTTAAAAATCCAGTTTAGTGAGCACCTTTCCTTTGCCAAGATAATCCATTCACCTGACAAATGTGGCATATAGAGATGCTGATTTAACAGCACGATTATTGCACAGGTGTGCTTTGGAATGGTCACAATAAAAGGCCAAAATGTGCAGTTTTATACTGGGCAAAAATGTATTAGACACTGTATTATGGGTTACAGACACCACATTTTTTTTCCCCAAGAAAGGGCAAAGTCATGACCTGCCCTATTCTGACTCTGATTGGCTAGTACTCGTTCCCTGTGTTGGTTGGGTTGCTGGGTTGGTTTAAGCATGAGGGGTGATTGGTCAGGGTGAGGGTAAGAATATCAGCGTAGGCCAATCAGAGGCAGAGTAGAGCAGGTCATGACTTTGCCATCCTGGAGAAAAAGTGGTATCTCTGCGCTCGGTGAAATAGCCATGGTTCTGTGTAAAACTAAATGTCTTTTTCAGGATAAAACTGTACAATTTAGAGTGGCCTTTTATTGTCATCAACCAAAGACACACCTGTGCAATAATCAAGGTGTTTAATCAGCATCTCTGTGTGTTCTGTTTGTTGAGTATACAGCGCTTTTCAAAATGTACATATTCACTGAGCAAAATAAGAAAACCTGCTGACAGGTTTTATCTCTCGGCCTGTTTCTCTTTGTTCTTGACAAATTTGTCGTAATGATCGGGATGACGGCGTTCAAGATGGGCAATTCAGTTTTTCGTGTTGAGGAAATGTGATTTGGCATCTCCTCACACGTGTAATGATTGCAAATAACTTTTTGGACACTTGAAAAAAACCCCACACTGTAGACAAACTTGTGTCACATGTGCATAATTAAAACGTTATCTTATCAGTCTGTTATGTTGGGAGGGATGCTCACTTTGGGCCGATATGAGCTTTTAACAATCAACCCAATGACATGTCAGTATTATCATGCATCCCTAAACAGAATGAAAAAAGCTGCATCACTCAGTGAGTTATTTTCTTTTTTATTTAGGACATGCCAAAGAAGCGCTGGACCTGGCTCGTATGCAGGAGCAGACCGTACAGCTGGAGCATCAGAGTAAAGTGAAAGTAGGTGCTGGAGGAGACGGACTCATGATGTGATTGTGTGACCAACTGATACTGTGTTCAGAAGCAGTTACCGCCAAACCCTGTAAGCTTAATGCACTAACCAAATTTCCCCACAGGAATATGAGGCGGCTGTGGAGCAGCTGAAGGGTGAACAGATCCACCTGCAGGGTGAGGAGAGACGCAAAACACTTGCAGAGGAGACGAAGCAAAACCAGGCGGTATGCAACAACACTGCACACACACCATGCTATTCTGACAGTAAAACACAGGTAATATGTACTTCACATTTGAATTGAATGAATTATTTTCTGTATCGCCTCTAGAGGGCACAATATCAAGACAAACTGGCCAGACAGAGGTATGATGATCAGCTCAGGCAACAGGTAAACCTTTTAAATGGGCACTTGAAATTAATACATCTGTATACCTGAATGGAGCTTTCATTATGTATACATATATTCTTTTCATCCACAGCAATTCCTCAATGAGGAGAACCTCCGCAAACAGGAGGAATCAGTTATGAAGCAAGAGGCCATGAGAAAAGGTAGAGGATAATTTACACATTACTCATCCACTCATAATGTCATGTAAAAACTCCTTTATTATCCTACTTAAAGATGCAATAAGTAGGATTTGTGCTGCTCCAAAGTAAAGAATGACTCTAATATATCTGCAGGTAGTTGATCAGTACAGATGAGTCAGCGATTACATGGCTCACTCTGAGATTTGTGGCTCTCCGGGGCCCGACGCTCTGTGTTGGAAGAAAGCTTCCCAACCCAGTGGGGTTTAAAACTCTCACACAATATTAACATTATTCTAGTGTTTATCATCATGATGACTTGGCGCTTCACTCAACATTTGCACTGGGTCTCTGTTCCAATTAATGAGGCTGTTCCATGTTTTATTTTCTTTAACTGAACAACAACAAAAATAAACACAAATAGATCTGTTGTAATGGTTTCTTTTATAAGAAAAAAAAAATAAGGAAATGAATAAATAATTTATGAACACATACAGAAAGTTTTTGAAGGACCTCAGATTATTTGAAATAAAAATTTCAGTGCTACTTTGAGACCTTTTAGAGCTGCAACAATTACTCATATAATCTATTAGTTTAGCAAATGAAGTGCCAGCTATTTTGATAATTTATTGTTTCAGTCATTTTCCAAACAAAAATGCCAAACATTTGCTCATTCCTGCTTTTTAAATGTAAGGATTTGCTGCTTTTCTTTGTCATTTATGATGGTAAATAAAGAGTCTTTGGGTTTTGGACTTTTGTTTGGTCAAAAGAAGCAACTTGATGACACCACATTGAGCTGTGGGAAATTTTTGTCGTTTTATAGATTAAATGAGTAATTATCAAAATAATCACAAATTAATTGGCAATTAACAAACAAAATTTAGTTGCAACCTCTCCGCAAGGCTTTTGAAAATCATATGTCACTTAAAGGGATAATTCAGATTATTTGAAATGAAGTTTATCCATCGTCAGTTGGAGAAGCAGCAGGTGTATGGATGTAGGAAGTTAACCAATGTACTGCTGTGGAAAGGGTCAGTGGCAAAACGTATCTTAGCCATCTAAACAAAAATTAGATCAGTTTAAGTGTACGCTATATTTAAAATATTTTCACCACTTTACCTTGCTGTTAGACAGCCGTGTCTGACAGGAAACCGCTGTTATATAAGCTCAATATCAATCTCTCCGAACCAACCAAACTTCATTGGCAAAAATAGTCATTTTAAAAGGCTGTCTGACAGCAAGGTAAATCAGTGGAAATATTCCAAATATAGTGTACAGTGAAACAGATAAAATAAGATCAAAATGCATTTTGTTGCTGACCCTGTCCACAGCAGTACATTGCTCTGACTGGAGTTGTGTCTATGACTATGGATAAGACCCTCATAAAGCCTTACTTCAAATAATCCAAACAGTCCCCTGAATAGTGACTTTTGTGCAAAATGATTAGGGTATAGAAGAGCCTATAGGTCTATATGAGCTGTAACTTTAAATTAGTTTCAGTCTACTTTTTGGATAATGTATTAATATGCTAAATGATGCTGATTTAAAGTAGGTCAAATGCTCAGCTCTCTCAAAAGTGTAATATCTGCTTCTTTTCCTCGCAGCTACCATTGAACATGAAATGGAGCTGAGACACAAGAACGACCTGCTTCGCGTTGAAGCCGAGGCCAAAGCCCGAGCCCAGGTGGAGCGGGAGAATGCAGACCTGATCAGGGAACAGATCCGCCTGAAAGCTGCTGAACACAGACAAACTGTCCTTGAATCTATAAAGTGAGGACACAATGACTTTCCACTTTCCTTAATCCTGACATGTTATCTCCTCGTATCTCTCTCAGCTGTAAGTAGGTATTAAAACAAAAGTCCCAGAGGGCAGAAGTGAGTGTTTCTGCCACAGCGGAGGCCGTCAGAGTGATAATTGTGTTTTGTTCCTGGCAGGACGGCGGGAGCGGTGTTTGGGGAGGGATTCAGGGCCTTCGTCTCTGACTGGGACAAGCTCACAGCCACGGTAAATCCATGTCAGACCTGTCACGCTTTGTCACACTTTCACCACTGGGGGACTGCAGAGGATTATGGGAAGCAGTGGTCTTCATATTTTATGTGCCGCACAGCATGTTTGAAGATGTGTGTTTGGTTTTTGCTCGTCACAGGTTGCCGGGTTGACCCTGTTGGCAGCAGGAGTGTATTCAGCCAGGAACGCCACAGCAGTGGCCGGGCGCTACATAGAATCTCGTCTGGGCAAACCCTCCCTGGTCCGAGAGACGTCGAGGATTACTGTTGGAGAGGCCATCAAACATCCAATCAAGGTCAAACTACATCCTAATTTTCATGTTTTATATATGTATATGTAATATTTCATGTTTTAAATTTTATATTTGATCAGTTTTTTGGAGTCTTTTTTTTTTTGAAAAATGTCAAAATGATCTGATTCCAGCTTCTTTAATGTGAATATTTTCTTGTTTCTTTACTCCTCTGTGACATCAAACTGAATATATTTGGGTGAGGACAAAACTAGACATTTGAGGAGGTCATACTGGGATTTGATTTTCATTTATGACATTTTATGAACCAAAGAACTAATCAATTAATTAAGGAAATAATCGACAGATTAAGTAACAATAAAAATAATGGTTAGTTGTGGCCCTAGTATATAATGAAACAGCTTAACATGTAAATAAATGTATTCCACATGGGGATTATTTATTGTTTTGTTGTTTTTAAGAGCCACTGTTCATAATTATCAGTGAAATGTCTGGAGTCTTGTTGTAATTGAGGTTTTCGACATCAGCCTGTAACAGCTGGTAGCGCATCAAATTTATTTTGTGACAGGGAATTGTTTAAATGGATTTGTTTGTTCATGTATCATCTGCAGCACATCCAGCTAATCCTGCCAAATGGTATGCATTTGGGAGAATTTTAGAACGTAACATGAAAATAGGAAGAACTTCAAAGATGCTATCAGTTATACCGGTGAAGTGTGTAAAATGAATAAGTAAATTCATTTTATTTCTCAGACACTAAAATAACATGGGTGTAAATGTGTGCTGAATGTTTCATGTTGTTAATTTCAGGATTCCTTTGGTTGTTTTTCGTGTTTTTACCCCCAGAGAAAAGAGCAGAAACTAAACATTTGAATTTGTCTGTAGAAGAGCACAAGAGTCACTTTTTGATTATTCTTACATCATTCGTGTGGCTGTTAACTGTTAGCTGATTTGTGCTAAAACAAGTCACCTTGCAATTCCCTGTTCTCCTCATCTTTTAGACAACCAGGCGTCTGAGAAGCAGACCGCAGGACGCCTTAGAGGGCGTGGTGCTCAGCGTGAGTCATTTACGGTTTTTGTCCTATCCATATCTTCTATATCCAACATTCATGTAGTCTTCCAGTGAAAAACACTGAATATCATCACTGTGCTGTGGATCACACAGGCAGCTTTAGAAGAACGTGTGAGAGACATTGCCATTGCCACTCGTAACACCAGGCAGAACAAAGGCCTGTACAGAAACATCCTGATGTATGGACCCCCTGGAACTGGAAAAACACTCTTTGCCAAGGTATTCCTGGGTGTAACATTCTTGGATTTAGTAGATGGTTGAAGGAAAGTGTGTTTTGCTATTCCTGCTCCTACTACAGCACTGATATAACCTATTATAGCTATATCTTTATGGTCTTGACCTAATTATCTCAATTTTATTTGTTTTTTTTTTTCCCCAAAAAATCTCTGTGTCTCTCTCTGTGATGTAATGCATTGTATTTCTGCTTTGATTTGAATCCATAGAATCACTGTATTGTTAGTATGAACATTGATTAAGATTAAGATTGATTTAAGATTGTTGTGCATGTATGTTTTTCCTTTTTTTTGCCTCACTGTTCCTTTTTGAGTAAAGCTCTTTCCATTGCCTTTCAGAAACTGGCTCTCCACTCAGGGATGGACTATGCCATCATGACAGGTGGGGACGTGGCACCCATGGGGCGCGATGGAGTCACTGCCATGCACAAGGTGTTTGACTGGGCCAGCACCAGCCGCAGAGGGTAGGGCCCTTTCATTTGCTCCATTAGCACTCAATAAATTAGCATTAAAATGTGCCATCGGTTGTTAAACGTTGACTCAGAGTTCAATAGCATAGATCACATTTCGTGTTGCAAACAGAGCTGCTGTAGTTCTACTGGATAATCACATTAAAGGCCTTAAACAAAATGGCAGCTTTTAAAATCATTCTCTTTGATGTTCTCTGGTTCCCTGCAGCCTCTTGCTGTTCGTAGATGAAGCTGATGCATTCCTGCGTAAGCGAGCCACAGTGAGTTCAGCTGCAGTGCCATATGCATGGTGATGGTGCCCCGTGTTTTAATCATATATTCATGAGTCATGATTTTTGCATCACAGGAGAAAATCAGCGAGGACCTCAGAGCCACCCTCAATGCATTCCTCTACCGCACTGGGGAGCAGAGCAACAAGTTGGTATCTTATGTTATTCACTGTGCATGGCTGGATATGAAAAGGTCATTGCCATGACTGAAAAGGTCACTGTCCGAGTCTAAGTGGTCTCATTTTCTCTCCCCAGGTTCATGCTGGTGCTCGCTAGTAACCAGCCAGAACAGTTCGACTGGGCCATTAATGACCGTGTTGATGAGATTGTAAACTTTGCGTTGCCTGGTCTGGAGGAGAGGGAAAGATTGGTGCGCCTCTATTTCGACAAATTTGTGCTAGGTCCTGCCACTACAGGGAGACAGTGAGTACACTTATTGTATTTCAGTAACAGCTACTGTTGCTGCTCTGTAGCAGAGGTTATTTACTACCGCAAAGGAAAGTACTGGTCCCTAGAGGTCGCCTCACTAGCTCAGGTTGCATAATGGTGTATATAATGTGTTCAGGACTGAAACCAAAGTGGTGTCTGAGTCTTTACTTATTGCTTTTATGAAATGATGTTTAAGTCCTCTGGAGATGTAGTACAGAAACCATTGCAGAGTGCATTGATCAGTTGAAACCACTAAATGTGCAGATGATCAATGATAGGAAACAAGTTAAAGCTCAAGGCTCATTTATTGTTCAAACCTCTTGTGATTTAACTCAACAGGAGACTGAAGTTGGCTCAGTTCGACTATGGCGAGAAGTGCTCAGACATCGCAAAAAGAGCAGAGGGCATGTCAGGTCGTGAAATCTCCAAACTTGGTGTGGCCTGGCAGGTGAGTAGAAAAGCCCGGTTGACACAAAAAATAAATATGCTTCAAAACAAATCCAAAGCTTAACCTTTTATTAAATTTGTTTCCCTGGAAGGCTGCTGCATACTCCTCTGAAGATGGAGTTTTGACTGAAGCGATGATCGACTCAAGAGTTGATGATGCCATCAACCAGCACGCACAGAAAATGGACTGGCTGCTGATGGAAGCAGGTGAGGGTGTTGGCAAGGTCGGCGTTCTCCTCCCTAAGGAAATGCCTGCAGCAATAACAGCCCAGGATGCTGCTTCACTTGGACAAATCGAAGCTGCAACCCCAACAATACAAGAAGTCCTTCCAGTCATAGAGGCTGTGAGCAGCGCTGCTCAGGCAGAAGCAGCAGCTCTACCTTCAGAAGTGGAAGCAGAAGCTATCATCAAAGAGGCAGCCACTTTGGTTAGAGAAAGCGAAGTTGTTGCTGAGACAACTGTAGAAACTGCTGAAACCATTGTTGAGACAGCTGCTGCTGTCCCGTTGGTGCAGGAGGTTGAGGCCATCAAGGATCTGACTGAAGAGGTTGTAGGCACAGCTGTCGCTACAGACGCTGTTGTTCCCGAGGTGAAGGATGTAGTCACTGAGGTTAAAGAGGGTACACCAGCTTCCACTGCCCAAGAAACGGCTGCTGTGACTAAAGAGCCAACTACTGATGTAGCTGCGCAGGAGACTGAGGCTGCGGAAATAGTCAAGGAGGAAACAACAGTCTCTGCTGTTGCTCAGGAGAATGAATTGGACGCGGTTGTCTCTAAGGAGCCAGAGGCTACAGTAGTCGAACTCTCCCAGGAGACTGTTGTCCAGGAAACTGAGTCAGCAGCCACGTCTGCTGAGGGTGTTGAAACAGAAGCCATTAAGGCTGCCGAGGAAGTCGCAACTGATGCTGCAAAGGTTGCAATGGAAATTGCAAGTGATGTAGCTCAGGTCACTGAGTCTGTGGCAAACATTGTTAAAGAGGCTGAAGCAGTAGCAGCTGATGTGGCCAAGGTGGCTGATGCTGTAGCAGCCGTCACTGAGGAGATTGAGGCAGTAGTCACTAAGGAGCTTGAAGCGGTGGAAAGTGATGTTGTCAAGGACACAAATGAGGTTGTAGTGGAAACAGAGTCTCAAACATCAGAGATTACTAAAGAGGTTGAAGGAGTAGTGATGGATGTAGTCAGAGAGTCCGAGAGTATTGCTACAGAGGTCCCCAAGGAGCCTCACACTACTGCCACTGAGCTTACCTCAGAAGGTCAGGCCCTGGTTACAGAGATTGCTGCCAAGGAAGCTGAAGTCACCTTGGCAGAGGTTTCCAAGGAAGCTGAAATCATCACAGCAGAGGTTTCTAAGGAGGCGGAAGTCACCCTGGCAGAGGTTTCCAAGGAAGCGGAAGTCACAGTGGCAGAGGTTTCTAAGGAGGCGGAAGTCATCCCAGCAGGGGTTTCCAAGGAAGCCGAAGTCCCCACAACAGAGGTTTCCAAGGAAGCAGAAGTCACCACAGCAGAGGTTTCCAAGGAGGCGGAAGTCACCGCAGCAGGGGTTTCCAAGGAAGCCGAAGTCCCCGCAACAGAGGTTTCCATGGAAGCAGAAGTCACCACAGCAGAGGTTTCCAAGGAGGCTGAAGTCCAAACAACCAAGGAGGCTGATAGTGTGGCTACAGAAGATGTGAAGCTGCCCGAGACTGAGGTTGCTGCCAAGGAAGCTGAGGCCAAAACAGCAGAGGCTGCAGAGGAGGTTGGCACTGTGGTAACTGAAGTCAAAGATGAGACAAGCTCAGCAACTGTCCCCAACATAGAAACCAAGGTTGATACGGAGACTGTTGTGGCAGAGCAGTCTGAGAAACTTGAGAGTCCAACCACAGAGAAGCCAGCTGCCTCTCAGACTCCCAGCACTGAAGAAGCTGAACCCAGTCCAACTGAGAAACCATTTTCAAACAAACAGAGTGGAGATGACAGTGACAAACCACCAGCAAAGTCTAGCCCAACAAAATAATTGCTTGAGATCTTTGATGAAATACTATTGCGAATGAAGAGCTGTTGTAATTGTTTAGTCTGAAACATTCACTTTTAATTCTGTCTGCATGTCTATCAATATATTTGTAATTCTCAGTCTGTGGATGCTAAGATTAATGTAAAAGTTTCATTATGACCTGTAGGTGTGCAGGAATCTGAGTAAAAGGATGTATGAACCACTGACATTGTCCGACTACTGTGTTCTGCTGTCTTCCTTTCTCTCTTCCGGTCATCGTTGCCATTTTCAAAGTCTGTGTCTGTCTGACATTTTGCCCTCTAAAAGGGTTGTTCTCCCATGTTTGCTGACCGGCTCTGGCAAGAGTTCAATTACACGTCTGCAAAATGTTCATTCAGAACATTTCTTTGCTGGCACTTCTTAGGAAGAGCACTGGCGCAGTTGAGACCTGCCCTTGACAAATATTCATCTTTCATAGAATGACTGTGGGTTCTGCCAGACCATTTTTTAAAATGTAGTTTGGAGCAACTGTTGGTCTGACACTGTGACACTAGGTGCACAGTAACTCAGCTTCTACAATAAGCACATTTTACATCAGATTTTTGAGATTTGTTTTGTCTATTGCTGATAGACATTCAGGTGTTAAAATCAAGGTGCTTTAGACCCAGGTGGCTGTTGACCTTTCTCGCACATGTGCAGAATTAAAAAAACATGCCATTAAATGCACAGATATTGATGCAGTTTATATTGGATATATTCCAATACCATTTTTTTCCTTCCAGATACAAACTCTAATGTCTAAACTTTGTATATCTGCTGATACTGATCTGATACCAGTGTATTAAAAAACATATAATTACTGTTTTTTTTAACAGCTGCATACTACTAACCCTCTAAGGATGTGATATGATCGCTATTATTATTGTATGTAGTGGCTCAAGTTAAAAAATTTGGCATACAGTCATAGATGGGAAGAGGCAGGGTCTTGTTTCAGGACTAATAAATTGCATGATATTAGACTGGTGCAAAGACTTGCATACTTGCCAATATCCAATCCAGCATTTTAGGCTGTACTGGAGGTATTTACGACGCTGGTATCGGAACAGCCCTATATTATATCACCACTAAAGTCGACTAATCAATCATTTTACAGTATCACCAGAAAATTAATCAGCAAATATGTAATTTTTCAAGCACAAATGGCCAAACATTCACTGGTTACACTTTGTCACACTGGTCACACAGTACAAACAATTTAAAGATGTCACCTTAGGCTCTACAAAACTGTAAAACACACATATGTTATAGATTTAACAATGACATTCAATCAGTAATGAAAATACCATTTGTTTCAGCTGTGGGGTATGGATACTACTTACTTGATAGAGATACTTATAATATTCTAATTGATACTACTCTACATTATTTGATGCAAAAATGACATGAAATGAAAAGATTACTACTACTATTATGCACAAGTAAGTTCAGTTGTTTCTTGAGTTACTGCATTTAGCTGCATTTTCATCAAATTTAGTAAAGGGAGTGTACACTTTGGAATGTCAACAGTTTATGTAACGTAACAAATATAAAGCAGTATTGTTTGTCCAGGAGCTTATTGATATTTCGGTACTAACCGGTCAGGAATCTGCACTGGTTCTCAAGACCCGTCCTTATTCAGTTGTGGTTCAAGGATAATTGAAATTGTGAGTACCTGTGGCAGGTTATATTGGGGACTATCCATGTGGTTTGAAAAGGTATACAAATATTTACTAAAGAATACTCAACCAAGGTGAAAATATTGTTTTAAATACCCTCACTGTCACTGTAATGTGTCGCATCAGTGAGCCAGTGGGTAACAGTGGAGGACTGTTCTCAGTTGCATCCGGATGTCATTGGCATTGTTAGTCATTTCAGAAGTGTTGTTAGTCAGTGCTTATGAAATTTCTATTTGAATTATAATAAATGGAGCTGAAGTTGTCAGCAGGACCTCTCTGTATAATCTGTCTGTTGTTGCTGCTCTGGAATCACCTCTCGCTATGAGAATGTGTTCTCATCTTCGCTCACATGATTGGAATGACACAATCAAACATCAGAGGTCACTGTTGTGCTTCAATGGCACTTTTAATAAAACAGACATTTCATCCTCACAACAGCAATGTCTGGACAGAGAGGACGAGGGGGGGCTGGGTGAGGGTTCCCTCTGCTGATAGGCTGGTTGCTCCTGATAAGTGAGAGGGAATTGGATAAAGAAAATTGAACTGTGCTGTTGAGCACAGCATGGGGAAGATGGAGGGGTATGTGTGCGTGTGTGTGCATGTGTGCGTGTGTGTGCGTATTGAACTGACTCATCTTGGCTGGCATTTGTTTCTCCTCCCGTGTCTACTAAAGAATGATAATATAGCAAAGAGAACCCCGACCACAACCGGACACGCTCCCCTCCCCCTCACATATTTACAGGAAAAATTAATACATTCAGTTAATTTCACTAAGTAACAAAGCTAATTAATCTGTGTTTTTAGCAGAAATCACATGGTTTCACATCCAGTTTTCAAACAGACTTGTCTTTCTGTTCCATTCCTATAATCTTTACGCACACTGTCCATCATTAGGTTTTCTATTGATAAACGACTCACACAAAAATCCCCCCACGCACCCCCTTTTAAAGACTGTTAAATCCCACTTGCCCATATTTATAACTATTTACAGAAGCAGCAATCTAACCATCACAAAAACCCACCCACCCACCAGTCTCATTTGCCCCTCCCTGCGCCAACAAAGTCCCACTCCCACCCAATACAGAAAAAAAATATCCTGACACCCATCTTGCCGCCCCGTTCCATACACTGCCCACATCTTACCCTGTTCTAAAAGAGCATGCCAAGTTTAACAATGAACACAGAAAATGTCTCTATACAGAAAAAACACCCTTAAAAATGTTTTTTTTTCTTCCTCCTCCCACAATGGTGGACATGGACATAAGACAAGATTTCGGTGGCAACAAATAATCGTCATCTTGCTCCATTTTGGGATTTTTTTTTTTTAGTGCTGACAGGGGCCGGGTTTAGTCATAAGAAAGTCCTGTCGTGGGGGTTTAAGGGGGCCATGTTATGAACAGTGGGAGGGCAGTTTTCCAGGGTCTCTGAGGCAACAGTTGGCCAAGGGGCAGTTTGGAAAGGTGGGGTTGGGGGGTTGGAGAGAAGAGGAAGAGTTTTAGGGGAGGGAGTCTAGTTTTTTTTTTTGTTGGTGTTGGTGTTGTTTTTTTTTTTTTTTTAGAGTCAGAGGTGGCGGGGACTAGGGTGGCCGTTGTGGTAGAGCTTCTGCTTGATGTGGACCATGTTGCCGCTGGAGTCTTCCAGCTGTCTGAGCTGGGCTCGGCGACGGAGGTCTCGAAGGTTGCAGAACTGGGGCAGCCATGACCAGGACGGGGTATCTGAAGGAAGGACAAGAGAGGAAACAACGTGGGTGTTAGTGTGTGAACAAATGGCTTATATTGCCTATCGTAAAATACTATTTGTATTCACCTCTGATTGATGCAATAACTCCATGATGGATATGATCCATTCACTAAAAAAAGGTTTTCTATTGCCAGTTGTTATTTCAAATTTAATGTAATGTCAATTTATGAGCCTAAAGAGAAAAATATACTCATAAACCTGCAAAAAGAATGAAACCCCCCGTGTATTTATTTACCGAGCTAAGAGCTTTCTGTTGAATTGAGATTCTTATACAATTTAGATTAAAAAAAAGAGTATGATATGCCTTATATACTAAGACCATGGCAGCACCCAGAGTCTGAGCCATTTTCACACAAAAAAAGGAGAAAAAAACCCCTCTGCATCACTAATGCTACAGAGAGTACAATGGTACTGCTGCCATAGTATCAACATGTTGTCATTATCACAACTTGTCGTAGTATTAAAAGTGAAATGACTGGAAATGAGGTTTATTGTTAACCAAACAGTGTTGCTTTTTTGGTTGTGAAGACAGGAGCAAAGACAACTGAATGCAGGCTTTTGAGAACGACACAGCTAGACGACACACTCATGAGATCAAGACACACAATAGTGTAAAATCCTTCTTAGCCTGGTTTTCTGGCTCCAAATCCAGTTAGAGGCTGACAAGACATAACAACCAGCAACACAGAGGACGGATCTCTGTGCTGTGGACTGTCCTTTTCCATGTTAATATCAGCAAGTCCACTTTAACAGTCATTTTCTCCTTTAATACTGAATGTATAGATTTAGGGCTACTGACACTGTCCATATCTGATATAATGCCTTTTTTGTTGATCGTCATACTCCACATTTAAGTGTAAATTTGACTTTTCTACTGATAAAAATACATTTGTGGGTGAAATGTTGGATTGGTATGTTAATAATACTATTAATAGTTTTTTTTTTAAAGCAAACTCAAAAGATTATCAGCTTTAAAAATGCAGGTCATGTATCTCAAAATCACATCTCCCATGCAACATTTAGTGTTTTCAAAAATGGGCCAGTTAAAGTAAAAAATGACCCAGAGTCCAATGCAGTCAGGTTTTCGTATCTCAATGGTGTGTGCCATAAAAATGAGTTATGAGCTGCACACAGACCTCAGACTGGAGAAGCTGGTGTTTAATATGTCTTTTAGCCACCAGCTTCATCATAGCTGCAACAACGTTTAATTCTGGGAAGTAGGGGTGAGCTTTTTACAGTGGGGGCAGAGCGACAGGGACGAGATAAAAGATTGGAGCACTGAAATATTGGATGAGAATGGTAAAGGGCAGCAATCTCTTCGAGTGCATCGTGGTGTTGCCCTTGATTCTTCACATTTGTGTCTGGGCTGTTGCACATGTGACATGTGTCCTGGCTTAATTTCTACACAGTCAAAAAGATTTTACAGCTGAGACTGAGGCTGAAACACGAGGCGAGAGTGTCAAATCTGTCTCTCCGTCTTTGACTTGTTAGCAGCCACCATGCAGCACATCCCAGCTAACACAATTTGGTTCCCAAAATGTTCTGGGAACGTTTGTTTTTGATTCTGGGGAAAAACATTCCTCTATAACGTTCCCTAGATGTTTTAAACTTAACACCACTGTTACATTTCCAGAACATTCTGGGAAGGTTAGTTTAATGTTCCTGAAAGGTTCATTGAACATATCCCCTTAACATTCCCCACATGTTAAAATGGCAGGTTTTTCCTGTGGTTTCTTTTCCAGAAGATTCTCGGAATGTTAACTGATGTTCTAGAAAGGTTATAGAACATTTCCCCATAACGTTCCCTGGATGTTGAAAGAGTGTTTCCAACTTAGAAGTAATAACTGTAGTTACTTTTTCAGAATGCTCTGAGAGGTTAGTTGACTGCTCAAGAAAGGTTTCTTGAAAGTTTCCCTAGATGTTACAACGGCAGGTTTTATGGATGTAAATTAACATTATTGTTGAGTTCCCAAAATGTCTGGGGGTTAAATTAAGATTATAGTTACATTCTCATAAAACTTGATTGTTCAACAAAGGTTACTGGACGTTCCTGCATGTTAAAAGAGAGTTTTACTGACGTAGAACGAAGAATGTAGTGTAAGTTTTCAGAACGTTCTTGGAATGTTGTGTGTTTAAGAGATGTTAAGAATATGTTGCCCCTTCACGTTCCCTGAATGTTAAAGCAGAGTGTTTACAATGTAGAACTAACTTAAGTAGTTGAGTTCCCAGAAAATTCTTGGAATGTAAGACTGTAGAAAGGTTATTTGTTCTCCTTTAACATTCCCTGTGTTACAGGATCAAGTTTTTGTGATATAAATCTTGCTACATTTGCATATTCCCCTCATGTTACAACAAGAAGCTGAAGTTTTTCTTCTGTAAAGCTAATTTTACATTCTGTGAAGGTTAGTTAAACATTTGTGGAAGGTTAGTTTAAAAATATTCATGTGGTATTATTGGTGTTTTAGGGATATTACACTGAATGAAAATAAATCATAATAGTGAAAATTTAATATAAAAAGCACAATGTTCTTAGTGAGGGTTACCACACAGAACCCTGGGAGGAACGTTCTTGGAATGTTATGGGAACATTGTGTTAGCTAAATAATACACAGGCGCTCTACAAGAAAGGCCGACCTGCTGTGAAATGGGTGACCGTCTGGAAAGTACGTGGGGTTTCATGAATGTGAGGTGTAGAACGTGACGGGGGAATGGCGGAGCAGACATTTGTGCTTGTCAGGTTATAAACCAGAGCCGGCGAGGCGGAGCGAGGTCCACAGAGACAGCAGAGGGAGAAGGAGGGGAGAGCCCCAGACAGCAATGGCCCTGCTAGAGGATGAGCGAGAGGAGGGGTGACGGTGGTGGGGATGGTGGTGGAGTTGGGGAGGGAGGGGGAGCGAGGTGTTGGATGGAGGGGAGGTGAGGAGGGAGAAGAGAGAGTGAGTTATTTATAGCCGTGAATGGGTATGCTGTCCACAAGGACTGCTCTGAAGGGTATCCAAAGGAAAAGGGGCAACGAAGACAGGTTTCTCTCATTTGAATAAAAGGGTGGAGGTGGAGGTGGAGGTGGGGACGGGGGATGGAATCGGGAGACATGATAATGCAAGGCAGAAAATGGGAGGCGAAGGCACAATTGTTACGGTCTTCGTAGAGGAGAGGGAGGTAAACGCTGAACGCCAGGTCATCCTTTTCTCCATTTTTGAGACAGTTTTTGTGTTTCTCTTACTAAAGAGACACTGGTATCAGATATTCACATCACATCTCTGATAAGAAAGGGGGGGAAAAAAAGTAGTTGCAGCAGGAAGCATTGTAAAGGAAATGGCCAGGAGTAGATTCAATAAGTGAAGAGGGAGGGGAGAGGGAGGAGCTACAGATAGAATTAGGAGGAGGAGAAAAAAAGAATCAATGTGCATCTCAATGTAGTGTGTGTGTGTGTGTGTGTGTGTGTGTGTGTGTGTGTGCATGCGTGAGTGTGCATGTGCGTGTGTGTGCATGTGTGTGTGTGTTTCTCACTTGCCATTCCAGCTGCTCTCTCTCATTCTATTTATAGCTCTGGAGGAGAGTGTGTGTGTGTATGTGTGTGTAAGTGGGGGTGGGGATGTGACAGCATCTCCATCCTGCACCCATAACACACACACACAGACACACACACACATATTCACACACCCTTCCCCACTCTGTCAGCCTCACCTTCACTCCTCATCTCGGGGAGGCTAAACGAGTCTGACCTAGCTTCAACGTCACAGCCGACAAGCACACGCACGCACACACACACACACACACACACACACACACACACACACACACACACACACACACACACACACACACACACACACACACATATAGAATAGAGGGGCATTCCCTCCCAGTACAAAAGAAGAAGAAGCCTATATCCCCCCACACTCTATAACTGCTGCTAATGAATATGGATGATTCCCTCCTCTCCTGGTGTTTTTTTATGATGATGTATTTTACACTGTTGTACTAATGCACTGGAGGAAACAGCAGTGTCTCGCTCGCTGCTCTAAAACCATCCACACCTCTGAGCAAAGCAAAGCTTGTACAATTCAAGCCCCTTGATTGTTGTAGCAGCTCCTAAAACACAAAAAATTGTTACCGTGATATTTCAATCCTAAAAAACAATATTATTGTCTAAAAATGTGGGTCAACCTCACACAAATTGCACAAACATTTGTGTACGAAATATGTTTTGAGAAAAAATCTATGGAAAGTTTTGAAAATCACTCAAATCACATTTTTTAATGCAGGCAATTTGTACATCTGACAAATGGTTATTAGTAATAAAAGTCTCCTCCATAACATAGAAAAAGTTCTTAGAGATCCAGTTCTTAGCCAAACCCTCGTACCACTTCTTTGTTGCCTAAATCAGCATCAATATAATAGTGTAATGTACAAGGCAACATAAATTGGCTAGCATTGTTATGATTTTTATATTAAATTGAAAACTGATCAGTAATCAAAATCAAAGGTGGAATTCTCCCAGAATTTTTATTCTCTCCACCCTTGCCTACTTACAACATCCAGCACATGTCCAAAAAACAACAAAACAAAACAAAACAAAACAAAACAAAACAAAACAAAAAACACTTCTTAAAGAGGAATTTTAAAATGTAAATGACAGTTGTCAAGACACAAAATCAAAGCTGTCAATGCAAAAAAAACCAAAAACAAAAACAAAAACAAAACAAAACAAAAAAAATCAATCAATCAATCATGGGTTTGAAGAATCGTGACACCCTTAACAGGCACTAATCCATTTAATGTTAGCACTCATTAACATACATTTTAAACAAAATTATAAAAAATATCTATAATTATAATTATTTAAAACAGCACTTTTATATAACTTTTAAAATATTTGTGTGACTGCCACAATCATGAACATAAACTTGAACATGCTAGCTTTTAAGTAAAACTTAGGGTTAAGAATTTCCTTTTGGATGTGCTGTACTGCTCAGTACTCACGTGAAACAGTTTCTAGTTGATTGTGGACATCAGAGAAGGAAAAAAATGTTTAGTCAACCTTGATTTCTTCAAGGGACACTTCAAATCAAAATCATGGCCTGACGAGTCCAAAAATATATATTTTTCCTCTTACCTGTAGTATCATTTATCGAAACTAGATAGGAATCGTGGTGCTCAAAAGGCAAAAAGAAAAAAAAACTATAATGTAACAGTAATGTCTCTTTCAAATAATCACGACCCAGTCACTCGAGATAATCCACAGACCTTGTTGTGAGCAGTTTCATATGTGAACTGTGTTCTTCCTGTAGAATCTACCAGAACTATTTTCAAATGTATTTTTGGTGCACTGAGCAACACAGGTGTCATCTGTCCAGTTATATTCAAGAGAAGGCAAACATCTCTACATATCCAAAATTCAGCAACTCACACCAAAACAATCTTGCACTACAGATAAGAGGAAAAATGTCTATTTTTTGAATTGGGGGTGACCTGACTTTTGATATGTTATAAATGACATATTTCTGAAACTAGAAGAGTTGAAAGAGTTTATGTTGCAATTGTGGAGGTCATGTCGCATAATGCCTGCACCATTATTGCACTTTCAGTTTGATTTCAAATAACTTACAGTATTAAACGCCATCCTTTCATCGTTGCTTGATACTTTCCCATCCTGCCTGAGGAGCTTTTCCACAGTGCTCCGAGTATCCAGGTCACATATCACCTACTTTAAGCATTATCCTTAAACACGGAGGATCCAGGCCACCTCCACAATACAGGCCTGCCCCAACACAACAGACAGAATATTCAACCGCCTCCAAAGGCTGTTTTTAAAAGCTTTGTTGCAATATTCAGTACCTCTAAATTTAGCTAATTTGTGCCAAAAGGATGCAACAAACTTCATTAGTGTTTCCCCGTAGAGTTGGGCGGAAAAGCCTGTGAAACCGCCATGATCGTGAGAAACCCAAACACTATAATCCAGGATGCTAATGCTCAGCTCATCAGCGAGCATCTTGCCAGTGCAGAGAGATGAATCCTCTGTGTTGTCGGTGGTTGATGTCTCTTTAGCAGAGCGCCAGACTATGAGGGATTTCATGCTGCCATGTCATGATTTCACACGTGTGTCTAATAGCTGCTTAGCTTTATCGTCACTGAAAGCCTTTTATTTTCCTTTCCTCCTGTCTGCACAACCATGCAAGCCAAACGACGACATGTTCTGTCTCATTAAATCTGCCGCATTTGTCTTCTTTCGCTAAAATAATGCACGTTCTTTATGTGTCAGGAGGATATGGTAAGAGAAATTAAACTTATTTCAGATATTTCAGACAGAGCAGTGACAGGAAACAGGAAATTAAGGAGCAACTACACTCAGTTGGATTTAAACACATTGTATGTGGGGATGTAGCTTTCACTACAGGACAGCAGATGGTGGGAGTGAAGTCATTCCTCAATCTCTGTTTCTCGAGCCCGGTTTGAACCAGCCTTGGTAACTGCTGTATGTGTATTCATATTGGTTATCAAGCAAAAGCACTGCTTGTTTAAAACAAATAACAGCTTTTCCCATTACACAACACATTTTAAGTTAGTGGTTCACATTAATTGATCTCATCTTCAGTGTAATGTGACTTGACAAGTTGTGCATTTAAACAATATACATCTGCACACCAAGAGACTTTATTTCTAAATCTGTATGTGACTTTTTGCAAATGTGTAAATATAATCCTCATCTACACGTTTAGTAGCTGTAAATGAATTGTTCTCCTATTTCTGTTTACTATGGATGCAATATTGAGTTTCCATTTCACTTGAACTGTGTTTGGACTCAAGCAGGAAAACCATACAATCATGCAGTGTAAACATGTAACTCTATACAGAGACTTATCCTGCACTGATGTTATGTCAGAATAATTGGAAAAATTAATACCTGACTGGGAGAACCCCAAGTCGGAACAACATCTCAGAAAATTTTGTTAGAAGAATTGTCAAGTTGTTATCTGTTGACATCATATATGCAGGAAAATGACTGCCAGCACTGAATGCCCACATCTTTTTACCTCTCAGACAGCACTAACTGTATAATGGATACTATATGGGCTCAGTAACAGTCCAAAGATTGTGTTTGTTT
This sequence comes from Lutjanus erythropterus, assembly GCF_056507025.1. Classification (NCBI taxonomy): domain Eukaryota; kingdom Metazoa; phylum Chordata; class Actinopteri; order Lutjaniformes; family Lutjanidae; genus Lutjanus; species Lutjanus erythropterus. The sequence continues at coordinate 32,279,654 of NC_139322.1, forward strand.
GTTGCAGCATCTACAAATGCTAGGTAAGACTCTACCATCCAAATTGACAGGCATATTTCAACAACATCCAGAAATGCCATGGACTTCTCTGGAAATCCTGAACAGTGTGGCTTCCAGGCTAAAGAGGGAAAGGAGTCCAGCAAGACAAACCCAAGACAGCATGGCTTCGTAGTTTAAGAGTTCAGGCAGTAGACTGACCTGCTTACAGACCAGACCTGTCTCCCATTGAAAATGTTTGGTTCATTATGAAGAACAAAATAGACAAAATAAACAGAGACCCTGGACTATTGAGCGCCTGAAGTCATATATCAAGCAAGAATAGAAAGAATTTCATGTTCAAAACTTCACTAATTAGTGTTCTCAGTTCTCAAATGCTTACTGAATGTTGAATCTTGTCTTTGTACTTTATTCAACTGAATAAAGGTCGAAAAGGCTTTGCAAATCATTGCATTCTTTCTTTATTTACATTTATTCACTCCCAATTTTTTGGAATTGGGGTTGTACTTGAATAACAAAATCAATCTTTACTGGGATACAAGAACAACAACCCTCGCCTACCTTTAGCAGCATCCATGTTTTTTTCCCCACATACAGTATAAAAGCTCAAGACCACACCAAAGTCGGAATAACGACTACCAAACTTGGGAAATGAGACCCTCCAAGGATCATGTGAATGCACTATCACAGGACCAGAGTTCAAACCAGGACCCTGTTGCAGTGATGTGACAGTGCTAACCACTGAACCACTGTGCAGTCAGAATGTTTTCAGTAACTGAACCTGACACGTAGACATTTCTGGGGCATACAGATACTCTTGAGCCAAAAGTAATATCGTTAATTGAGTATAAGTGCCTGCACACCCATGGTAGAGCTGTACATGTGACTTTAATTATTTTGGCTGATTCTGAATCAGGACTGTGTGGTCATGTACAAACTGAGCTTGACTTATAACCTTGTGGCTCTTCTGTTAGTTTTGTTCGATGGGTCACATACACCTTTATCAACACACTACTGGTGTGTGTTTGTAAGGATTCTACTCTATTTCAATTAAGCTTGCAAATAGCAAGACAACTTTAATCGACAGCTTTGTGCTACAAGAAAACACATGAACCAACAACATCATAAATAATTCACCTTTATCACAGCAGCCTTATTAATATGAAATAGTAGAGTAGGTCTTACTGACGATACCATTTAAGGTCCTGTTCCATTTATTGTCGCAGTGCCTTTTCAGTGAGCAAACATGTACAATAGCAGCGCCCTTGTGCTTGGGTGGGAGAAGCTGCAAGGGCCCAAAATAGTATGAATAAGAATGGGACAGCACTGACATATCTTGTTACCTTGACAATGCTGAAATATATTACGTAGAACTTTGGTTTTCTGACTTTGTATTTTACGTTTTTTACTTTCTTTACAGCCAAGGCACTTAAGGGACTGGCTGCTTGATTTGAACAGTTATTCCCTCAGGCAATGTCTGCAGAAATGTGGACTTACGGACTTAAGTGTGCATAAAGGGCACAAAAAGTCTGTGAGAGAGCCCTCATGCACTTTACGATCTGACAGTGGAACACCCCTAAGCCCTTGTGGACTTACTGGGAAAACGCTTGAAAGTCTGTGAGTCCATAAGTGCAGACACTGGGATTGGCTCTGAGACGTTTTTTTTCACAGAAGACATTTTGATATGCCATCAACAACATTCTGGGGACCTGGTGTAACGTTCACTAAAAGTTCACTGAAGGTCATTAATGTTCCGAACATTTACAGAACATTGAAGGTGTTTCTAAAAGGTCCTCTTTTGATCATAAAAGTGCTGCAGTTCAAAGTTCCCTAACTGACTTCTGGGGGACATTCTTGTTCTTTTGCAACCTTAAAAGGAGGACGTTTGAGAGGTTAACCAAACGTGTCCACATGGTATCCTAATGGTCATATGAGAGCATTTCATTTAGGATTTATTCAGAACATTTGGATATGGGTGTGTTGACACAAATGTCAAATTTTAGGTCCCTTAACAGTTCTGTAAAACGTCCTGTGTGTAAAGGTTCTGAAATTGTAATGAAAGGACCTTAACAGGACCAAAAATGAACATTATGGGTTTGCCCACTAAAGGTTCCTGTATTGTCAGGTTCACAAAATGTTATGGGGGTGTAGTGTAGAAACCTGTTCTAGGAATGTTACAAGGCGATGTCCTTCACACCAACAGGGACGTTCTAAGAACATTCTGGGAATGTACAGTTTCCAGCAGGGACAGTAGAAAAAGCCCAGGTGTAAATAATACAATGAATGATGGCTCAGTTTCACTTAGGTACACTGGTTTCAGAACCTGCATGTTGGATCGGCAACAGTTTCTTTTATATTTTCTCTCCGAGATGTCAACAACAAAACTTCGGCAACAAATCTATAGCAATTTGAGGGGACACACTAGCCCAAACCCAGGTTTTTAAATCACAATGTTACAATGGCAGAGGGCTTAGTGGTCGATGCCTGCCATCCATCCCAATAGGCAATGGCATCATCCGTCAGCCCAACCCTATTAGTAACACCTACTTAACACACATGTATGACAAAATCCATTTCTGTCAGTGTGACATGTCATCCCAATCTTCCCAACTTTAGTTCTATAATAAGGATTGTTGCTGATGCAGTGGCTGATATCTTGTTGTTATTGTGAGTTTGGAGGCAACCAGCCATGACTTTGGGAAGCCGTTGTATTCAAAACAATTGTCTTAATTCTCCTTGACCTTAGCTGAGCCCTTGATAGAGTGGACTTCAATATCTGAATCACGTCTTTGAAAGGCTTTGTTGGCATCACTGATGTAGTAGACGAATAGGTTATTTCATACATAATAAAATATCTTTCTTCTATTGGGGTTGGTGGGCCTTTGTGGAGTCCCCCAAGGGTCTAACTTTGGTCTCTGATTATTCTCTATTGACATACTGTTTTTAAAGTCCAGTAAAGCCTTGTACTATAGATTTATCCTGTATTATGTAATAGAACTCATAATATGAGCTGGTTGTCCAAACATTTGAGTCAGATATCCCAGCACGTATCCCTTCTGGTCATTGTACTGGCGTTACAAATGATCTTATGTGTAGTCTGGTTAGCCTGTCAACAAACATGAAGCTAAAAGTCCATTTCAAGTCTGTCATTAGATGTTATTATTGTGCTTTATTGAACTGCCCTGCATTGCAAAACCGAGAATTTTTCTTTTATTTGCAACCCTGCAGAAGGTCATTCATGCTTTTATCTCCTCCAGGCTTGATTGTTGTGACACACTTGCAGTCTTAGCAGGAGAAATATCAGCATACCACAGATAATTCAGAACACTGCTCCCAGGCTAATCACACTCTCCAAGAGAAGTGACCACATTACATAAATCCTTGTCTCCCTTCCACAGATTGACTGTCAATTATGGAATTGACTTTAAGGTTTTAAGTCTTATTTGTGTGATTTGTTAACCCCAAGAGAGCCTGATTGCCGCTTGAGACCCTGTTTGAGGGCCCTTCCAGTGATTCCCAGGTCCCTTCTCATCACCATAGAGACCTACTGTATGTTTACTGTTTGGGCCCCTCAGCTGTGGAAGTCCACGTTGGTGGATCTTGGGCTTGCAGAGTTTCCCTCCTCTTTTAAATTCTTACTCAAAACTCACTTTTATCTTCAGAGTTCTCTTATTTTTTATTCATAAATCCGTTTCATGATTTCAAGACAGTATTTGAACACATTTTAATAATCTACAGTGTTGTTGTTACCTTTACACTGTAAATTACTTTCTAATGTCTTTTTGTTTAGTTTTTTAGTTGGAAAGGTGCTGCATAAACTTTTATTCTTATTCTCTATTATTAACTCATGCTTAGCTAAACTAGTCAATCACCAACAAAAAAGTAACTTATCTGCTCATGATCATGGATATCATTTGGAATGTCATTTTGCCCGTTAGCTAACTTGCAAAGCTGTTTTTTTTTTTTTTTTTTTTTTAAATCTTCCCATTGATGTTTAGCTCAACCAAGTGTTAATTGGGGGTTGCATCATCTGCATTATTTCTGTTCCTATTAATATTCTATTTCACTTAACTGCATTGCTTTGCTATTTTGCTCCTGCAGTGTCCCCAGTGAGACCATTAAAGGTTTAACTTAGCATAATACACTGGTACACAGAAGCTACAGGGAGCAGAAGTTATTCTGTCACACCTGGTTTAAACACAAAACACCAGATATGTAATTTGAACCACTGCTGAGGAGTGATTCAACCAAACATGCTGAAGAGGGATTTTGTTTGACATCAGCTATCACAAGTACATCGACGTTTCTGTTTGGTCCAATGCTAACACAACATTTTAGCTAACAGGATGATACTGAAAGATCTTGCTAGAGCATAGTAATATAGCATTGGATATTTAAGGGCATACGGTATGCCTGACAGATACTAGATAATTTGCACAATATTATAATATGTTCATTATTAACATGATATCAATATTTCATTAAATGCGACACTCCTATTACCAAACCTCAGTAGTCTGGAAAATGTCCCATTTGTCCAACAGCCCATTATAGCACAAACAAAAGCCCACTGCTTCAAAGGCCCATTGTTCTGAAAACACAAACTCTTTCTCTTTGTTTGCCCTTAATATAGTAGTGTATTCTAACATGCAGGAAATGACAAAGGTAGGTGACCTTTGTCAGGTAAACTTTTATCGTCACAGACCTTCATCATCAGGATAACGATAACAAACATGGTTAACGTGAAATGGTCACAGTGTCATTAGGTTTAGGCACTAAAACTTTGTGGTCAGGTTTAGCAAAAGACTATGGTTTGGGTAAACAGACCAGAGTGTGTATTTCCGGGAATGATGGGCCTTCATAACAATGTTTCTTCCAGAAAAACAGGGTGTTGGACAAGTGGACTTTTGCACCAATGGGACATTTTTCTGACTATTAGGGCTTTGTGACAATTGGCCGGCACCGCAGTGAGTACACTGCTGTGTGCCATCAAAATTAATTTAAGAATTATACATTTAAGTAAATATCTGTAGGGAATTTACTGTGAATCAGCAGTTTGTGAAACAAGGCATAATTCACCCCTTTTGTTTTCTAAGATTTGTATTTTCAACTAAGACCCATCTCTATAAAAGTGCTGCTTTTAAACGCACAATATATAATTTCTGCTGCCAAGGGTCTCTCACATTAAAGCAAAAGTAAAAGATGTAGTTTGATGACACTGTGAAGCAGCATGCGAGTCGTTACCTTCGGTGTTAAACAAACTCCATATCTGATTAAAATCTAGCTGACATGACTCAATCATGTTCATGAATGAGGTAATATTAAAGTTTTATTCACGTTACATTTAGTAATGCCGAACTCCTTCCTCACTCCCTATCATATCCAGTGTATCTCATGTTTTCATGGAAGTTATAGGCTCTAGCTACCTACAGCAAGCAGGAAACGTGCTGTTACCTTGAATAAATTACAGATTTTTTTCTGTGATTTAAAATTGTTTGAAATACTTGGGATAAAGCTTGACAAAATATCTACATATATCAAGTGTTTTTAGATATTTGAATGCCTTAACATCATATTCCCTTTCGTGAATTTATATAAAAGGACAGTTAAAATCACTATTATCACACTTCTCTTTTTGGGAGTCTATAGTACCGCAGGTTTCATTATAGCTTGATTTTTTGTTTAGTCATTAATAATACGCATGATATATTCAGAACATGGTAATTACACTTAATGATGGTGCTATTACATTAGCATATGACTGCTGCTGTTTCCTGAAAACAAAATTAAGAGCCTTATTAGTAAAAATAAGGTTTGAGGTATGTCGGCTGTCCAAAACAACAAGACAACGATTTAAATATAGTTTTACCTCAAATGATAGCCGATGTCTGAATCATCACACAGTTGGACGGTGTAGCTGTGATTTTCCAAGAGGTCGCAGTAAACTGAGAAAAAAATCAGTGTGAAGAGCCAAAAATGGCCCAAGCAATGGGGGGAAGGTCATTAACCAGAGCTACACCAACTGCTGTGTTAACCTGGCAAGCGTTTGCACATGCAGATACATGGTGGATAGATACAGATATATATATTTCTGCTTACAAGCACTTTCCTAATCCCATTTACCACCACAAATATTGCTTTAAATGATAGATACTGTGTTATTTCACCTGTCAAATTAAGATTATTTAAGTTCTTGTTCCTGTGAACATGCTGTGACCCGTTATTTCCTGTCATGTAACATTCACACCTCAGCAAACACAACTAAAGTGAAAAGCAAAAGACTTGTATGATATGTTAGGGATTGCTGAGCTCTTGTTTGAGTTGTGTTCGTGTGTGTCTACAGCAGACCAGCAGATAATCTTACCGTAGTAGCGGCTTGCCCTCCAGGCCCTGACGGCACAGTGTAGGACTCCGTCCAGCCACAGCAGCAGCCAGCTGATGCAGAAGCCCAGCAGCAGCCCCAGCATCAAGTCCATCTCCTGCTTGGTCACACTGTCACTCACAAAGTAGTTCTCTGATGAGTCCACCAAGGAATGGTCCCCATCATATGGGATTACATAGTGGACATGATGCCTGGGACAAGGACAGACGGGGGAGGGTGATGTAAGTATTAGATTTACATAAACCAACATACATTATACAACATATCTTAACGAAAACAGAAGTGGACATGTCTTAACCATCTCAGAGATATACAGTGCAGCATGTTAAGATGGTGAAACTGTCTAATCTATATATACCCATTCTAACTTGGATGATGTCAAGAGATTTCTCTCCAAATTTTAAATGGCACTAATCCGCACTTTGCTGGACACCTCCTGAAGCCCTCTCAAGGACTCTTGGGTCTCCCCAGGCTGCACTTTAGGCAAATTTAAGGAGACGGGCTTGTAGAATAAGCAACACTCTCCTACTTCCTTGAGTGACTACGGTTAAAGCTGGGGTAGGAAGTTTATTTTTGGCATCATCATCTAATCCAAGTGGTCTAAGGAAAAACTAGACTTCTGCCACTCCTTTTGTTTCTATTTCAAGGCTTTTGAAAATATAGGTCATAATGGGAGACTTTGGCCAATCATAGGTTGGTAAGTTCGTTTTTGTTGAGTCCCATTCCCAAAAGTATTGGTATTTCATGACCTGTGAATGAGACTCAACAATTAACAATTTTTCTCCACAATCAGTTACCGTCCCTTTAACGTGGCAATCTCAATCGGCAAAACCTGTGGTTACTTGTGGTAAGAGCAACTGCTGTTCAATACGTCATGGAAAAAAGTCACGGAATACTGGGGGAAGCAAAACAAACTATTGTTATTTTAATGAAGAAGCCAGGCAATTATTGGACTTTTCCATAATTCTGTGAGCAACTGTGATCTGATTTTAAGCTGCACACGGTATGAGTCTCTGAACAGCTGGGCTTAGTGACAAGAGTTGGTTACTTCACTGGAGGTGTGCGGCCTTTCGCCTGCAGCTTCTCCTCCAACAGCTAACTGTGGCTGTTCCTTGTTCCATTACTCCCTGTCATATTTCAAACTGATAAACTGCCATAAAATGCTGAAAATGACCACTATCTTGCTTTGAAGATGGGTCTTTAATAAACAATATGGTAAAAAAAAACCACATTGCATTTCCTCTGACTATTTCATAATAAAAGTCAATTTGCGTTTTTGCCAGTTAAGCTTTTCATGTGAATCTGCAGCAGCAGAAATTGTTCAGTTTGCATCAGCAGCAAACGTCTGACAATAATTTACCATTCTGCATTCATCTGTTTGTCGAGATTACATTGGTAGTAACTTAATACAGCATTTTTTTTTTCAGGAATATCACCACGGACACCAATACATAATACTGCAAATATATAAATATTGCAGTGCTTTCATCGGTGGTCCATGGGCTAAGTTACCATTGTGCTACCTCATTCGCTACTAGACACTGACTTAATAGTCATTTACTTATCTTCAAGATTGCCCCTTTAAGTTCCCTTTTAGTAATTCATTTATGCCAATATCCTAATAAGTAAAGGTCATACCTGCTCAGTAAAAAGTGTTCTGAGTAAATGAAAATTTGCCAAGACAAATAAATAATTTCAAATGGATCAAGCGTGCAAGTATAGTTCTTAAGTTACCTTACAAGCAGCATTTACTTTGTCAAAGTGGGATTTTTTTTTTTACATAATTTTGCTAAGTTATTCTAGATTCAAACGGGTTCTGGCTAGAAAGTCTCTTTAAATTAGTTCCAAGTATTACAGACATGAAAGGACTCAATGTGAATCCCATTATAATTGTGTTTCCACAAACCCACAGGGTGTGTGATTGGTGATATCCAGGTGTTCACATCTAACAGGAGCAGAAAGAGGAACTGTGGTGAAAAATATTGAAATGTTACACTGATAGAATGTAAATTTAAAGACAACTAGTGTTTGGAGTATATCAGATAATACATCATGGTTTCATTACGGCTGAGGGACAACATGCACTGGATATAGCTCCTTATATCAGCTGTTGCAGCAGCTACTGATCAACAGTCATCCACCTCCCTGTGGCACATTCACTTGTGCTACGTTGTCCAGCATTGCTCCACTGTAAACCAGATACATCCACTTGATATGAAAGTCTTATTATACTGGTATTACCGGCCCTCCTGAGAGGGGATGAAGGCTTTTTCCAATCTAACAACACAGGCAGCTGTCTGGCAAACACCGTGAGGGAACTCAGTGGGAGCTGAGAGATTTAACTGCTGGAAGTGAGTGCAGATACACACCTCTGCTCACACACTTTGGAACATTACACTGATAACATGTTTGGATTGATGCACATTTTTAAGGCCATTAAGACTTTTTACAAAGAGTTCTCTGGCACTTTACTACTACAATTCTATACATCTGAAGGATGTGAAAGAGAGATTTTTTAAAAAAGAGAAGAGTTGGAATTGAATTGAAATATGCACACTTTTAGTCTCTAGTAGGGTTGTTATGATACTGATGCCAGTATCTGAAATGCCTCTGATAAAGCTTAAAATTCTGGATCAGGTATCAGCAAGGACATGAGTCCATGCACTGATCCGAAATCAATTTATTCACGCCGAAATGGATGCAGCAGCGCCCTATATGACAGTGTTGTTGTTTTTTAACCTGAGCCAGGCCTTACAACAATATCACAATCATATCAGCCATACAGGGATAGTGGTTTACAGCTGTTAAAAATAATCACTACATGTATTTTTAACACACTGCTATCAGATCAGTGTCCGCCGATAAGCAAAGTTCAGATATCAGAATCTGTAAATATATATAGATACATTTTAAAGACACTGGTATCGGCTTGCTGCAGTACTTTAAAGTACCTGTGTTACCAGTTACAGCAACAGAAACAACAGAAATGCAGCACAGAGCCACATTCCAAACGTAACACTGTAGGCTAATCAAAGCCTGACATGACGTTGCTTGGATAAGGTTGTACAGAATGAAATCCACTAGAAGGGCAATTATACAGAGCCAAAGCATCGCCAAACAGCTGTCTGGTGCAGCCAGACACATAAGTGCGCATTTTGTTGTTCAGTACATTACCATGAAGGTGTTACGTGGTGAAAATTTGTCCAAACCAAGGCTAACTGGGCTAAAGCAAGCTAGCCTTGACAAGGAGCAAACATTACAACCAGTGTGTGCTTAATGTTTATATTTCTTTAAAATTTGCCTGTGGACATCATCCACAATTGTTGGGGTCATTGTGAGATTTCTGATGAATTTAAACATAATAATGTACAGACGTTATGAGAATTAATTTTGTTCAAAGCAAGGAAAAGATCTAAAAGTGCTGTACTTGGTATGGGATGATGCGCAAAGTTCAGGTATCAGACTCTGTGCTGGGAAGGAAAAAATAGTATCAGAAAATCTGCAGCCTGTAGTGTGGGTCACGCTCCAAAGCCACTAGACACTACATTTTCTGTAAAGCACCACAATAGCATCATTTATTACATTTTTTTTTTTTTTTTTACATAAGAAGTATGTGTTTTTTGTATTTTGGGATGAACTCTGCCTTTAATGTGAAGATGTTACATATTATTATATCTTTAACACTGGGTGTCTATTGGATCTAACTGGAGGTTTTACTGATGTTTCTGGCTTGTCTTGTATAAACTGAGGGGAAGTGAGTATCACGAGCAAATATGGATAAAGAAAGAAACTTCACCCACAGTAATGCAACTTCATTAAAAGAAAATCCGCTCTCGCTGTTTGATTGACAGATGATCTCTGGGAAGTGCAGTGCAAAAACACCACAGCACTTAAGACTGAATATGAAAAAAACAGATCTTGCAGATTAGCACCTTAAGTATTTTACTGAAGAAGTAGTGGCACCACATCAGGGATCAAACCCTATGGACCTCACTTACTTGAGCCATACAGCCACTGAAGTCCATTAACGCCAAAACATTTTCCCAAAGGATAAAGCTATGTGTAAAAACAAGCTAAAATCTTCCTCCAGGTTTCTTTCTCTTCCCTGAGACGAGCTTTTGCCCAAATGCCTGTAAATAAAATAAAGGACTATATTATGCTGCCTATATACCTCTAAACAGACTTAAGTACTGTTCACCTGCATCCTGTAAATCTTTTCGAATTTGTCTTCTTTTCTAGCATAAAAATGAAAACTACTGCTTTCCGTAAGATTTTAGGATGAAAATGCCACAATAAGAGCATTTAGATCATCTTAGGACAACTATCCTGCAGCGTCTCACTCAGCGTGACACCAATAAGTGAGGTGCACCCAGCAGCACACACAGTCCCACTTCCTCGAGTCTCCTCCTCTGCCACAGAGAGGCAGCTATTGTAGGCCAGGCTTCTGCCGGTCAGAGAAGCTACAACCACATCCAAATCAGAGCACAGAGCCTGCCAAATAAAATGACACTGGCTGTGTCCTCGAGCCTGATAAGGTGAGCGCTGTGGGCGTCACGACACCTCCACGCCTCACGGATGGAAGGGCAAGCGAGTGAAGCTGAGGTCTGCTCTGTTTATTCACGTATCCTGCATTTTACTGCTGTTTAGATAAAAATACAGGAGACTGACTCTCATTCAGGAGGTGTTTCCAGGTCAGTGAAAGACAGTGTGTAGGTACTGTAACCTGAGGTTTGACCGTGCATACTGTCCAACTGTTGGAAGTTTTACTGTTTTATCAGTGCCTGTGCACTGAGAAATACTTGTATTGGAGGAAAAAATTGTCATGTTGGCTTTATAAATACAGAAATCACTCCTTAAAGAGTCAGTTCATGCCCAAAATCAAAAATACATGTTTTTCCTCTTTTTCCATTTAGATTTTTTTGGTAGAGATGAAATGATGATCTTTGGAAACAGACACTGGTGTGTCAATTTTTTTTATTTATTTATTTATTTATTTTTTTTGGTGCTTTGAGCACCATAAGCCAAGTGCCATTTAGTCCCATTATATTTGAGAGAAGGCAGACATCTGTATGTCTGCTGATACCTCCAAAACTCTGCAACTCACACCAAAACTATCTAGATGGATAAATACCACTACAGGCCAGGGAGAAAATACCTACTTTTGATTTTGGGGTGAACTGTCCCTTTAAAGGGCAATTTAGGCACTTTTGACAAGAATGTCCTGTCAGTGTTGATGGTAAATGTGGTTAGTTAAAGCAATTAATTCCTTGGTGCTGCTGTACTGATTGAGAAAACTGAGTTCTAATGATGCAAAACCTGTAGTTCATCCAGTGATGTCACAGTGATGTCACTGGATGCAGGGACAACTACTGGATTTCTGGTCTCCACCTCTGGGTAGCCAGTGGGTTTGCTAGATGAATATTTTTGTCACCTGACACTTTGAATTTTTTGGCCAACAAAGCAATAGTTATAGGCTAGGGTTGTGATACATAGCAATCTGGGTGTGGGAGTCATGAGCTCACCTGCAATGCATCCTGGTACATGTAGGCACAGCTACTGCTCAGTTGTCTTGGTCAGTATAGCCCACACTGAGAAATATATACCTTCAGTCAACCACATTTACCATCAACATTGACCTGACATCCGCATGAAAAGAGCACAAGTTTCTCTTTAATGCTGCTAATACAAGTTCATTTTCTAAAAATCGGTCCGTCGGTTGATAGTCAGTTGACAATGGTCAAAATATTAAACATCAGTGACACATCATGTCATCGCAAACTTTGTCTCCAGCAGGGTTGTAATAAGGAAGTACTGGTTCTGGTTCTTATATGGCACAGGGGCACAGCCTGGACAGAATCATAATGAACACACCAACTCTCTATCATGTGAATGTGTCATGTCAATTAAAGTGTTTTGCCTTTATATTAAGTAAACTTTAAGCTGTTAAAAGTTAATATATTGCTCAATGTCAAGTTCAAATTTGTATTATCAATGAAAAAGCCGTTCTTTGTCTGTTGTCAACCGTCATCCTGTGCTTCATTTGAAAGTTGGTTCAGGAAACATGTAGGCGGTGGAACAGTTTAAAAGTATAATTTTAGCACCCAAACAATACCCAGTCCTTGAAAGAAAATATCAGTACACTTGTATCCCAATATTTTATGATACTGTATTGAATCTTAAAAACACTATTGTAATATTGTGATTCATGCAAAGACTGGGGACAATCTTTCATTTTGTGTTGTATTTAAACCCTCAACAAGATAGCAGGGTTGTTCTGTGTCTTCACTGTTCTGACGGTATGAAAAAGTTAACTTGTTAAAGTCAGCTTTGACGGTTTTCTAAAAAATAGCAATATGTCACTGTGCTTACAGTATTGCAATATATTGAATTGTAACCCCTGAATCATGTAATGTAATAATGGTCACAATACAAAATTTTGATGCAATCTAGTATAAAACACGATACTTGATACCTCTTTCAATACCACAGAAAAAAAGAAAAAAAAGTCCTAAGCACACAAATAAGGATAATTTCTTTCTTTTTTTGAATTAACAACCTGCACACACTGCAGGTACAGAAAAAACACTGAACAATGTCTGGTTTATTTTCACACAGGACAATAAAGACTGAACTGAGGTCTTTAATGAGCACTTAGATCTTTTTCATAATATATACTTTTGGCACTTTCATTTCTAGTGAATATCAGTACTGTATTGTTTATAAGTATGTGGTATTGAAAAGGAATGAAGCATTAATACTTTTGATAACCTCAGTATTGTGATATGCATCTCAGTGCCAGGTCCTTGCCAATATACACCCCTAATCTCCAAACATATTTTTTTTGTCTTCATTCATCACATCACATCTGCCATCACGTGCGAGAAAACCCCTCCAAACTTTGACTCAGATGATCCCTCTCTGACAAGCATAATCTAATAGCACCTGATGATGACCCATTTCTGGATTTACAGGCTAAAAAAACACACAGTGGAAAAACTGGGCTCTTAATGCTGCTAATGAACTGCTTGTACATCAACCCCCTCACTGCAGTATACACACAGTATACGCTGCTGTTTGGTTTTAATGTGCATCTGTTCAGCTTCCCTATTCTCTAAAACAGTGATCTGTCCTCTTGACTGTAGCTATAGGGGCCTGCAGGACATGACATGAGTCAACCAGGATCTAATACCGGAGGACAACATAGGTGTGAATCTATAGGATAAAAGGACTCTTACTTTAGATCTGGCGCCAACACTGCTGCCATACCCCCAGGCACTGTGGACTTAAGACCATGAAGAAAAACACAGAGGCCCACTTGTGACTCTGTTCATCCTCACAGCCTACAGACTGACCAATACATCAGTTGGACGACATTATCAGCCCTATATCGGCCTATCACAGCTCCAACGATCTACATTAGTCTCGGCATATATGTTCTCTGATATGTGCTAATATGAGAACTTTTTTCAGCAGAACATAATGCAGATTGATTTTACTTGTTAGCTTTATAGGCAGCACTGCATGAATATCTGATCCCTTTTCTTAACCCAAGTAGAGCTGCAACGATTCATCAATTAACTGTCACCTAGTTTATAGATTAGTTTATAATCACCAACTAATCTGATAATTGATAAACTGGCTCTAATAATTGTTGAAGAAAAAGTCAAAATTGTCTAATTTCAGCTTCTCAAATGTGAATATTTTCTGATTTCTGCACTCTTCTATGACAGTAAACTGAATATCTTTGGCTTATGGACACATTAAGACATTTGAGGGCCACATCTCAGCCTTTAGGAAACACTGCTAAACATTTTTCACCAGTCTAAAAAACAAACAAACAAACAAACAAACAAACAAACAAACAAAAAACTAATGGCAAAAATGAACATGTATTAAGCATTAATTACACGTTACACTTGTTTTAAGCAACATGCATTTAGCTCTATTGGTGTTATTTATAGTTATTTCTAATTATTAAAAGCACTGGTGAAAGTTCACTGTTTCAGGAATCACTGTGTTTACTCTTTTGAACGAAGCTGCCCAGAGCTGTAGCTACATCATATGGTATGTATCATTTTGTAGGGTATCAAATTGCATGATATCGAATCGTACCATATTGTACCGTACCATATCGTTGCAAAACATGCAAAACATTCCAGATATTTTATTCTGTACACTGAATATCAGCAAATATATCAGAACTGTTTTACTCCCTGATATTGGCCCTAAGTATTGTCCAGGCCTTACTACAGCCTTCTGTATTACATGCTTGCTGTTGATGGAAAATGCATAATAAATCAGAATGAATGTATTAATGAGTGTCTTGCTGCTGTTTTCCCCCCCCTCTTCAAACCTGCTCTCACTGTGACAGCAAACAGCAGGTAGGTCGATGATGAGCCTGAGCTCCATAGCACTTCTTCAGCCATAACCACTTCACTTCAGCACTCATATGTTCATAATTGGCCCAGCAGCAGGTTTATATTCTCGCCGACAGACAGACGCCGTGTAGGCCTGCGTGAATCGCGCAGCGCACTTGATGCTCAGATTGTTTTTGAACGGCCTTATATTGCTCATAGTTCATTACCTATTTATGGCTCCGACACACACCTTCGTATATGCAGCAAAGCCCAAACCCTCGCAGCAGATATTGTACAGGCTATAAAGGCAGAAAACACACCGCTACAGAGCGTGTCACCGTGTTTTCTGCCGGGGCTGATAATAAAAACCTGTATGAAAACATCCGCCGCTGTGAGAGCACAGACAGCCTGGTAGCAGGTTGCCTTTGCGGGGGCTTCACCGCCAGAAAATCTTCGAGGCCTCTTCAGCAATTAAGACGGTTTAAAAAAAAAAAAAACACACACAGCACCATGTTTATCCCAAATATTGTGCGAGGATGATGGCATTTTACCTTCCACAGTTGCAGTGACAGACGCGGTCCTCCCCTCGTAGATGCGGTAAGATGTAGTTGTGAAAGCGATCCAGTAGTGCGTTCATGTCCATTAAACAGGCTATCGCCTGCAAAGAACCATGCAAGTCAGCTGGGACATGTCAAGCAATATATAGGCTAGGCTATTCCTGCAGACTGCTGATGATTATTCTCATTATTATTATTATATCAAGATTAATGACAACAATGGAGATCATGAAGAAAAGGAGAGAAAATAGCCTTGGCACATCCTCCCGATCCTAAGAGGGGGGACTCTTGCCTCAAAACGGACTTAGATTATTTATTTATGACAGCAGGTAATTATAGGTAGGCTAACCTACTTCCACATGTCATTGATAGGCCTGCTCTATATGATGTTTTAGCCTACATGTGTGACACATTTGTACTAATATGATCACATATTAGTAAGTAAATGAGGTCTGTGGCTGAGGGATGTGAGGATGTCTTACCATTACAACTGAAGCACCAAGAATCATAAAAATCATGGTGGTTGTGATCATATGCATCAAAACTTCCAAACTGGCCGCCGTCCTGTGGCCCGGGCTTCTACCCGCGGCGGTGGAGACGCTCCGGCTGGGCTCTGGGCGCTCTGTCCCGGCAGGAGCCGCTCATGGAGCCGCCGCGCCGCTCCTGGCTCCCCGTCCGTCCCTTCAAACTGCCCGGTCTCTCCTCCGTCCCCTCCTACACACACACACACACACACACACACACACACACTCACTCACTCACACACACACACACACACTCACACACTCACTCATACGGCAAGCCAGCTCTCTCAGCCTTCACTGCGCCCTCTCGCCATCCAAGTATCCCCCCCCCCCACCCGGTCGGTCGGTCGGTCGGATGCGGCTGCCGCTCGCTCCAAGGAGGCAGTCCTCTCCTCTCCTCTCCTCTCCTCTTCTCTCCCTCTCTCTTCTCCTCTCTCCTCCTAATTACCGATGCAAAAGTGCTCCGTGCTCCCAGGTGCGTTTCTTTCTCTATCCCAGTTTTAAAAGAACCATCAAGAAAACCAGTGCAGGGCTCCCTCGGTATCCTTTAAGAGCTGCCTCGGTATCCTCTCTTCCCAAGTTATTCCAAACCGGGGCTGCGCTTTAATGCCGGCCAATTCTCTCCTCCATCGACGTCTCAAAGAGCTGCACCGGCTCCTCTCACGGCCATCGCCCTCGTCTGTCTCGGAACGCTTGATAACATCGACATGAGGAGGTCCAGTCGGGAACTAGACCCACCCTGCGCCCCGAGTCCAGTCCCGATCCCGCAACGGCAGCTGCATCAACGCCCGGAGCCAGACACGCATGATTATCCCATCCTGGCTTCCAGCAGCTACACGAGCACCCACTCCCACCTCCTGTGCGTGTGCGCGTGTCCGTGCGTCCGTGTGCGTGACAGAGAGAGAGAGAGAGAGGGAGAGAGAGTGTGTGTATAGTGGGCGGTATGAGAGAGAGGAGAGCTGCAAACTGCCTTTATGGCATCAGCCTATAGGCTCATTATTTATAGTGGATACCTGCAGATGCACTGGAGCCGACCGGCTTCAAGAATGGCACTGCTCATCATGATTTAACCCCCTTTTTTCCTCCAGAGGGTTAACCCCTTTTTACCCCTCAGTACCGCCACTTGGACACACACTGTAACACACACATGCACACACACAAACGCCCTTGCTTTCTATTTCTCTTCCAGACATTGCAGCTCTCATTCTGCGCCATTCCTGCCCTTACTACAATCTTCAAAGTGAGTCTCTGATTTAAAAAAAAATATCATACAAATTCTTAAAATCTGTTTTTGGAATGAGACTTATTGCACCAACAAATCGAATTTAATCTAAGATTAGTTTTAACCATGACCACAATTAGGTTTAAAATAAATAAATCTAGATTTAAAATTGAGCAGATCTGTTGTCCATTCAGTAAAACCAAGTTAACTTATGAAAACCCAAATTAATAGAATTTAGTCAATATGAAGATGCTTGCCTACCCAAGTTAAAATAAAAAAAGAAATTTCCATTCTGCCAGGAAAAAGAGAACACAGTTTCAGCTCTGTATTCCTTAACAAAATGTCACATTGTTTGCTAACTAAAAGTGAACAACATACATAGCTTGCTAGCTGGATAAAGAGTGAACAAAATGTTATATTGCTTGTTAGCTAGCAAAAAAGTAAAAAAAAAAAAAAAAAAATTACATTCTTTGCTAACTTATAGATTAATAAATGGTTACATGTTTGCTAGCTAACTAAATAGTGAACAAAATGTTACATGGTTTGCTAGCTATCAGGAAAACTTGTTGTCTTAATTATTGGAGCAATATGGCCAAATAATAAAATATTTTACAAAATGGACATGGCACAGTAAGGAAAAAGAGGAGAAAAAATATTGTTTTAAAATAAAGAGCGGTTTAAATTTAATCTTTAAGCTAGTTTAAAAGCTTGGTGCAACATGATTTAAAGTTAAACCATTTAATCAGGTTTAAAAATTAATATGTTGGTGCAATCTGTCCTTGTAGGTTATTTCTTTAACTGAGGAGCCACGTGGGTGAAAATTCAGAAATCACAAACTGGCACTGTCTGACATAATTTTCCTCTTAAACCCGCACAGCTTATAGAAAAAATTCTCTGGTCAAAGTGAAACAGGCAGCCGACTGCAAAGATAATGACTCTGTGTCATCTTATGACAGCTATTCCACAAATCTCACAAAATTCAGGTATTGTCCCAAATACAACGTTGTCTAAAAAGTACAATATCTAATGTGGACATGGAGCTGTAAGGTTAAAGTTTTAGACACTGCAAACAAAACAGCTTCATACTCATTCAGACCAAACCATGAAGTAAAATGTGATCCTGAGGTGAAATGTCAAGATCAAATCGAAATGAAAAGTTCTGAATCTCTCAATTAATCCAATCAATTAGCCTCAGTAAACAATGTAACAGAGAAATGTTTTTGTATTTGCTACAATGAACAGTGTTAAACACTGTTTCAGAACCATGGACAGCAACTGTACAGCAGTCTGTATTTACCAGCTGCTTTCCTGGAATACATTTTGTGAAATATTGTAAAAACTAGAACATTTTACATGCATGTTGAACTAACAGCTAAAATGCAAACATTGTGACTAAATAATGAATAACAGATCTCATGGTTTGCTTATGAAGTTCCCTTTGTTGGTACTGATTCGAAAACATCTGCTGTCATCACCCACAGGCACACTGTTAGTGTTACTTCATTTTCGACCTCCCCCAGTGAAGAAGCACAGCCAGGCTGGGCACAAGTGTAGCAGACTCTAATTAAAACCTACAGGGGGTAGAATGGGGCTAATGTAAACATTTAATATTAAAAGGACTTAAAACCCGAACCATCACAATCATGATTGCAGCTACAAACTCAAAGCTGAATGAGAGTTAAAAGTGTTCTGCTAATTGCTTGCTCTTTGATGCATGGATTGTAGAAACCATGTGAGATGTGTATAAAAGTAACCAAACATACAAACATTGAAGACATCACTAACATGTCAAGGGTATGAGGAATCTTGCTGCTGACTTGTTCACATTTCTCACAAAACTAGTGCAGTGCCCCTTAGGAGCACATGGTCATTCTAAACGGGGTCAGTTGTTCAAAATTTGTGGGAGTAGTAGCATATTTTGACAAAACTCAAAATGATGGAAAATGGACCCACAGAATCCAGGAAAAAAATGTTACTGAGTGAAAGTAGTTCCTACATGAACACAACAAGGTGTGTGGAATATTTTGAGAAACCGGTTCATGATTTCTGGACAGAGTTTTAAACTTTACAAACATATTTTTGGTGCTTTGAGCGCCACAAGCCGACTGCCATTTAGTCCCATGATGTTAGAGCGAATGCAGACATCTCTACTGATGATATCTCCAAAACTCTGCAACTCAACCCAAAAAAATCTAGATAGATAAACACCACTACAGGCCAGGAGAAAAATGTGTGTTTTTGGGGGTGAACTGTCCCTTTAATGTATTGGATGTTATCAAATAAGCAGTAGAGTGGTATGTGTGGAGCAGTTACTTGGTTTGGCAGAATCTGGTTTTCATCATTACAGGGATCTCACTGTGTACCAAAAATATTTCCTCATATTGGATACTAGCACAAGCGAAGAGGTGGCCTGTGTAGTTTTGCGGGTGTTATCCACAAATAATCTTGTGTCATGTCAAAAAACTCTTAAGAAAGTCAGTGAAGCTGGCAAACACTAAGTTTCTCTAAAAAAAGAGCATCAGTCATGGATATAACATTGTTAAATCATTAGAAATGGACTTTGACTGACGTAACATACTAGATTCCTATAGTGTAATGGTTTGATGTGCCCTCTGACTCACATACATACACACACGCAAACATACTGTACATATACATAGATACAGTATAAATGATGTGTTGTCCACGCTTGGCTGACTGCTCTTCTGTTCCACTCAGGTGACTGACGCTGATTGCTGCACAGGCACAAATGCATGGATAACCTTCAGGCCATTACATCTGTGCGCACATAGTGTCATCATCACTCACTGAGGTCTATAATAAACCACACACCAACTTACATCTGCAGATGTATGTCCTGTTTCTTTTTATGCCAGCTGGTGTGGTACAAATTTGTATTCTTTTTTTCTAGTTTTAGGAAATAGAATTGTATTACTGCTTCCTTCTGTTTTCTGATGCAGTTTCATGTCTTGAGGCTATGTTTTTTTTTTTGTCTCAGTGTGTCTGCTGGTCTTTTTTACATTGCAAACATCCTGTTTATTGCTTCTCAGCCCACTCCTCCCCCACATTATTTTCACCAACTGTGTGGAGTCATCAGAAGGAGTTGGTGGTGGTGAGTAGAATTTCTGAGAGTCGAGGAGAGCAGAAGGTGGAGGGATTTTCAGAAGCAAAAATGTCTTTCAGAATTGTAACTCAGCCTCCTACTTTGTCCTGAGTCACAGTCTGCAATACAAAATGACTCAGAGCTTTTTGACGTGTCACAATTATCACATAGATGGATAGACAGACAGTCAGATAGATAGATAGATAGATACATACATACATACATACATACATGCATGCATACATACATATATACATACATACATACTCTCCAGATGGACAGATGGTCCACATATTTCACAACAGCCATATTGATATGAAATAGTAGGGTAAACACAGGTGTTACCAGTGATACTAATTAAGGTCCTGTTCCATTCACGTCAAACAGAATCAGTTGTTATGCTTGTTTGGCTCACTGGAAACACCCTGCCACAATAAATTAAATAGGACCTTAATTAGTATCATGCTAGTAGTGCACAGTCTAGTATATTATAGTCTCTGAAATGTCTTGTACACTACAGTATTTTTATGGTAGTTTTTCCATTATCATTATTATTATTATTATTATTATTATTATTATTATTATTATTATTATTATTATTATTATTATTATTATTATGATAATCATTATTACAAATAAATACATTAATTCTTGTGGTTATGGTTGTTTCTACCCTCTTTTATTGGTGTCATTACCTCCTCTGGCAATATTTACCTCGTTTTAGTTTTTTTTTTTTTTATCCAGCTATACATGTGAGGATTTGTGCACTGTATTATTGTTGTTTTTGTGTCTACAATTTCATAAAACAAACAAACAAACAAACATATATTTAACAGTGCTGCTCCCATCAGCCAATGACATTCTTTTTCTAATCGCCTCTCTAGCTTGGTCCTCTCCCCCTTCCGTACGTACGTATGCGGAACCTCAATTGTAAACAAAAACGGACAATCACTACCTTCCTGTTCTGAGCCAAAATATAAAAAACGAAACATAGTCGTATCCTGCTGAACGCTGCTTGTTAAAGGTAAGTATCTATATGGTAACGGCGTCAAGTTCCCTGGCTGTTCACTAAATGTCACAGGCGAAAACGGGATGATATGATTTGTTATGTAACCAGGGTTAACATCCAGTCGTTGAATGCTAGCTAGCTAACGTTAGCTGTCGAACTTCAGGTTAGCTAACAGCTAACCAGACGGACTCCAATAACACTCCATATCTGTTGTCCAAAAAGTAACGTTACATAGTACTAATACTAGTCACTAACAACATTGTGAGTAGTTAACGTAATGTCAACTACGAATTAGTCAGCTAGACATATAACGAAACTTGTCGAATTGGTATTTAGCTTTAGTATTAACGTCACAAGTAATACTAACCACAGTCACTTAATTGCAGTACAGAAAAATTAGTGTCATACATCGTCATATCACATTTGATCTGTAAGAACATCATCCCTAAAATGTGAAAGGAACTGATTTAAGACTTTTCTATTTTATATTTGACACAGTTTTCAGTTAGGTAAACATTTAACCAAACACCACTCTACTACGTTATCGTCAAGCTGTCCAGTTGCTTTGAAAATATGCTTTCATCAGAGTGGTAGTTAGTAGTGGGAACCAAGCTTAGCTAGATTACACTGAAATAGTCTGCTATTTAATACAGTATATTATTTATATTTTGAGGTTGCCAGTATTGTCTTCTACATCTGGGACAGACTATGGTGGGATGTCGTGCATTTCTTGTGAATTACTGCTTTACGAAAGGCTGCATTGACAAACTTGATATTAGAGCTGCAACGATAAGTTAATTAATCGATATGTTGTTAAGTATTTTGATAATCAAATTATTGTTTTGAGTTATCTTTTAAGAAAAAATATCTAAATTCTCTGATTTTAATTTCTCAAATGTGAATATTTTGTGTTGTATTCTGTAGTCTTCTATGCCAGTAAACTGAATATCTTTGGGTTGTGGACAAAACAAGACATTATTTTGGGCTTTGGAAAATAGTTAAAGTTTTTCATAATTTTCTGCCATTTTATGGACTGAAAAACTAATTTATTAATCAAGAAAGTGATTGACAAATTAATCATCCTAAATTGCAATATATCAAGTTCAAGTTCAACTTTATTGTCATGTGTATAAGAAATACAATAAAATTATTGGCTGTCTGAGCTGGACACAAAGGACACAAACTACAGACCTATATAAGACCTGTCTCTTTACATATTCTGAAGACTTACTATCCACCACCTCATTTTCTGTGTCATTTAAAACAGGTTCCAGATGTGTGGCAGTGGTTGATGCAACTGCCAGCTCATTACTATAGGAAGACATACTTTGGTGTTGTTGGCACACTGAAACAACTATAGCCGACATGTCAAGGAAACAGGCGCCGAAACCTGTACGGAGCAACAAGAAGAGTGAACTTGAACGCAAGAGGGATGAGCGTGCAGCACGTCGGGCCATCGTAAAGGACCGCAAGAACCGTCCTCAAGATTGCGATGAAGGAGCCGAGTTTGTCAGTTTCTCCAATCAGCTCCAGGCACTGGGGCTCAAGCTGAGAGAAGTCCCCGGAGATGGGTAAGAGCCAGAAAAAGATTGTGGCGTCTAGCTGTGCTGTGCTGTGTTTTCCTCTGTGTAGTCCTTTACCATCACTGATACCACAGCACATTTTTAAAAATTTTATTACACACACCAAGCCTATTTTCAAGCTTGAGACAGCTCTCTCCCCATGAGTAACCAGGATGCTTTGTTAGAGGAACATAATGTCCGGAACATTTATGCCTACCTCTCCCCTGCAAAGTATTTGTAGCTGCCTGGCTGCTGCTCAATATAGGCATATGTCACTGAAGTCTTAATTTGACACTAGTCATCTTTGTTGAAATATGATTGTCTTCTTCAACTGACAACACCAGCAGTACTGTGCCATTTAAGACTGAATAAACAACAAAGGAAATGGCTTAATGTCTCTCCAGCTTAATGAAATCTCAAGATGGGAATTTAATTGATTGACTATATAGTCTTGCACCTATCAGTCATGTTTACTACAAGGCAGAAGGTCTAGAAGTCTTGTGATTTGCAGGACTGAAGTCATTGTTTTTGGCCAACAGCCAGAAACCTGCCAGCTAAAGTCTGCTCTAATGGGTTCATTACTGATTTAAACGTAACATACCCTTCATTCTGGCCAAGAACCTTCAAACTGAGTCATACCTATAGTCAGTCATGTGTAGACACACCAGTCACTGTCTTTGTTTCTTGCAGGAACTGCCTCTTCAGAGCTCTAGGTGACCAGTTAGAGGGTCACTCCCGCGGTCACCTCCGGCTTCGGCAGGAGACGGTCCAGTATATGATGTCCCATCGACAAGACTTTGAACCCTTTGTTGAGGACGACGTGCCCTTTGCACAGCACCGTAAGAAAATAACCCATTGTGTGATGCTGAGAAAAATCAAATCAAAAGAAATAAAAATAAAATTATGTGATTAGAAAGGAGACTTTTACAAATGTCATTTCTGTCAATTCTGTCATTTCACTATACATGGGAGAAATTTTGACTAGCAGTTATGCAGTGACCCCTGGTGGCCATCAGTTTTGCTTGCAATAGAGTGACAGATGTTGTATAACAATGGGCCCTTTCACATCGGACTTTCAGACTTTCAGAGTTTGATCCGAACCAAAATTACAGGTGTGAAACCTCCCCGGGACCATCATCCAGACCAAACAGCTGAACCTTAGTCTGACAAAAACAGGTGGTTGTAGTCCTCATCAAATTGAACTATGGGTTGGTTTGTTTCTGGAGTGAAAATTTCTTTTGAGATGGTTCGGATTTTCCAAGTTCTGGCGAGACTAACTGGAAAAAGGAAGAAACAAAACAAAATGAGCCACAGTAGCTCATGTAGAGGGGAGGAGCTAAATATCTGACATTTGGTTCAACGATTTTATAAAGGATCAGTTGGGAAAAACTCGCACCAATTCAGAAACTTTTCAGTTATTTTCCAAGCGGGTGTCAGATGCGTGCCCATCTATAAAACAATCAGTTGTGTGCAATGCAGCTCTGTCATATATAATTCTTTTGTGTGCTTGGATAATGCAATGCGATGTGCTGATCACTGTGGATCTTGGATAGCCAGACATATCTCCACAGTGATCAGTACTAAAGAAAGGTCTGGCTCCACACATGATCATTCATTTGAAGGGGGAAAACTTGCACAATCATCTTGGGCAGCCCAGAATGCAGCAATGTTGCCCCCACAAAATAGTGTTGGTGGGGGAACTTATTATGTTGGAACATTTGCACATGGGGAGATGAGCCCTGGCATTAAAATGGTTAAATAACTGCCAAGAAAGGTAACGGCTGCTAGCTTCTTTACACTCATACCTATAGCAACCCAGGTGCCAATTTGCCAGCGTGTAGGTTGCTTGCTGGTAGGTTGTTGTTGTTTTTTTCCACAGCAACAGCAGATGCTACCTCACTGCCTGAAACAGGCAACCAACGGCAGGCTTAGACACGCCGTCTAAACTCCTCTGAGTCGGACTAATATGAAACCAAAACCAAACTGACTAAATGTTGCAAAAATGTTAACCTTGGTTTGGACTTTCAGATGTGAAAAGGCCCAGTGTTTTGTAACCTAGGACTGGTGACGTGTAAGACAATTCTGAGGGGTTTCTACAAAGAAGTAATGAAAAAACTTTTTTTTTCCTGCACAATATTATTTTTTTTTTTTCTTTCATTTGTGAATTATTGGGTATTTTTAGCCCTTTAGGCTACAAAAAAGTAAATAAAACGAGAAAAAAACATTCTTTGGTAAACTGATCACAACAGATATGTGACTGCTGATGAAGGGGTGAATATAGCTA
The DNA here is from genome assembly GCF_056507025.1 of Lutjanus erythropterus. Lineage (NCBI taxonomy): Eukaryota > Metazoa > Chordata > Actinopteri > Lutjaniformes > Lutjanidae > Lutjanus > Lutjanus erythropterus. The sequence continues at coordinate 32,304,651 of NC_139322.1, forward strand.
AGATTTAAAGTGTCCCAAGCCAACGAGGTTAGGAACCACTGCTAGCTGTGTCTACTGTGACTTCATTCATTTAGAACAACAACTATTTCAAATGATGTATTTCATTACAATGCAATCAATGATAAATTTAGAAATGTTAAAAACATATATGCCACAACACCATAGAAAGTTAAAGAAATGTTGTGTAATTACAACTGCAGATGATCTTCTGTGTAATTGTTTTCGTCTCTTTCCTCCCAGTGTCCAACCTGTCTCAGCCTGGAACGTTTGCTGGTAATGACGCTATCGTGGCTTTTGCTCGCAGTCAGCAGGTGAAAGTGGTCATCCATCAGCTCAACACTCCACTGTGGGAGGTAGGGACAGAGGAACACTTTCAAATGACATAACACAACCTAAGCTGCAGTTATTATGTGGACAGGCGTCTGGCACAACACACACTTCTCCTTGTTCTGTTCTCGTTGCAGATAAACGGTGCAGAAAAGCAGGTGTGCAGAGAGCTACACATCGCCTATCGCTATGGGGATCATTATGACAGTGTGAGGAGAACTGGAGACAACTCTGAGAGTCCTGCTCAGCTCCGCATAGAGGTATATATAGCAGGGCTGAATGATATGAAAAAAAACATACTGCAATTATTTTGACAGATATTGTGATTGCATTATGAGTCACGGTTTTAGTGGAAATAGTAATTTTAAGGATCAACTGATTATCAACCTGACTGATTAGCGATCTGATAGTCAGCAGTTTTCTGATTATTAGAATTAGTGTTTTTTTAATCCGATTGCTAAAAAAATTTATTTAAAAATGTGCTACTTTGCATTTGCAGAGCAGAGAAGTGTTTTTAAAGTAGATATTTCTGAAGTTACAAACATCCTAGTCCTTTATGCGTAAGTTGCAAAAATGCTACTATCTTATGATCTATTTCTGTGATGTCAAACTTGCCCAGTTGCACCACTGAAAATGCCTGAATTATTATAAGTTGCAGTGATAGCGTTAACCTATATAGTTAAATATAACAAGATTATGGAGTTTATTCATGTAGCGATAGCTAACATGACATCTTTGAATAACATTGGTGTCAGTGCAACTAGAACTTATTGTAGCTTATTGTAAACATTACTTGCCAGTTTGAGGTGGTGTTTTTATATCAGGGAAGTTTTGTGTTGGAGTGTGTGTAATTATATTTTTTTTCCAAATTTGACCAACATTTTCACTTTTACTACAAATGCAAATTGGTTACAAATATCAATGTCCTTGATTATTAATAATTGCTATAGGCACTGGCCCTGAGAAAAACATATCAGTCAACACCTAGTAATTTTTGCATTTAATTTTCACTGAAAAAAGTCTAAAAATTGATGATGTGATTCTTGCTGGAGTCTGTATTGTAACGGTGGACCTGTTGAGACACCCTTTAGTGATGTTTCTCTGATGTTTTCTCGCTATTGCTGTTCTCAGAACCTGCAGAATTCACGAGGACAGCAGCGTGAGTTTGGGGATGGTCAGAGGGACAGACAGAAAAACCCTTCTCCCACTGCCTCAGAGGAGGACAACGTGATCCTGAGCTCCATCAAGAACCGAGGAATCCAGGGTCAGAAGTCACACTTGACTCATTAGCTGCCAGTAGAACTAGACTGTCAGGGCAAAAGAGAACAACTGGGAATCAACTTTATTATATAACCATCAGACATTCAAGCTTGCCTATTTAGCTTTAAAGTTTCCACTTATCCCATAAACATGGCAGCTTGTATTTAAGTAGGCTGTTTGCTTAACATTACAAGTAATGATCTCGTCGCACTGGTTGGTTCTGTTCATGTGTGTTTTTTTTTTCCTGTCTCAGGTGATGAGGAGAACCTTCTCCAGCTGAGTGCAGCGACCATCAACGCTGAATGGCTCGTTGGCTCCATGCTTGGCCAGTCCTGCCAGGGCCAGTGTGCCTCAGGATCCTGCTCCGTCTGCAGAGCTGCAGCCACTGATGGCAGTGAGCACAAACAGCCAGCAGAGGGCAGCAACATACAAAAACCAAAGGTACATGCACATATTATGCAGCCCTTCTAGCCAAATTAACTGCAATGTAATTTTCTTTACTGAAATCCAATACAAGTCAGTGTGTCCTTGTAATACAATTTGGTATTGATTTGGAGTCACTGGGTCACATGACATGGAAACTTGAAAAAAATCTATTCCGATAATCATGGAACATAAACTACTTAATCATTAGCAATCAAAATATGCACATTACATAGACCATCATAATTTATTTTTTTTTAATCAGAATTTTCACTAACATGGGTAAGTCAGCACAGCAGCAAAGGTATTGAAAGTAACATTGGTTTTGTACCATTCAGATGGTCATTTATTGACACTCCTTTGTGATGTCTGTAGTTTGGTCCATAAACCAGGAACCCCCATGGTCTGCAAGGTAAAATTACTGCTAAGTGTCTTGTTAAGCGAGAGAGAGCAATTTTCAGCTTTTATAATAGCACTTTGCCGCCAGAAAAGGCTGTCTGACGGCAAAGTGAAGTGGACTACTGCTGCTTCCCTGTAGGTAATAAAAGAAAAAAAAACTGACTATGGATAAGTACATCATATAACCCCTCTTGAGTTAAAACAAACTATCCATTTAAAGCAAAAATTAAAAGAATTCATTTTTGTTTCCCTCACTCCCAGGTATCTAACAAGCAGAGGAAAGAGCAGCAGCGGCTAGAGAAGAAGAAGCGTCAGGAGGAGAGGCATCGGCAGAAGTTCCTCCAAAGTAAAGGGAGCCAGGACCAGAACCAGAACCTGCCAGATGCTGTTACTTTAGTACCAGCCCTCAACACTCTCAGTATATAGACTGGAGCATGGCCAAAATAACCTACTGCTACTCTAGCTACCGGTGGCTGACGCTGTCCACAAAGTTTTGCACATAGTCAGATTTGATTCAGTCACAGTGGATGACTTTTCCTAAAGAGAACCCTATAGTTTCTTTGCAAACGGTATATTGGTGCCTGCAAACTCGAGTGTGTGAGATGTATGAAAGACAAGAGCGAGCATGACTTTCAGTGTTTCTGCTGGGTTTTGATGTAGTTTGATCTCTGGCCGGTGTATGTAGAAACTCCTCTGATCTGGTCTACCTACCACGCTACCTAGCCCCTTTCTATGCTGGACATCTGGCTTTTCAAGACAACCATGCAGATAATCTTGTGCAGCTGGGCTTTTTGATTCGCCACGAATTGAGTTAAAGTCTGTTCAGATATCAGATTTTTCTGTTTGTTTGATCTGACCGAAGAAGGAAGTTAAAGGGAGAGTGGTGGATGAATGATTGTTATGCACACTGTGTAAGGAATGTGGCAATAAATAATAATAAATAATAATTTTCTGTTTTTGTGTGTACCAGATTATATATTACATTGTTTTCAAGGATGCCATTAGACAAAGTAAAATCCTAATATTTTTTTTTATCACTGTAACATATTTAAAGGGACAGTTCACCCCATAATCAAAAATACATTCTTTTCCCCTGGCCTGTGTGTTGCCTTGTTAACGTGCAGTCAGAAAAGCTGCCTCCCTACCAGTGGGCTAATGATTCTGCTCTCTGATTTTACACACCCCACTGACTGTGGTTGATGTGTTGGTGTTATCGGATAACATACAACCGAGTATTTGGACTGTCAGCTATTGTAATCTGAGGCATCTTGGATTTACTCTGTTATTCAGTTGTTCATTGTAGATGTGTAATTATTAAACCAGGGTAGATGAATGATAAGCTTGAACAGTGGAAGCACTGCTGTTGTGTGGTGCTGGACTTGCACCGACAATCCAATGTTCAGTAGTAGTGTTTTTTTGGACAGGCCATTGGGCCTTCAGTTCTTGGCTTGTTGATAATTTGGAGGGCACAAAGGAGAGAGATCTACACACTGTTAGGCTCTTAATACAAACCTTTAACTTTCTTTTAAGGTGAGGTTTTGATCCACAAGATCTTCCTCAGGTCACCCCTTCTGTTACTGGTCATCGGATGGGGTTTCAGGATTTCCACCTGAGATTAAAGATGTGCTTTTTTAGAAACTACAGCCTTAGTTTAATGTGCTGTACAGGATCTGCTGGTACTGCAGGTGGGAATGAGAATCTCAGAGGAGTAAATCCTTGAGCTAACTTCATGAAACTGTCCGTTGACTCAGAAGCTGACTAGATTTCATACTGGGACTGTGGTGGAATTTGGACATAATGCAGGTTCATGTAATAAAGAAACTGGCCTGTTGCATGAAAGTGTAGTATAATTAACTGAGCTCCAGTGACACAGTAACACAAGTCCTTTGCAAAAATTAACATGTAATCCAAGAAGTTTGCATGAGCTCAACAGGTTTAGTATCTTGATATCTGATATGGAAAAAGTCAAATCCACTCACTAGGAAATATAAGAAATGTTCATTTTATTAAAACAACATAAAAAATTACATGAATGGTAATCAAGGCAGGACTCACAGAGACAACTGTGACAGCCTCGATTAACTATGTACACTTAATTCTAAACACACTCCTGTGTTGGTAGGTAGCCCCAAAGACTAAAACCTACATGCTGGTCTAAATTACATTTTAAAGCGAGATTATGTCACTTTGACTGAATAATGGACTTGTGGCATTAATTATGTTAAACGCCAATGTTAGCATAACAGGAGTGCACAAAGCTTTAAGAATCTTAAAGGAACCAGTGTGTAGCATTTATTGGCATCTAGCAGTGAGATTGCAAGCAAATGAACACCACTTGCCAGTGTTTGGTTTGGTGTTCTGGGCTACAGTGGCAGCATGGCAGTTCAACATAGCCTCTGTAGAAGAGGACCAGTTCCCTCTGTAGTTATAAACGGCTCAATCTAAGTTTAACAAAAACACAAAAATTCTTATTCTCAAGTAATTGAACACCAATGAAAACATACTTGAATTAATTTTATCATCCATTTCTGCCTTATTGTGCCAATAAATCCCCCTAAATCTTTCACACTGGACCTTTAAAGCCAGCAAACCAACTCACTAATATCAGGTATACAGCCAAATCTTAAGTTAGCTATTGTTAGCCATGATGAGCTACTGGTCATACCAGACAAAGTGAGGCTGTAGCAGCAAAACCCATGAATGTATTGAATTCTCCAACTCCTCATTTATAATCTTATGTGTTCCATCTTGTTACAAACCTTACATAGTCTCGCTTTAAATTTCTGTACAGTCAAATAGCTGCAAATACCCTATTCCACCACAGTTTTTTATAGTAGAATAAAAGGCATGAAATCAGGTAAAAAATGTGTTGTCACTGAGGTTTCACTCATTCTGAATGTCAGTGGTATGTCTCCTCCATGCAGGTAACTTTCCCTCCTCTTGTTGCGTCTTAGTCTTGTCAAACAAGATGACATCTGTCTGACTGAGGGATCATTAGTTTCAGAGTTGAAAGCTGCTGCTCTAGAAGTCCTGTCGGATGTTCTCCTTATTCTCGTCCCCCTGCTGCTGTCTCAGCTGAGCTACTTCGTTCTCCAGCTGGACGATGGCGCGCTCGATCTCGTAGTTCTTACTGACCAGAGACACCCAGCTGTTAAGGGACAGATACAGATGTTACGACAGAGGAAAACCTAATCTACATATTCTCTATAAACACATAAAATGGAAACAACATACTTTGACTCCAGCTCTCGCAGTTTGGCTCCTCCTGCCAACTGATCGTTCTTACGCTGCCAGTTTAAATCTTGAATTTGCTTCCTGTGTACCAAGAAAGGCATTTGTAAACGTGAAAATTGGTTTGATAACACTTGAATACGGCAGACATATCCCAGTGATCAGTCACCTGAATTTCTGAAGTTCCTTTTGAGCCATCTCAATCATGAAGGCCAGGTTACTGAAGGAGGACGACAAGATAACATGTTAGCAGTCTTTAGACTAGTTGTACAATGATTACACGGTGAGTAACTGTGAGAGACAGTCTGCTGTCACATACTCGTTGTAGACTTTCCATGCGTTGGTTCCATACTGTGACATGAGCTCCAGGTTCTCAATGCGGACTGCCTGGTGCTCTAGCTGGGCCATTGAGTTGTTCACGCACTCCTGCCACGCTGTGATGTCGTTCTTTTGCCCTGATGAGGGCGCTGGCAGCTCATATCTCCACAGGAAAAACAGTAAAATGAAATGGTCAACATTTGGAGCCGCAGAGCAAAAATTATTGTGGATGAAGGTGCAAAATTTGTTGTTGAAAATACACCCGTCCAATCATTTTAAATGATAAAGTGAGGTTAAGACTACCAATTGTTGGCATTAGCTGTCAGTTATTTTTGTATTAATCATAAATTCTATAGAATTTCATATATACACTGTTTTCAGTTTTACTGTTTTCAGATTTGGTGTTAGAGAGAGAACGGGCAGGAAATCTCCACCACACACTGAACATGATGATCTAAGATTTGAGAAAAAATACACAGTTCCTTCTAATAGCAGCAAGCACTTTGTTCAGAGTGTGTTTAAATATCTGTATCATGTCCACACACAAAGAGAAATTCAGCTAAGAGCTGAAATAATTGGCAGATTAATCAATGGTTAAAGTGTTTTTGAAGCAAAAATGGCCAGAATTCACTTGTTGTATCATCTCAAACATGTGCTATGATAATGAACTGGATATTTTGGAGTTTCACTCACAAGTCAGTCTCTAAATGCTTCGTTCAATAGGCTAAGTATAATCTCTCAGAATCTGTTTTTAAAACTGGGTGGAAACAAAAAATACCCTACAATGCCAGACAAATCCAAAGTCTGTAGGACAGCCCTTCATATTAGTGTATGCAGTGACATTGTGTGCTTACTACAGAGGAGAACGGGGAGAGAGCATTGTTTCCAATGACGCATGTCCTTGAAAAAATGTAAGGGGCGTAGGTTTGTTAGCGGCTACACTTGCAGCATTCAAGCAGCTACTTTGCATTTAGAAATCCCCAGACGACTGGCAAGATCTCCAATTGTATGGTATCAGAAAACTAGTTTTGGACTACTGGTTGGACAAAACAAGACACTTGAAGATGTCCGTATGGGCCCTTTGTGTGGGCATTATTTTGCTATTTGCTGATATTCCATAAACCAAATGATAAATTGAGAAAATAATCAGATTAATTGATACTGCTGGTTTACCACACCTGTTTGCTTAGTGGGAGCACAAATATCTGATGGCGTAGCTTCTATTCCTATTTCCATTAAATAAATGCATTCATTGTTTCAATTACAGGCTTCATTTTACTTTTCAAACAGTAGTTTTGACTGCAGGACAATCATAATGCTATTATACAAAGCCAAATATTGCTCTCTCCAAAGCAACCAAACTCCTTTGGCAAAAGCAGTTATTTTACCTTGCACAACACAAGAGTTGCTGTTCTACAGCTGCCTTCATCAGTTAGTTTGTTTGTGCTATTGTGTGACTTTGGTGCATCTCAACTAACCCTGTACAACAATGAAATCACACAATGACACAAACAGATTGAGGCAGTGGCAGACCAGCAACTCCTACTGTTCTGTGAAGTAAATTGAGTGATTTCGCCAATGGAGTCTGGTTGCTTTTAGAGAGGGATGTTTGGTTTATGTAATGGCAGTTTCTCATCAGAAAAAAAGCAGTGAAAATAATGTAAAGCGTAAACCTGAGCTCATTTTTTTCAGCGGTTAACATACATTTTGTTGTTGCTTAGCTTCCAACACCAGTAGTCCTGTCTGCTTCTCCAAACTAGGGGCATGTCAACCAATGACTTAAAAAAAAGAGTATATTTAAATATACTTTTTTAAGTATAACGGACCACTTTCATCCTGAACTACAATCAGCAGAATGGATACAGCAGTATTGCAAGCCTTGCTGTAGCTGTGTATGTATTTAGGTTCCCACTGAGACATGCAGGTGCTTGAATCAGGTGTTCTGCAGCTTTAAGTATCAGCACAGACTCCTGCAGTGTGCAGGGTTTACCTCTTCATACTCAGGAGATCCATGGGCTGTCGCGCTGCCAGCCGCTCAAATTCATTCCTCATAATTTCTGTCTAATGGGTGATAAGAAACAAGAGATGTTATTTCTGTCACACTGATTGAAGCTGTGAAGCTATGGAGAAGGTTTCAGAGGTCTCGGGAGTTTGTCACCTCAAAAGCAGAGAAGTCAGGTGTGGGAAGGTAGCTCAGGTAGTTCTTGGTGGGTCTGTATCTTCTGGTCTCCTCCTCCACCAACGCGGCAGCCTAGAAGACAATTAAGCACACAAAATTTCTCATACATGACTTAGACAGAAATTATGCTGGTTTCTATAATGTTGAAATATTCCATTGTAATAGCCTAGAGGGTGTACTTTAAACTGTCTTAATATTTACCCAAAGAAACAATGGTCGACATTTTATATGTTTTGTATTCCCAGTCTTGTTAATGTAAGGAGGGCTGCAGCCTCAGGCCATTGACGTACTTGACTTTAGGGGTGGGAATGACCACAGGCTCCACAAAACAATATTATTGCAATTTTGCATTTTGCACCTGCAACTTACCTTCTATGTCCCAAACAAAAACTTTAATTCTAATAACATGTTTTTGCACATCCCACTTCAATCATTTTGCTGCCAGAAAATTGTGTTTAGAGTGCAGACTGACCAACCAGTCCCGCTGACCATGACAAAAAGCTAAATACATATTTGCAATGTTAATAATTTGAGTAATAAATAAAGTTAATACTTGGCATCAGTCTATCAATACGACAAATATTGAGATACTATGCTCTATTGATTTTTCCCCCACTCCTACTTGACAAATGGCTATTGATAAATGCCCTAGCCTCAGGCCATCAACATGACAGATTGATGTTGAGGATGTAATATTCCTGCAGCGCAAATAAAGAAATGCAACAAAAAAAAAAAAAACAGATTTTTTTTTCACTCTCATGGTTTTTCCAAAGGAGAGGAGCGCCTACACTAGAGATGGCACCAATCTGATCCAACGTCTCTGCATTATTGTGTATTAGAAAGAAAACACAGCCATTACACTGCAATACTTCACAAAAAACAACTGCCTCCGTAAATCACCATGTTCTTAATTAACACAATACAAACGGTAACCAACGATGACATTTGCATTTTAAGCATAAAATAGCAACTTTAAACTCTCAGCAATGCATCATGGGAAATTATACAAAGGGGTCTTTCAGCTGCACGTGTAAATGTCACAAGCCGCAACACCCTAATGGTTGAAATTACACAAGTTACATTACACAAACTACACAATGTTTCCAGACTAAGATGCAGCCAAAGTGATATGTCTACAATCAAATTGGAACTGAAAACAAGAGAATTGGTACATCTCTAGCCTGCACATCACAGTCCTGGAGCATACTCTTAAGTGAATACTCCAAATACAAAAGGTTAATTTATACAGAGTCAAAAGGTCACCCAAACAGAGTTCTTTGTGTTTTCATAGTACCTCAGACACAGATTTAAGTTTACATTCTTTTGAGCAAAGACATTTCATCTTGTAATAAATACTGAGTCATGTTTCTTTTTGCAATTCTCTTGACAATTTTAAGCTGCTTTCACTGATGATGTTTAACACCGCTGCCTTGAGAGGTCTGTTGAAGGAGTCAGGTGTGAGCCAAGTCATTAACCTCTAAATGAGCAACTGCTCTCTGGAGGCAAAGGAAGTAGTGACAAGCTGAAATTCATAGAGCTTCATGTGCGTCACACTCAACTTCCAAATGCAACCACTTTTTAAAATTGGTGGTCCAAGACTGGCAACATGTTGTAGTGCATCAAACCACCTGTCAGTTCTTCAGTTTTTCAGACTGTGTGATGCAAACAGATCTGACCGACAGATGCATCCAAAGCAAAAAGGACTGATCACAGACCAAACGAAAAGCGTTGCAAGGATTATCAGTCCATTGAAAGAAAATTAATTGCCAAATACTTTGTTGATTGCCGGTTTCAGCTTCTTAAATGCAGGGATTTTAAGCTTTTTTGTTATTTATGATGGTAAATGAAGAGTCTTTGGGTTTTGGACAAAAGAAGTAATTTGAAGACGTCATGACGGGCTCTAGGAAACCATGAGGGGAATTTTTCATAATTTCGACACACTATAGACTAAAAGATTAAACATGAAAACATCTGGCAGATTTAACTGATGACTTTAACTGCAGCCCTACAAATGAGACAGACACATTCACTACTACTATTAGTACTGCAGAGGCTGTTTTTCCTTTAGTGCTGGCACTCTTTCTGTAGTCCATATTGTGTTTATACAGCATATAATGTTGACTGACCCATTCTGGTGGTCACATATTAATATTTGCGTATGAGCATAGTGTAAACACTTTAATTTTCACACACAGCATCAGTGAAACACAGGCATAGCTTGCGTTTGACAAACTACACCTGTGCATATTAACATACTGTAAATACTTTCATTCCACACACCACATCAGACAAACCTGCCTGTGGTTGTCAGGTGCAACTTGTACAATTAAAGACAGGTGTGTTATGTTAGGTTTGGTCTTGTAAATTCTAGCTGACTACCATGGCTTGCTGGTACATCTCAATACAACAGGCACCTGTGCTTTTTTTGCTATGATGTATCAAAGTATCTGCTCTGAGAAAATAATGGAGAACCACAGGAGTAAATATGATTAGAATACATTTGAGAAGTCTGAACCATTATGGCAGAAATACTAATATGCAATTAACCTGTATTTCCTCCTTTTTGGAGGATTTAAATGACAGAAGCACTCATTTTATGAACAGCTCTTGGTGTCGAATGTTTGCTGAAAAGGGCTGACAGCAAGTTAATTTCGTCCCAAGCAGTTTCCATAGCAACGTGTGTCAAAGAAACAGAAGGAAAACTGCCGTACTTTAAAGGTACACTGGATTATATTCATTTGGCAGACACTTTTGTCCTTAAGTGACTTAAATGTATTCAAATCTAACAGGAGCAGGGTACAAATCTTGTGATACAATGCAAAAGTCACAATTACGGGATAATTTTTTCCTTTTTTGATGAATGCAATGCACTTCCCTATTCAGAGTCATCATTAACGTTACCTGTAGACCTTTTACACAGCAGCCATTCTGACCTGAAATAGTAGGGTAAACACTAGGGGTGGGCGATGGCTGACAGTCATCCACCAGAGTCCTTTATGAATCTTAACATTGTGACTAAAAAGTGTCCTGTTTGTGCTCTCAGCGTTGTTTCCTACCTCTAGTTTCTGACATGTGGGAAAGAAAATAAAAAGGAGCCATAATTATGCCTTGTTTCAATGTCTTGTTTATTATTTTCTTATTGAACACACCTAAGTACAAGACGTGAAGATGAAGACCCTTTTAAATCTAGTGAAACATCATTATTGGAAATGTTTCACAGTGCACATCATCATGTGCCAGTTCAGTAGATCACCCAACCCTAGTAAACGAATTCAATTCAATTCAAATTCAAACTAATAAGGTTGTGTTCCATTCAGGTTTAACAGAGTCAGGGTGCTGCTATTGTGCATGTTGGTTCATTGGAAAGGCTCTGCTGCACTAAATGAAACAGGACCATGACTAGTATCATTGGTAACTCTTGTGTTTGTCCTGCTATTTCATGTCAACATGGCTGCTGTGAAAAAGGTCTATTACATTCATGCTTTACATGCTGTGAGAAGTAAGAACCTGTGCTGTGAAAAGAGTCAATTATAATCTCAAGCAGTGTCAGGACAGGATCCTACACAGAATCAAAATACACTACATCTTATTTAGGTTCAGGGTTTCCCCCAGAAAAGTTGCTGAGCCCAGTGGAAAGCTTTTTTTTTGATGATCTTTTGACAGATGCCTGGTGGGCCAACAACAGAGTGATGGTAGCATTAAGGTAGGGCCCAAAGGTTTCTGTGATGAAATAATCATGGCCAATATCACAAAAGTGAGAAATTAAAAAAGACTTAACGCAGATTTTACAGGGCCCCACATTACGTCAGTGCTAATTAAGCTGACTGGAGGTTCTGAAAATAACATTTCCTGACACTTACCAGAGTGTAAGAAAATACTGAAAATAGTGTTCTTATCTACCTTGTTCTTTATACTATGAACAATCACCAGCTTGTCTTGCCAATATGCAGCCCTGGGCAAGATGGGCCACTAGGCTTTTTACACATTTAATCTCTTAAGTCTATAAAATGTCATCATTTCATTTACCAGAAACAAACAACAAACAAAAAAACGGTCTTTCAGTGGTTTCTTTTGTCCAACTTACAGTCCACAAACCAAAGACTCTTTATTTATCATTACAAATGACGAAGAAAAGCAGCAGAATCCGTACATTTGACAAACTGGAACCAGTAAATGTTTGACATTTTTGCTTAATTACTCCATTAATCAAAATAGTTGGCAATTAATTTTGTTTTGATCACCTAATGGACTAATTGTTGCAGTTTTTGGTATTGTACTGCACTGTACTGACTCATTATTGTACTGCGGTAATTGTAGTGTGAAAACTGCATAAGTAGATAAAACATTTTGAGAAATTTCAAGTACAAACTAACACATTTTAAAGGCATTGAAAAAGTAACTTATTTATTTATTCATTTATTCATTTATTTATTTTCATTCATTCATTCATTCATTTATTTATTTATTCATTTATTCATTCATTTATTTATGTATTTATTTATTCATTCATTTATTTATGTATGTATTTATTTATTTATTTAAGTGTTCTCGCGCGAATTGGCACCCACAGACAGCCTGCAAACAGACCTTGAACACAGCTACGCTCCCGTCACCAGGAAGTTGTGAGCACTGATGTTACCAACGGTTGGCCAAGTAATTCATTGATCAAATAAGCGTGCTTAATATTAACAGAGCTAGCCATGAGCAAGATAAATGCTATCGTTTCGAACTAGCAAGTGCTCCATTGAACTATTAGCGTTTCTGAAGCTTCACATTGTGCCTGGAAGCAGCTAACGCTAGCTTCAGCATGGTTAACTAACACGCTGCGTTTAGCTAATCTAATTGAAGTTTACTCACCGCTTCTCTGACACCTGCTGCATCGTAACCTTGGTCAAAATATGGCAAAGCATCGACGAACACTTCACCAGCTACTGAAGCCGTTCCGGCCATTTTAAATAATTATTAAATTGTTGTTTAATTGTTGAGTTTGTTAGAGTTATCTCACCGGTGAAAAACACTCTCCGGCTCAGTAAAAGCGAGGCTTTCCGGTCTCGACCTTCAAAATAAAATTCTGCCACAGTGGTGACTTTTTGTTGGCGACATCTAGTGGAGTGGAATGTAACTGCTGCTCGATGAAGCCAAGCCGTGAAGGAGACTCAAGAAATACTAAAATAGAAATATGGGAACTCTGGTAAACGTTTTTGCTTGTCTTGTTTGGCAGTTTTCTTGTAAAGCTGAAAGAAATCAAAGCTTGACTGACATTTTGGGCAGTGGTAACACAGTTTGCTTGTAAATGATAATGTCAGTTGTAGTGAACGGTAGAGAACACAGTCCAGATGTTTATCAGGGCAGCACTGTTTCAAATAAAATGTCAATAAAGTTTATGAAACTGACAATTTATCATTCTATTTTTCAAGTCAGTCATTTCTACTTCACTATTAATTCGTATGACTTATTATTAATTCCTCAAATAATACATTTCCTGGTGTGAATGATGAATATAAAATGAGAGAGAGGATGAGACATGGCTCTGTTTTCATCATATTACAATATCATCACACCATATTATAACTTTAATCAAACTTGAATTAATCAAATCACTTGTCTATACATCCACATCCATTTCTACTTTTCTGTTTTTAAATTCACATGCATTTCCATCACTTCCATTTTTATTACTATTTTTTTATACATCCTCAACTCACAGTGATTCAGCAAACACTTGACATGACATTTAAGCTTGAAGAGAAAAATGTAATAAGACTGACCTGTTTCGTTAGTGGGTGGATTTTCAATACACTCAACTGTGTTTGACAGGTCTGTTTTTTGGTTACTAATTTAGCAGCATCAGTTCCATAAGTTGTGGAATCTATAGCTCAGTTTTAGAAAGTGAAAATTTCTCCCTACATTAAAACAGTCTGAGGGCAAATTTTAAAGAAAACATTGAGCGATTACTTTTAATACGTTTAAAGGCAGCTATCAAAGATGCATAAAAAAATGACATATTAGTCCAACAAGGAGGAACCAAGTGGAAACCAAAGAACCACTTGACATTTTGTCAAGAGGGTCACAAGACTCTTTTAAACCCATGCACCCCTGAGCACTCATGCACGGCAGCACACCATGGTTGACGTGACTATAAAAAGTGCAGAGTCAGCGAGGAACCACGGCGCTGTGGTACCATTTAGGACAAGGCCAATATTCACTCCAGCGCTCCTCCACAACCAGTCAGCTTTTGGTATGGGTGCTCTGATTGGCTGCAGTGCTCTTTTTCACTGTCAGCAGTCTCCTGAACTCAGCTGCTTTTTCACTCATTTTCTGCGTCTAGTACCGTCACAACTCACACAACTGACAATACAGTCTGCTCAAACATTAAACTACACAGTGGATTTAGCTCATGTGCAGATATATTTAGTTTATTCATGCATTTTATATTTCTGAACTTAATTAGTTTTGATTTAAAATTATATTTAAATACACAATCATATAGTGTTTTAATTGCAGGTGATGTAATTGCTAACCAAAATTAAGGCCAACTGAGCTAATTACACACACAACCCCTCCCTCATTCTCTCTCCTGCTCTTCTTTTGGTGTAGGGATGGGCCAAAGAAAGCGACATATTGTGATATTTAAAAAATAATCAATTTGCTTTATTGTATAGAAGAAAAACACTTTCAGGTCCAGTTCTGTGGCTGATTCAGATGAGATTTACTTGGCGTGAATAAGTCTTTTCTTCTATATGGCATTGTCGTTTAAATAACCTTGGGCTAAAGAACATCTGTCGAGAATATTAGCAGTTGGCACCAACATGAACAGTAAGGAGGCACATAGGAGGAGATGTTATGGGGAGTTTGAGGAATGTTCCCTGAAATACTCTAAAGGTGACAAATGTGCTGAACCTTTACAGAGAAATGGGGATGTTCTCACAACATCCTCTTTTGGTTGTGGCAGTGCTACTGTTCAAAGTTCCCTAACTGGCTTTAGGGGGACATTAAATTTTGGTTATTTTGGACACATAGCAACATTACAGAGAGGACATTTGGGACTTAAACAAAATGATCCCATATGCCTCTCTGCGGGTTATATGAGAATGCCCCCTTTAGGACTTTAATGAGGGAAAAAGTTCTCTTGATATCTGTCAGGAAATGTCTGTGAAACAGAATTGACAGGACTTACAAGCCAAGTTATGTTCCCATTTAGTTCCCAGTTGCTCACAGTTCAACATCCTCTTAGTGTAGATATTTAATGTCTACCTATTTGTCATTTTGTTACATAATAGTAACTTAAGAGAACCCAAGTGTTGACTGCCCACAGCTCCAAACACTGAGGGTTGGTTAAATGCAGAGATGAATTTCCCTGTAGAGGTTTATAAAGGAGACCTTGTAAACGTGTTTTGATGGTATTTCAACATACCAATTTTTAGGTTCCCTAAAAGGTCTGCAAAAGTTCCTGTAATGTTATGCAGAGTTTCTGAAAACATTCTGGTAATGTGATGGAAGGAACCAGAAAAAGAACATTATCATTTGTTAAGGATGGGTGTGAATAAACTGATTCTATTGGGTTGTTAAAAGAAAAAATGTTAAGTTTATCTAGAAGAGAGACATTTCCATTGCAATTCCAAGGAAAACAAGATTGGGAACCACTTGAATGTTCTCCAAAAGTCTGTCAGATAATGTCTATGCATATAAATGTTCCCAGAACATTCTGAATGTTCCCTGAAGTTTTGCTAAATAACACTGGAGACAATGATTGGTCATTGATCAAATTCCAGTTAGACTGATACAGACAGGGTAACTACTAAAATCATGGTTCATCAAACTCATCCTACAACCTGAAGAACTCTTCTACAACTTTGAATTGTGTAAAATTGATATGCTTTAAATTTTTCTCTCTCAATTTGATTGTGATCTGTAATATATTTAGTGTTGTCCTATAGAGGACAAAGGGAGGAAATGTAGAAGACAAAAAGAAATGATGTACGTTTATTTGTTTATATGAGATCTGATGACAAGTGATCACTTGAGACGCATGTGAAGATGTATTTTAATGCCATGTGTGAAGGGACATACTTAAAGCTGTCCACTTGTGATGAGATCATAAAAGACACATGTTAATGCAAGGTGTAAACAGATTTTGTTATATTGTGAAGAGAGCCCAGGCTAGTTCATGGAGGGGTCACACCTTAACTTAAGATTTGTGGTCTTTTGTTATTATAATACCAATCTAAGAAACATCAAAGTGTAACTTGTTTCAAGGCTGGAATTCAATTTGCCTTTTGTTTTGCATTGAACCCATTTGAATCCATTCAGAGAAACATAAGTGTTGGGTCTCTCAGGCACCCTCCCCTCTAGGGCTGACATTTATATTAGGGCTATCAAATTTAACACAAAAAACGTAAAATTAATACCATCTTTTAAGCCAAGTGATGGTCAATGAAAATTTGGGAAAATGTTTTGGAAATAAAACAATTCATTGATTTCTAATGTCCTATTTGGCTGTGTATACTTTCCACATTGAAATGTTATTGTATAAAATATCTTTATTGCTTTTCCAAGCGATTATTCATAAATACAATTGTTTGTGACTAAAACAGCTTATGTATATTTGTGCTACCTCTTCTCCATGCCACACCATAAATATTTTTCTAGATCTGCCCTGAAACAAAGTCAGGAAGAAGATTTTTCAAATACCCACACTGAAACAAGAATGCTGTAAAACTTACAGTAACTTACTGGCAGCAATTAGCTGGTAAGTTGCTGTAAAGACATTTCATAGTGTGATTACTGTAAATCTACTCATGGTACCACAGTGCTGTAATTGTTTTTACAGTAATAATCACAGCACAGCCGCTTGGGCGAGAGCCTGTGTACTCGCTTCAGGTGTGTGCATGCGGATCAGGACTGACATTTAGGTTGAAAACATGGTGTAAATAGTGTCTTTTTGGGTCAGATTTTCATGTTGCAGCTTACGGACACTTGGATTACACCACACAAGCAGTATGGAGACATTTTGGGTTTTTTTGTGTTCTTTTTTTACATTTTAAAACTGGTCACCATTCACTTCAATTGTACTGGATTTGGCTGCAACGCTGTTTTCTGCTGAAGCTCCAGGAGTGTTTTGTGAACTGGAGATCTTCACCCATCCTCACATCAGCACAGGGATGAGCAGATATTGAGTGAAATTTAATTTCTGGGTGAACTATCACTTTAATAATCTTGTAAAAGACGTAGATGTTGATGATAGTTTAACTGAACTAAATATTAATGGAGTCTGGCAGACAGTAAGACAGGCATTGAACTCAAACTCCAGAGTGTGTATTTTCAGAGGAGTGGCCTTTTATTTTCAGGACAACAGGCTGTACTTTACATCAACTGACAGAGTTATAAACAGCTGATCAACTGACAGTGGAGGACTCGTCCTCACTTGTTATTGCCAGTTGACCATGTTGTGTTCGTCCTGAACTCCTGAAGTATTTCACTTTGCTCCCTGAGTCTGTGGAGGAGGCAGCAGGGGGAACACAACCCGCTTCAACCACAGGTCGTATATTAAATATAATTTCAAATTCACTGTTTGGACTACAGTAGTCATTTTTGCATGCACAAGTCCCACATATTGCTCCTTTAAAAGTGAAAATTAATAAAAAGCCTGGGATGGAATTTGGATCAAAACCGTAGGACAAGTTTTCTTCCTGGGCTGAAAAAATCCTTTCTGGAAGAACAAAGAGGTATTAATTACTTAATAATCAGGCATGTAGAGTAATACACAGAATGTATAGACAGGTTTCTTATTTACAGATATCAGAGGGTATGAATGCATTCAGAGGGCAAAATGGATTTGGTCAAAAGATTATAGTCAACAGATGTAATCAACTTACATTTGGCATGGTTTTGTAAATCATTGTTGACTCAATGATAAAATGACATTTCAGAGTTGGGTCTGTTTGTTTGTCTTTTATATCATAATTATATATTATATAAAAACTTTATGTGTTGCTGACATGTCCTCTTAATTTTTCTCAACTTATCAGGTTTTGTTGGTTATTGAGCCTGTTTATCCTCCTTATTTGCTCAAATCAGGAGCATTGTTGTAACATTAGTGTCAGTAAGCTCATTAACTCAAAGTAAAAATGTTTATGACAAGGCTACTTTACAGCCACATTTGAAAACATCCTGTAAACATCCTGTATAAAGCATGAGACATGTGTGACAGGTAGCTCAGTCTGGGACACTGATGAAGGCTGCAGCCATTGTGAGACAAGTTGAGCTGTCAGGTAGCAGAATTTTCAGTTCAGCAGATAAATAATATCAGGGATGCACAACACAGATTTTTTTCAGCTGATACCAATAACCTGCTTCTCATGGCCGATATTGGTGAGATAGCCAATAATTTCACATTTTTTGTAAGTGAATAGAACTAGGGATGCACAATAAATATCAATACTAATAAATTAGTGACTGATATTGGCCTATCAAAACATATCAGTCTATATCAATATTGGCAAATATTAGTCGATAAATATTGGCTTTAATAATGTTTGATTTGACAGAAGCATATAATAGAATAAAAGAAAAAGTATGTTTATTAAGTTTTTTGTTGAAAAAATAAATGAACATTTGAAGAGTCACAGTTGTTCTTTTTTTTTAGTTTCTGTTGTAATAGTGATGTCAGTCAGATTTGGTTTGGTATCGGCCATGTGAACAAGGTAATTATTGCATCGGCTCAAAACAAATCCACATTATGCAACCCTACATACAATATAACCTGTAGTTTATGGACATCTGACAGAAATAAGGGCCAAGATATTGTGAGCAAAGATCAATGACTTGATAATTCAAAGCTCTGACCAAACCAAATCGAACTGACATAAATACAGTATATGACAACAAAAACAAACTGCAGTTCTGACTCTTCATTGTCACCTCCATTGCTTGGGAGATCCTGCAACGCTGTTTTCCTGTGAAATTCCAGCAGTGTTTTAAGGACAAAAAAAGTAAACCTGACCTTTAAAACTGCATCATGAGGGTGTCTCAATAATGATTGAATTTTTGGGTGAACTATCCCTTTAAAGTTTTTTTTTTTTTTTTTTTGCAAGTAAAAATCTACCTTGGTCCGAAAAAATAACACCCACAGTGAGTCTGCCATTGATGTGAAAGCTAGTATTGTCTTACCTTTTGGGGGTCTGTGTGTTATATTGTAATTATTACAGCAACATACTATATACCGATTAAACGGTAAGCATGTCTTCATTTTACAGTAATCATGCTGTAAAAACTACAGATATTGCTTTTTATATAATATACAGTAAGGATTTCTTAATTTTACAGTGTCAATGTTATTAAAACTACAGAAATTTGTGACAGTACAGTTACACTGGAAACAAAAGAAATTTACTACCAATAGCCTAATCAGTAATTTTTAGGATTAAGATTTTTCTTTCAGGCAAGGTGTTTTCTGTGAAGGCGATACTGAGACAACAGAACATCACTTTGTTAAATACCCTCATACCCAGTTGTTCTAGAAATAATTCAACCACAAGGCTAAAATTTAAACCCATCTTCATGTGCTACTATGGTGAAATTAAACATACCAAATTCCTTAAACTAAAAAAAAAAAATTGTGCCAAAGATATATTATTAGAAAATGAGCTCAATAATGAAATGCCTTGATTTATCTGTTTTCATTGTTTAATTATTTATTTATTTATAATGGTAAATTGTTAGTGTTTAATCAAATTTTTTAATATGTGAATTTGTTTTTAACACATTCTACTGTCTTTTGTGTAATGTCTGGTCATTATACATTATTATTATTATATTTTACAAGTTTTATAATTGCCTTAATTTGAGGTTTGCGAGCTTAAAAAAAAGTCGGATTTTGACGTCACTACGTAATGTTACGTACTCCTGGTCCGAGAAGTTACGCAGGACGTGTAGCGGTTCAAAGAGGAAGGAAGATGGCGGATAACAAAGGCGAGGAGGATATGGAACCGTCTGCTAATTCGGACTCAGTGCCTTCAGCGCAGGACAGCGAGCAGCCAGAGGCGAAAGTCGAAAATGCGGTAATAGTCATAGAAGCGAATACAAAGGGCGGCGAAGAAACAGAGTCCAATGATAACGCTACCGAGGCACCTACACCCACTAGCGACGAAGGGGACGTTAGCAGCGGCGGGGCTGCTGCTGCTGCTGCGGGAGGGGAAGCCAATGGTAGCGCTAGCAACGCCGTCAGTCCGCCTAGGTCCAGCAGCACCAATGCAGCAGAGCCAACGGCAGCCGAAACCCTACCCGCCGGGGAGGCTCCTGTTGGCGGACTCACCACTGAAATGTCCCCCCCTCCGACGGCTCCAGCAGCCACGCCGGTACCCGCTCCCATTAATTTATTGGATACGTGCGCAGTGTGTAAACAAAGTCTTCAGAGCCGAGACTGTGAACCAAAACTTCTGCCTTGTCTGCACTCGTTTTGCCTCAAATGTATTCCGCAACCAGAGCGACAGATAAGCGTACAGGTGCCTGGACCACACGGACAAACCGACACACACATAGGTGAGTTTAGCATCTAGACCTACCTGTGAACAGCCCTTCTGCACCTGATATTAACTAAGATGATAGCAGCTCGTCTGTAGTCCAGACGTAAATTTGAGGGTAAACGTCATTGATTTTGGTGGGAACTGAGATAGAGTGGCGGCTATGTGGTTGATCTGCGATTCTATACCTAAACACAGTGGTGTATTACCGGGCAGGGAGTTGAATTTTAGATTATTGCATTGCACAGAAAAAGGTGGCTCGTCTGTTTGTGTGCTTATACACTCCCATCTCCCTCTGGGACCTATCAGTGGTCCAACCGTAATTTAACGTATGTCGCATTAATGATGGTGCTGAAATCAGTTGCAACAGACTTCACGTCATGCCTTATCATAGTCAGTAGACAAGCAATATTAATTTTTGACAGATGTCAGATGGTATTCTGGCATGCTAGACTCTCTTATGATTAAGCATGATTAAGCTATATATTTCATTAAGATGAATGGATGCTGATCAACTCATGTCAGATACTAATCAAACTAGGGCTGTGACACATGTCAGATATTGTGATATGCCTCATTACCGTACTGGACTGTCTGTGTAGCTATTGTGATATTGCATGGTTAATATTATTTTAGGATTTTTATTTTAGAAAATAATTGCTACTGACTGCTGTTTTTGTATTGTAGTTGTACATATGTAGTTCATTCATTGCCAAAAACAATTCAAGACATTTTTTTAACTCATGCCTGGGCCATGGCTGGTTACATGTATTTCATTCAAAGAAGAAAAGCAGAAGCAAAGGGAAAAACACATTTTATACTAACAAGTGCTCTACACATAAAAATACCCCTATTAAAGTTTTTTTTCCCCCTTCATTAAAGGGTAATTTTTCAAGGAGTAATTTTCTTAGTTTGTTAGTATCATGACAAAATCGTATGATGGACTTTATATCCTGGTGTTATTGTACCTTGAGTTTTTTGGTATTGTTATAAACCTGAGTCAAACTGATAATGTTCTACTTCATATTTGGAAGCAAATAGTAGCAATAGTGAATTTGGAGTAGAAAATAATTGTTGATAAATGCTTAATGTACAAAAGTACAGAGGCCAACAGCAGCTGTTGCCTTGCATTTTACATTTTTAGATATTGCATCACAATATCTTGAGATCACAAGTTAATTATTATGCATCTATTGTTTATCTCAAGAAAAGAAGCTTTGTTATCTTGGATCATTTTTTCTCGAGAAAACAAAAGGTCATATTTTTTAATTACTTGTGATGTTAAGAAATCAGGAGTGCTGTGCCAGTGTATATATAGATGGCGTCCTGACAACTGCAGCACCTGATTGAAGCTAAAATTGTCAGATCAAGGACTACACATTATTCATCAACAAACACACCAGACTGTACTTCAATCAAAGTCTAACACAGGCAAAAATTGAATGTCTGTTAATGATAACATTCAGGGCCCCGTTTCCCAGAGCCTTCGTAGCGCTACGTGCATCGTAAGTTGTATTTTAAGGTCTCTCTAAGCTTAAGGGAGACCTTAAGATACAACTTACGACGCACGTAGTGCTACGAAGGCTCTGGGAAATGGGGCCCAGATCAGTCATTGTCTTTTAAGGAGTGGTCATGACCATGATCTTGAAGGTTGGAATCAGGTGTGATTAAATAAACCAGACATTAATTTTTTGAGTTTTCCATTTTTATCCTGTGATTTTCAGAAAATAAAAGTTGTTTTCTCGTGATTCATTATCTCATTATTTTGAGGAATCGGCCTTTTGTTTTCTTGAGATAAAAGATAAGGTAACTCGTTATCATGACAAAATGAGCTTTGTTATCTCAACAAAATAATCAACTTGTGATCTCAAGATAAGTTTTAAAAAATAATTGCAAGCATAGCTGTTCTTAGCTTTCATACAAAAGTATTCATACATGATTCTTTGAAATCATGTCATGTTTGCATGTAAATAGCATGTTATACTTATATACATACTTATATAAATGACATGTATCAAAACATGACTATGAGGTATTTCTGTACTTTATCTCTTCCCCCATAATTATGAGATCCAGATCTTAGTATGATATTTTTCTCGTAATTTTGTCATTTGGATATTAAAGCCATACTTAGAAGATGAGGTCTCCAATTTATTTTTCTTTGGTGAATGCAACTCATTATAAGCCCAATTTACAATGTCAAGTGCACACACAAACTTGTCTTGTCAATATGTTTGCTACCTAACTGCTTTTAAAAGATGCACATATCACACAGACTGCCCGTTAGACTTGATGATGTAGATTTGTTTTTGGAAAGCTTGATTGTTAGATACCCACCAAAAGCCACCCAAATCAATCAACAACGGTTCAGCTGGTGTACCAGAAACTTAATTCAGTGAACATGCGGACTTGGACTAAAGCAAATCTTTTAGCATGGTTTTCTCTTCCTCTCACTGAAAACAGACCACATCGAAAGACTTTTATTTATTTATTTTTTCTCACAAAGCATACATACAAAACACACTGTTACAGGACTAGTCCATAAATTATAAATAAATTATAATTATTGTATATATGGATCTGATGTATGCCCTATGTCCCCAATTCAGTCATTTGTCCACAGTTGTTATCCAAGTTCAGATTAAATTTAACTTTTTGACAGCAGCCATATAGATATAAAATAGTAGGCAAAACACTGGTGATGCCAGTGATACTAATTAAGGCCCGTTTCCATTAAATGTAACAGAGCCTTTCCTGTGAGCCAACATGCACAAGCATCCTGAGTCTGTTTGACCTGAATGGAGTGGAACCTTAATTACTGTCATTGGTAACACCTGTGTTTACCCCACTGTTTCATGTCAAAATGGCTACCGTGAGCAAAAGTCTATTCCAAGTGTTTCTTCCACTTCTGCAGAGAAAGATCAGGCCAATCAATATAGCGTACCATTTTTTTTTCCAGAGTCACATTCATGGAGATCACCAACATTAAAAACAACTGAACCGCTTTCTCATGTTGTTTAAGAGAGTCAGGGACACTTCCAAGCAGACAACATAGCGTCTCTATTGAAGGTGGACTTCAGCTGAATTAAACCTCAGTCTTTGCTGCCATCAGTTGACATGTTGCAGTGACAGTATACTGGCAGATGTCTAGACTCATTGTAACATCATGTATTTGAGCATTAGCAGTCTACACAACATAAGTGACATATTTCGAGTCTAAGAAACTCTTACAAGGTAACATCTCATATGGCTCCTTATTCTCCTGTTTTTATCTTACATTTGTGGAACTGAACCTCCATACAATACCTGCCACTCCAGCTTGATATAATTCTATTTGCCTCGGTCTCAGTGGAGAGTTTTAATATCATGTGATTTCAGTGCTGTTTTCAGGAATTACATTAGTATTGGTTTCAGGAGAAATTCAGTGTCACATGGTCTGAATTGTATTTACAGAAATTCCCATCACCACAAAGGATAGGTTCTGGGGTAAACTTGAATGCAGTCTGTTTCAGGGGGACTTTTCTTAGAACCTTATCAATACTGGATTTTTGGGGTCAGTATCAAAATTAATGTAAAATGTAAAATTAATATATGGGCCGATAAGCTTTATAAAGCTCTTGAAGAAATTACAAGGCCAGTGCAAATGATCAGTTTTTCTGGTTTTACTATTCATTGATATGTGTTTTAAAATTAACATTTCTGTTTCATTGTGTAAATTAATGACAACATTTCTTTAATCTGTTATTCATTCATTGTCTAATAAGTAGAAATAGACTGAACTATAAATTAAGAAATACAAATACAACTAAATAAAAAACAAAAATAATATCAGCTGACTGATATATCTGTTTGGCTTAAATTTTGTGGTTAATATGATTTCACTCAATCGTACAATTTGACATGAAAATCAGATTCACTTCAAATGTTCATGTGGCTGCAGTTGCTGCAAGATTCAGTCAAACCTGGGCTTGTGTTTTGGAAGAAAGGGTCTGAAAAGATTTCTTCTCAGTTAACAGAATAGTAAAGTACATCGCATCTAGCCCAGTCTCTCCACACTATTTTCCTCAGTTTGTGAAAGCCATAACATCTTGGGGAATTATTAATTCACCACTTCCATCTTAGCAGTTAAATCCCTGCGAAAGGTTTGTTAGTAACTAGCCTTTTAGCATTCATTAACTTGGCTTCACGTAAAGGATTACAAGGTAAGGCATTCCTGGCCTGGTCAGACCACTTAGACAGGCTACTAATTGATAGTATTAAGCCCTGTCCGTTACCTGGTTACAGGAAAGCTGGCTAATGATAAGTTATCAGAATGTGTGTTAAGTGCCAGGGCTTTTATATAATAGATAATCAGTTAAAGTACAGATTTAGTACTGAAGTCAGGCACATAAAATGAGGAAATGTAAAAGTGAGGCGAGTATGTTGAGTTCAGAAGCAACTTCACTCTTTCCTACCTGTATTGACTAATTCCTTTATGAACTGACCCCGACTTTCTACTTCCCCTTGTGATATCAAATGTAATAGTTGATAGCAGCTTGTAAATATGACATGTTGTTTCTTGTTCCTTCTTACTAAAATTGGCCTTGAAATATCCAATATATATATATACACACACACATATTATGGCCTAGCTGAAAAATGTATCACAAAAAAGTGTGTCATTTCAGTAAATATTCAGAATTATTGAAAATCTTTAATGTCACATTTTTTATATAGGCCAGGAGAAAAAAAAAGTGTATTATTAAACAACTTTATCTTTTTTCATTTAACTGCTTTACCTTGAATTTAACCACTTCATCTATCAAGCCACACAGGTAATAGAATTAGTAGACCTTAAAACAAACAAACTAACTAACTAACTAAATGACTGCCATAGTAGCGGTTTCCTCACTGTCTATACACATTTCCTCACTTTTCTGTACACGTTTCCTCACTGTTTGTACACATTTTCTCACTCCACACTGTTTCTGTTGTTGTGTCGCATGTCTGTGATGCAGCTGAACTAGACACCTATTAAATTAAATGGTTGTCTGTTTATGAGCCAGGTCATATCTGTTGTGCTTTTGTGGCGGTCTGCATTTCATGCATTTAAGTGAAATTAGTAAACATTTTATTGAACAATTGTCTTATTCCTATTGATGAAATGTCTCTTGCTGATATATATATCACTATTTGTTAATTGCCCAAGCCTGAATGAAATCTATAAGATTCCAAGTTTTTTTTTTTTTTTAGCAATATTGGCATTTCTTATTATAATCTAAATTAATTGAAGCAGGGGTCATCAAAGTCAAATCTACTCTGTGGTTAGCACATGTAATTTACTCAAAGTGAGCCACCACCAAACACTGTTGTGATGTGATGATATCTGTCACTAATGCAAGATAAGAGATTTCCCCTGTGATTTCTCTCTTCCTGTATTTCAGGGAGATTTGGTATTATCTTGATCCCAGTTTAAGCTGTGGCCGCAGCCCGCTCTATCTATCAACTGTATTAGTGGTAACTAGCTCTTACATAACGACTAGATTAATATTTGGCAAAGCAATAGCCGTATCTGATCAAACCAACCTATTATTGGGGTTAAAATATACTGATAGCCTTGTTTCTGCTTCATATTTTCTGTAACAGAGGGGTGCCTTTTGATGAATGTAGGGCAACACAACCCCAATCCTGTTTAGAATAAGGTTTTAATTGTGTGTGTTGATTTGAAGGGGGGCTGGGGAGACATAGAGAGGTATAGCTGAGCATGGACTGCTCCAGTTCAAAGTGACAGCTGTGTGGTACATTTGTTTTGGTACGTGTGTGTGTGTGTGCGTGCACATGTGTGTATTCAGGAGTTGTGTGGGTTCCTCAACACAATCCCAGTCCAGCTGCTCTCACAGCCAATCACTGGGGAACCCATGCAGCTGGAGCTTACACAAACCGGCTGTGTGCTGCTCAAGCCAGTGCAGTCTGGCTCAAACCGGCTTACACCGGTTTTTACTACCTCTGCTGGGGGAGTGACATATTATTATGCTGACTCAATTTAAATCATTTATGTGAAGTTTAATCTTGTGCATAATATTAGACTTAAAAAAAATAAGTGGCAAAGTTAATGCGCTGAACTAATTATTTGTTGGGGTGTATGATTATAGCAGTAATTCAACTAATTCCATTAACGAAGCCAACTAAAGTGATTAAGTGAAACGGTCCTCGTTGTCTGGCCATGTGATTTAATATTCTAATAAAACTGCCAAGGATGACAAGATTGAATATTCTGGAGACAAGCACTAAATCAATTAGCCTCCATGAATAGGGAGTGGGTATCCCATGATGCCAAGAATTTTTAATAACAACAGGAATTTACCTAAAGGAAATTATGGAAATAAGCAGAACATCTGCTGAAGGCTCTTTATTAATCCTCTTTTGTATGAGGCAGAACTATTCTTAGCTGAGAGTAAAGGGGGCTTCGTAAGAAGGCAGGTAATAGCTTGCATGTGGGCTTGTCCTTGATGGTGACTGCTTGGTTGGCTTTTATTTCAATTTATCCTCAAAGATTAGTCATCAATGAAATCTCACTAAACATTTAATTTGTAGCCCAGTGTTTGACCTTGATCTAATTTGACTTTTCTGACTCTTTTTTTGTCTTTAGTAAATGTTATGCGGTGTACAGTGTGCCACCAGGACTACAAGCAGAGTGACATTATTGACAATTACTTTGTCAAAGACACAACAGAAGCCACCAGCACATCAGATGAAAAGGCTGCACAGGTATGTCAGAACAGTTGGCCTCATGGCCATGATGGATTGTACATAAGTGTGTCCACATTGATGAGTTGTTGTCTGTTGTTTGTATAGGTCTCAATATAACTTTGATAAAAATGTATTAAAATACATACCAACAACAGCTGATACAGTTATCATTCTAGAATACTCAAACCATAATTCCTTTGTGTTGATGTTTTCAAGCTAAGTGGGTGGGGAGTAGGGCTGAATGATATTTAAAAAAAAAAAAGTCTAATTGTAATTATTTTGACAGATATTCTGATTGTGAAATGATTTGCTTAGTGGAAATGATAGTTTTTGCATCACAGTTTTTATTGTCACTAGTAAAATGAATATTAAATTCAATTAATTTCAGTGTCATGCTTTTTTGTCACACATTTTTCTGTTATAAAAAATTGCTTCTGTGATTTGGAGATTGCACTTGGCCATATTGTGATTTTGATAATATTGTGATTAATTGGGCTTCCCTAGTAGTGAGTAATACAGTGGCATTAGAGGGACTATCTTTCCTTCGATGACTGGTGACAGATTTAATGCATTTCATGTCACACAGCCACACATTGCTTATATTGTTTTAAAATGAAAGTCAATCGTTTTATACAGTTCATTTCATTAATATTGCTGTCTAGTCATTCTTGGTGGCAGGGCAAGCCTGCACCCATTTCTGTCTCATAACTTTATTGATAGCTGTCTTGATAGGGAGGGAATCGAAAACCGGTTCTTGTTGAGAACCGGTTTCCAATGTTTCAGTTCCTTGGAATCATTTGCTAATTTTGTAAATGGTTTTCTTATTCATTCCAGTGGGTGCGAATGATGTCACCACGTACGTGCGTGGCGACATCATTCACCAGTGCAGCCAGCAGGAAACATGGCGCCCAAGCGGTACAAACACTCTAAAGTTTGGTTACATTTCACGAGACAGGATGAAAACAGGCAACTTGCAATACTTGCAAAGTGGATATTTCATCAAAGGGAAGAAATACTACCAATATATAGAAACATCTCAACCCAGCAGCAGCGGCAACATTAGCACGTCCTCTGCTGTTAATACTAGAAGTGCAATGGATCGCAGTTGACCCGTGTCCCGTACGGATCACCCTCTACGGTTCGGCACGCATGTGATCCACGGACCACATGTGAGCTTCGTAGTTTTACTGTCACTGTTACTTTTGTATAAGTTATAATACCTGAAATCTCCATGCAGAGTTGCAGTGAACAGACAGGACAGACGTTGCTGTGTGCAGTGCATCTCTGTGAAGAGCGACTGATTTAAAAGCCGTCACATCGCCTTGAGTGAAATCCAGACCATAACTTGTTTCCCTGATGTAACTATGCTATCACCAAAGAATCAGATCATAAAACTGTGATGTTCATTGACACTTTGGTGATATCAGCTGTCTACACAGCTCCTCTCTGCTCACTGGTGCAGCTCTGTCT
This sequence comes from Lutjanus erythropterus, assembly GCF_056507025.1. Classification (NCBI taxonomy): domain Eukaryota; kingdom Metazoa; phylum Chordata; class Actinopteri; order Lutjaniformes; family Lutjanidae; genus Lutjanus; species Lutjanus erythropterus. The sequence continues at coordinate 32,333,508 of NC_139322.1, forward strand.
CACCCCGTCTGTGACACAGTGTGTTTGCTGATTGATTGATCATGACTTCTAACCAATCAGATGTGCTGTGCTGTAGGCGGGACATTGAGCCAGACTATAGAGTGTAGTTGTGTATTATACTGTGCAGTGTATAATGATCTAATATAAGTATAGTATACACATAGTACAGCACTGTATAAGTTTGAAGTTTTTAATATTATTACCATTATCATTACTATTATTACATTACATAACTATTATTATTACATTACATAACTATGGTGATAATTACAGACAGACAAAGATCAAAGACAAGTGCATTTTAAAGATAATTTAACCCTAATCCCGCCACTTTTTTCTTTTTTGCTGGTCCAAAAAATGATCCAAACCGTGAGTTTTTTGATCCATTGCACCCCTAGTTAATACTGCAGGTACTAGCTAACTAACACTGCCTATCATGTTAGCGCTATTTGCCTCATTGTAAAACCTGCTATTACTAACTGTTAACTGTTAACGTTAAATGAATACCTTCTCATGCATTGCATTTAGATGACCATGATGAGAGACAGTCTCACTGGCTCAGAGGCTGGCAGTACTCACTCCAGTTCACGTCTAGCTTCCTGTTTGTTCTCCGTTTTTCCAAATGAGAATCGATAAAGAACCGAATCGTTAAGCAGAATCGAAAATGGAATCGGAATCGTAAAAATCTTATCAACTCCCATCCCTACTTGAGTACTTTAGAGAGATGTTTATCCTGTGCCACATGTTGGTCTGGGGTAAAGTAAAATGTATAAACAAATGTAGGAATGTAGGAAGGAGCTTAATTTTGTTTTGATTCCAATATGTATCATTTGATCCTTTACTTTGACACAAAATTTGCATCGAACATTAATGCTCCTAATTCAAATGAACCAACTAATTTTAGAAAACTCATGGCTGTTTATTTAGTGTCACCATCAGACCACAGTTTTCAGAAGACTGTAATTCCTGACCACTTTGTCAAAACAGATAATACTCATTCACAAAGTACAGTGTACTATGAAGACACAGCTATAATGTTATTAGATCTAAGTGGTATGCACCCCATGGAGTGCTTTTCAGTAGGGATGGCATGACATCACTTTTTCATTTCCAATACTGCAACCTTGAGTATCTGATACTAGCTGATACCTTGTCTTCCCTCTCTTAAACAACTAACTTGACAAATATTCTCTTATTAAGGAAGAAATGCACAGCCCAGAAAATAACTAAGTTATGCAGTAGTGCTGGTTCTGTTCACACACAGAACATTTAGCAGCAGATCTGATTGGTCAGCAACATTCAAACATTCAGAATGAAATTTAAATGAATGCATAAATTGCAGGTGGCTGTTTTGCTTTTTTCTTCTTTGAGCTTAAAATAACTCCACACAGCTGACATGTTGATAGCGCTGCTAATAGGTCTAACTCATGTTCTGGCTACTGTTCATGTCGCAAAACATTTACGTGGTATCTTACACTAATGGATTGTATTGATTTATACCGTCAGTATCATAGCGACACTTGCCTCTTCACTTTGCACTACTGCAATCAGAATTTGTGTAACATGACAAAACTTGCGTAAAGAGGTAGTTTGGACTTTAATATCCCAAAATGGATTTTCTTAATAAATGCAACTATCATTAAAAATATTAGTATTAGTAAGTTAGCACTTAAACACGTTCAACTTTTTCAGCCTGGAAATGTTTTACATTGTCCTAAGGCTAGTAGTACAGTATCAATATCAAGGCTACATCATTTGATCAACTGTGCACACCTTTGTAATATCACTTAGCACAAATATTGTTGTTTATAGAGTTGTTTGAGATGCTTATTGGTGTTTTCTCTTCAAGGTGTGCACAAGTTGCGAAGACAACGCAGGCACCATCGGCTTTTGTGTGGAGTGTGGGGAATGGCTTTGCAAGACTTGCGTTGAGGCCCACCAGAGGGTCAAAATTACCAAGGACCACAAGATTCGCACAAAAGAGGATGCTGACGCCGCCTCTGGTAAGATGGCTGACCCTCACAGTGAAGGAGTGACCGATGTTTACTGAAGCTAAAACTGCAAAAGCCTCAACAGGACCAACCCTAGTTGAAACACAGTGAATGTGGTGCTGCTAATAGGCTGTTGCCATGGTAACAGTGCTGCAGAGTCTGGTTGCTCAGATGGTACCTCTAGCTGGGGGACCATCCTGACGTCCTGACCAGACATGACAACTGGGGCTTTGACATGACTTTTATGTATTTATTTATTTTTCTGTTTTTGTCTTTTTTTTCTTTCTTCTGTTTTGTTATTATTTGTTATTTCTTGTTGTTATTTTCTGTGATTAAATTCCCTCCTTGTTTCTCTCTCTGTCCAATTAAGCATCAGTGGTGTCTTTTGTGTCTATAGAGTCTGTTGGTGCATCAGGACAGAGGCCCGTTTTCTGTCCCATTCACAAGCAGGAGCCACTAAAGCTTTTCTGTGAGACCTGTGATACTCTGACCTGTAGGGACTGCCAGCTGCTGGAGCACAAAGAGCACAGGTAGCTCAGCATCTAACACACCCCACACATCTATTTCATTACTAATGGACTGTCGTTCTCCTGTCTGTCAGTTTATTTAACTAGTATGGAACTGGTATTTTGTAAGGTTGAGGTTAATTCAAACTTGTGTTTTGGCTGTACACTAGTTTGGCATGTTTTAGACCATTAACTACTGTTTGCATACGCAATTACTGCTGACAATTTCCCAAAGCACACTTTAAGGTTTTTGATTGATTTCCTACCCTGCAGGCAGCCATTGGTTTCAGCTCATTTCAGTGCATTATGAAAATCTGTTGCAGAGAGCTGAAACATACTTTAGATAGGCGATCCATCACAGTGAACCACGTGGCCACCTTAATGTTTGTGTTACTGAGAGTGTGAATGTGCACAACAGATTTTTTGCCAGTCTGACCTTTAGGTTTCAAAATGTGTTGGTGAGAAACAAGCGGCCGTATTAGTCACCTCCTCAGTAGAGGGAATACAAGGACAACAGTGGCCCACCAGTGTAGTCCTGTCTGAATTGTTTTTTTCCCCCCCTACATTATGTTTATTTGGGTAGCTCATTATCACATACAATGTCTCAGTGGGCTTTACAAGACCACACCAATACCAATTCTGGACCAGCCAACAAAGCCTAACATAAAGGCAAAAAATATTAAAAAAAAAAAAAAAAAGCATCAGGAAGGCAAATTTAAAGTGAGATACCCCCACATGCCCAGTGGTATTTCAGTGGCACTTACAATAAATGGACAGACAGCTAATCAGTTACAAGAAATACATAAGACCTAAACAACACTGAAATCCAACAACAAGATCACAAAATATCCAATCCCAAAAAATCCAATATAATGTCCAACAAATGAGTTGTGATCACACTCATGTGTTGTGCTTGTTTCAGCTTTGACCACAAGTGCATTTGTAATCGCATCTTCAAATTCTCTCAAGGTGTTAAATCAAATCATGAATGCAGGCAGTCGACCTAAGTTATCAGCTGGTATACCATCAGGCTCACTCTTCCTGCAGGAAACTATATTTAGAACACTGTATAAAATCTTGAGCATATGGTTGGTTTCCCACAAAGCCATTGTTAGATGACATCAGTAGTCTGAAATGCATGTAGTTTAAATCTGGATCCCTGGTCGTTTTTCATTTTAGATATCTAATCAGGGACTGATTTACATCTTGAAAGATGGATGGAAGCTCCCTCCTTGTAGGGAAGGAATGTATGAATGAATGCTGTTCTAACCCACCCCAAAGCAATGAAAAGAATCCCCTACTAAGATTAATGCACTGGTCAAGATTTCTTTTTGGCACATTAGTTTTTATTTGTGAGTTTTCAATAACATTTCTTCCCTAGAAACCTAATTTATTTTTAAACCCTATTTGGTATTTTTGTTAACAATCATACATCTTTTAACCTGAATTAACATGTGTATGCAAGTTTTTTAAACACACAAACCCTCTAAAATTAGGCGTTTGAATCATTTCCCATTGCCAGTAGACAAATGTGCTTTTTTGTTTTTTTTCCTGATGTGTCACATTCAACATCACAAATGTGCAAGAAAACATAGTTAGTAAATCGCAGAAAGTAGCATGGAGGCTGTTACAATGGTTACTTTTTTATATTGTTTACTTCAGTCTCTTTCAAACTCAACGCAGACTAAGTTGGAAAAATGTGCTACATGAATGGAGACAGATGGAATTTGTGACAGAGTTGACAAACAGTTGCAGAAGTTATTGACAGAGGCAACAAGTTTTGATAGCAATCACGCTGGGAAAGGGGCAGTACTTAGTGTGTCCACCTGGCTGTCATGTTTTCATCACTGCCAATAAATACCAGTGACTACTGCATTTGACATTTGACCTGGGATTGATTGTGCCTTTTTCAAATGAAGACAAAAGCTAGATGTTAGCGGGTGTTGGTTGTTTTTTGACCAGTGTAAAAGGGGCTCTAGTAAAATCCTGGTCATTCAGTTCATTGCAAGTTGTCAGAGACTCAAAGAGTGTCACTCTTCATCTCTCAGGTACCAGTTTCTGGAGGAGGCTTTCCAGAACCAGAAAGGTCTCATTGAGACCAGCGTGGCCAAACTACAGGAAAAGAAGAACTATGTCCATTATTCTGTCTCTCAGGTGCAAAGCAGGTACAATTTTTTCATCACCAGCTTTCTCTCCAGTGCTGTTAATAAAGTTACTGTATAGACACCTGACATGCAGTCGGCATGTCTATTGGTGGCTGTTTTCTCTAAATGAGGTGTTTTATTGTCTTTTGTTTGCCATCCAGGTTAAAAGAGCTGAATGAGACACACAGGAAAGTGGAGCACGAGATTAAAATTGCAGTATTTACTCTTATTAATGAGATCAACAAGAAGGGCAAATCCTTGCTGCAGCAGTTGGAGGTGAGAATGTTAATGAAAGTCAGTCTGGCTAAGAGCTTCATAAGGTGCTGCAACATCAGTGGTTATGCGAGCTCAGTATGTTTCAGTTCAGTGACAATATGTCAACATACATACAGGCAAACCTCACTCCTGAAGCATAGTAATTTCACTAAAATTACACCACACTGAAAATGTGGTTTGTGAAAAGCTTCTGTGTAGTTTGGACATTTGGATGCTGCAATACGACAAAAAGTTTCACATTGTGTCAACCCTCTCATTTATTACAGATATTGAATATATCTTAATAATGCGATGCATTCTGTTTAAATATTTTATCACAGACTGTGAATTACACCTAATTTTCATTAATTTCCTCTTTCCCATGCCTTCTTCCTTATCACAGTCTTGCTGTGATTTGTTCCCTGAATATCTTTACGCAGTTCTATCATTAAATCCAGTGTGTTGTAGGTTATATGCTGTTATACTTTACTACTTCCCCATTTACTTTGCTCTTATTTGTTCAATTGTTTGTCTTTAATGCATTCTATTATGGAGTGCTGCAATAACCCAAGCTCCCCCTGGGGATCATTAAATTTTAATCTAATCGCTTCTAATCATCAAATCCATCTCCATGCATATGCTAACATTTTTATAATGGCTTGAAAAGCAATTTGCCTTGGTCAAGACTCATTCATTTTACTAGGATGTTCAGACTCTCTCAGTAGCGGTCCTTTAACCAGAGTAATCTCTCTTTTTGTCTAGAGTGTGACCAAAGAGCGCAGTATGAGGCTGGTGGCTCAGCACAAGGATACCACCCAGCTGGCCCAACAGATCCACCATGTGCTCAACTTCTGCCACTGGGCCATCACGACTGGCAGCAGCACAGCGCTGCTCTACAGCAAGAGGCTGGTATGTTTCTCATGAGCCCCAGATGTTTAGCAGTTTGAGAGGCTAAAGCCCACAGCATGTTCCAGACAAAACTGAATTTATGTCAGGCTTTGGTTGAATCCCATATTTTTGCTGCACATAAGTAGCATTACCAGTTTTATGGTTAAATTCTTTTTTTGAGGAACATTTGAGTAGTTGCTTCCGACATAACTCATGACCTCATCACCACAATCAGGTATGAACAGCAATAAACTATCCGATATAGGGTTGTAGTTAGCAAGGCCGAACTTATAATCAAAATTGCAGTATAGTCTACTGCAATTTTCTAGCTGCAGGAAGCTCAAGAGTTGTCCTGTTCTGCAGACTTAAGAAAACATCTTTGCTCGGTACAGATCCCTCTATAGATGAGACCTTAATCATTTTTGTTTTTTATCATGAAATTGATGTTAAAGAAAAAATAACCATTCCCTCTAATTTTGCAAACCATATAGCAGTTGCAGTATCAATCAAAATAATTGCAATTACATATTTTTCATAATTGTTCAGCCCTTGTAGGAATTATACTGGTATTTTTTGTCTTGGAGGTCAGTATTCAGTAGCAGTCTAAGACCTTTTGTTTGGCATATACTATTGGCTCAGCCTTTTCTAGATCTGTTGGTGAACTTGCAGAACCAGTTTGTCTCCCCAGATTATGTGCATTATATGAATAGGATTTTTTTTTTCAAACAAGGAACACTTCAGCCATGTAGATTTGACTACTTGCCACAAGACCATCAGCAAATGAGATAACTGAGAAAACTTTATTGGTGGATTGTGGGCTAATGCTTCCAAAAGGCACATTGTTAAATAAGATGATTGTTGCCAATGTTCTGTGTGTGTGTCGATGCATGTAGATCCTCTTCCAGCTTCGTCAGCTCTTCAAGGCTAGACTGGAGCCAGCGCCCCAGGCCAACGGAGTTGTGCGCTTCTTCTGTGATCCCACCTTCTGGGCCAAAAACGTGGTGAATCTAGGTGAGAGAGGCCTGTCATCTTACTATCCGTCATCAGTCAATATATCTCTGTCTTAAATATTGACTTACAGTTTCGTAATGCTGCATTTGATTCATTCAAATCAAGTTTACCTTTTCAGACCTGGTATTAACATGTGTCCTAGGTGATCTGATCACAAGTGAATAGCCCTGAGTACGTCAGTTCACACCTGGAATTACAGTGTGTCTCCAGATCAATGACCACTTGTGATCGGAACCCACTTCCCTGCTCTATATACAAATAAGCACTAGGGTTGTTTTATCAGTTGAATGTCCATTGCTGTCCATTTGGCTGTTGAGTACAAAGGTTTGACTACTTGTTTCTTTTTTTTTGTTTTGTTTTTTTGTTCATCTCCGCTCACACTTTTCCTGTGCTGTCAATAGCCCCAGCAGGAGAGCTCTGTGGTGTGCTTGGGTTTTATGAATGAACACTGAACAGGACAGTGCATACGAGAAAAGCCATGGAGCATCTCTTCTGTCTGCTCTTCACAGCAACATGATGGTTTTTACAAGGAAAGGCTCATATATGCATTGAATGCCAAATTTCAAGAAGGCATGAATGATTAAGAATTCACTTCCCGGTTCTGTATTCAAATAAACACATTAGCAAAACTTTGCCTATAAAAGTGATAGTTCACCCAAAAATGAAATTTCAGTCATTATCTACTCACCCTCATGCCAACTGAAGATCAGATTTAGTTTTTTAGTCGGCAAAACACAGCTGGAGTTTCACAGGAAAACAGTGTTGCAGAATGTCCCAAATAATGGAAGTGATTGATGACCAGTTTTCAAATGTGAAAAAAATCATCTGGCATAATCCAAGTCTCCTAAAGCCCCTTGCCTTCCTTTATCATGGCCATAAACAGCATGACAATGAAGTGGTGAGCATTTGGGGAATGTGCTCTGTGGCTTATATAAAATGAATCAATACTAAACACCTTGTGTAAATTATGATACATATCTCTTTTTTCTTATTGTAGGTAATTTGGTGATTGAGAAGCCACCTCCACCTGCGCAACCATCCAGTGTGATGGTAGGAGGACCACCCATTTCAACAGGCCAAGGCCACCCCGGCAAACACCCAGGACAGATCAACCTGGCCCAGCTCCGGCTGCAGCACATGCAGCAGGCAGCCTATGCTCAGCAGAAGCAGCAGCAACAACAGCAGCAGCACCAGCAGCAGATCCAGCAACAGATGCGCATCGCCTCTCAAATGTCCCAGCAGCACCCCAGACAGGCTGGCCCACCCATGGTTCAGCAGCAGGTACAGAAGACATTCACCAATTCAGATACCACTGAGGAAATCTGTGCTTTCTGAGTTTAAATGTGTGCTCGAGTGACTCATCCAAGTATTAAATATTAATAGTTTTTTAAAAACATTCTTGGTGCACCAGACTATTAGTATGGGAGAAGCAAAAATCATCTCTGTTACAACATTTTAAATTTATCAGTTTATTTAGTTTTGGCTCAGATTCTCCCCAGACTTCTTGAGGGCTTTGCAAGATGGACATCTGCCTATACAAGATTAGAGTTATTTACAGTGGAGCCACCTGAGAAGATTTGGTGACAAACTTCCATAAGACGTAATACAAGATAATCACACATTGGATGAAATGTCCGTTGTGATGGATTACCCTTTTCAAGTGACACTCAGGTGTGATTACCTCCCTCTCTGTTTTTTCAGTTAGTCTATTAATCATCATTACAGTCTATAAAATGGACACTGGCCATCTTCAGAGACAAGAACACAAAGTGATCTCGTGAGGTCAAAGCCAAAAGCTCCAAAACATAACATGATTAAGTATTGTTAAACAGTAGGGATGAAACAATACCAAAAACCCAAGGTACAATAATTCCACAATAAAAAGTTATCAATAAATCGATAACTAGTTGTCATGTAAGCACTAATTATGTTTTGTTTCTATAATTGCCTGACCCTGAAAGTTGTCCAAATTTTAGTTATTGCGTTCATTCAGTGATCTGATTTTCACACACTTTGTGCATATGTATGATTTTCAGCCTCCAAGGCTCATCAGTATGCAGCAGCTACCAAGAGGGCCTGGGGGTATGAACGGTGGGCCGGGTCCCGCCATGTACCCTGCCTCCCACCATATGCGTCTCCCGGGTCCGCCTCAAGGCCGAATGCCCACGGCTCAGCCAAGACATAATGGACAGCAGTATCCCCCTATGATGCAGCCTCAGCTACAGAGACAGGTTAGTGCCAACACACTCTGGTTTCCCTGTATGGAAACAGATGTAATTTGGGTATTTGTTTGATATTTGAATTTGTTTTTTTTTTGTGTAACACATTTGTTGCTGTTACTGTTGGATTACCTGAAACTGATGTGCAAATATATATTTGTATAGTATGCTGATTGTGCATCCTTTTCTAATACATCTAATGCAAAACAAAAATTGGACATACTAGCAGACACTGAAGTGAGGTTTCATTTGGATTTTTTGCATCTAGTAGGCTGTAGAACCAGGTATATTTATTTTTTCTTGTTTGTTGGCATGATTGTGTTTTACTTTCTAGAGATTGTTTAAAATAAGGTAATTATTGGTGAGACCATTACATAGTTTGTCCACTAGAGAGCACTAACAGGTTTATTTTTTTTTACCTAAAAAATATCAGTACAGACATTGGTCACAGTTCATTATCAAAAACGGTTTCTGTTCAAGTGAAAACAAATCTACTCAGTTATTATCAGAGTTTTTAAAAAACTCTCAAAGACTTTTATTTGTAAAATATGGATATCAGTATCAATATTGTAAATATTCATGATCATTCAGCCAATACTTTGAAGGCAGAGTTTGTAAATTTTTTTGTAGTCGCCCTTCCTGTGATGTGATGACACATCTGCTTGATCAATAATGATGGACTATGCACTTTAATTTTCTATTTAATTTTGGGAGTATTGTCTATTTCACATAATTATGGTAAGGTTGTACATGGGAGTGCACTGAAAACTATTTGTAACTGGAGTTTGAATGTTGGCCATGAAAAAAGCATGTTGAAACAGAAATGAAAAGTGTATTTAGCCTTTTTGTGCACTCAAATGGCAAAGTAAATTGAAATTTGCAATGAGTTTTCATCGCAGGGTGCAAATGTGCCTTTTACTTCATACACTTTGCACTGCCTCAGTGATGTATCTTTCCATATAAAGCTGATTATTTGCGCAAGTCAAATAACGTGTACAGTATGATAATGTACAATTACTGCCTGCATGCAAGACCCGGTAAGAGACACATCCACTATATCGAGCCCCTTTTTCTTTGTGTCCAGATGTCTATAGAATCTGAGATGAGCCACCAAAGGTTTCGTTTCTTACTACAATCAGGGGTTTGGCACCTTTTTCCTTCTTTGTCATTTGTGTGTCTTGTGCAGCATGTGTTGTCACCCAAATGCATGATCATGCAACCATGTTGTTTTCACAACAAAGAATATTTGATAAAACTGTGTGAATGACCTGTCTCATTGTTCCTGTCCACCCTCCTCTTTTCCCTTCCATTTTCTTTCCTCCTCCCTCCTGTCATTGTCCTTCCTTCCTTACTTGTTTGCCACCCCCGTCCCAATTTTGTTTTCTGTGCAGCATTCCAACCCAGGGCATGCAGGCCCTTTCCCGGTGGCTTCCCTACATAATGCCAACCCCACAAGTCCCACCAGTGCCAGTATGGCCGGTGCCCATGCTCACCGTGGCCCTGCCAGCCCCATCATAGGTCCCATCGAGCTCATCCCCTCCGTCACCAATCCTGAGAACCTGCCCTGCTTACCTGAGATCCCGCCCATTCAGGTGCGCATAATATAACTATTTGTTTTGTAGTTTCAACCAGGATGCAATCTGTAACACTTTGTTTTTTCCCCAAGTTGAAATGAAAGTTAGAAAAGTTAGATAAAATTATTCCCTATTCTGTCCATTAAGAAAATATTTCAAATGTAAAAAAATAAATAAATAACTATTAAAAATAACACATCATTAGCATTATGAGTAAGAATGAGTAATCATTCCAATATTTGTCTGCTGGTTGGTGATTTCATTAGTTGTAATAAATATGTTACTTTATAAAAACTGTTTGAGTTCTTAAGTAATGTGACTCTGATGGTATTTTCCTTGCCACTGTACTTTTCTGACATCCTTAGCTGGAGGATGCAGGTTCCAGCAACCTTGGACACCTCCTCTCTCGCTACATCTCAGCCAGCACGCAGCAACAGCTAGGCGCAATGGACATGAATCCCTCACCTGGTCTGTCCACACACTCCTCTGGCTCTTCAGGTACCCACACGTTCAGGGAGAGGGATCCCTTTCACATCTGAATTAATCACAAAAGCAATAAGACAAAATCATTTAATGTATAACTAACAGTGGGCAATATGGCACTACAATCATATCATCTGAAAGTAAACTGTGGTAAAGTTAAAGATTTTTTGCCCTACGGATGAAACGGATATTTCAGGGTATTCTGCAGTAACAATATTCTTAATGATATGACAAAATACTGACAAATATTTTTAGTTTAGAAGTCACTATAGCTGTTGAGCTCTCCTCTCAGGATATTTGGTTCTCCTTGTACTAAATTGCACTTCTTATGTGTTATTGTGGTTTATATAAATCTGAGCTTTCATAACCAAACTATTTCCATACTACTGAAGTCATTTCCTTTTTGTAACCAACTCCTCCATTGTAATATTACCATCATTACAATGTGAATTTATAGTATTGCAATATTGCCATTATTACGATTTTTTTTTCTATCATGGAAAAATTAAAAGATATATTGGGAACAGTGCAACATGGCACACTGAAATGCATGACCCATCCCTAAATTTAATTTCCAGAAAATGAACATAGTTTAATATACTGTGTTGTTATCATGTTATAAAATGATATAATGTATAATGATATAATGTACCCCTTACAGCATAGAAAATAAACCAGGGATCCACTAATATACAGTATGCCCCTTGGTATAATTTGATGTAGCCTTTTTTACAACTGTAGTTAGTTAACGTGAATGAACAGCACAAGAGAAATATGTTAGAATTTTTTTTTTAAAAAATTAAGAGTTTTAGATTTGCAGGTTATCTATGAACTATTTTAGATTTAAAACTTAAAATATTATTCTATTTGTTGAGTTGTGAAGACTTTTATAATAATAATAATAAAATTATATCATGATCATTAACATTAATAAATCTGAAACTTTTACCCAGCCCCCTGGCAGACTGCCACAAACACCTAGGGGACCTGGGGCCCCTATTTGAGAAACTCTGGTGTAAAATATTGGTAATGTCGCCCATCCCCTCCTTCCCAGATATGCTGTGTATTTCTATGTTCTCTCAGAAGGAATTAACTTTCATGTACTTGCACAGTAAATAGTGATCACTGCTGCTTCATCACCTGTTTCCTGTCACCTTTCTGTCTGCAGGTCTGTCGAATGCGCATACACCAGCACGACCTTCTAGCACGTCCAGCACGGGCAGCCGAGGCAGGTAAGAAGATATGACTTACCCCTAAGCATAGCTGCATATGAAGCAAATTTTTCTAGCGATATACACAATACGATACAATACAGTAGAAGCAACTGTCAGATTTTAAGTATTTGATCCTTAAATTATAGGTGTTTGAAGGAGTATTGATTTTAGGTTAATTTTGAACACCTACAGTGGGTACTGGTTTCATTTAAAAACCATGTTGCAGAGCGCTATGTGTCTCCTAGCATTAACGCAGCATTGTTGTTAAAGTGTGTTCGTGTGTGTGTCTGAGGAGGATAAACAATAGAGGGCAGCATAGGTTTGTGCAGAGAGTGTGCATAAGCAGGGGTCAGTTGAATCTGATTCCACCTGTTCAGCATTGAATTTTTTCAGCATATTTTGGACCATGACACCTTAACTGTACATTTGCTGGGAAAGAAATTAGAGATATTGGCTAGCTCATGATTATAACATGTTTTCTCAAAACTCATGTATGTCTTGCTTCTGCCATGTCTTCCTATAATACCCCACACTCTTCCACTTACAATTTCCCCTTACTTTAAAACATTTTACTTGCCTTACTTTACACTGTAACTACACACAAGAAATCACCAAGCCCCTGTTTAAAAATGTGTCAGTTTAACTTTGCTTTACATATTGTGATAAGCACTAAAACCTTTCTTGGTCATTATTCATTCTGAAACAAAGCAAAGTAAACCAACTCTGTACATTTGTCCTGAGCTTGACATGAAGACTGAAGTCACTGCAGATATCATCTCTGATCTCTGCAATGTGTCAAGTCATAATTAGTAGTTAATCGGTTTAATGATGTTAATCAGTGTAAACAATTGCATTTACATTTTCTTCATGGTTTATTATTTTGCGTGTGTGTGTGTGTTCCTGTGTGTGTTAAGCTGCAGCTCTGCAGGGCGGACAGGGCCAGGAGGTGGGGCTGCAGTGGAGCAGGTGAGGGTGAAGCAGGAGCCTGGTACAGAGGACAGCTACAGCTGTCCAGCTTCGTCTATGAAAACAGAGCGGGGCAAAGATGCCAGGAGTGCCTGCATGGTAAGAATACTGTTCTTTATCAATTAAAGCCAAAGGATTTGTGAATGTGAAAACATCAAACTGCTCTGATCTGCCTTGACTCGTTATGGTTATCTGGTTATCTGTACTGTATTGTGCTTGTGGACAGTTTACATCAGGATATGGCTCACCCTGTCACAAGGAGTCTCCTTCCAACAGCTTGCAAAAAGTCCAGGAGTGACAGCAAGACAATTAAATACATTTAAGTGCAAGTCAAAATGATTACATTGTATTAAAAAATGTTAGGTTATTTATGATCTTATCCACAACAAGAGGCAAATGTCTTGTGGCTGGGCGGGATGGCCTAAAATTTGTATCAATGTATAATTTGGAGCACGGACAATAACGGTATACGTCATTGAAAATTTATTTTTCTTAAAATTTTACTTTAAATGCTTCTGAAGGGGTAAAGCACTGGTATGGCAACTGCATGGCAGTTTTTACTGTATTCTAAACTTTATCACTAGGATATATTTCCTTTTACAGGCTTTTACATGATATGCACATTTTTGTCATTACATTTTCTGCCACATCACTCTGCACTACATATGACTATTTCAGACAGAAACAATCAGTCTTTGTCTTGGACATACTCAGACATGGCTTTTCATAGTAACAGACAATTGGGAAGGTCATGAGGAAGATGGAAAATAGGAATGCAATATGGGAAATAGGTAAAGAATATTCAATACATGTGCTGGAACTGATGAAATATAAAAAGTTGATTGAGTTTTCACCCCAACGTGCAGAGGCTGTGGGTCCTCTGTAGCACCTGTGGGCTCGACTCCCTCATGTAATTTCCTCAATCTCTCCCCACCTGTCATATTTTCAACTGTTCTGTGCAATTGAAGGCATAAAATCCCCAACAAATATTTTAAAACATGCAAAAAAACAGTTTAAGGTTTTTGTGTGTGTGTTTTCCCCCCAGATGAGCAGTCCAGAGAACAGCCCTGCACTAGGAGTTGTTTCTGCAGGTCAAGATCCTCTCAAGGCTTTAGGGGAGCGCATCAAAACAGAACCCTTATCTGAGACCCCTTGTTCTGGACTAAATGGCTCCAGTGGCGCCACCTCCTCTCCTTCCACTACCACTATGAACTCCACTACCTCATTATCCTCTGAGAAAACGCTCACTAACGGAAACTTAAACAAGGGGACTGAGACCAAAGGGGGTGGTGTGTCAGATGGAACAGGCAACTCTGCTGGGAAAGCGGATGACCCAAATGAAGACTGGTGTGCTGTCTGTATCAACGGTGGTGACCTGCTGTGCTGTGACCGCTGCCCCAAAGTGTTCCACACGAAATGTCATGTACCCACCATAAAAATCTTTCCAAAGTAAGTGATCAATATAGGTGATTTTTTCGGTCATTTATTTTTACAATAACAGTTTAACTGCTTTTGCACACTGCCAGGGCGCTCGCCAATATGCAAATGCAAGCAAGTACAAAAGTTTTTAAAAAAAAAAGATCATAGACTGAAAAGTCATTCATAATTGGAGCTCTAACAGACTATTTTGATAATGAGTTCATCATTCAGAGTGATTTTTTTAATTAAAAAATGTCAGATTTCAGCTTCTGAAATGTAAAAATTTTCCAGCTTCCTTACTCCTATGTGAGAGTAAACTGATTACCTTTGGATTGTGGCCAGAACAAGACATTTGATGATGTCATTTCAGGTTTTGGGAAACACTGATCAACATTTTTCACAATTTTCTGACATTTTATGGACCAAACAACTAATCCATTATTAGACAATATAATCAACAGATTATGGATAATGAAAAGAATTGTTAGTTACATCCCTGTTCAGAATGATGCAGCAGTAAAACCAGAACATGTTTTAGCAGGTCTCTAGACAAATCTTTTCACCACTGTCCAAAACCGACCCGAAAACAATTTTAACCATTCAGAAGTGAGTGTAAACATCCCAAAATGTTATTTATTTGTGTAGTTATCATTATTTACAGTTGTATGATAAAATAATAAACAGCACCATTATTTTTAGGAAATAATTACATTTATGTATTTATTTGGGATTAACTGCTGTTTCTTATTTTATATTTAGTTTATGTAAAGCATTTTTTAATCAACAGTTATATCAAGTACAAGTACCTGGTGTAAATGTAGTCACTTTCATCTCTGAAATTAGTTTGATAAAATTTGATCACTGAGGTAAGGTGTCTTTAACTCCCAAATTCATAGTAACATTACTTTTACCTCCAAATGATGCTCAGCTGAAGTATGTCAGTACATTTATTTACTGTGAACTTATATTTAAGTTCAGTTCACTTTGAATGCTTCATGTTCCACAGAAACTTTCAGTCCTACTGTGTTTTGCAGTTCTAGCCAAACACATCACAGGGAAGATTCTGCTGCCCACTGACTGCTAACAGCTCTTCTCTAGCTGATTTCAGCAAAGAGTTGTTCACAGCATAAAGTTATCCAGGGAAAATAGGATCTGGCATCTTGCCATCGACAATGAGTCCTTTTGTATTTTTACATCCAGAACAAAACACCATGGAATCAACCAATTATGTATACCATAGCTCACTCACACACAGCCATGGTAGTGCCTGGCTAAAATTGGCTATCTAGTAGTAAACAGCTGGCTAGACTATAACTAATGAAAATGCATCCATTTAAATTTACATAAATGAGCCAAAACATTTGAGAATTTTAAGTCTCACACCGAGTAGCCAGCCAGTGATTGTAACATATGAGAGGACATGCTGTGTTGTCGTCATCTCAGTTTCGTTTATTTGCTACATAATAATTGCCGATACGACCAGGTGAAAATGTTAGTTTGTCCCAAACACATTGTCTACCATTCCTGGGAAGACGGGACGCTGTTGGTCTTGAGCCTTGTTTTAGACAAAGCTGATAGCTGATGTGTAGTAACAGGGTCATACTAGCAGACATACATTAGTCTAAACCTCCTTTCTGTCTAAATACACCACTTCACTTTAATGTGAATGTTCTGGATCTTCTTGAAACATACAATTAGACATACATATGAAAAGAATATGATTAAACATAATATTAATACATCATCCTCTTTGTATTTTTTTTTTTCTTTGGTCCTCACAGGGGTGACTTTCTCTGCACATTTTGCCGGAGTCTCACCAACCCCGAGATAGAGTACTGTGACGACAGCAGGAAAAACCTTGGAGAGCAGACCCTGAGTCCTGAGGACCAAAGGGTTAGTATAGCCACCACACTGTCTAAGGTGTCTCCATGTTGCATGTGAGGCAATTAATTTTCTCTCCTCTTTCTGCAGAGATGTGAACGCCTCTTGCTGAACATCTTCTGTCATGAGCTCAGTGTGGGCTTCAGGGAACCTGTTCCTAGCTCTGTAAGTAGCTCCCAATGACTAACACAAACACACAAGTAGACATGGCTGCCACTTAGAACCACAAAGCAAAAATGAAATCTTTACTTTATTGTGGAACCAACTGTAACATCTGGTTAAAGCTACTACAAGGTCATGAAATTGTCTCAATTTAATACTGATGCCTCTATATGACCTACCATAAGCAAACAAACTCATCCGTGAGAAGATGGAGTATTACGGTATAGTTATTCTTAATGCCTGCCGCTGGGTCAGACTCTTTTTAAAATCAGATGAAATGATCTTGAGTTTACATTTTTCCAGGCAAAGTTATAGTATGTTGTGCATTTGCCAGTTAAAAAGAAGCAGGAGGAGATTTTTCTTTAGATAATTTTATTATCTATGCTATACTTTGTGATTATTACCATGGTAACACTATCACTTTTGTCCACTTGGGCCTCCAAAATCACCAAATATGAAAGTTCCTTGTAGTAGCTTTGAAATTCCAAGATACTTGTCTTGCCTTGGAAAAACCTGGCAGCAACTGTGTTGTGTCCTGTGTGCTGGTATTCTTTCGTTGTTTTATTTTACTGAATGATGTATTATATCAGTTTTACTATAATTAGTAATTAATTTGTTTATTGATAAGTTTTGGCAGACTCATTATTTTGAGTTCATACAATCTTCTGAGACTCACTTGTGATGAAGAGCTGTACAAATGAACCTAATTTCATGTAGCCATTGTGTTGGCAAAGCAATCACGTCTGATTAGGTACACTGTACCAAGCCAAAACATCAGTATTTAATGCCCTTGGAATTAAACTTTCTGGTGTGTTTACAAACAGCAAACAATAAAATCTACTTATTCTACATTAAAAATAATAAAAATAAAGATGTTTTTTGTTGAACATTTTATTGTAACTTCTCATGTTCGCAAAAAAGAAACCTCTCACCTTCTCCTGAAATAGTTAGAGATGTTGACTGGTCTACGTTTGTTCAACCAGGTGCCGAACTACTACAAGATTATCAAGCAGCCCATGGATCTGAAGAAAGTGAAGAAGAAGCTGCAGGTACGGAACTCCCAGTACTACCAGTCCACCCTGGAGTTTGTGTCCGACATGCGACTGGTCTTCAGAAACTGTGCACAGTACAATGAGGTGAGCAGCATGAGTCTTAAGTTTGCTTTGGGGAATGGCACCTGCTTGTGTGTGTGTGTGTGTGTGTGTGTGTGTGTGTGTGCATGCAGACAAAGGTTAGACTGATATGATTTAAATATCCTAGATTGAATACTTTGAGCAGTTCCTCGCTAGACTAACACAATCGACCTTTTAAATGAATCAGCAATTTGAAAAAATGTTAGTAATGATTAGGGTAAACAATGTTCATATGCTAACATTGTGTATTGTATATCACTTTAATGAGGCCAGAGTCGGCAACCTAGTATATTAGTCTAACCTGTGAAGACACAGTCTGACATTAGAAAAGGAAGTAAGTGGTACTTGTGGCCTGCACTCTGTGTGTGTGTGCGCGTGTGTGTGCGTGCGTGTGTGTTTACAGTTTTGTCAACCTACTAACACTGTTGGCTGTTGGAGGATGGAGTGTAAAGGTGTCCTTTGCTCTCTTCACTCTGGCTGCAGGAACCTTGTCTGAACCCTCTTAACACTGTCTGCATCATGATAAATGATAAATCACTAGTTTGAGTTTCAATGGATGGCTATCACTGAATTATTTCATCTTTCACTTCAACTTTCAGTACATTGTTCTACTGGGGGGAAATGATGTATTGGAAAGTTTATTGGATGTATTTATTCTGTTTGGGTGCTAGTGTGGGTATCAGTTTATAACCTCAAATCCAAAAAAGTCAGGATGTCTAAATAAAAACAGAATGCAATGATTTACAAATACTTTTCAACTTGAATCTAATCGTATACAGGAAAAACACAAGATAGGCAGTATTCAAACTAATAAATTGTATTGTTCTTTGTTTTAAATATACACTCATTCTGAATATCAGCACCTGCAGCATGTTTCAGCTAGTAGGGACAGGGGCAAATAAAGACTGGGAAAGTTGTGGAATGCTCAAGAACACCTGCTTGGAACATTCCACAGGTAAACGGGTTAATTAGTAGCAGGCAATGGTATCACGATTGGGTGTTAAAGGGGTATCCTCCATCCAGACTGTTACCAACGGAAACTTAAAAAGCCAGCATCTGTGATGGTATGAAGGTGTGTTAGTGTCCATGTAATGGCTAAGTGTCACAACTGTGAAGGCCACATTAACGATGCAGCAGCTAGAAAGCCTGAAAACTGTTGAATGTTAAGTCTCATTTGAGTTGGGTTTCATTTTCTCTGTCCTCAGCCCCTCTTACCAGACGAGCAGCACACACTTCATGCGTGCAGGCAGTTTACCGAGGTGATTGTGAGTGAGCACGGACCAACAGACATCAACTGCGTATAATAAAACAGACACCTGACAGTACAAACAGCAACAGTGAAGAGAAACTACGTTTCAAAGCACATCAGTTTGATTTGAAACTACATAAGTACTGAGAGCTGAACACGAAAAGAATTTTAAAAATGTCTTTCTCTCTCTGCTCTCCTACACACACATAAGCTCAGTATCGCAACACTCGCTTGCTCGAGGGGCATCTCACAGCTGGTGAGATGTGACCGCAGCCTACTTGGAGGTGAGTTGGGCTCACTTCTTCCACCCGGTCCAGAGTGCATCTATCTTGGGCAAAGCTTGGTGCGATAAAAGCGGTTATGGAAATGCAAATCAGTGCAACACAGGTTGGCTCAGCGTGGACAAAAATGGAAGTGTATTTGTGTGTCAGTGCAGGCAGTATTCACCAGTTAAAGAAGTCGATTGTTTCCTTCAACACTACATCCCTTCTCTTTTTACTCTCGCTCCATGACTTACAAATACATTTCTCCTCCAGTCAGCAGTCAAAAAGAAGAGAGAGACTAATTATCTTACTGTGAGCAGCACGGTCAGCTCCTCCATGGTCCCTGCTGTGCACAGGTTTACAAGTAAACGTGAAGATAAATCCATGTTCTAATCCCAAAATTTAAAAAAAAATCAAACACTAAGCTCTCGTCTGGTCAGTTAATGGGCTCGTAATTTCTCCATGGTCGCTGCAGAGGTCTGACAAGCACGAATGAAAATAAATCCTCTTTTTAATTCAAAAGTTTGAAACATACACTCTGAGCTCTCCTCCTGCCAATAAAGGAGTTGGCATCAGAGCGATTCTGGTGTTTTTCTCCAGAAGCTCCACTCTGCCTCCGGCCCTCTCATCCAGAGCCACCTGGGTCTGAATAGCTGTCTGTCGGCTCTGTGTCTCAGCTCTGCCTGGTCCTCTCGACCCCCGGCAAAGTCCAGCAATAGTCTTGAATGAATACAACTTAAGATGGAATCAATAGTAACCAAGTGAGGTGACAAACTCCTGGGCTGAGCAAGTTGCTCATTAGCTGGACTCTTTAAGTTTTTCTTCCTGATAATTCAGTTGTATGGTGACTTTTCCTGCAAGAGTTTGCAAGAGAGTTGCTGCTCTCATATGCTGAGGCACCTCTTCTTATTTCAGCAAGACACATGACACATTCTTTATGTTTTCCTTGCTTCACAGTAAAAGAGTTCAGGTAGTAGACTAGCCTTGCTTAAGTCCAGATATGTCTCCTCTTGAAAGCGTGTGGTGCATTATGAAGCACAAAATACGATAACAGTGACCCAGGACTGTTGAGGACCCGAAGTTGTATATCAAGTAAAAAGAAGACTTCAACAATTAGTGTTCTCAGGAGAGCTGTTAAGAGAAAAGGTGATGTTACACACCGTAAATATGACCTTGTCCCAACTTTTTAAAAACATGTTGCAGCAACTAAATTCAGAATGAGTTTATATTTTCAAAAAACACAGTTAATCAGTTTGAACACTAAATATGTTATCTTTGGACTGTATTCAATTGAATATAGGTCAAAAAGTTTTTGCAAATCATTGCATTCTGTTTTTATTTATATTTCACAGTCACAACTTTTTGGAATTGGGGTTGCAATTACTGATGATATCATGAACCCTCTGTGTGTAATTTAACACAGTCTTGCTTGATATGGGTCTACTATAAAGTCTGCTGTATATCATTATGTATTACACCGTCCAACCACATGAGGGAGCTTCTATTTCATTCAGAAGTGAACAATGTGGATCCAGACTGCCCTGAGACATCACATCATTTGACTCATATTAATCGGAAAGGCTCTGAGCCTTGCAGAACAACCTCACCACACATATGATGATATTATATCACCAAAATTAACAGCAAGCGGGGATCTCACTTTAGAAAGATGTTGGTAATGCTTGAGACAGCTTGTGTAATTTTTACTCACTTTACTTGCTCATTACTCAAGTCCCTCCCCTAAAGTAATTAGGGAGTCTTATGGTAACAGATATAAAGCTCTTGATTGAAAAACAGATTAAAGCTATTTTATTATTTGGTAGCTATTTTTACAGAATGCTGTTAATGAAAGAACAAACAGTTCTTATACTAACAAGTAAAACTGTGTGACTGAAGAATCAGCTCAGACGTTTCTACCAGCTATGGGTCAGTCTGTGCAGTTAGTGTTCATAATAAAAATCTGAAATTCTTGGTGTGAGCATTAGAAAAAAGTTCTGATGAGCAAGCACCAACAAAATATAGAACATCCTCTAAGGCCAAAGAAATGCTGTCCTAGTCAAGAAAAACCTGCCTCTAAACCAAGTTGTATAGACTTCAAGCTAAAATGAACTTTCATATTGTGTTGATTTTGGACGCCCCTATAGGCAAAAGTGGGAGTATTTCCACCACCATAACTACAAAATATAGTGATGAAAATAAAATGATCTAAGAAAATCTCCTGCTTCTTTTTAACTTGTTATCCTTCTTCTCCCTGCAACTTTGGTTTGAAGTATGTCTAAAAAATAAAACAAAACAAAAAAATGTTAAGTATATCTTTCAAAGGCTATCAGAAGTTTAATGAAGAGCTTTGGAGAGCAGCACGACTTGAAGCACTGGTTAATTGAGGGCGTTGATAATGTTAATAGCGGTGCCTGAGAAAACTACTTTATTAACAAACTGTTTTGAATTAGCTACAGTTACATAATGCAGAATTGATTCATTCCTGTGATTATATCAGTTATAAAGATAACATTCTTGACACATACCATGGATATATTGACCCTTTAAAATGCATTTATTTATATTTATCCATAAATGGTGAAGAAACATCATAGACAGAATTGGAAGAGCTGACATCTGTTAAAACAGAAAATTGTATGTACCACCGTGAGATAAAATTATTCTTTATTCATCCCACAATAAATTTTCAGTATTACAGCAGCAAAAGGGACAGCAATATAGAAAGAAGGATCAATTAAAAAAATAATACATAAAGAAGGAAGAGACATGGCAATTGGTTTAACATAATTGCACATAGTAAATATTGATATTACACAATATGAAATAATATACCCAGGTGATTTTTTTATATAGCACACCACAGTACAATAGATGGATTTCTAGATTA
Source organism: Lutjanus erythropterus (assembly GCF_056507025.1). Lineage (NCBI taxonomy): Eukaryota > Metazoa > Chordata > Actinopteri > Lutjaniformes > Lutjanidae > Lutjanus > Lutjanus erythropterus. The sequence continues at coordinate 32,355,753 of NC_139322.1, forward strand.
ACTAGACCTAAAACAGAGTGCAGACTTGACTTGCTGTTAATTTCTTCTATAACGTCTGGGAGATGCGCAATTCAAAGGCCTGAGCACAGTAGGCTGTAAACAGATTTCTGATATTTTCTAACCTGCCTGTGCTATGAACTTTTTTCCCCCTCTGCTGCTTCACTGTGTTTGTTGTAATGTTATTGCCCCTCTTTAGATGTCTCGAATAATCCAGGTTTATGATGAGGAGAAACAGATTAATACGCAGGTAAGCCGTTTCAATCAGAGCACAGATGTCCTGTCCCCTCTCAACTGAGGCTCCAAGAAATGTTTTTGCCCTTTATCCTAAAGAATTTATGAGAAGCATACTTAAGCAGTTGTATAGTTTCAACAGAAGAAAACTGAAAAAAGTTATTCAGTTTGTTTCAATTTAGTCTTAATGAAAGGTGATAAGAACAGTGCTGTAGTTTATAGGGTGTCTGGAGGTCCTGAAAAAAATCTCTATGGTTAATCTCAGGTTTTGAAACCGGGTTTGAACTTCTGTCTCTAGTGCTCTTTTTTGAAGCTGTGGCACGTTTCATATGTACAACTGAGTGCATCACTATGAATATCTGTTTATGATGACTTTTTTTTTTTCACTTGCCCTTCATGTGCAGCCATTCAGATCAGGTATAAACACTTGATTTCCGTGGTCAGATGACATCAAACAAGACACTTCTTTTCTAGTATAATCTGTCCAGTAGTGTGACTGTGTTACCACATGAATGGTATCGTTCTAAGATGCAAACATAATGTAATGTAGATGTGTTTTATTTGGGGCTGTGCCAACCACAGTTAATTTTGGGCCTCACGCAAACATTCATTCTACTTTCACTACATATATTTTTACTGTCATTTTTGGATTTTCTCTTTCAAATGCATGTAATTTCAGTTTCGCACGTATTTTCACTTTCAGGTGTATTAATTTAATATGATTAAGAGTGTATGTATGTAAAATGAGAATAAATGGTCACATGAGATTATAATGCTTCTCTACAGCAGTGAACAGATGTTCAAGAAGTACAGAACATCATTTTATTTTATTTTATTTTATTCTTGTTATCTCTCTCTATATATATTTATAGTATATTAAAGCACAATATAAGTGTATACATAATCCCTATTCCAAAATAGTTGGGATATTGTGTAAAAAAACCCCATAAAAAACAGAATGCAATGATAGCAAAAACGGTTTTGACTCATGTTCAGTTGAATACAGGACAAAGAGAAGATATTAAATGTTCAAACTGATTACCTTTATTGTTTTTTTTAATAAATATACTTTCATTCTTAATTTGATGCCTGCAACAAATTCCAAAAAATTTTGGACAGGGTTACGATGTTTACGATTTTGTTACATCACCTTTTCTTTTAACAAACTTACTGGTAAATTCCACCAGGCACAGCGTGGTTCTGATCTGTCCTCCGCACGGCTGCAGCGCCCCCCATTTAAAAAAAAAAGTGTTTCGGCAGCAGAGCATTTTGCCTGCCTGATTATGTTTACTTGATCAGATTTTGTTGATGAAGTCCTCTTCCTTTGCTCTTGGTGCTTTCACCACGGATAAGCAGGCTACATGGTTAAATAGTTTGTTTTCTGTCTGTCTTTATGATGGTGAGTCTTTTATTTGTATCCATCAAAAACAGACTTGGTGCGTATTCTCTGTGGAACGCCGAGCCGCCTCTGTGACGCGTCTGAAACGCGATGCAGCACTTCTGGTGGAATCACAAGCATTGTCTTGAATGACCGGGGGTTGCTCCGACTGCTGTGGTGCAACTGTAACGCGGCACAGCCATGCTTGGTGGAAATTGCACGTTAGTAAGCGTTTGGGAACTGAGGACTCTAATTGATAAAGTTTTGAAAGTGAAATTATTTCCCATTCTGGCTTGATATGACTTTAAGTGTTCAACAGTCTTGGGTCATAGTTGTATTTTGTGCTATATAATGTGCCACACATGTTCAATGGGAGACAGGTCTGCACTCATTTACTGCGAAGCCACGCTGTCTTAACACATGCAGAATGTGTCTTGGTTTTGTCTTGCTGAAATAAGCAGGGACATCTGAAAAAGACGGTCCTTTTCCTCTTTAGGACACGACATCCATTATTTCCAAAACTGAGATGTGGACTCTTCAGGCCACAGCACACTTTTCCATTAGTTCATCTCAGATGAGCTCGGGCCCAAAGAAGTCTGCAGTGTTTCTGGATGTAGTTGAAGTATGGCCTTCACTTTGCATGGTAGAGTTTTACCTTAGATTTGTATATGTAATATTATGTGGTACCCATGTAGTATCCTTTACACCATCATGTGAGTTTTTAATGCAGTGCCGCCTAAGGGGTCAAAGGTCACAGGCATTCATTATTGGTTTTCAGCCTTGCCCCTTGCGTGCAGAGATTTCTCTGGATTCTCTGAATCTTTTAATGATATTATGTATTGTAGATGGTGAAATCCCTGAATTCATTGCAGTTTTGTGTTGAGAAACTTTGTGAAAGACTGTGTTGGCAAATTATCCAGCAGTTACAGAACAAAGTGGTGTACCTTGCCCCAACCTTGCTTGTGAATGACTGAGGCTTTCGAGGATTCCGCTTTCACAACCAATTATACTATCACTTGTTACCAATTGATCTGTTTACCTCTAGACTGTTCCAGACAAGTGTTTTTTGAGCATTTCACAACATTCTCAGTCTTAAGTTGCCCCTGTCCCTACTTTTTTGAAACATGCTGCAGGTATCAAATTCAGAATGAGTGTATATTTACAATACCCCTCCAGAGTTTATCAATTTGGTCATTGAATATCTTGTCTTTGTACTCTATACAATTAAATACAAGTCAAAAAGCGGTGTGGATGGGTTATTGAAAATACATGTATTGATATGAGAATAAATACGCTGTTGACGCTGTATGGATGCGAGTGAAATGCATGTATTTCAAAATAAAGTGGGAAGGCTACGTGGGAGTAAAACTATGTGCACATGAAGGGAGAATGTCAGAGGTCCAAAACGAATTATATTATGCACAGCCCCTCATAATATTTGGGTAATTTATGCTCATAATGTTAAAAGTAAACAGCTGCACGTGAGTGTCAGTCCAGATTTCATTTTAGTGTTCTAGGTTTTTCTAAGACCAAGGAACTTGAAATCTTTGTTTTCATAGAGAGCTCCTGGGTTTCCTGGGCTTGTTTCCTGACGCTTTCAGTGGATGTTGGATAGGCATTAAGTCTTTTCTTTTCATGTAACATCTACCAAATAGTTTTTGTTTGTCAGTGGTTGTGGAAATGCTTCATGTAGCCTCAGTGGGACGGGGTGTCAGGATATCTCTGCAGCAAGGTTGAGCCAGGGCCCCCTGCCACCAGCAGTGTTAACCAGATCTAATTTGTCTCCTCATTCTTCTCCTTCTCCACCCTGCTTCAACCCATTCATTCCTCCTGCTCGATGGTACTCTCACACCTGCTTCCTCCATAATTTCTCCTCACCCTCTTCCTCTCCCACCCTCTCCTCCTCCTCTTCCTCCTCCTCCTCTGGCAGGTGGGATCAGAGATGGCGATATCCGGCAAGGCAGTGAGCCTGTACTTCGAGGAGAAATTGCAGGAGATGTTCCCTGGGCAGAACTTCCCCGAAGCACCTGAAGCAGAGGAGACCGAGGACACGAAGGGAAAGGAGGAGGACGACACAGATGACTCTGAGGAGGACTTCATACAGCCCAGACGCAAACGATTAAAAACGGACGAGAAAGTGGTCCACATCAAATAAAATCCAACTCAAAAATAAACAAGAGAAGTGAAAAACTGTCTTCCTCACGTCCCACACTTCTCCTCTTTTTGAGGCAGCAAACAAAAAGGACGAGATTCGCTGTACAAACTGCTTGGTTTATCTCATCCTCGCCTTTGAAAGAATTACTGTCATCTACATTAGACGTCTGCCTTTATCAGAACTTGAGAACATGAACATAGAAGAGCTGCATTCCCTCCTTATTTCATGAACTTTCAAAAACTCGCTTGTACAGAGTTTGAAGTAGAACTTGTTTTGCAGTAGTTAACAATTTGTCCTTTCTTTTCTATCATGCATTTTCATTTGTAGATTTGTCGTGACTGTTGCTTTATAAAGCATTTAAATCCCCTGTTGCCAGTTCTTAATGTATTATATCTATACTTTGACATGAAACCTACCAAGTATTTGTATGACTTTGTGGAAGCGTTATGTAAATAAGAGAATCTAGCCCACTGAAGGTATTCCTACAGTATAGATGTTTGGGTGCGTCATCAATAAAATCTGTTCTTGAAATATATCAAAGAAAATGTGTGGTGTGCAGTAGGTGTGCGGTTGCCAGAGAGCTCTTTAAGGTTCAGTTCACCCAAATTACAAAAAATAACAAATATATCATGCCACTTGGTGCTATCTAGCCATTTAGTTCATTTTTGTTAAAAATTGTCCAGACTTCAGGATGCCTGTCTTGAAAGTTCTGCTTTGACCACAATGCAGTGGAGTTAGAGTGAATTTCATTTATAGTTCTTGTAATTATAACAGCTACATCAGTATCCCCTTTACTGTGGATAATGCCCAGTCCAAACTGTCAGCAGCATAGTAGGAAAAGTACAGATGCTACTAATAACACTAGGCAGTTTTTACATAATGTATTAAGAAAGACAAACTGCATACAAAAACATTAAAGCACAAACAAAATTCAAAACTACACCTTTTCCTCTGGCCTCTAGTCTAAATAGTTTAAGAGTGAGTTGCAGAGTTTTGGAGATAATGGTTGTACACGTCTGCCTTCTCTCAAATGTAATGGTAAATGGCACCGACTTGTGGTGCTCAAAGCACCAAAAATTGCATTTAAAAAGTTCACAGCCAGTGTCTCTTGGTAAAAACGATGACATGGTTACTCAAGATAATCCACAGACCATGTTGTAGCCACGTGTTTCATGGAGGATCTTTTTTATTTCTGCAGTTGACCTGTTTTCTTTCTACTAGAAAAAAAGTAATTCCTACATGAAGATGCGCAAAACAAGGTCTGTGGATTGTCTTGAGTAACTTGAAGATGTTGGCTGTTTCACCTTGGAACTGTTTTCTTTTTTTTTTTTACCAAACTACATCCGTCAACCATTTCACGTCAAGGATGGAAGTGTGCATCTACTCATGGACGAGGGGTTACAGGTCAGCCACGGAGGATGCCATGAGTGCTTGCATCCCATGTTGTCACAAGTAGGAGCCTCTCATCCATGAGTAGATGGGTGCTTCCTTATGATTGGTTGACAGTAGATAGAAAGTAGTTCCTGCATGAAACAGATTTTAATGAGGTCATAATTTCTGGAAGAAGACATCGCTGTTGGGTTTTTCAAATGAAGTCTGTTTTGGCCCTGTGAGCATCACCAGCGGAGTGCCATCTTGTCCCCCCCCCCCATTAAATTGTGTTTAGGGCCGACCAGGCTGAGATGAGGAAGACCATATTTGAACTGTTCTTCCGTGGTAAGTATTTACTTCCTCATTGCTGATATGATTTCAGTCCCTTTTTCATGTTGTAACAACCACTTTGACCCTAGACATTACGTGGCCAGATGTTGGGGCCAGTCTAGGAGAAGCACGTGACTAAAGTGGAAAGTTGACTTGTGGCAAACCTGAGCATAAAAAACTGCACGAGCTGACATCAGCACCCCGAGATGCTGAATCGTCAGTCTGGCAGTTTGTCAGCTGACACAGTTTGCGTCATTTCAGAAATGAAGGAAATAGACTGTGGAGTCCTTTCTTTTTCCTTTTCATTGAAAGACTGAGGTCGGAGCTCATCGTCTCTTCAAGGTAGGATTTGTTTTCTATTTATTTCATTCATTTGAAATAAATTTTTTCCCCGCCCTGAATTAACCAGATATCACTCACCTCACGACAAAGTCAAACTGACATTATCAACTTTTTTGTCTTCAAATCAGGACAAGTCATTATGATGAGAAGTAACATCTGTTTAATTGTGATAACACTAATGAGTCATCTCCTTATCTCTGCATATAACAAAAGGGAGGAAAAATCACTGTTAAAAGACTTCCACAGGCAGCCTAACAACCTCTTTAAAGTTCACTGAGCGAGAACATTTGCATACAAGCCCGTGTGTATTGTTTTTCACGGCTGCATACTAAAATGCAAAGCTTGTTGAAGAATGCGGGAGGCCTCAGGACTAATGACGGCTCGGGACTAATGACTGAATTACCATGTGCAGCAAAATGATCCAGTTTAACATGGCTTGTAGATATGTGATGTGACTATGTGAAATGTATGAGCGCTGGAACATCACATTGGCGATGCTAAGTTGTCTGCAGAAAAGTAACATTAACATGAAAGCATACCATTGGCTTGTTCCACAGCCTTAATAAATCTGTTAGAATTGACGGAGATGTTGATCCTGAGCCGTTTGAAGCAGAATAATCATTTATGATTCAATCTTCAAAATCATTGTACACTATAGCAATATGTCAAATAGAAATCTATGATAGATTACAAAAGCTTTGTTCCATATTTTCTGATCATCATGATGTACAATCACTGGTGCACTCAGGATCCCCTCTAAGCCCAGTGTCCAAGACAATTTGATAAAGTGTTTACTGTGCTCTTCCAGGGGTGACCATGAAAAGTGCATTCTAGAGGGCCTTTCCACTGGACAAAACGTGCTCTCTCAGGTGCCCCTTCAGTGGAGAACCTTTATAAAGTGCTCATGGGGTGCCCATCCAGTGGACAAAACATGACCAAATGATTCACGATTTTAACCGTGCTGGTACACCACAGCATACAGCTGGTGTCCTTTTTATTTTTTCGCCCCTGCCCCTTAGACAGCCTAAGTGTGCCACTGCGTACAACGCATACACAGTGTATGATACACTGACACATCTCAATAACCGGATGCAGAGAAAATGGATTTTTCTCGCCACACACTTCTTTTATACGTCTTAAAAACTCACAGAATGTTAAAATGTATTGCAGACAACTTGTAATGATGCCTGGCATACACTGACAACCCATGACGAGGAATATGATTGTGATTAAAAGGTCGAAATGTACATTCATGTAGGCCGATACAAGTTAAAACTTTTATTTTGAAGGCCTTACTGGTTTGTTTTGAAGCTCACGAACCACTAGTCACGTGCTGCTGCAGTGACGTTTCAGCCCACCGACCAATCAGCGCCTGGGCACAGAGCTTGGCTCTAGCTTGTTTATTACCTGCTTCCGTGTTGTTTCCCCAGTCTCGGGGAGGTATTTGTTCCTCTGAGGTCTTCGTCGGCATGTCAGCGGTCCCACAGGCAAGAAAAATTTGATCAAATGATTTGCAGTGTGATAGTTTGGAGACGTTTTCGAGATAAACGACATAAATGATATCGAGCTGTTTATTATTAGGTAGTTGTTGTCGGTGCTAGCTAGCTAAACGGCTAACAAATAATTTAGTTCATGTACTCTGGTTTCTGTTGAGTCCGTTTTATGTGACAATATTGTGTTTTCTCTGTTTATAAACGTAGCTACACATACATCCACATCATTTAGTCGCCACTGTCGTGATCTAATAAGCGCACCAACAACAGAATGCGAATCTAAAAATGCTGTTTTAATGGTTATAAATGTCTAGTAACCTTTGACCCCGTGACCACCCTGTTCAGTGGAAAATTGCATCATGTTTAGTTTTGTTGTTAACATGTGATGCTCTTTTTGATGTTTATATGACTGATCTGAGTGTCTGATGAGGCTCTGTCAGCTCCACATCTGTGCCATATGGTTGAGCTATAATGCAACTCTAAACATTGCGAAAAATGTCTTTCACTGTTTAGCCAATCCCAAAATGACGTCCTCAAATGTCTTGTTTTGTCCACAACCCAAAGATATTCAGAGTACTGTCATAGAGAGCTAAAGACACCAGAAAATATTCACATTTGGAAAACTCAACTCAGAGGATTTGGATATTTTTTCTTAAAAAAAAAAGACCAAAAACAATGAAGCGATTATCAGAATAGTTGCGATTAATTTAATAGTTGAAAATTAATAGATTAATCAACTAATGGTTGCACCTTCAGTTTATAGCCTGGTGATGTAATGAGAGATATTTGGTGATATTGGCAGTAGAGATGTCAAAAAATTCATTTGAAAAACTCAAAAGCAATGTCTCTTTCCAGAAATCATGACATCTTCTTTCCTTCTACAGTAGAAAGAAAATAGTTCCTACATGAAACTGCTCACAATAAGGTGTACTTCTGGTACCACTATATTCCAGAGAAAGTGGACATCTTTATGGTCGATGTCTCTAAAACTTTGCACTTCACACCAAAATGTTTAGATGGATAAATAGCACTGTAGAACAGAGGGAAAATATGGAGTTTTGATTTTGGGCTGAACTGTCCCTTTAATAAAGTGTATATTCATGGAGGCTTTTCGCTCCCACAGAATATGTGGACAGATGGAGTCCTCACGCGGGGTGCCTTTGGATGGACCACTCAAGGAAACTTCACCTCATTGTGCCCTAATGGGTCCCAGTGGGTTTGGGAAGGGCTTGGGGAATGTGCGCAGGATGCAAGAGACATGGCCAGCATCTACCTAGGCCTCCTGTCCATCCTCTGCTTCATGGTGTCTTCAATTCCGTAAGTGGCTGTTTCAGTGTCTCTCAAAGAAAGTGCACTTTTCTCTGAACACCGTCATATATAATTCTGAGGTTTTTTTTTCTGATTGCAGACAGTACTACAGTTCATGCAGAACAGGGAACATGGACAGCGCCATCTCTATCTGGTTCCTTTTGCTGTGGTTGGGAGGTGACACCTGTAATCTGGTGGGCTCCTTCCTGGCAAACCAACTTCCACTTCAGGTGACTTGTAGTGATATAATGATGGCCTCCATGTAAGGATGTTTCCCATCTAAGAATAGGGCTGCAACTAACAACAATGATGCTATAAATAATTTTTTTGATAAATTCTCAGGTCTCTAACATGCCACACACAATGAGAAAGGCCATAAAAACCAGAAATTGTCTTTTTTTTTTTCCATGTTGTGACCAAATAGCAAACAAATTGTCACATTTTAGAGCTATTACCAGCTAATTATTTGTATTGTGATCAATGATTTTGATAATTAATTGGTTATTTAAAATCTTATTCTGTCATTTGATGAATTTGTTAGGCCTACTTGACTAATCCTTTAAAGTAATGATACCAGTAGCTTTTTAAAGTGAATTCCATGACAGTGACTTTGTTTGGGTGAAGAAAATCGCATTTTTCACGACTTGTTTCTTGTGTCTCTGTCCCTGTCATTCAGACCTATACAGCTGTTTATTATGTTATAGCTGACCTGGTGATGCTGGGCATGTACTTTTACTACAAGATAAACAACAGAGTAGCTGCAAGTGAGTGTTTTTTGTTTTTGTTGCTTCACTACACACTGTTCCAAATGTCAAATGTAAGACGCAAGCTTTTGTTTTGTGCCGTTGTGAGTTTCATTTCCTTAAAACCACTACCTTGTATCAACATGACATCTTGGGCGATCTGATCACAAGTGGACAGCTCTAAGTGTGTCACTTCACAACTGGCCTTGAGAATGCGTCTTCACATGTGTCTCTAGTGACCACTTTGATCAGATCTCACTTCCCCTATATGCAAATAAATATGTTGCCACGTAATTTCCGTTTGCAAAAGACCAAATGCAAAATAATGAAAAGTCTGAGACCGTGGGCCTCCCCTCAGACAAAGTCTGGGAAAAGGCAACCACCCTTTAAATAATTAAAAAGGTCTATCCTAAGACATGTATTAGTTTCTGACTCTGAGAAAGTGGGAAACAGTAAAAAATTCCCTATACTGTATCTCAGAGCTGTTCTGTGTGATCTCCTAGTAATATGTTTTCAGTATCCATTCTCTGAGCCTCGCCTGAAAATTTTTGAACTCACTTTTGAACTCACTTTTGAAAGTGAGAGACCTGCCTCTCACTTTGAAAACATCTGACTTTATGTATAACATTTTCAGAATTTTTAAGAACACTCAAAAATGTAATATGTTTTAGACGGCATTTCACAAAGTTTATATAGTGGCTCCTCACCCAACAACTTTTTTAAGGGATTCTAGGGATATTGAGGTCAGTTGGCACATTAAGAGAGTTCAGGTACAGTTTGCATTACAGTAAACCAAATGAAAATCAGTTGTGTCGTGTCCTTTAATGTGGCTCAGGACATATTACATACATAGACACACATGGCATACACGCTGCTGAAAGAATAAGATCATGTGCTGCACAGACTTACTTGGAACTTGATCAGATCTCTGTGTGTCTTGGCTGCATTCACACCTATACTAAGAGCTGTCCTTGTGATCAGATCATCCAGGAACTATATTAATTTCATGTATAAACAGGTTCTTCTTTACATCCTAGTGCCTCATTGGTACACATAGGCCTTTGTTAACGTATGGAATAGAAAAAAATAACCCCAACTGTAAAACTGTAGCCGTAGTCTGTAATGATTCGCTTACTACTGTGTATTTTTGAGATCAGTTTTATCTGATACAGCTGATGAGCAATGATGCAGCACTGGTCCAGACAGAGGGAAAGGGTGATCCCTGTACCTTGTAAAGATGTCATCATCACATGCCTCATGTTGTTGTGTGGCGTTTTGTTCCGTGACGGGTGACCTTTGGCACAGTAACCGTTGTCTGGAGGAATGTGCTGAGATGTCTTTCCCAGTATTGATGATGAACCCAGGTGTTGTGTCTCTTCTCCAGGCAGGAGGGTTTTGAACGTGGTGGGTGTAGCCTGCGTCCTGGGATTCACCACAAGCCTCACACACCTCCACGGGTTAGGCGCTCAACAGGAAATGATTCCCTCTGGGTTCAGAAGTCGTTCCCTGCTCTCAACCTCTGATGCTAGCCCTATCAGGGTGAGTCCTATTGATTTGTTTGATTGGCGACCTGAGGGAAGTAAAGTATTGATGTCTGATGTGTTTCCTGGTGTAACTTTGTGTCTGCCTCTCTGTCACTTCAGGATTTTACCCCTAAAGAGATCATTGGTTTCACCATCGGCTCAGTGTCTTCAGTGCTGTACCTCTGTTCCAGACTTCCACAGATGTACACTAATGTGAGTATGACTTACCCTTTAAAACACCAACGTCATGTCATAACACAAACAAACTAATGATCTTAAATGTTTTGCGAGGTAAAATTGCTGTTTTTGTCAAAGGAGTCTGGTGGCTTTGCAGAGACCAATACAATGGCTTACATAATGCATATTTCCCATAAGAAAAGGCTGTCTGACAGCAAGGTAGCCATCAGACAGCTAATAATTGCATGCTAATAATTTGGTATCCAAATGTACCAAATTATTAGCATGCAAACTGTGTAACAAGTAAAAACTAACATATTTACAATCATCGCTGTGGCTGGTGGGGATGAAAAAAAGCTGTGAAAGCAGTTGTGTATGTTTAAATCTGCACAAGATGAAAAATGTGTGTCGAAGTGAAAGAACTCAGTGTAGATGAAAACTGAGCAGGTGAAAACAGTTGAATCTAACGCACTGACAGCAGGGATGATTGCCTCTGCAATCTGCACGTATCATTGCACACATCACTCTGGTGGAAAATACGTGCTGCAGTGTGAAACATCTTCTATTCCATTTTTTAACAAGAGGTCTTTCTTTGTTATTCCCACTTCCCCCCTCATCCTCTCATTTCTCCCCACAGTTCAAGAGGAAGTCGACAGAGGGAGTGTCATACTTCCTGTTCGCGCTGGTCATCCTGGGAAACACCACGTATGGCCTGAGCGTCCTGCTGAAGAACCCTGATGAGGGTCAGGGCGAGAAGAGCTACCTGGTCCATCACTTGCCCTGGCTCATCGGCAGCCTCGGCACTCTCACGTTAGACCTCATTGTATCCTTTGAAGGAAAGAGAACGTGGCTGTGGCCGGGCCTCTGGGCTCTCCTCAATCCCACATACATGCTACATTTTAGGCAGTGCTGAGCTTGTGGAGAGGACGCTTCATCAGATGGGTTTCGGTCTCGTGACTGCATGTGTGGGAACATGATATGTAGTATCAAAGGTCCAAACACTCACAGAGAAACTGGGTTGTCAGCAGCAAAGAAGCAGGAGTGTTAAAGCTGCACTAGCAGCCCCTGGAGGCCACGTGTCTCCTGGACTTTTCAATGAGGCAGAAGCAGCAGGAGGAAGCTTTTACTGAACACATGCATGATCAGTTTCGTTCTCTAATTTGACAGTTTCAGCTCATAGCCCAGCTCTCACAGTTATCTGCAGGTTATTAAAAACTCTTCTCCTCAAAGGAATTGTTGATCATTAATTTTGGAAAACTAACTTGTGTTTTCTTGCCAAGAGTTAGATGAGAATATCAATACCACACTAATATTTAATAATATTTGTCCAGTAAATATGAAGCTACAGCCAGGAGATGGTCAGTTATTGTTTTCAAATGTTTTGTGCCCAAGGCCCTAAAATGTAATTCAACAATTTGTTTAAAACTTTGTAAAATGACATCAAAGCAGCAACACTCACATTTAAACCAGACAGGTCATAAAATGAAAAATGAGGTCATGGAACTGATATGAAGGAGAGACGGACACTAATATCTCCCACCATCTGTCAGCTGCACGAGTGGCATAAACTGGGGTTCGCTTTGAAGAAAGGTTCTAAAAGGATTTTTTATGGTATGAAATTTACCTCTGAATTGGGAAATTAGAGCATACATAAAAAAACATTCATAATCTTTTGTATAGTTGAATATTGTGCCAATAATATTGTATAGTTGTCACAAAATCCCACAGCACCCTGGCATACAATTTGGGAACCACTAAATTGATATATAGTAAGCATAAAGCCGAGCTAAGCTAAATGTGACAACTAGCAGAGAAGTCACAGACGTCCAACAAGTTATCTGCACATAAAACCACTTTTATCTTTGTATGCATTAAATGGACATGAAATAATAACATAAATAATGTTAATTATCAATTAATTAACATTAATTATAATGTTATTATATCTCAAGTGACATACACTCGAGCAGAACAGCCTATACATGGGAGCCTCATGAAATGCTCATGTATTCAAAGCCAGCTTGTTCTCCTATTTTGGAGAAATGTTTGCAACTGCATTTCAGCTTTATTTAGAAATCTGCATAAGTCGAGTCAAAGTTAATTAATCAAGAGCCCAAAATGACAGGGCATGTGTCAAAGGGCTGTACATAAAATAAAGAAAATGAACAACTCTAGCAAAAAATATAAGATAAATATTAGATATAAAACAATGAGATAAACTACAAAACTCACCCCTAAACCTTATGTGTGTCTCTGATGCCCAAGAATTGGAGAGGTTCCATGATTGAGAGCAATCAGAAGACGATCAGCAGTAGTGAAATCCTCATACTGAGATGTGTCAGCAGAGAAGTGGAAAGAAACTGAAGTGAGAGAATGAATATATAACAAATAAATAAATATTAAAATAAATATTTAACAAGCAATATGTTTGTTGCAAAGCAATTTATGACACAAAAAAATGGCCCCTGGAAGACTTGTAAAATGTGACGGCCCTGGGTGAAAGATTTTTTTAAATTAATATTTAACTACAGATATTTTAATTATAACAAATAATTGTATATAAATAATAAGTCTTCTCACTATAAATACTTAAATATTATCTAAAAGAGAAAATATAAGAAACCATTTAAGAGAAGGTTGCTGCATGAGGCCGACTGTCTGGTATTCAGTAAAATACATTTGTCTTTCACCATAAATTAGGGTGTCAGTTTTCAGAATTGAAAAAATTCACATTCGTATGTTTTTCTACCTGAAATCCTCTGGCAGTAACCTGCATACACAGACTCTTTTCCAGGATTTCTTGACACTTCCTTGACGCTGTGGTTCAGATATCCATCCAGTTCATCATATACCGAGGAGCTAATGTCGAGGCGGACGGCAGCCACGATGAGACGACGCCTCTGATCAGGAGCTAGACCAACAAACCAGGAGCGTACTGGTGGGACACGAGCAGACACCCACTCTCAGCGAACCCTCGCAAATCAAACTTCGAGCCAAAACAGGATGAAATTGTACATTTTAGTTTGATTTTATAGGTTTATTTATTATGCTCTTTTTTTATGTGCTTTTATTTGAAACGGTACTGTGACAGATGACGTTCTTCACTTGGGTTCACTGCAGTGATGTGATGTTCGCTGCTCTTAATGTTCGCATTTTAAAGGGACGATTAAGAGTTTCAGGCATTGAACACGGACGGAAACTCCTCCTGTCAGCCTGGACTCCATCTCCTGATTTTAGGTCACATGACTATGACATAATATGATACTGGACCTTGTATAGATGTTAGAAACCTGCTGGCCGGGCTGAGCGGACCACATAGGTTTCTTCAACTTTATTACGATATTTTTAAGTTGCCAAACACTTTAACAGTTACGACACTATCCACTGCATGAAGCCCCGTCTGATGATTGTTTACAGTTTTTCAGAAGTAACTCCTGTAACTTGAATCTGTAGTTTTTTGGGGCTTGAGTGACGTGTCTGACTGGAAAACATGGAAAATGTGTAAATTGTATTTAGTCCATTTTTAATTGTTTACACAAAGTGCTGTAATCCAAAAAGAAACTTTTTTTGAGCGTGTATTTTTGTGAATCTTAGATATCTTTTTAATTGTAGTTATATGGTTTTATTTTTATTTTTAAAACACAGACACTTGACTAGTTTTGTTTGCACTGGTAACAGAAGTCACATCACTTAAGGGAGATTTTCACTACCATGTCAAATTTACACATTTTCATTTTTTCATTATCACTGTTTTGCACAACAAAAAATGGTTTTGTATTTTTGGAAATGTTAAATATGTTCAGTGGGTCAGTGTACTGTAAAAATTAAATGAATGAATAACACTTCTCCTTCTCCGTTCCTTTGATTCTGGGTCAAGAGAGACAATCTTAAATCATCAATCTGTTTGTGATAATTTTTTTCAAATATTAAATATTTTTTTGTTCACACAAAAAGTTACAAACGAGCAAATACACACCCCACTTTCAAAACCAGGACATAAAACAAAAAAAGACAGCCATCCCAAAAAAGCAGACTACCAGCAACATACGTTTCCACCTATAACAAGGAATCACTTAACTGATTATTACACAGCAGGGACAACAACTCCAGACCAATTAAGGAGGCTAATAATTCAGCCCCAGGTGCTCTCAAAGTTTTCATGACGTGCCTTGTGTGCTGCTCCAAAGCTTCTCAAGCTGTATCCCTGAAACCGCCTCTCTAAGCCATCTGGAGTGTCTGCTGTACAGCACAGGGCAGTGCAGCAGACACTTCAGAATAACCACACAAGACAATCAGTGCTAGGGCTGCATCCTGTTTAAAAAGTATCAATACCAGTACCCCGAAAGTCCCAGATTTCATTGAATACTTTCTTTTCGTGTGCACTTTATTTTACAGTACACAAGTTTGAAGTAACAAGCCATACTTTGTATCAAGTTTGACAAAAGCTTGGAATAATATGTTCTTTAATAGACAGTAGTAGATAAGTTATTAGACCCTTTTCTTAGAGGGTAATTTGGGCTCCATCACACTGGTAACTGATGATTGAGTTATTTAGGATTGTCCCAGTTCCCTTCATAGTGGAGTTTCACTTTTACTTGCTCTGATTTATGATTTTTTTTTCAAACTCCTCCCCCCTTACCGTTTACTCTCTCCAACTCCCACTTTTTTCAGAGGTCGAGGCCTGCTCTTGGCCTTGATGTTGACCTCTGACCCTTTGCCTTCACTGACCTCAACCCCCAGCGGCTGTGTTTGACCTGCTCCTGGGAGGCCTTGACAGCCGTGTTGTTTTTCTTCATTAGCAGATTCACACTGGCCTCTCACTTGCACCCTCCTCCTCCTCCTCGTTCGTAGCACCCACGCACTCTCACACACGTTCCCTCACTATAATGCAATCACACACACTCAGAACAGTAAGGGCCCACCCACCGAGGAAGCAAGGTCAGTACAGAAAATATCAAGGGTTCAGCAAGTGTGTGTGTGTGCATGTGTGGTTGTGAAACAGTGGCAGAGAGATTGTTAAGCGGGTCGGGGAGTTAGCAGGAAGAGCCAGTGATAGGGAGCATCCATCCATCACAAGGGATGAACGAGAAGCTGTTTATAAACACTCTATACTGGGAATTTCTTAATGAGATGAGTCCAGTTCCTACAAGCAGGGCTTTGTGGCTCAGAGGTTGCCAGTTCAAATCCCCAGTGCAACCACCAGGCCAAAAACTGGGAAATTTTATTATTTATTATTTTTTATTACACGACAGCTACACCAAGGAGACAGAAAAGAATTCCCATTTCTTAGGTAAAGGTTTAAAGGAGAGGGACATGCATATTGTAAAATCAATCCATTTCCTTTGAGGTGCAGGGCAAAAAATGAATGAATAAAGAAAACATAAAAGTTTTGCAGTGTGCTTGTTATTTGTTATTTCCATTCTTTACATGCCATTAAAATGCAGGAAACAAAGTCTCTTAAATTCTTTCTCAAGTTTTTCATTATATCCACATTACTCATCATTATTTATCAGTGTTTTTTGCTGTTTTAATTTTGTGGAAGCTCACTCAACTCATGCATTTTTCTGATGTAATATAGACATTTATCCTACTTTTATGTGCATCAGTGTTTATATTTGTCCCAGCACACAACTGGCACTGTTAAATAGATGTTAGCCTACATTATTATATTGTCAACATATTGACATCAAGGTATTTGGTCAAAAATACTGTGATATTGCTCAGCCCCACTGGAGACAAACATTACCTTCATATACTGTTGCTCTCCAGCTTCAATCTTTATGTTTTCCAAATTCTTCCCCATTAAAATGTCTCTTCTTGACACTAACAGATTTTTTTCCTCCAAGAGAACATTTACACGAAAAGAAGATCTTTGATCAGGTTCCTGCAGCTCAAACACACAACACATCGAGAGCAACTGTCTCATCTGAAAGGTTCTGTTTACTCTGCGTGTGTGTGTGTGTGTGTGTGTATTTGTGTATGAGAGAGGATGGAGGCTGGTGTGGAGCCAACATTACAAAAAGTGAGACAGTTGGACAAAGTGAGAGGACGATGGGACGCTCGGCAGCACAGCAGTAAGAATCCCACCGTCAACGGTGAGTCCACAACCTCTGCGCCGAACTAACACAACTGGCTGTTTTTGATCTTTGACCTCAGCATGTGTGCATGTGTCGTCCTGCTGCGTTCTGAATTATCTACAGGGCTTAAAAGAGGGAATATTTAACTTAAAATTTTGTAATTCTTCTGCTGATTCGATTTTCTTAAATTGAACATTATATTGCCATCTCAGTATAGAACGAGAAACCTAAAGATAGGGTTGGTACGATTATTGGAAATCTTCAAAAAAAAAAACAAAAAAAACACAGGTTGGAAAAGTGCTTGAATTTTGGACAAAGTGATTGAAAGTGATTGAAATTTTAGCTGCATTACTTTCATAATAATTACCTGACTGAATAGTTCACTCTTTAGCTAAAGAAATAAAATAAGTCAGATGTTGGCTCAGCCAGTTTTGTAGGACGCCAAGTCTGCTTGCAGGCATGTGACATGTGTTGAAACGTTGTGCTTTCCTTCACTTTTCTGTACAATTCTATCACAAAACATAATTTTGGTTGTTTCTAGTACAATAGCATCTGATTTAATGAGATGAAAAAGTAAAATAATCACGTTGAGTATATATGTATATCATTCATCACAGCTGCAAGGTGCTTGAAAAACTTGAAAATTCACCTTAAAAATGAGCTTTGACTTCACAAAGGTGTAGGAACCCTGTAAAGATGTTACATGGCCAAAGGAGAAGGCCTGAAAAAAACCCTTTATTTGGACACGCTGCCATCAGACCATGTTACCTCTCATGTTAGACATTTGTTTGTTTGATTTGAAACATAGCTGGCAAGGAAGCTCTTACTAGAAAGTGGGACAACCAGAAATATCTACAGTTGGTGATTTGATTGCCATTATTTATGATACATTTAGGGTAGAAAGAACCACTTTCTCTATTGGACTGCAAACAGGACATGTTTTTGAAATGTGAACGTTAGATTGTGGACATTATACCTGTAAAACCATCATTTGTTTAATGTCATTTCTCCTTTTTTTGTTCTACCGCCTTTCTTTTTGTAACGTGGTTTGTGTGTTATGAAGGCACACCCCAACACCCTGGTTCTATTTAGTAACTTTGTTTTTCTATTTTGTTATTCCAGTATTCAACATTAGCCATGTCTCACTGGCTGTGGCCACAAAAGGTCACTCTGTGGCAACCAAATATTCCATGTAAGTGGTCCCCAGTGGCCACAAGTTTTATCCCCACCATCACCACAATCATCCTGACTCCTTTGCAGTTTTTAGCACAACAGTCTACAAAAACAGCAAAATGTACATGTGGTAGGCTAGCTACTGATATGTGGGGGCTACTGAAGAGTGGGTTTACTAACCCTACTCAAACTGCTAACATGTTCTTCTCAGGTTGACTAAAAGTGACACAGTTAAGGAAGGCTGTGTTAATGTTAAATTGATTTAAATCATTTTTTCTGTATTGCATAAGTTTACATTACATTAAATAAAGTAGGGCACTGTTTGTATAAGGAATTCAGTGTATTTGATTACATCCAGTGGACATGACCTCTATACCAAAATAGACAGAAATACTCAGATTTTTCAATAAAAAGTAGTTATACCACAATACACTTTTGGCTGATCTTTAAAATTCAGTTATGAAGTTAACATTGCCTTTATATAAAAAATAAAAAAAACATTGAACCAGTAAACACTAAGCAAACTTAGTGTTTACATTTAAAAAGGTCTTAAAAATTTAACTTGTTGAAACCTGCAGAAGCTCTGGCAAAAGTCCCACAGTCAAAATATTACTTAAGTGAAAGTACTGGCATCAAAACATATTTAAAATACCAAAAGTAAATGTGCAGAATGGCCCATTTTAAAATGACATACAATAATAATGGATTATAATTATTGGTGTATTCATGCGTTCATCACTTCAGTGTTGCAGTAAAGGTGGGGCTTGTTTTAATATTATTGGGGAGATTAAGCCACACATGATAATTTAGTTTAAGCTACATGATAATTTAGTAATTATAATTTATTAGTTATCAAATAAATGTAGTAAAAAAGTACAACATTTGCCTCCAAAATATGGTGGAGTAGAAGTACAAAGTAGCAGAAAATGGAAATGCTCAAGTATAATCAAAATTGCACTTAAGTTTAGTACAAGAGTAAATGTACTTAGTTAAATTTCACCACTGAACATGAACAAACAACATAGTTTTAAAGTCCAGTCTCACAATAACCTCTGCAGATAGGAGAAAATGGTTTCAAACAAATACTTTCAGTAGACATGACTACTATTTGAGGATTTACATTCCTTCTCATGATAGCCAAATATTCCCCCCCAACCACCCTCACACACATACGCTCAAACATGAGCTATGGACTTTACTCACGAATACTGAGGCCACTTTAATGTAAGCGTGAGTTTCCTGCGAGGATCAGTAAACAGTGCAGGCCATTATCGAGCCGCAGCTACCAGCCAGCAGCTCTCTGATAAAGACGGGATCAGGACACATGGAGAGGACGTCCTCAGCAGGATTTATGATGTGCTGAATGTATCTGCAGGCCTGTACTGTGAGTGATTCAGGACTAATGAGTGCAGGGGTTTACACATACCGTCAGTTTGTTTTTTGGTCAGAACTATGGAAGAAAAGTTGACTTTGTTGTATTTTTCTGTTTGGTTTAATCAACTTCTTATCTTCTTTGGTGTTCATTTTCAAGAATCTGGGTGCATGAAAGCTCCAGAGTCCAACTAGCTCGATGTGAACGTGCCTTAAAAGCCTCCTCCTCTCCTCTCCTCTGCTCTCCTTCTTCTTTTGTGACACTCATTTCCCATGGGGTGAGCCCTCATGATCGGGCCTGTGTCCAACAATGTGTCCAACAGCGTGACACCTCCTGAAGATCCATGGCGACATTTGCACGCTCTCAGATATTGTCGCTATCGTTTAGCGTCACTCTGAAGCACTGCTGCCTGCTCCCTGCTCTCCTTCCATTCCTCAGAGGTCAGAAACGGTTGGAGGAACCACTGATGGCTTGTTTTGCCACATTTGCTGAGATGTGACACACTGCTATTAACTGAGAAATGACAACAGAGCATCTCTTTTGTAGCAATGGATTCATACAACACCAATCTATCATACAGAGTCATTTTTTCATGACCACACTTTATGCAGATGATACCGATTTATTAAATCTGAATATTGGCTTTAAAGAACTGCTGAATGACTTCCATTCTTAAGCTGTTTCCTTTTCCATGATTTGAGCTATATTCATCAAATGCAGTCAATTTCTGATTTAGACTAATGGCCAGACTGAAAACAAGAAGTTAAAATTTAACTGTACATGTTTACTTCATCTAGTAATCTAGGAATTTCCTGGAAAGAAATGTCAACATATTAAAAAGGCCAAAAATGGCAGATTATTCCAGTAATATCAAGATCAAATGATGTCCTAAATCAGATACAGATCTGATTTTTTTGTGATGTGACCTTACTCAGAACAGTCATATCAGACTTTATGTAACTTTTTGCAAGATGTAGTTAAAATGATCCCATGACATCCTCGAGTTTTTCATGAAATCTGTTTCTGTGAAGCTGTTCACGTTACAGTCCTGTCGCTCTTGGCTCTGACTCCTCATCACACACGCCTCCATACAGAAGTAGCAGCCATTGCTCCTCAAAAGGCCATAATTTAAAATTTTGACTCTCTTTCTCCTCATCTTTGTTTTCATCAACTCACAAATTTGCTGGCCTCCACCACACATCAACCTATTAAACCAACCACAAATGCAGACTTCAGTGGCCTCTAGGTTTACTTACATAGGGCAATGTGCTGCATGTGACGTCAGTGACATGTTTTTGTTCTTTTGAACATGTGGGTCATTTCAGGACTGTGAGCAGTTCACATTGGCCACATTTAAAAAATAATGTGAATAGCCAAACAAACAAACAAACAAAAAAACACATGAACACAGCCTTTCATGATCTTTCCTGCAGTCCTATCATACATTGAAATTAATGCCCCTCTCAGGATGACTTGTAATAACTTTGATAGTCCTGTGACTTTCCTTCTAGCGCCGTCATGTCAGATTTTTTACTTGTCCAATATTTTGGTTTGTGACCAAATATTTGCCAAACCAATCAAACACCCACCATCTTCAGCTGTGTAGTGAGAGAATGTCAGCATGTTAACACGCTGACATATCCCAACAATTATTAGATGCATAATTCATGGTCTCCAGTGGATGAATACTTCTGACTTTGGTGATCCACTGTCTCCCTCTCAACATTTGCCTTCTTAACGCTTGCAGCCACATTGCAAAATTCATGTTTGTGTAGTTTAATGTAACAACAAAAGTTTTGACAAGTAACTTATTTATTTGCTCTTCTTATATTTCACCCTTTTCCCTAAAGTACAATTGATTGTGAAGCAGTGATGTCACCGTGCACTGTGATCACATGTGCACCAGTTTACCCTTTGGCCATAATCTTCAAAGGAAAGACACCGCGTTGGCAGCGACAGAATTCCTGTGTCATTTGTCACTGAGATCGATTATGATCACTCCAGTGAAGGCTACAGCCTCAGTGAGCACGGTTGGCTCTTCTGTAACCCTCTGCTGTCCACCGGCCAGTCCTGGTTCCCATAATGAGCCACTGAAAAAGATATGCGGGTGGGAGGGCGCCGTTAATCCTCAGTAAGCATGCTGCATGTCAAACGGTCCTGCTCAGAGATTTACAGGCCAGTGCTGAGGTCACTCCTCTGTCTCCTCCTCGACTCCTTTCGCTCTGCCCCGGCCTGTCTGTGGGGGAGGCGGAGGTCCACGAGCACCCTTAAATCTAACTGCTGTCCAATATTAACTGCAGCACAAACAGAACAGCAGTAAACAAAGGGCAGAGTAAACACACTCCCGAGGCTTGGAGGACAAACATGGACACACACATTAAGTGTAGTCGATAGCTCAGTTTAAGTAGTAGAGTTTGTTTCATCTGGATCAAACCTGCCGAAAGGTTTAAAAGCAGGATTTAGTTCATGAAATGCTCATGAAAAAAGAGTGTTTATTGGTTAGGGTTTTCCTGGTTAGCACTGTGCGTTACGCCTCCTCATCATGCAGCTAAAGCAGTCCATGAATGTAACGCTAGGATGGAGAGCAGTTATATTACCTGACTCTTCTCAGGCTGAGAGCCCCCAGTGCACACAACCTCAAAGGGGGGGGGGCATTTTGATGAGGTGGTTTAGCAAAGTTACTTCAGCAACAAGTAAAACTATCTTTCTAGGAAACCTCATAAACAACCTTGGTGCTGTATTTCCGGCTGGTCTGTCAGGTTTCCTTTGTCCCCGTTCACTGTCGAGCTTCGTTCTGTTGCCTGCTAACGGCAGCTAAGAGCTAACAGTTATAGTTTTAGCAACATGTGAGCTAAAGCTATCTGTCCATCGGAAAACTCCATAGTTACATAAACAAGAGCTGATATCAGAGGGGAAAACAGAACTCTCAACCCTGATTGGTCAATTATTTTTATTTATTTCATGAAGAACAGACAAAGTATTGACAAAGTTCTTAGGCTGGAGGAGCAATTAAATATTTTTTTTTAAATCTATGAAATCTTTTTAAAATTAAAAAACATTTTGTGTCAAATATTGATTTTTTTTGTAAGTAGCCAAGTAATAAGCAGGAAAATGTACGGTGAGCAGGTCTAGGTTTATTTCACAATTATGACCTGCTCACTGTACATTATCCCTCACATGTGATCATATTTCATCCAAAACAATGAATAAAGTTATGAAATTGTGCTTTTGTACTGTGAGGCCCATTCCCCAGGAACACTGCTGTCTGATCCGGCGAACAGATGTATTCTCGTTCTGTGTTCCACTGCGTCATAAGCAAATGTTTCACTGAACACATGAGTCATCAATAGTTTTTACTTGTTGTCCAAAAAAACGCCAACTCTGAAATACCATCAAAATATATACAAATTGACTTTTTTGTCATTTTTAGGCCAGATACTGATGCATAGATGACAAATAGAGCAATACACAAGTAATCAATTTTGACTGCGTGGCAACTTTAAAGGTCGAATAAGAAGGTTTTGTTGTTTTTAAATGCACCAGAAAGGAAGTTGATTGTTGAGTCTCATTCTTATCACATCAAATACTGACAGTTTAGGATAGTAAAGCATCCCAAACAGCAACATAATGAGAAAATAAGAAGGGTTTTTTTTTTTTTTTTGGGGGGGGGTGTCTCTGCAGAGGCAGGTGCTGCCACACACTTCTGGTGGGTTGTGGGTGATAATTGAGAGGGATTTCTTTGTTTTTGCTTTTGGGAAAACCCTGAATAGTAATGATGGGAATTCTTTAATTCAACTCATCAGATTAAATTGAGAAAACATTTGCTTCGCCCAGCCCAGCTGTTGCACTCTGGGACACATCCATTCAGGCCAAACCTCAATACACAAACACATACACACACAAACACAAACACACACACCATAAATGCTGAGTATCCCTCACTCTGCCCGTGAGGGATGAGGTCTCTGTGTTTGCTCGCTTTCTTCTGATCTATAAGTTCCGGGCCAGTTCCAGCTGTTTGGACCACAGTCCCATCCCTGCCCTTCTTGGGTGTCCCCACATTTCCCTATCGTCTGTACCCCCGGGGGGGGGGGGGGGGGGGGCGGTTAAGACCTCCTCCAGCACATCATCCACCACAGACCGAGAGCATCAGCTGCACTCTTGCTCTCTGCTTTTTAAAAATAGGCTGGGATATCAGCCTGGACAGCTAAGAGACCTGGACGCATCCTGGGGATTGAGGAATGTCTCCGCACTTCCCAGATCCTTCATATCTATGTGAATCCTCTGAGTAATTGTCTGTGTGTGTGTGTGTGTGTGTGTGTGTATGTTTATATCTTTGCATGTGTGTATGAAGATAGATCCTGTATTACTGGCTAAAGAGAGGATCTTCTGTCCAGATGAGAGAGTGGAGTGATTTGGAGATGAGCTTTTCAGCAGGGGGGTTTCTCTCCGCCTCAGACGGTTACTGCTCCACAGAGCAGCAGCTCCAGTACTATGGTGAGTCCACACTGACACATCTGTCTCCTCCTCCGTCTTACACTTTTTCCCACTATTGCTTTGCCTTTTACTTTCTCTTCTCCTTCTGCGTCTGTTTTTTGTTTTGCTTCTCTAAAATGAGTTGTGAGATCACAATGCTTAGAGCAATAGTTGAAAAACTGAAGATGGACTGACTTGAAAACTTGTGATGCTCTGTCCTGTTGTCACATGATATCAAACCGGTGTTTGAATTTCAGTAGTACGTAAGTACAGGAAAAACAGAATATTCAGGCAATGAGTGTGAGACATTTTATTTGCAAAACACTTTCAGTGTTTTCAGTCATTGGTAAATTAATTCAGATGATGCCGTTTGGCATCATTGGTTTCACTTGCAGGTAGATTTTTCTGAGCTGCAAAAACAAGGAGACACAGTTAGAGTACTTTGTTATCTATGGTTTCTGCAAAGAGCCAATTCACCCAAATTACTAGACAAATTTTCACACAGTTATGGTTTAATTTCTTTGAATCGCTATTTCCTCTCTTATTCATCAAATGTCATTCAAAAAATAAACTGATATTACCAACAGAATGTGGAGAGGTAACATTGATATATATGGTTGCAGAGATACAGACTGAAGTTAGTATGTTAGCCCAGCCTGTCCTGTCCAGCAATACCACTTTGTACCTCAACAGGTGCTACTGGTCCGGCCGCATTTAATGGGTTCTGTTGTTGTTGTTGTGTGAACACCAACACGGTGTAAATAAATAAATAAATAAATGAATAAATAAATAAACAACCCACTTTGCAATTTTGAGACCTGGAATTGCAAGGAACTATTTCTTCAGTAGAACTTACTTGCTATGACATTAAAATCCAAACTGACTGACTCAAAAATCTGAAGGAAGGTTAACAGGCCTATAAAACTGCTGTGACCTCAGTCCTAATTAAATCACTCGTGTACTTTTCAATATTTGTCAGCTGATAAATTCATTCCAATGCTTAATCAAAACGAAACTGTAAATTTGAAAGAAGAAATAACACACCCTTTTCACGAGTGAAAAGTCCCAGTCATAAGTAATAAAATACATCATTGCTCAATTCATTATACTGAGGGGTTTTCTGCTACAGCTTTGATTGCTCTGGTATGAGCAGAGGATTTTGTACACAAGCAACTTTTAGTTAGATATAAATGTAAAATGAGCCAGATTGCTGACAGCTGATTTATTACTCTCACCAGAGCCTCCATTCAGTGAATTCATTTTATCAAAAAACAAACCGGACTTCATTCAAGCTCTACAGAAATGAAATGAAACTCACCAAAATGTCTAGCCTTGTCTTTCCACTGTTCCTACAATCACAAATTCTGACTTGGCTGAAATAAAACGTTAAAGGACCAGTGTTTAGTTTGTTTGTTCAAAGCTACTGTAGAGAAATGATGGTGCAACTTAGTGGACTCCATGGAAGAGGACCTGTGTCTCATTCTAACTCTCAATCTCATTAAAAAAAAACATGACAGCTCTGGTTTTCAGGTGATTATACACCAATGAAAACGTGAAATATGAAAAATATGTTCAGTTTGTTTGTTTCTTTAGAATGACAATCTAAATGAAGGCTAATGGGCCCATTAATGAGCTGTGTCCTCAGGTCTAACCAAATCACCCACATATGAAGTAAAAATTTTTTGATAGCTGAGAAATTAATTCAGTCTAATGCCAACTCAGAATGAGACTATGTAACTTTGAAAGTGGTGATGTGCACCATGATATACAGTCTCTAAAACGATTCAGCTTCTTCTCATGGTCTAGTGTTAAACAAGGTAACAAAAATCTGAAAAAAATATCCAAATATCCAATTACAATACATAAAAATAGTAATACATCTTGATTCATCACCCCAAGTATAAGGATAGTATCAAACTAGGAGATAAGCATATCATCCTAACCCTAATGACCAGTAATTTATGGGAACTAATGTTAGCAAACTTAAAGCTGCTACAAGGAGTTTTTAACTGCTTATGAGAAAGTTTTTTACTGATGCCTCTATATGACCTACATAAGTTTATGACACCATTAGCAAGAAGGATCAGCTAACTCTATATAGTTATTCTTACTGCCTGCCACAAAAATCAGATGACATCAGTTTACATTTTCCCACACAAAGGTACAGTGAGTAGTACGTTAACCAGTTAAGGATGCAAGAGGAGATTTTTATTTAGATCATTTTATTTTTGACATCATATTTTGTGGTTATTACAGCAGAAACACAACTGCCTTTGTCCACAGGAGGCTCCAAAATCAACAAGTTTCTTGTAGTAGCTTTAAGGTTATTGTAAAATGGACATTCTGAGTCAGATTGCTGACTTTCTGACTGTTTTCTACATTTTTATTTCCACTGTAACATCACATTTGCACATTTAACATTATCCTGTAACTGTCACTGGTGTTTAACAAAAGCTATGTAGAGTCTCTTAAAGGACGTTTGTCTATACATTATATTGTTACACAACGAGGATGTGACTGCACTCTGTGTGCACCCTCATCCCATTCACTCTCATGGCTGATGAATGAACGCCAAGCGTTTATTTACCGCCTTTGAGAACTTGATGACATGAAAAAAAAAAAGTTCTTGAGGAGGTTCAGCCGGCCCGCTGCATTCACAGCACGCAGGGAGGCTGAGCGTGCATCGGAGGATCTATTTATACTGACGTGTATCATCAACAAATTCCCCCTGTTGTCTCCCCTCCTGGCCCTTAGGAGCAGTGGGAAGAGGAGGGGGGGAGGGGGAGCTATGGGGGGTAGTTTGCTGGTGTTGTTTGGCTCCCTCGTGTGCGTGGGATGGATGGGAGGCTGAGGAGTGTTTAGACAGTGCTCAAATGGTTTACAAACAGTGCGAATCACAGCTCTGTCACATGCCGAGACAGCAAGGACCCCCCCCAAACCATCGCTGCCACGGTCTGGTAAAGACAGGAAACATCTGGAGAGAGAACGAACGAGAAGACAAAAGGAAGGAGTGAGAAGGGGTTAATAAGTGCCCTTTAAAATTATGATTCTGTTGACATGTGCTCCATCAGCAGAGGGGTGTCCATCAAACTAAATGTGACAGTCACCTACCACAGCAGAGTTACTCTACTGTCTAAAAAATACTCATTTGAACAAAAATTAAAGCTGGAGCAGGCAGTTTATTTTTGGCATAATTGGGAAAAAGTTCCATAATAACCTTTCAGCATATTGTAAGTCAAGTGTTCTGAGAGAAAATTAGACTCTTGGCTCTGTTTTCAAGCCAATCACAGGTCGGTAAGATAGTTGATTGTTGAGTCTCATTCAGAAAACATCTGTAATTTTCTGACCTGGGAATCAGACTCAACAATCAGCTATCTTTCTCCAGATTTGTTCCTGCACCTTTAAACGCTCATTCGCTTTCTTGTACACTACATTTGAAGCTACAGTCAAGAAACAGTTAGCTTAGCTTAGCATAAACACTGGAAGCAGGGGAAACAGCTAACGAGGCTCTGTTCAAAGGTAACAAAATCCACCTAACAGTGCATCTTCAACAACAAGTTATATTTTGTCTGTTTAGTCCCTGTATGTAAAAATGACAAGTTGTGGTTTTACGGGGAATATGTGGTGGACTATTTCTTGACTGGGTGCAGCATCAGTATCAGCAGAAACTCCATATTAAAGGTTCAAAGGTTTAACATTTATAAAAATAAGTTTTTGTCATATTTGCTTAAACTATCACTATATCCTAACAGTGATACATGGATTGGATAATGTGGGGGAAAAAAATAGATATTCCCGGTGTACCTAATGGCATTTACAAAAATCCACTGCACCTGAATAAAAACAGCCAATCAGAGCCAAGAGGAGTCTGTAACGCAGTTGGTTCAGGCTGAGCTTCCAACCCAACACGTATTTTGACAACCTGTGGATGAGCCCATGCAATCAACTATCTCTCTGTGGAATGACGTAACCCCATGATCATGATAAAAAAACAACATTTTTGATCAGGACTTCTCTACATTTATAGAAGTCAAGAACGGCCACACTTGAAATTACAATTCAATGCCGTGATCTTGAGATAAAGCTCATTTTCTCGTGATAATTATGGAGAACTTGAAAATGAGTGTCTAGTTCATTTGGTTACACCTGATTTCAGCCTTCAGTTTACAACTGACACAGTTTCTGCCTGTGTTAGACCTTGACTAAAGTACAGCCTGATGTGTTGATCAATAATGTGTACTCCTTTATGTGACATCAGCTTAAAACAGTTGCAGCATCTGTCAGGATGTCATCTATGCATGCTAGCATACCACTTCTAATCTCTGATAAACACTAGAAGTAATAAGAGGAAACAGCGTGTTGTTTACTCATGATAACAAATTCATTATCTTGTTTTCTTGAGATAAAGAAATAATTAACTTGTGATCTTGAGATAACGACATAAAAATACATCAACCACAGCCATGCTCAGCTTCCAGGTACATTTGACTGAGCTGTGTGACTTTCCAAAAGAATACAGTAGCTTTAACATTCGCTAGAGATAGGGGCTTTTGTTCACAGGCCCTGAGCCTTTGGGAACCGGGAGCCTCTGACTGGGAGGCCTGACCAAAAATCGATCTGTTATCTTCAGGTTTATCTTCATTAAAGGTCAGGATATCATGGCCTTATGCTGCTTTGATTTTGACCACTCTGTATTTTTGATTTGTTTACTGTGATTCCCCTAACTTTATGGAAGTGCACTACTAAATCACTTTAGTGCCCCATTAAAATGCTACAGAGCTATAAGGATGCTTGGTTGGTTTCCCTGTCAAAGCTTAAAGGAACAGATTGAGTTTTTTGAAGTGTGGTTATTACTTAAAAATAGGGTCAGCAACCAAACCTATTTCTGTCCCTTAAAAAAGACCCATCTAAGTCAACCATTATCAGTGTATGTTATATTTAGAATATTTTCATCACTTCACCTTTCTGCCTTTTCTGACAGAAAACTGTTATATAAGCCAAATATCACTCTCTCCAAAGCAACCTGACTCCTTTAGCAAAAACAGTCATTTTACTTTGAAAACATGGGAGCTGCTTTCTATTGCTGCCATGATTTGTTGGTTACTTTGTGTCATTGTGTGACTTTGGTGACTCCAAATGAACCCTTTAAAACACTTAAGTCATACAATAACACAAGCAAGCGAACAGATCGAGACAGAGGTAGATCGGCATTTCCCGTGTTTGGAGAGAACAATATTTGCTTTGTAAAAAAGAGAAAAAGTGAAAACATTTTAAATATAGCATACAATTAAACCGATATTGTTTTTTAAAGAACAAGTTTTGTTTTGTTTGTTTGAAATCAGATTAATAGTTTCGTCAGGCCTGATCTTCATTTACATTTCCATCTCCAGCAGTCCTGACAGTTGGGTGGGCTCTCTGTTTAATCAGCGCAGAACAGATCCCACAGCAGTCCCAGTTGTACTGCTCCAGCTGTACTTTAAGAGCCTGCCAGTGGTCGCACATGTTTTCTCAGAGGAGACAAGATTTGCAAAACACATGCTGTTGACCCACGCTCAAAGACGTTTCGGTCCGTCACAACACTGAACGTCCATTACGGACTGAATGAAACATCCAGAAACGAGGATCAAAAAATCCTAAATGGCACTTGGAGCTCTCAGCTGCATCCTGTTGCAGCAGTCTGAACAAGTTCACAAGGTCTTACTCTCAGCTTTTATTGTATCCCACAAGAGTCATTAAAGCAGTGAGATCACACGAGTCACGTAAGACAACATTCCTGTGACGCTCTTTGACTTTAAAACAGCGTAATAGTGTCGCTTGAAATGTTCAGTCACCTTTCTGGTCGTGATGATGCACTTGTTTTGTTGTTCAGATGTGTGTGAAGCATTTTTACTGTTCATGGTAGTGATTTAATATTTGGGAAGGATACATGGATGGACAGGTCAATAAGTGTGTTTGCATGTCCAGATTTTTTGTGTTTATGTGTTGCACATGTAATTATCTTACCCCTGTCATAAAGCTGGGTATGGATACAGCCTTACCCTGATTTTGAGAAACCTGAAAAGTCGTCCATACAAACCAGCATATTGTAGCATGTAAACACCTTGTCCAGGTTTCTGAACCTTCTTTTTTGGTACAGAAAATGGCTGAGACAGTGAGAAAACAAGAGACAACTGTACACAGATAAAGCTGGATACTGTTGGGATCATGTAGTCAGGGATACGAATAACCAGGTTTCTCAAACATCACGATCAAAACTAGGGTCAAAGCTGGGTTTGAGTTTGCATGTGAACACTAATTTTTCAAGGATAAATCTGGCATTAGTCTATATTTTCTTATTGTCAACAAATTCAGTGAAAAGACCAAAACCAGCAACCAACAAGTTTCTGACTTCCCTACCCTGCCTGTGGCACTTAGACCCAAGCCCAGTGGTTCCCACTGACCATATAAATCTTTATATACTACTGACAAATATATGTAGTAATATAATATTTTAAAACAGCTGGGAACTTTGGTTTTAACCAGGAGAAAGGACTTTTTTCAGCTGTGGATTAATTCACCGCAAGACAGAATATGCTACAGTGGCCACGTTTATCAAAACGGAAAGGAACATGTCACCACAGTGTGGCAAAGTGTTTTTAATTTATTTTGGATAACAACAGAGCTCTACAGCACAGAGGAATAAGATATATAGGTTTTAGTTACAGAGACAGTACTTGCTGGAAGAAATTCATTGTTGTTTTTTAGTTTTTCAAGATGTTTGTTGGCAATAAGAAATACATAGAGTATCACCAGCTTTTGTTGTAAGTCCACGTCCCTTTTTCACATGGTCTTTAAAGTTATAATATCGAAGACTTTTATTTAAATATATTTTAAAGGTGCAGTCAGTGATTCTAAAGAAAGACAATTGATTGTTGAGTCTCATTTGCAGGTCAGTCTGAGCCACCAACCCAAAGTGTCAGCATTTGACGACCTGGGAATGAAAACTCAGCAGTCAACTATCTTTTACCTTTAGGTCACAATCGCAGAATGAGGTAACACAATGGTGATTCAATATATGGCCCACTCATGAAAGCCCTTGCATTTGCAGTATTACAAACTGGATGACAGGGTGACATTCCTGGGAAAAAAAATCGTAACTGGTGCACAGTTAGTGAAGCATTTTCCATCATCGAGCAGTAGTTTCTCCACCAGAGAGGGCAGGCGGGGCTAATGCAACAGAGTTACTCCTCAGCTCACTTGTGTGTGAAGCACAGTGCTGTTTTTTTTTTTTTTTTTTTTTTTTTTTTCAGTCTCTGCTAGTGTGGTAAGTAAAAGGTTACTATGGCAGAACAAACAAAGCAATGACTGATAACTACAAATGAGGATCTGTGGGTAATAAAATCCAAAAACACCTGAAATTGCTGTTCATTGCATTAGGTGCTGCTTTGATCTTTGGGATTGTTCCTGTTAATGTCAGGTGTAAATGCATTAATACTGTTACTTACATTCTTTCTCAAAGTTTTACACTTTTTTGTTTAAATCAGATGACAAATCTGAACACAAAATTGCAAAACAAACGTGAAAATGAACATTAGTTTCTAATTGTACATCTCTGACTGGCACAACAAATATTCCAAGTTTTAAGTTGTGGACTTCCATTTTTTTCCATTCCAGACATGCTGGCTGACCCCCTGGGCTACCCCCTGCAGGACCCTGACCTCCAGCTGCTCCCCTACGGTCAACAACAGTACAGCCACGCCAACCTGCCCTTCTCACTCTATGGCTCTCCACCCTCCTCCACCTCCTCCCCTTCCTCCTCCTCTTCCTCCTCGCAGCCCTGCCATCCTCCGTACCACTACAGCCCCCACTGCCTGGAGGCCCCCTGCGATCCCATGCCCGAGCCTCACTGCGGGGACCTGGTCCAGGGGCTCGGAGCGGTGGGGCTGCCTCTGGGGCGGAGGACGCGGGTGGGGCTGGGAGGGAAGAGCAGAGGTCAGGATGAGCTTTGTGTGGTGTGTGGAGATAAAGCATCAGGGTATCACTACAACGCTCTCACCTGCGAGGGATGCAAAGGTGTTTCTCACTTCTCACTTTAGTTTGCCATCTTTTTGTAATGCTGTATGTTTGCGTTCTGAAAGATGATCTATTAACAGCTTGTTTCACCCTCACCTGCTCCTTCTTCACCTGGATTCTGCAGGTTTCTTCAGGCGCAGTGTCACTAAAAAGGCAGTGTATCAATGTAAGAGTGGCGGCGGCTGTGAGATGGACATGTACATGAGGAGGAAGTGCCAAGACTGCCGGCTGAGGAAGTGCCGCGCTGTGGGGATGCTGGCTGAGTGTAAGAGACGTCTGCTGTGCTTCAAGTGGATGAAAATAAATGTTAAGCATAATATTAAAAAAGATTGATGGAAGCAGTCAATACCTCTTTAAACAATTTGCATGTAAGATGAATAGGGTAAAAATTTTAACTAACAGATGTCACTGTGAAACTTCCCCAGTTCATTACTTATATTAAGACAATTATTTTTGTGTTACATGTTTTTTGAGATTGTTTCAAGATGCAAATGATGCATTAGCTAATTAAGCTGATTTGTATACACTCTCAGGTCTTCTGACAGAGGTGCAGTGCCAGTCCAAACGACTGAGGAAAGGAGGGAAAGGCAGAGGTCAGGAGGAAGAGGAGAACACAGACAGCAGGAGGGTCAGTTCCAGCAGCAGATTACCTGCACAGGTACTAGAAAGCAGGAGTTTTGCTATTGACCAGTTGGTTGCCTGAGTGGATGGAAGTTTGTGTCATGACCCTCGCCATTCGCTGTAGATTCTTAGTGTTTATTAAACACTAGTGATTGCAGTTGTTTAATCTGAATGTTGGGTTGAAAGATGCTGCAGTAATAGTTCTTTAAATTATTAAATGCTTGGTTGGTCAGTTGGTTATATGATTGGCTGTTAGAATTTGGTTTTATTTAGCCATATTGATATACAGCAGCCTATATTATATGTTGTTTAAACTAGTGTAGAATCCGCTCAAACCAACCACAAATAGTGCTCAACTTAATAGCAAATAAGAGATAATGAGAAGCAAAATATGCAAGTGGCTGGTAGATTTGCTTCACTTGCCACCCTAAAAACAGTGATTATCTATTGAGTTGCTGGTAATCAATACACTACACAGTCTGTACTTCTGGTGGTAGTAACGCACAACTAATAAATATATCCTGTAAATCTCAAGAGCACACACTCGACATTGCACTTCCTCAGCAATGCACCTGGCAAGTGTGAAATTAATCGGATGAATAGTTGCAGAGAAAACTGAAGAACAGACATAAATACAGACAGACAGAGACACCGTCTGTTTTAGTTAGATAATAATTTAAAAAAAACTGTTGAAGAAACAGCACAAGATGAGCAAGATCAGAATGCTTGTTCTTGTTCCGATCTAGCAAATTAAAAACCAGGCCAATCCAGTATTTCCCTGAAGCTGTCCTGCTCATTTACAACATTACCCATAATGGCCTAATACACTTATATTGTTTCATGGTATGTTGTTATACTGTCTAAACAGATTGCATTGTTGGATCACACTCATCTCAGTGCACTTTTTATCTTGTAATTTTAACAGGGGGGAGTGAGCATAATCAACTGGTTTAACCTTGTGTTGTGTTGACTTCCATCCACACCAGGCTTTGTCTGCCAGCTTAACCCGGGAACAGAAGTACCTTGTGGACAGGATGGTGGAGGCCCATCGGCTGTACAAAGCACAGGACAGCAGCCACTGCAGGGTGGGTCACACGGTGGAGACAGTGGTCGCACTTTAGAAAACAGTCACGTTTTTAATCTTGCCCTCATGGTTTCTTGTTTGTGTTTGATAAGTTGTTTGAGTGGCCGTGTGCAGAAGAGGGGGAGGCCCTGTGTGACGCTGTATCACCCCACCTCCAAAGACTGCTACAGTTTGCTAGGACAGTGCCAGGTAAGATGGTTGGGAATATTTGACCTTCAGATTCCTCGTTCTGCTGTGTTCGCTTGAGACTGAAATGCAATAGAGCCTGATAAAGGAAGAATATTCTCACAAGTACAAGGAGATTCATACACCATGTTGAGATGCTTGTAAGCAAAGTCCTGCATTGTGTTTTTAGCCATGCTTTAGGGATGGCCTTAAAGGATCTCAGCCTGTCGGTCTGCTGGTCCACCTCTTTGGCAATTTAGCATGCTACCATTTTCAACTTCATAACTACTAATCAGCATCTTACCATATTACCATTAGCATTTAGCTAAAAGCACCACTGTGCCCAAGCGGATTTATTTATTTTGGGTCCCAAGGCAAACATAGGTATGTGGCCCCTTTTTTTTCAATCCTTGAATAAATACTAAGGAAATAAGAGATAAAAATAAACCTATAATCATGGTGGTGTGTGGAGCCTGAGTTGAGGAGCCTCAAGAGTGAACCTGTTCTGTAGTCTGGTGGTGCAGCTGCAGATACTTCTGTATCTCTTGTCAGGTGGCAGCAGGCTAAACAGGCTGTGGCTGAGGTGGGTGTTGTCTTTTATCCTCCTGCTTCCAACTTTTGGCAGCTTTGCTTCATTCTTCAACAGTCTGTATACCACGCTGATCCCTTTATTTACACAAGTTGGCTTCTGTCTTCATGAATGACTTCCACGGATGCACAGCAATATCATTAAATAGTCCATTTCAGTGGGGAGGTCTTTAATGAATTAAGCCTTCTGATGTCATTTAGCATATGGATTTTTAGAAAGACATTTAATTTGCGAATATTTTAAAAGAAACGGCATTCTTAACTATAAATTTTTGAGGCATTTTACATGGCCCTTGGTAGCATGAGGCCTAAGGCAATTGCCGACCGTTACCTAATGGTAAGTCCCCCTCAGTGCCTAAGCCTCATAGAGCTGCCAGTGTGGCTGTAGCCTAGTTTGACCAGTGAACACACATGGGAGAAATCAGCTTTCAGGGCTTTCAAGTTTAGCTTTCAAGGCTTTCTGCCAGAATGCCCTTCTTGGTGTGGTTTAGGGGGGAAAAATCATGGTTTATGGTAAAACAGAAAGGTTTTGGCCAGAAAGGGCTTGGCTTGGGCAGAAATCCCTGAAGGCTAACTTCTCCCATGTGTAATTTCCCCCAAAACCTACCCAAGAAAGACTTTCTGTAAGAAAGCCTTAAAGGCTAATTTCTCCCAAAGGACAGTGAACACTCATAACTCTAATTTCCCATAATTCCCTAGGCTTGCACTTGAAACATCACTTCAAATAAAAATACTTTGTTAGAGGAGTTATTTTGTGTGTGGGTGTGTTTGTTTCAACTTGACTAAGAAGAACAAAAACTGATGACTGTAGCATATTTAGTCACTGTGCAAGGAATAGGTGATATTTCTTATTTTTGTGTCATATCATTAAAATGGTTCAACCAGTAAGTGATTACATAACACGTGGATTTCCAAGAATACATCTTACCAGAATACTGGCCTTGTATTAGTTTTGTATTTTGTTTCCAAATAGAAAAATAGTGATTTTTGCTTTATTATAATAATAAAAATAGTCAGTTAGGATATACTGTAGATATAAAAAATACAGCACAGATGTACATACCACCACCCATCATCATAGTCATTGTATCAAGTGAATGAAGATAATATTTGATAACTCATAAAAGGGAGTAAAATCATGTAATTATGAAGTAGAACTTTAAATTCTGTAAATTAATTGACATTTCACTCATGGGAAATCCTGAATATTGATGTTCCCCACATAGGTTATGACCTCCTGGATTTTTCAGACCAGATTTCTCTCTTGTCCGTCTCTTCACTGGAGGTCATGTTCCTGCTCTCAGCTCAGCACTTCTCCCACAATCCAACAAGCCCCAGTCCAGGTGATCACGCCAACACACACACACTTATCATTCATGCATGTATTCAGGTCACTGTGATGCAAGTTCAGTCTGATCTTTTATTCAGAAAATTTTTCTTTTAAATCTCAGCCCTGCAGCTTTTCAGCATGTCAACACACAACTGGCTGAGAAATGTGGAGTCAAAGGAAAACATCCACAGCAGGACGCTGGTCAACTCAGGTGAATCCAGACACTCACTCAGACAATATCTAAGATCTTACAGGCTTACAAAAGCAATAATAGTAATAGTAGTGGTTATTTCACATAAAAATGGACAGCTTCCAATTTTCTGCTGTGAACAGGAGGCAGTGAGGATCTCTTGGGGCCGGTGCTCAACTTCTTCCACAGCATGGCGACGCTGCGGGTGACGGAGGCTGAATACACCCTGCTCACTGCTACAGCTCTGCTCTGCTCAGGTCAGACCTGAGATCTGTGGGTGGATGTTTGATCAGCAATAATCCCATCAGCTGTCAAGTCAAGGCACGCAAATGCTCTATTCAACTGGAAATAATCATTATAGACAGGAGGACGTTGTGATAGTAAAATGACGCCTGTGAATGATTCACTCAGTGTGTCTCAAAGTGTCTGACTCTAGACTTTATTAAGGCTTGAAATGGCTCTGTTGCTTTCATGCTCTGTAGCAAGGCTTTCAAAATACTAACTGTGGGGCTTAAACTATGCTCTTACACTGCTGGGCAACTTGAATGCATTACAGTCCAGGTTTGGATCCTAACTGTTGGGTCGCCATGGATCTGATTTTGGAAAACACCATTACAGATGTTCAGTTCCTAAGTTAATGTTTCTATCCCAACCAGAGATAGGAAAAGTGTATTACCCAAGTGTCCTAACTTCCCCAAATCAGCAAGAAACTCTTAAGTTGCCCCAATTTCCACTTTTCCACCTGTAGTAGTAAAAAACTTACTGACCAGCTAATGATAGCAAACACTCATGTTCACTAACGGTAAAGTTAGTCAACAGTAGCTAAATGGTAGTGCCTGCTAAAAGGAGCTAATGGTTGAGTTTGGTAGGTAGGTAAACTGTAGTGCTCGCCAACAGTAGCTAATGGTAGTTTTCACTAACAGTAGCTGACTGTAATGTTTGACAACTTGTTTGATCTGTGTAGCTATTTTATTGCCTTTACACAATGGATGCTGGATACAGCACAGACTGTCTGCTATCTTAGCCCACTCTCTTCTTGGTTAGTTAAAATTTGCTCTTGTGATACCAAATTGACATAAATCCTTTCTTAAACTATTCCTATTAGAGGCACACAGGGACGATCTTATTTTAACCTTTATCTGTATCTGTTCAATCAACAAAATCATCTGTTTCTGTATCTGCATTTAGAGAAGACCAGAAGTGGGCCTGGTTTATTCTGGAAGTCATATTAAATCGGGCAAATGTTATTTTCTAACCTAATCTTCGTCTGTATAAAAATATCATTCAGTTGAAGAGAATAATCTTGGTGCCTTAAATCAGTGATTGATTAAAGTAGATGTGACTTTTTGCGAATATTAAAGAACAACTATTTCTCAGTATTTGACCTGTTCAGATTCAGGTGCATCCATATTTCCTATCTTAACTATATAGGAAGTTTCTGTAATATGGATCCTGCTATGTTTTTTACAAACAGTAGCTGCTTGGAAACTTGAACGCATCAGCCCATGTTTGAATATAAACACAGAAACTGATGTTTTAGTCTTGTGAACCTCTCTCTCTCTCTCTGCAGACCGGGCGTCCCTGCAGGCAGCCAGCTGTGTTGAGAAAATGCAGGAACTGATCCTAGACCTGTTGTCCAGGGTGTGTGGGGCCCAGGCTGGAGCTGCACGAGGGGGGCCACAGCGGTTCGGCCGCCTGCTGGGCAGACTGACGGAGCTCCGAACCCTCCGTCACAACTACCTCCTCCTGACAAGACAGCAGCCTGGACTCTGACGGAGAGTACAGACCGGAAATGGTGAAGAACCGTCGCTATCATCTCTGAGGAGTTTTACTGTATGTTTGAATTAAGGGACTAGATAGTCCAGTATGAGCTGAGAAACTGTACAAGAACATTTTGGGAATTAATGAGTTTTTCACCTGGTATTGATCAGACTGTGTTGTATTCTGGGGAAACAGATTTCTGCCAATGTGAAGAAAAATGAAAGATCCAATAAATCATGAAGAAACTTTGCCAAAATAACGATTAAGTATCATGACATAACAAATCAGTATTTAAATAATTATTTTGAGAAAGTTTCTTATAATAGCTTGCAGGGATTTTTTGCTTTCATCACACTGAGAGAAATGGATTTCCATGGAACTCGTTAGTCTCTGCTCCTGAGAATATCTAATGTTATTTTCTCAGCTGACTTCAGTTTATTCAGTCCTGCAGTCATCATTGAATTTTGGCCTATAATGGGACTGCAATATGTTTGTGGACTGCTGTTGTTTGTTTGGATATAAAAAAAGATATTTTATAGGTCTTTTAGAACTGTTGTATACAGCTAACATGTACACTTAACAGTACTTTTTACTATGCTGAATATTGTTAAAATAAAACACAAATGCAGACTGTTAGCTGGAGTTCATCAGTGGAAAAGATGATTTTCTGACTGAAATTAAAGTGTAATTCCAGTATTTTTCAGACTGGGTCCTATATATAAATAGCTATTTTTAGATGAGAAGTGACACCATGTTGGTCCACACACTAACTGTGTCTGCTCCAATAAATTTGACTGACCTGCACAGTTTGCATTGGTGATTACTGGTGCCATATTGGCTTTGTTTTCATGTTGTTGTTGTTGTTACAGCTTGGTCAATATATTTTTTTCCCCAAAACATATTTAAAAGTGAGACTGAAGTTAATGGAACTTCATTAAAGTCACTTTTCATACTGAAATGTTCTAAGGCTTAAAATTCAGGTTATTGGATTTTAGACTTTTTAAGGACCATCAGAAACCCTGTGAACCAAAACAGACCCCAAACTATGTAAAGAACATATATAGGCCCCACGTTTATAAATACTGGAATTACCCAAGTTCTAATTATTTAATACTACTAAAATGAGTACTGATCTCACAGCTGGTTTTCAAAAGACAAAAACACAAAACTGCAGTTAAGTATCCCAAAAGGTTTTTAATAGAGCATTTATTTCCCAAAATGAGGAAATACTGGTTCAGACAAAATATTTGGTGAGCAGGTAAAATATGCAAGGTAGTACAAGCTTATAAAGGTGTATTTTCCATTTGATAAAATGGGGCTCTGGACAATAAATAGAATCTTCTGGGGGTCGACGGTGGATGATGGTGGTTGGTCTTTGAGTAAAATCGTCAACATCAAACCAAACATGTGAACTCATCAGTTAAAATGTTGGCTGCATGTTTTTAAAACCTCACTCCATTTGTTTTAAATAAGATTTAATTCTCAACTTTAACCAATATAGCTTTATTTCTATAGTTCTGTCTTCCATAAATAAATTATTTCTCTCTGTATCAAAAAGAGAATTCAAATATAAAGAACAATGGCTCATTGTGTTGTATGCTCTGAATGTACACACACGCGCACACACACACACACACACACACACAGCACAATGAAATTACATCAAAGACAAGCTAAGTACACTGCAGCAAGTCAGGAATTATTTTATCTCCACAAATATACACAGCCTCGCTTTGCCCCCTTGTGGGTTGATTGAAATACGCATTTTAAAACAGCGACATTAAATTAAATTGGGTTTGATAATAATACACATACATATGTACACAAAGTGTGCCTTTATAATATACAAGTGTCTTTGTAAAAGATTAAAATGTAAAAAGCTATTGTATAAAAGATGGCAGTGATCCATTCATACGTCTTCTGCGGTTCATATAAATATGTCAAATCTCTTTTCTGACAATTTGATTCCTTGGCAGTAGCATTATACAAAATAGAGGGGAATTCTTTTACATTTGATCCAGACACACAGCTTCAACACATCCATGTGGAGTAAGCACATACCTCGATACGACCCTGAACAGGGAATTAACGCTTACTGACTGCAGCAACATGGGACCTAAAGGGAACTTTCATTCACATCCGGAGCTCCGTGTCCACAACGACGACACGAAGGCAAACGCCACAGCTCTCTCTGTGTGTCAGACACTAGTGGTTTGGTAATGAATTACAGTCCAGGACTCTGTGCTGCCATGGCAACCTCTTCAGACCACAGTGTGAATACAAAGTTGACTGGCAGTAGGACTCGGCCCACCTTCTGCTTTAAGACCAGAGAGAAATGCATAGTGGCTGGCTGTAGGTGCACACAGGGCTCACTGACGCCCTCTACAGGTAGTTGGAGGCCACAAAGCCGTGGTTATGGCTCACTCGGCTCTGGTGGATCATGGCGCGGTCGTACGCCACCTGGACAGACTTGCGGATGCTGGACTTGCGGCCCTCCATTATGCGTAGCTTGTCAGCTGTGTCATCTAAACCCAAAGGTGTCACCTTATCGCGTGGAAGCCACTGCCTGCAGCACAAAACACAGATTTACACTGTTAGAGGCTTTGAAGAGGAATGATGGTGACTGAGTCATGGGAGTGCCATAAAAAGGCTAAAAACAATAAATGTGGAAATATGAAGACAAACAACCAAATAACCTTCAAGGAACAGCAGAAGCGATAGGGAAAAGACTTGGGAAAAATAAAGGGATAAAAATAAATAACATAAAAAATTAATAAAACATTTTTTAAACATATTCAGAAAAAATATTTTTTATAATTGATATGGTAAGAAAATTATTTTATATATATATATAAATGAGTATAGACAGAAATACATGAACAAATAAATTTGAAAATAAATGAAAATGTGTATAATTATTATTTTATATTTTGTTATTTGGCTTGTTTGGTATTTCCATGTTTATTTTCTTCTAAAAAATTATTTTTATGGCATTCTATGACTCCATGTATGACCACTTTCACTGCTGACCTGTTTGTATGGTCTGGACCTCTATTACTGTGTGTTAAATGTAAAGATATACATACAACTGCAATATAGAAACTATATTAATTTTATTTAAAAATAAAGTCAGGTCTTTTGAAATTATTGTCAAAATAAAAACTCAACAAGTAACAGAATTATATCCTCATCCGGTCACTGTTGCCACTTTCACTATCAAACACTTCTGCCTCAAAACCAGTTGCTGCTTGTTTACAGGGAGGAAACACAGGTGTCCGAATGGGGACATAGTTAGACTCTTGTCTAACTCTTGTGATAGCGCCCTTTTACTGACTCTGGTAAAAACCAGGCTGGTGTAAACTGTAAAAATTTGTCATACTGCTAGAAAGGTAAGAAGTTAGACTTTACTTAAACAGCATTATGTTGGCTGAAAACATTACATGATCATTTATATTTGTAGCCAAACGGAAATCTTAGCAAAAAGGTGTCTAGTTGTGGACACAATTATGCTACTTGTGATCCTACTTGATTATTCACCCAGCTTAAGTGCTTTTACCAACATTTAACACCTGCTCCATTTGGCTTTGTTGTTACATTTGAGTGAGTCTGTTTGACCCTTACCACGTCCGCTTGTTGTCAAAGAAGAGCACCAGGTAGAGCTTCTCACTGGTCTCCTCCTGCCTCTGCTCCCCCAGACGGAGGACGTCTTTGGGTGGAACAGGGATGGGCACCCCGTTGTGCAGCAGGCCCTCCTCAGGCATCTCTGGGTCGATGATCTGAAAAGGACGCACAGTCAGTCTAAACAGAGAATTTAATTCTGTTTCTCACACATGTCACAGCTGATTGGTTAAATCCCTGTCAAACTTATTTCAATGTTTTAAAATGTGGACTTGTGAAAGTCTATGTAGTAAGCTAAGAAATGTACTGCTCTGGATACGGTCAGCATGAAAATGTATTTTAGCCACCTAAAATGATAAGGTGTATTTGGCTATATTTAGAACATTTTACCTTGCTGTCAGATAGGCTTTTCTAATGGTAAAATTGCTGCTATGTAAGCCAAATATTGCTCTCTCCAAAGCAACCGGCCTCCACAGAAAAAATTCTGCCATTTTACCTTGTAGACCACGCAGTTGCTGGTCTACCAATTTGTTTGTATTACTGTGTGACTTGAACTAACCTCTTAAAACACTGTTACACAATGACACAAACAACCTAATTGATGGTGGCTGCAGTAGGCCGCCAACTTCTGTGCTCTGCTAAGTAATATTACTGTTTTTGCCCAAGCATCCTGGTTGATTTGAAGGGAATGATATTTGACTTCTATAATGATGGTGTCACCTCAGAAAAGGCTGTCTGACAAGGTAAAGCAGTGAAAATATTTTAAATATAGTGCAGACTTACACTGATGTAGACTTTTTTTTAAATTAACCTTTTTAAGGTGGCTAAAAAGTTTTGTTGCTTACCCTGTCCACAGCACTACATTGCTTAACTTCCTACAGTGAGACTCCTGCTGCATGTACTGTAGGTAACACTCTGAATATGAACCTCATACAACTCCACTTCGAAACATCTGAAATATCCCTTTAAGAGCTTCACCATCTGTTGACAGTGCATATTAGTAGAGCAAGGGATTACCAGAGCAGGATAGGAGGGATATCCCCGACACTTGGCCCACACCAGTTCTAGAGGCTCCAGCTCCATCTCGTCCTCAGATGTTTGGCTGCCGTTGCCTGCAAAACACCAGCAAACAGGGGCATTTTTATAGAATACAGAAGTATTTAAGCAGGACATCCGTGCATACATATTCCCACTAAGGTCAGAGTGTTATATTTTGTGACACAGAACGTTTATGACTGTAGTACATTTGTGAGCAAAGAATAGTAAAATATAAAAAGAAGGGGAAACAATGACTACATGCAATGGTACAGTGGAAAAAAAAGGAATTTAAATTCAGGTTAACAAACCGAAACATGAAAAAACAAAAAAACAAAACGCACCAGTGTAATCTGAGTCTCCGTTGACTATCTCCAGGAGGGGAACTTTGGAAAGAGCTGGTTTTCCAAGGCTTCGTTTGGGTGGTGAGCTGCTGTAAGACAGCACATTGCTATTGTCATATGTTGTCAATCACTATAATTACTATAACCAAACCGCCACTGACAAACTGATAAACCATGTCTTACATTTCTTTGTGGAGGACTGGACAAGGGCTGTATTCAGAGTCGGACCCGCCGTCTTTGTGCTTGTTGAAGCCGTTAGTCAGTCCTGCAAACAAATGAGAGAAATCTCAGAAGAGCTGTTGCTGAACAAGAACAGGAGGAAAATTTTTATGTCAATGAAAACAATGCCACAGTACTGTGCTACTACAACAACAATCAATGCAAAAAAAGGACAAAACACATAAATCACTGATAAGGGGGGATGCAAGGGTGGAATTGGGCAATGTTTGTTTTGTTGATCAGGTAGATAAAAACAAGTTCCTGTGCTGTGATAAGGT
The DNA here is from genome assembly GCF_056507025.1 of Lutjanus erythropterus. NCBI lineage: Eukaryota > Metazoa > Chordata > Actinopteri > Lutjaniformes > Lutjanidae > Lutjanus > Lutjanus erythropterus. Next base: position 32,399,187 of record NC_139322.1, read on the forward strand.
AGCACACTTTGTTTCCTCACAACTATGAGAAAAAAGAAGGGTTCAACAGATGTAGGACTGCTTCACAACATTAAGTTTGACATGTTGTAATATATGCAATTAATATTAACTGGCTAAACTGAAGCAAAACAAGATAAAATGGATCATGACATATTGAATTCTATCTCAAAAAGAGATGACAAATCTATTCTAAAAGCAAGAATGAAGCTAAATCTAACATCAAGTAGGGGGAAACCAACATCTGTAACTGCACTCTGACAAATCACACAACCCCTCACATTTGTTGCTGTGTGACATCATTAGTCTGTGTATCATGTCTGCTGAGACATGCTATCTTGTGACAAATAACAATATTGGGTATTTTCAGCAGGGTATCTAGGAAACTGGGCATGCTTGTCATTGTAGAAATAGATCATAAGATTGTGATGTTTACTGCAACTTTGCCAATACTGGCTGTGTTCATTTCCACACACATCTCAGCTGACTTGAGCAGCTCTGTGTCTCTGCCTGCAATGCTGCCTTCAGTGTTTATTGGCTATTACCTGTGACGTTTAACTTGATATCTTTGTGTTTTGGACATAACAAAACATTTAACAATATCGACTTTGGCTTTGGAAAACAATAATAATTACAATTTTCTGTCATATTATGGTCCAAACCACCAATCAATCAATCAATCAATCAAGAAACTAAACGACAGATTTATCAATGATTAAAATAATCATTAGTTGCAGCCCTACTGAAACTGCTCTGAAAATACACACACTGGACTTTTAGCAAAGTGACTACTAGCCACACTCCACAACAAATTGCTCAATTGAAACATTATAAACATCCTTCTTAAAGATATTAATAATTTCCAGTGACTCCTGAACAGACATTTACTCATTCAGCACACACGCTACATTAAATTTAACTCTACATAACATGAAACATTCAAGCAAAAACTTATTCCAGCCCACTGCAGCAAGAAATGAGTATTTCAACTTAATATGTTTCCTTGATCTCTGATGACACATCATGGTCTGCTTATAATTTATTACATTAAATGCATAGCAGATTTCTCCTTTAATAAAACAAAAGTATTTATCCAATCACTCAATTAATGGAATAATCGGTAGAATACCTGATTACTAAAATAACAGCCCAAGCAGAGGATCTTAAAATTAGGGTAAAGGAGTTTTCTAAGTTAGTAACCGAGTAAAGCTTCTCACCACTTTCCAGTGTATGATTTGGTGTCTTCTCCTGCTCACTATCTGAGCACATCTCTTGACTGGGGGTACATTTTTCATTGAGGGTGGGGGGTTCTGGGCTTTTCTGTGGGGTCTTGGATGGAGTAGACAAAGGTGTGGAGGATGGGGTACTGGCTGCAGAGCTGGGTGCTGTCGGGGTGTTGCCGTCCTGCGGCCCCTTTCCATTCAGCAAAGGGCCATCTCTCTCTCTGAATAGCTTAGCTCCATTTTTTGCCTTCTTGAACAATACAGAGGTTCTTCGTCCAACTCCCCCGGTGGTGGGCCGCGGGGGGACACTGGGCTCTGGCAGGCCGTTGACCACTGCCTGCCCGTCACTGTGCAAAATGGGCGGCGGTGACGCCGGCCGCTCCTGTGCTTTAGTGCAATTAATGTTCTCTGTGACGCTGTCTGAGAGGTCACCGTCCAGCTTTAGGCGTTTGCAGGGCCAGCTGGGGGACTGGGGCTCGCCTGTGATTGGCCGTAGGGTGGGAGGCTCCAAAGGTGCATCCCCCTGTCGTGGAGGAGGAGCCGGCCCTGTAGGTTCCAGTGTAGGGGGCGAGGTGGATTTGAGGTCTTCTGGAAGATGAGAGAAAATGAAAAATGAAATTCAATTTCCCTGAGCGTTTATTTGAAATGAAAGCCCATTTAGTATGTAGTGTGATGTGGCGGTGTCGTGTTCACACTGGAAAATGGTGTCACTTCGGAATGATTTCATTCTAACAGTCTAACCACAGCCCAGAGGGAGTTGAGGTATTCTGTACGTATGGAGGACCTTATCAAGACGAGTGAGTAGATAACTTTGCTCTCACAACTGGACACCAGCAACATGGTAACATGGCGGTTACTTTATGACTCAACTGACACAAATCACAGGCGGTCTGCTGCCCTCCTCTACTGTTTGACTGGACTAGCCTGGAGTCAGAAGTGGGATGGTATGGCATGACTGTACGTGGCCAATGGAGAGTGGTGAGTCTATGAGAGTGATGTATAGAAGAGGTGCAGACATAGAGTGCACTGGGAGAGAGGAGTTGTGAGGCAGCCATGGCTAACGAGACTCTGTGGGCCCCTACTTACTAGACTGGAGACAGTGGGGTGGTTGGGGTTGGTGCGTGGGGGGGACCCTGGCTCAATTACCTGAGGACAATGTTCCGTTAGCTCATGTTCACAACTGGTCTCATTGAAATAAAGAGGCTTTTCAAGGTTCATGCATTGGCAATTTCATACTGTTGAAAAGTCAGTGCTTTTCATCACCCACCTTTGTCCGAAGACGAAAGGCCATTGTCCACCTTGGCGTCTTTGTCTTCATCTTCCTCCTCGTCATCGTCATCGTCATCCTCATCTTTCAGGTGTCCATTGTGAAGGCTGTTGCGAGGGTGTTGGCCCTGCTTGTAGCGGATGCTGTTGATCTCACGACGAAGCAGGCGGATGCGTTTAGTTCGGGCCCCACTGCATCTCATGGAGGTGACAAAGTCCAGCTTTTCTAACAGCTCCTTCAGCTGTTCCTCCACTGACATATGAAGCCGGTTGTCTGGATCCAGCACGCTGTCAACTGCACACAACAGGATGGATTCAGGCTAACGTTGAAGCCAGCATGTTTCATGAAGTACAAGAAATAGGAACTGAATACTGATATTTTTTAATTTAAGCTGATTAGTTAGCGAGCCACATGTTCTGTTCGTTTTCCCACAAAGGTGAGTAAAATTGATACCGGTTCCAAACGCTGACTTTGACAAATACTTGGAATTATATATAAATATTTAAAATATAAACCTACTGGATATGGACAACACAGCGAAACTTTAGTCATCAGTTTTCACGGCTTATGTACACTGTCCACTCAAACAACAAAGTTACCTCTCCAGTATGAGGATGATTAACCAGTAACACATCGATAAATTGAAGAAGAACTACACAATACAAAATCACAGATCCATAACAAGGTCTGACAGAAATGTGTACCAAAGCTAAAACTGAAATATTATGGTAAGTTACATATGTAATGACAAATCCCTCTACTGTAAATTTGATAAATCTCATAATTCATTCAAATTTATCACTTCTCAGAAGAAAATGACAGACTCCATTGTAAGTCCATCACTATATACACACAACAGCAATAGTGCAGAATCAAAGATGCAACAGTGCCATACACTGGCAGCACTGGTGACAATCATTTCACCTGCAGGAACAGACTAGAGTTGCAGCGATTATTTGATTAATATTTAAGTCGATTGAAAGATAGTTGCCAACTATTTTGAAAATCTATTATATAATCTATTGTTTCATTTTTCCAGCAACATCAAACATTTACTCGTTGCAGCATCTTAAATTTCAGGATTTTCTGTTTTTCTTTAATAATTTATGACCATACATTAAGAGCCTTTAGGTTTTGGACTGTTGGTTGGACTAAAGAAGCAATTTGATGTCACTTTGGGCTCTGAGAAATTACACTGAGCAGTCTCACATTTTTTGACAGTTTAATTTATAATGAAAATAATCATTCGTTGCAGCTCAAGAACAGACAACTGACATTTCTCATTTGAAACTGAAGCAAGAACATGAGCCCATTTAGTATTTTTTTAATCAATTCTCAGATCAAGCTTCACATTGCCTACTCAGCAGCATCTCAGTGAAAAATGCATCTGATTAAAAAAAAATTATAGACACTTTTGGAGAGGGGACATTTTGTTCTCAGCTCAACCTTAAAGTAAAAAATAGGGCTAATATGGGTGGTATTGCCAAGTACAACACCCAAATCTCAGTAGATGCAATTTTTTTGATTAAGGTAAAATGTGTAACAAATAAGCATTATAATGAAGCACTATGGTGCTGCAGAGATTGCCTATCCTATCCTATCCTATCCTATCCTATCCTATCCTATCCCTTATCCCTTTTAGTGAAAATGGAAACTGCAATGCAAAAATTACCATTCCCAGTAAGTGTAAATCCTATTGCCATCACAATATCTGCCAAAATGATTGCGATATGATTTTTTTACCATTCCAAAAAATCATGGAAACTGTCATTTCTATTAAGGTACCTTTAGTCACACCTCACACTTTAATCATATACAATTTAAAATAGCACATCATATCGAATCAAATCTGGAACAAAATCTGAGCTGAATGAAATATCAATCCTATCTAATCCACTCTGAGCTTTGAGGGTGACTGGACAAATATATTGTGCATCGACAATGGTGAATCTATCACCAGTTTTTTTTTGGCCGATTTTTAGGGTGATATTAGTCTTTTTTTTGCCTAATGTAATGGTCTGAAGAGTGACAGGCTGCTCCAGAATGTGCTCTCTCATCCAGTGGCACAGTACACACCCACAGAGCTGGACTATAAGTGCTCTGAGCTGGGTGAGGCAAACAGGCACAGTTACATATTTGCAGTCTTTTCAGGCAGTGAATTAAGGATTTAATTCAACCAAACCAAACTTGGTGATTTTTGGAAGACTAACAAAGGAGATTTAGGTGAGATTTACAAGTTTCTACTCTCTATGACTGTATTTCTCTGTTTTAAAAAGGAAAATGTGAGAATATTTAAGTTCTTGGCACTTTGTGAGTTTATTTTGTTTATTGGATGTAGAGAATGTACGCAGCCCATGTAATGTGGTGAATCTGCCACTTGCACACCTGATGCTGACATGGCTGGTTGGAAGATTTTAAGACGTTGCCCAACCCTACAGTGTATTGATGTATTATGGTTAAAATACATGTTTTTTTTTACGTACCTAAATTGAGTATTAAATCATATCAGGGTGATACACACATCTAAAGTACAAGTGACTTACCATCCTCCCACGTGCAGCTGTAAAAGTCTCGTTTCTGGGGCGATTCTGGGAGGAGCATGCCAGTGTCCAGGTCCAGGCCGGTGTTGGTGGCTTGTCGTTGGGCATGACGCAGTACGGCTCCTCCTAAGTCTCGAAGACGAAGCGCTGCTCGGTGGAAGACTGTATCCTTGGCATTGTAGAGGAGGCAATTAGACACCATCAGGTTGAAGTCGGCCTCCAGGTCAGCCACGGAGCGGTAGGCATGACTCTCCAGCTTAGAGAGCATGGTGGAAAAGTCCATGGGCTGGCTGATGAACTCCAGGTAGTCTGGGACCTGAGGACAAGAACTCCAAAATATTAATGAGGAGAACAGACATATAGTAGCAAATCAAATACAAATTAATTTAGTGTCAAGAGAGGGACAGGTAGAAAAGTTAGTTCTAATGATTTTCTTTCCAACATCCTCGAGTTGTGAAGTAGTCTGAGACGCGACCAGACTTCTGCTCCTCCTCTTGGCTCTGTTTTCAGGCTTTAGAAAATCTAGCCCATGATTGGAACATTTGATCAGTCACAGGTTGGTAAGATAGTTGATTGTTGTTCCCAAAATGTAAGTAAGTATTTGACAACCTGAAAATGAGACTAAACGATAAGTTTTTCTCCAGATTTGGTTAATGCATCTTTAAAAACTGAGGCAGAAGAAAATATCTATCTCTCTGTTAAAAAGTTGAAGGTACAAGCCTGAGTACATAAACCCTTCAAAGGAGAGGTTTATTACCACTCCCAAGGTGCATTTCAACGAGAAACATCCAAACCTAAAACTTACAATTCTGAAACAAGCCCCTCTAATGGTGGGCGGGACCCGAAGATTATGCTGTTATGCAAACTTGATTTATGTTCAGAAACTATGGAGCTGCGTTTTATTTATTAGTTCAAGTGTCTGACTGGCCTCTTATCTGTAGCAACAGCAGCCAAGGTTCATTAGTATACAGTGCTACAGCGATGACAGGGGTTAGTATCATTCTAGTCCCCACCACAAAAACCCAAAAAGATTTTTCCATTGGATTTTGGGTTATTACAGAAAATAAGCTCTTTGGCGAGCAAAGGTTTATGATATGGACACCTTTTGTTCAGCAAGACAATCTTCACAAATGAACGCCAATTTAATGATTTTTGAAGAGTAAAAACAATCACCAGAAATAGAAAGCTAAAGTTAGACTATAAATGAATTTCACCATGTTCGCGACTTCACATCACCACCAATCAGTGACTAGTGTTCAGTGTGATGCTGTTTAATGTCCCCAACAACCTATGCAGTCTAATTCAGCCACTTGTTAGCAGTTTGGGCAAATATGATAAGTTATTTCTGGCTTTTAGGGGTCATTCCTGCAGCACTGTATTATGCTATACAGAGCTGTCTGGTAAAATGAAGGACAAAAAATATTTCTCAAAAACAAAGGTGCAATAACTGAAACAGGCAATAAGACATAAACCTATAGGGTCTTTGGTCTTTGAAACACTTTGGGAACCACCAGGCCCTCCCACTTTGCAACTCTATTTATTCAATTCAATCTGTATGAATGCATGAGCTCTCAGCGTTGTAACAGTGAAATGTCTGACCTCCTTGATGTCGACTGGCTGTGCAAAGATCCGAGCTGTGTCCTTCTCCTGTAGTTGCTCCAGAGTGGAGCGGAGCAGCACTAACATCGGGGTCAACTGCATCTCCAGAGCTGCCTGGTGAACTTTGACCTGCAGTTGTCAGAGGATATGCATGTGACGTCAACATACATGGAAGCTGTAACCATAAAGAATTCAAATATGTTTTTACAGCTGTATGAAACAAATCTGGGGCTTTCTAAATATTTCTATGATGATGTCCACAGACAACCAGAATATCATCTCATGTTCTCATCTGGTCAAATTTTTTCTGGCTGTCCACAACATCATATGTATTACTGTCCACTTTGAAGGCTTTTGCTTATAAAGACAGAGTAAAGAGCAAAATAAAAGCACTTTCAGTACACCTAAACTAAAAATTCCCCGAAGCCTTCATAATCATACCTAAATTGTTGCTATATATGAAACTGAAAATTCTTTTATACCCACAGCACTCAGTGTCTATTGTCACTTTGCTGATTTTACCAGCTGTCCATATTAACTTTGATGGCATGTTTTGATCCTAGATAATTAATACTTGCTAATTTCCAGAGTAAGGGATCAACAGACAACTTCTCTATGAATGACCAATATGATGACACGACTTTTTTATTTCAAATGTGTGTTGATTTCGGTGCTCTCCTGTGCCCAGGTAATGCACCTCCCGCCTCCTTGCAGCTGAAGTGATTGGCGGCAGCAGCAGCAGTCAAGTCAGCAATCAGGCCCTGGTGTTTAAATGCAGGGAGTCTGCAGCAACATTGGCCCAGTGGGCCATTCAGCAGACTTTGCTCTGCATGTCTGCAGTCTAGTCCTGTACTGGCAGGCTAGACTGCTTGTTCTTGGCATTAATGTTAGTGTTCACTTGCATGTGTTTGGTTAGCAAAAACATTCGTTGTTTTATGTGTTTTGCTAGCCTCCCTGGTTAGCAACAACACTTGATGTCTAAGGTCTTTTGTTAGCTGCCCTGGTTAGCAAAGACACTTGTCTTTAGTGTCATGTGGAAGCTACTCATTGTCTTTAGTACTGTAAATTCACTTTTATTGTTGTTAAATGTGTGCTTTACTTAATTTGAAGTTAACTTAATCTGAACTTGATTTATTAATAAAAAGAACCTTTGTTTGCACAATTGTCTCAGTTTTCCCTTCCTTTCTTACCAAGTTACTTTTAACTATTATTACACCCCTCATCCCTGAGCAAAAACTGTGGTCGTATCACTGTATAGACAAAAGACCAGACCAGTTAAAATGAAGTATTTTCCAAATTTTCAAGACTCTGTACAAAGGAAAAGAAAAGTGAGATATCTAAATATCCCAGAAATGTATGCACTTCAGATTTTCAATATGTCAGTTACCATTTCTCTTAGCATGCAAGACTCATCGGTGTACGTCACCTGTTCTCGTTTGAGTTTCTCCCTCTTACGGATGAGTTCCACAAGCAGCCTGGCTTTTTCAAGGTCATGCCGCAACTTCTGCCAATATCTCAGTGCTTCTCTTGCAGCAGAAACCTTCTCATCCACCTCAGGCTGCAAAACACATTACATTTTTAAAGTCTGTTGTATACAAGCTATATTAAAGAAATATATTACGACATACAAATTTTAGAAATTCTTTAATACATAGAAGATCATCACAATGTTCATCATCGAAGAGCAAAGTAAAATAGTCACAGAATGCTGAGGTTGTAGTTCTGTTTTCTGGCCTGACCTGTTCAGTATTCCTTTGGGATTGGACGTTAGAGTGTAAACGCCGGACCAGCGGCACGCCGTTCCTCGACTGACGCTTCAGTAACCAGTAATTATGCAGCCTCTGCATGAACTGGTTTTTCCTCTGGAAGATGATTCCTTTGCAGATGATATTCAGCCTGTACAACAGAGACAGATGCAAGTTGGTACTGACAACATGACTGCCATCAGTTCAGGCATCTCCACTAGAGGACTGTTATAATAGTAACTCCCTTATCTGTACACTCATAATTGTTTGAACTGGCTAGCAAGTCCAAACATCTCCACCAAATGCCGTGTGTAAAAAAAAAATAAAGTGTGTACATGTGTGTTGTTTTGACCAAATTGGGCTTTGCTATGTGCATTAAATAGTGGCATCATAATTTCAATATTAAATCAAGAGTTGATGGAACTGGGTTTTCGATTTCTATAACTGAACTCAGAGGCAAGATTAGCGATTCTCCCATTATTTTTTTTCTCTCTCTGCCCTAAACTACTTGTGGAGTCTGACACAAAGATGGCATAGCATAGTTTACCAGCTGTTATATCACACATAATACCATATTTCCTTTTAGAGAAGAATTTGATAGGGATGCATGATAAAGATCAGAACCAATAAAATATTGGCCAATACCTACAGCAAAATCAGTCTATATCAGTATCGCCATATATTAGCTGATAGATGTCAGCTATAATAATATCTGATTGGACAGATTATATCAAAGCATTGAATTTGGATTCATCTGCAAATTGCTCAATGAAAGCCAGTATATTTGTGAAGTTTTTTGATGAACTTTAACAGAGCTGTGCAATATTAAATCATTGATCTCTGCTTACTATATCTGAGGCTTTCTTACTCTCAGGTGTGCATAAACTACAGGTTATATGAATTTCTTTTTAAAATGCAAAAGTGTGAAATGATCAATTATCTTAATCGTATGGGCTGAAAAAAACATGTATTGTGCTCTTATGTACTCTAATCTTGACTTAAAAATCAAAAGTCAAATTCAATCATGGATTTGGAGAACTGTGACAGATCTAATATTGAAGATTTGAAAACAACGTTTGGCATGAAAAAGTCAAAACTATTTTTTTTTTTTTTGCTTGAACAACAACAGAACCACAGCATTTTATTTCATTCAAACTGAAAGAAAACCTTACCTGCTTGTGGGGATCTGAGGCACTGTCACTTGTGGTGAAGCAGTGTGTTGTGCTGTCGATTCTGTGCTCTTCTTCCCTTTCTTTTTATCCGTCTTGGCATCATCTTCAGACTTTCTGCCTTTTTTCCGTGCTATAGGACCCTCTGTGTAGGCACTCCTTCCTCTACTAGCCCTCCCTCTGCTGCCCACCACTCTTCCTTCATTCTCCTCATCTGAGCCAGCCTCTTGCCCTGGTGGAGAATGGGCCTCACAGAATGCTGTCTTCTTAACAGAGAATGTGGTCCCATTGATGTTTGTCTCTCGCACAGGATCTATCTTCATAAACAGGCCAGCACGCTGAGCGCACGTAACGTGAAACGCGGTGTAACAGTTGGCCTTGTGGCACTGAATGGATGCACCGCGGCCCTTCTGCTTGCACAGGTAGCACGTCAGCTTCCAGCGTGCTGGGGGAATGTTATTGACCCCTTCCACTGGTTCTAGAAAAACTGTGTTGGCAAAGCAGACTTCAGGGATCCAGATGGCACAGACCACATGTGCCCAGCGACCATCACTCGTTTGCTTGAAGGCGCCACCACGGTTCGGACATAACACACAGTCAACAGGTTTCTGGGGGGACTGGAGGCAGCAGCGGCACAGCCACTGGCCCTCAGGGATGTAGGGCACTCCATAGCACTCCTGGTGCACAGCCAGGTTGCAGGAGTCACAGAAGAGGATGACGTTGCTGTTCAGGCACTCATCATCCAGGCACACGCAGCAGAAGGCATCGTCGTCAATAGTGCTCTGAGAAGGTGCCCGGCTGCGGGCTTCCCTGTACGCCTCCTCCTCCAGCCGGTCTACCAGCAGCTCAAATGTGTCGGGTGAGACAGCTGAGTAACCCTCAGATGTCCGGCCAGCATTTACCATCTCTAGCCAGGCGGTGTCCTCTTCGTCCATGTCATATTCTGCCTCAGCTTCCTGATCCTCGGCTACACGTTCGATGTAACGGTAATATCCTGTAGGCAGAGGAGGTGCCTCGACTGGCATGAACGTTTCTAAAACATGAAACTTGGGTTCAGGGAGGTTCATGTGATGATGGTGTGGTGCATTAACCTTTTCAGGTGTTTGTGGATGAGAATTGGGACAGTGGCTCTTGGAAGGTGGTGGTGACTTGACAGGAGGAGGACATTTGGAATCTTTCCTGCGGCCTCGGGGTGTGACAGGTTTGCGAACTGTTTGGGCACTGCTGGTGGGAGATGACGACTGCTCACTGTTCTCCTTGTTGCTGTTACACTCAGTAATGTCCTGAGCCATCATCTCATCATCAGTGATGACCTCTAAGGGCTCCAGAATAGAAATGCGGTGAAGCCTACCATCCAGTTCCACCTCCACCACCTTCTGGGCCTGGGCGTATGTCAGGGTTTCTCTGCTTGGAGATGCTTTGAGGCTGTAAGGGGAAGGGGATCGCTGGCGCGCACCCCCACGCCCACCAACCGTCCCATTGGACTTTTTGACATCATCTCCACCTCCTGCAGCCACCTGGCCTTTTCGACGTGGCTTCCTCATAGGCCACCAATCACACTTTTCCTCCTGTTGGTTTAAAAGAAAAAAAAAATATGATAAAACTGAAACAATGTATCGAAATTTTATTGACATTGCAATATGGCCTACTGCAATTTTCATATCACAGGAAACCAATATTTGTTAAAGGCGAAATGTGTCAAAACACCATTATAAATCAAATATTATCATGCTGCAGAGATGTTCTAGCATACACATCATATTCTACAGACATAAGAAACCATCTCTGTTTGGTACAGATCCCTGTAAAAACCACACCAAAATAATTTGTAAATGTTTTTCAATGATAATGAGAATAATTAAGTAAAAATGATAATTCCCTCTAATCTTGCAAATCATGAGGAAATTGCAATATTGGTCAGAAAAACTGCAATTATATTTTTTCAAAATTTTTCAAATCTACATAAACTGGCACTGTAAGCCTGTAAATAATACTATAAAAACATTTGTATGTTATGCAAGAATAAGCATTTGATGATGCTACAATATGAAAAATGTTATGCCATCATTCCACCTTTCAATTTAAGGATAGCTGTATGTTATGATTAGAGCTGCTGATTTATCAATTAGTTGTCAACTATCAAATTAATCACCAACTATTTTCATAACTGAAGAATTGGTTTGAGCAATTAAAAAAGGGTTACAAATGTGTAATTCTTAAATATGAATATTTTCTGGTTTCTTTACTCTGTGACACTAAACTGAATTTCTTTGGATTGTGGACAAAACAAGGCCTTCTAGAGTTGACTGACAGATGACAGACATTTTTCTGAGCTTTATAAATCAAACTACAAATTAATTAGCCAAGAACATAATCGATAGATTAATCGACAATGAAAATGATAATAAATAGCAGCCTTACCAATGACATAATCATATAGGACATACCTGTGTTATCATATAGTATTTTGCTTTTATTATCTTAATAGTTTTGTAATCACATATTCTTATGTAGTTAATTTATTCTCTGCTGCTTCAAAAGTTTCATTTCCACTTGTTATCATATATATTATTTACAGGACTAAGCAAAATCTAATGCTACTGCTGTAACAACGCTTTAATGTTACATGCTATAACGTGGTTTAAACCTCCTAACATATTAAGTCATTCAAAAACACCTCTGTTGTGCATTGCATTTGACTGCAGTGTTATCAGGCAGGAATATGGTCAGTATCACCTGTAGTGAACAACATTCCTTCACACACCTCAACTCACAAAACTCTTCTTCACTCAATCCAAGTAGCTTAATACATAAACCAATTTACTGACAGCTGAAAAATCGTCAAGCCTAAGATTACTCTTCCCTGTCAATACACAAACACACGGCCAGTTAATAAAAATGATCTGTAGATTATTCTCGACTTTATCTCATCAACTGCTGGCAACTACTAACAGGGCTACCCATAACACAACGGGCACAGCCAATCAGCTTTCAGGAGAATGTGACTGATCCACCCCACAACCAATCAGCTTCAAGAATACCACGGTCTCAACTGATCAGTGTCCTTATTTCGAAGTAAAATGTCAGCCATATTTACAGTTTTAAAACACAGTTAAAAGATTTTCAACGGTATAAAATGTAATAATGGTTTCGTAATGGTGAAGCAGTGCTTCAGTTGTTCAAGACGGGATAAGCGAGTCAATGAATTCTGGTGCTCTGACAAAAGTGCCGAGACAAGTAGTTAAAAGGTAGCAGCTAGCTAACCTGCTAACTTTAACAGATGGGTAGTACCAACGTTAGCTGGCTGGTTATTTTTTAACGCTGACAAAGCGCAGGACAGGTTAACCGTTGTAAGCTAAAATGCAGTTAAAAGTTATATAATAAAGAAACAATATGTAGCAAACTTGAGGTATCTTACCTATTATTGCAACTAACTGACACAGGTAGCTCGACAGCCGGGCGGTCTAAAGCCGCTTCCACAGTAATGGTTGCCTAGCCAGCCGCCTTACTTGCTGTGGTCTCGAAGCTAATAGCTACCGTTAGCCAGCTCCAGTTTGCTGGTACAGCCGGTATATTTCACTAATTTATAACGCTCCCGTTTCTTCACAACACGGCGTTTGGGAGCCAGGCAGTCAGTCCCAAAAGATTACTGAGAATACAAATGGTATATTTGCATTAAAAATCTGAGAAAAAGCTTATTGTTGACCCAAATTTATGAGAAGGAGAAATACTAGCCCCCTTCGGCTAGCTGGCTAGCTATTTGGGTCCAGAGTATCTGCTAAATCGAAATTAGCTAAAGCAAAAGCACAAGACTTCCGGATACATCCTTCAAAATAAAGTCCTTATTGGATTATATTATGTGTGCCTTCATCCTAATGCAACTCAAAAATACTACACTATATATAGACATTATAAATGCAGTGATAATAATAATAATAATAATAATAATAATAATAATAATACTAATAATAAAATATTATTAATAATAATAATAATAATAATCTCTCTCTCTCTCTCTCTCTCTCTGTCTCTCTCTCTCTCTGATAACCTTTTCACAGTATTTCATTGACAGTAAGTGTAGACAAAATGCGGTAATGCTAGTTCTCAACACATACTGAAATGTGCCAGAAGTTGGGTGAGCAATAGACAGCGGCCTTGTTATTCGATGACAGTGCAGATATTCTTTCCCACACATCTTGTTTACAGCTTTGACAGTTGTAATTGTTTTTGTGGACCTGTATTTGATATGTTCTTGCTTGATATTTTTTATCTTTAAATCCTCCCATTTATTTATACTGTATATTTTAACAAACCAGTACTCTTACGTATTCTTGTATCGTAACACACTTATTTATAGGCACTATTTTTAAGCATTATTGTTTATATTTATTGTCTATGTATATATTGTAGTATGCATACTTTTACACATCTATGTTTTCTTTATACAGTGTTATACATTGTGGTATAATGCACTTTTTTTTTCTTATTATTTAAAATTTCTTATAATTTTTCTGTTCTTGAATGGAAGCAACTGCAAATTAACCCAACCCCCCCCCCAATAACCCAATCATTAAATTACCTCTCGTGTCATTAATTTTTTACTGCTTTTAAATCGTACTTTTTCTGTTGTCTTACCATTTCCTGCTGCAATTTCTCAGAATGTTTGAGCTTTCATCCACCAATAGTTCTTATAAAGTTCAGTGACTTAAATTTCGTTTCTTGTCTCTTTGTATGGGACATTCTAGGATAAATTCCTTTAAAACAATGAAGCAAGATTTTTCAGTCTTGATAAATCAAATAGCTGCCTAAAACAAGTTTTACTCATATCACATTAGTGTCTAGTCTTTTGCTTTGAAGAAGAAATAAGTCACTTCCGCTTGCACGGTTGTCTGTGGTCTATCTTGATAACAGCAGACGGATACAAGTTTAGCCCGCCCCCTTGACGTCACCAGGGCACGATTTTCGCGCGCAAGCTACTTAACAGGGTCAATGACAGATCATAGTCTGTGTGGATCTCACTGCAGGTTTATGCATTCTAAATGTGTAATTTTTAATCCAAACAAGACATTTTTAAAACAGAGCTCTGAACTACACCTGGACAGTTTTCACTGGAGTGGAAACCTGACTCCGGTCACCTCATGTACACAAACATGTGCACACACATGCAAGGCCCATAGATTGAATTGTTTATTCTATTCATATACACACATGCACACACATTCATACTCAGAGAAATAGCAACAGTACTTTGTCATATTTGTATAACATAGTTAAAATGAGTCTCATCAGCAGCAATATGTCCAGTGCAGGATCCCCAATCAAATAGATGACACACTTAAGTAAACAGAATAACCTTTCATATTAAGAAGCTGCTACTTACTGGAAATATCCACAACAGCTGGGCTTATAATTATGTGCAAGTGTGAAGTTATGATATATACAGCATGGCAGACATGACAGTAGTGAAGTATGAAAACACAAAGTGATATAAGCATCATGCACACACACCATCATAGTCACATATTCCACCTGACACTGGTGACATATTGCACATTCACACAGTAATGTCTAATCTTTTTGGGATCTTTGTTGGTTAGTTGGTTTCAGATCATTCACTGGCAAAATTCAGACTTTGTCTCTTGCTAATCATTCTAATTATAGTAATACTTTGGATTATTTGATGTGGGGTTGTATGAGGTATTTATTGAAAATCAGTGTGTTACCTGCAGTAGATGGTGGTTTGCACTCCCCAGTTTGGAGTAGAGAGGGGTGCCTCTGAAGCTAAGCAGTGTACTGCTGTAGTGTGTGTCTGCAACAGGGTATTTTAGCCACTTAAAAACGACCCACCCAAAAAATATTAAGCGTATGCTATATTTTGAATATTTTCATCACTTTAGTGCACTTTTACACAGCCTTTTCAGAATGGACATAGCCGTTACCTGAGACGAATATTGCTCTCTCCACACCAACCACACTCTTTTGGCAAAAACAGTAATTTTACCTCGCAGAACACAGAAGTTGCTCATCTACCACTGCCTCGATCTATTCATTTGTTTCTGTTATTGTGCGACTTCAGTGGTTTAAAGGGATAGTTTGGATTCACCAAAGTCATACAATAATACAAAAAACTAATGGCAGACCAACAACTCTCATATTCTCTGAAGTAAAATGACTGATTTTGCCAAAAGAGTGTGGTTTGTTTACAGAAACCCATATGTATCTTATGTAATGGTTGTTTCCTAATGGAAAAGGATGTCTGATGGCAAATATTTTAAATATAACATTTATTTAACCTCATATTGTTTTTTTTAGGTGGTCCCTTTTAAGTGTGTAAAATACCTTTTGTTGCTGACCTTGTCCAAAGCAGTTCATTGCTCAGCATCCATACTGGTACTCATCTTTGGTTCTCCAAACTAGCGATGTGCTGGCCGTCATCTACTGTAGTTAATGCACTGACTATCAATAGGTGCCTCATCCAACCCTATATCAAATAATCTGTTGGTATAGTCTTTCTTGGGCAGCAACATTTACTATTTGCTGCAGAAACAAAACTTCATACACATCTTGTCTTATTCTTTAATTGTAAAACAATATTACAGTAAATCTTACAGTAAACCCTGTGACAGTTGGTCACAATAAACTTGCAAGGCAATCCATTGATAGGAAATGTGTAACATGGAGAGTAATCTACACTTAGGGAACAATTGCACGTGACTAAAAAAGAAAAAAAAGGTGTGTCAGTTTTCACTCTGAACACTGATATAATGTCTCAACATATCCAGGGTAAAAGAAATAGAGTGAATCCATGGTTGGAATATACAAGGGCACCATTGGCTGTATGCTGTGTAGGTTTGGGGCATCAGTAGTTATGAGACATTCATCCGGTCACGGAGACATAGTCAGGGTGTTTTTCCTCTTGGAGTCCCGCCTTGGGAACGGCACAAAGCTTTTCACCTCTTTGAAACATAACCCTGTGGGTGAAAGTGGAAAACCATTTGTTTTCTGCATGTGCTGCATGTCCACAACTCCAATAATCATTTAAACAGAAAGCCATTAAAGGCATATTGGCATTTTAACATTAATTATTAATTACCACATTAACAGAAGCCCTGCAACAGAATTTCTGTGTAGTCAATCATCCAACATGGCCAACAAGGTAAACAGGATCCACTATAAGACATTGTCAAGTGCTGTCAAGTGTCTTTTCTCATATAACAGCACAGAAAAACAATGTCTGTCTACATTCTGTAAAAGGCCACTTTTACAAAAATTGTGTAAAGTGAGACTATGCAGTATATTATAGCAATTTCTTTCGATAGTGTTTGCTTATTGTTTTTCACTTACGCTTCCACTCATCCAGGGACAATGTGGCGTTGTCATGGCTGTCATCATATGGCAAAGGCTCAGGAAAGTCGTCAGGGTCCCTCAGGCTGTCGAAATACGGGTGCTCCAGAGCTAGTTCAGCTGTGGGCCTCTCATCTCCATCCAGAACCAGCATCTTCTCCAGCAGGTCGATACCTGCAAACGGCCAGAAGTACAGAAAAAAGCAACAATTTGATCAAACATAAAAACCAAATTATACAAATTTTTACATTTCAATATCCACATCCAAGGATTTCGCCTTGTAATGTTCCCAGAACATTCCCAGATGGTCACAGTGTGAGGTTCTTTAAAAGGTAGGGGGACGTTATAACTATAAGACATTCTCTCTATGTCTCTACACTGTATAACCATAATGTTTGTGTATCGTTTAGTGACATTACAGGAACCTTTAGGGGGCCAATCAATAATGTTCTTTATTTTGAATAGGAGGTTGTGTTTCAACAATGGGATTCTCACTGGAGTGCTAAACCCAAAATCCAGTGAGCATATTCCAAAAAATTTAAAAGGTAGCATATCTCCAGTCTTGAAGTCAAAATATTCACATTTCACGTATTTACTCAGCTCACATCACAATAGACAAACACATATTACCAAACTTAACATCTATATGGCCAATGTACTGATGAAGGCTCTGTGTTTGTTTAGTGTGGGCCAAATAAATAAGTGAAATCTAAGTATTTTGTGGTCCTTAACTTGAAGACTTGAGATGTGAGACATAACTGTGTTCTTTTTTGGTCCTATTTAAGTCCTTCCATCATGTTCCCAGGATGTTTTCAGCACATTACATTACATTATAGCAGCTTTATGAGACCTAAAAATGTTTACAAGTTATCCTTCATCAATCTTCATGGGGCTGAGCCCAGCCTTTGTGTTAGGAGCAGCGAGCAGTCACTACAACTGGGGACAAACTCCAGTTCTAAGCCTGACGTGACAGGAGAACTGTCTCTAATATCCATGTTCTTGAGGATGGAAGAAACTGGGAATTGAACATGTAAACTAAATGTTGATGTGGTAGACGTATGCACATAAAATACAGCATTTCTGTTTATACTGCTGGACTTAATATCCTCAAACCTTACTAGAAGTAACATAATCTAAGTTAAAAGCATGATACTGACTTTTGTTTTGGATTTTCTCTACAGAAATATTAATTTACTTTCCATCTAGCATCATCAAAACTGTAAAGTTACTGTACTACAATGAAATGGCAAATAAAATGTGTTCTATATTCTAATAGAAAGTTGTATTGTGACCAACAGAAATCAAACGGGAACGTCCCTTGTAAGTGCTAAAAGTTCTAAAAGACTGAAGAAGAACCTCCTCATATAACAAACAGGGAACCGTTCTGTTTACGTCCCAAATGTCTTCTTTGTAATTTTGCTAAGTGACCATAAAACCAAAATGGTATGTCCTCCTGGTACATCATACAGGTACAGGGACAGTTACTATGGTGTCACATCATTCAGAGTAAAAAAGTGATAAAACGAACATTTCAAGCAAATGAAACAGATGATTACTTCAACAACAAATGTTTGATCCACAACTACTGAGGTGGACCAGCACAGTGGACAGCGGTAAAAGACTGCACTGGGACTAAATGTGTCTCCAGTGTGATAAAAAGGTAATAATAAAAATTTGTGGACCGGTCGAGCCTGAAGAAAGAGCTGTGTCTAAACTCACCCTTTGCACTGGCTCTGGGGAACAATGTTGAGAAGTCTTTTCTGGGATAGCGAGGAAGGGCCTTCACATAATTTCTGGCCTGTTGAAATAAAGGCAAATAAAACATTTGACAAGACTGCAATGCAAATCAAAGCAACAGCTCATACTGCATCTGTTCAACTTTGCACACATACCCTGTATTTCACCTCTGGGTGTGTATTAGCATTATTCCAATTATACAGCTTTGCATTTTAAGCGATCACTTACAATAAACGACTTTAGTATATTTTCAAAGACAGTTTTTTCAATGAGAAAGAAAATAGTTCCTACATGAAACTGCTCAAAACAGTGTCTGGAGTAACAAGGTCATGCTTTTTTGAAAGAGACACTGGTTTTGAATTCATTTAAATTGAATTCACTTGTATTTTAAGCTGAGTGCCATCTTATTCCATTATACTGGAGAGAAGACAGACGTTTCTCTCACACACAAGCCCTTTAAATAACTTGATTTTCCATGACCCCTTCCTGCAACTTTTTTTTTTTTTAGGTTGACACCCTGACTTTTCCTCTAGTGCCACCCTCAGGATAATTTTTATTTTATTACTCCCACAGCTGGTAAATGTTACAGAATGGCAACATCTTAAATATATTGTTTTTGTTGGATGTAAGGTATATTGCAACCTCAGAGGGCTGCTAGTGGGACTTTAGTCTTGTTGCTGTTATTTTCCAAGGTTTCAGTGAATGATCTGTGTGCCTTGTTCTAAAGGATTTTAGAAAGATGAGGCATCCCACGTCCCAGCATTTGTGATTTACTGCAAGTTATGGCAACTAGCGGGAAACACACTGTTACCTTGAATAAATTGTGGTTTTGTCTGCTTTGGGAAACATTTGGGATAATGTAAGTTCACAACTGAACAAAATAAATGACATATGATCAATGTTTTTTAGACATGTTAACACTGAAATGTTACATATTAAAGCTTTTAAAGTTGGTGAATATTAGTAAAATATCAGCCACTGGGATCAGTGATTTAAAAAAACTATTTAAGTCAAACTGTCAGTTTGTTTGATGACACGTGTATTTATGACATGCATAATTTGCCCTACCTCTTGACTGTCTAATTTCTGTACGAACTCCGGTCCAGGTACTCCAGTCACTTTCATAATCTGAGTCAGCTGGTCCATGTCTGGTAGTGAGGGTTACAATCAAGGACTTTTAAACCTGGGATGTCCCAATGGATCAATAAGCAAGTGTCCACTCAAATGCAGTAGAAAGTAGGGCGTCCAAGCAGCTCCATAAAATAGAATAATAAAGGAAACTGAGAGCCACCTGATGACAGCTTTATTTGCTAGCAGGCGCAGTAAATCAGTTAAGTGCATTAGCTGCAAAAAGATCATTAAAAGCTGGTATAAAACATGTAGGAAAAGTAATATGTAATATAGTGCAGCAGTAGTGGCTGGATTGGATGTTGTTTGAGGAAACGAGTTGCTTTTGCTGCATGTAATATACTGTTACTGTCTTTAGTGCTCCAATCTGCACCTGATTTACGGAACCATTATCAAATAAAACTGTCACTGTGTAATCAAGCAGCGTTCAATCTCCTTTATGATTACATTGATTTAATAAAGTGACATTAAAACTTGATGAGAATCATACACCACTTTTACACCTTGCATTAAAATGCATCTCATATCCAGATTGTCTCTGGACATGATTTAGTCTAATAACATTTGTGTCTGCTATTAATGTCTGTCTCCAGTGTCCACACTGAGATCCGATCGAGGTCAGAATTTCCAAATCTTTTACAATGAAAAGAACTAGCAGCAGCTCCTGAGGTCGCTACAAGTCACCAGATGATGCCATACACTCATTGCATATATAAGTCATCATTGTGCATTCATTTGCATAAAGTTGGTTGTGTTAGTTACAGTGAGGGAGAGATCATCTTAAGCCATTTAAAAGGCTGAGTGTGGGGGGATGGAGGGGACAGGGGCCGTGAAACATTAAGGTTGGACCCCCTCATGTGGCATCCATTCCAAGAGTCTACAATAAAAATAAAATGATAAATAATAAAATAAATAATAAAATGATCTTGCAATGATATGGTGCTGATACTATGTCACTGAAACAAATGTTTTTTTGTGCTATTATTTAATGTACTAAACTAAAAATTTTGAAAGCTTGAACAAAGTCACTGTCTTTGTCTCTTTTGTCCTGGTCCAAATGTCTCCCTCTGAAAAAACAACTGGCCAGCTGCCACCCCCAAAATAAAAGTCACTGATAGGATCCCAATCTAGAGAAGGAGTGAGAGACGCTCACTTGCCCTTTGAAAAATTCCAATCCAGAAAAAGTTTCAGAGTGAGAGCGTCAACATATTCACAGAAACTCAGTACAAGTTAACTCCCTCCCTGTGGCGAGCATCATCCTCGTTCCTGCCACACACGCCACTCACTGAATACGCATGGCGCAAGAGAAATGCTAAATAGCTCTAATCCCCTGTGCACATATTTTCTATATATGGATTGAAAACACATGTGCATTTACACTTGTGCTGAATGTGATCAGAATGCATCTGACCACCTCCGGAGGTGGTTTGACCAATCGGATTGGATTTATGTCTTCAATTCCATGTGGTCAAGAACTGTCCGATTGCAATCTGATCACCCAAAACGCATTTCACTGCAAAGTGTAAAAGGGGTCATACAGCACATTTCCATGTCTGTATACCAAAACATGTCATTATTTCACCTCACACAGGCTTCAAAAGTCACAAGTCCAGTGAACGGACAGAGCAGATGAAAAGGATACAGTCTTTTCCTTTGAACAGGGTTTTTCCGTTGATCATTTCTGCCATGATACAGCCCACAGACCAGATGTCCACTACAATAAACAGCAAAGACAAAACACATCAGTACGAACCGGAGCAGAACACACATCAAAAAAGAGTGTTTTAAGTTTAGCCCAGTGCAGCAGAAATGAGGAAAGTGGCATTTATACGCGCGAGAAAAGTTCCTATTCACGAGAGAGATCTATTGTACTGTTTATACCGGTAAAAACTTGTTGAGGTATACAATCCTATGAAGGGTATAAACTTGCCAGGGTTGCTTTTCTGTGCTAAATTCCTTTCTGTGGATGGTGTTTACAAAATGAAAAACCACTATCTCCTACAGGAGCATAAATCCTGGGAGAGCCAGTTTCATTGCAGTGACAGCTCTGTCACTGAGTCTCAGCACTATCAGGCTGCTGTCAGACGCATCTGTGTCAACTGCTAACAGATTAAAGGGAAAAAGATTTATTGTCAGAATGACACCCATGCTACTTCAAATGTCATGCACCGACGACGGGATTATAAAAAAAAAAAAAAACTGCTGACCCATAAAGTACCAAACAAGCCGCTGCTGAAAGAAAGACATCCCAGTGAGTGGAGTTTTCATAAGACAAACAGCAAACAGTTACAGTTACAGCACCGACAGGCCGACTCAGTACTGGGACAACAGCAAGGACGGAGGTAAGAATATGTAACAGCTACGATTGTCTTGCCAGTCTGGGTGTAGTGCATCCAGTTCAGAATGACCTCAGGTGCCCGGTACCAACGGGTCACCACGTAGCCCGTCATCTCAGCGTCAGTACTGCGAGCCAGCCCGAAGTCCAGGATCTGCGACAGGAGCAAAGGAGCAAATCAAAATCTGGAACAAAAAACTCTACATATAACAGATGCCTGTCAAGTTAATTTATTATTTGATGTTGTTGAATTTTATCATGAAGTGCTAAATATATCACATACATGCATACATCAATAATAGAACCTGACTGATACTGGATTTTGGGGCCAATAACGATATTAGGGAGTAAAATAATTCTGATATCAATAATTCCTCAAATGAGCTCAACACTTCACTTCACATATGTAATGGAGGCAGGATATTTTCCTCTTGTACAATAATGTAAAAATTTTCCTTCAAAAAGAAGTTTTCATAGACCAATACAATAATATGAATGATATTTATCAGGCTATAGTCAATAATATATGCTGTAGAGCTTGACTGATATTATTATCACAGGTGTATCATCTATATCAATATCGACATACATGTTATGTGCGATATGCAACTTTTTAAGTTTACTGTTTCATTTGGACAGTTTTTTTTTCCCCAGTATTGGTCAGGCCAATATGCAGTTTCCTCTATAAAGCTAATTTTGCAACATGTATCCTGTATTTTATTACATTTTTTGTACTGGCTGAATCCTATTATTTTGCTGCTGCAGCAGCAGCCCTCTCATTTAAGGTTCATCATGTTTTTCTAGTGTGATCCTTCAAAGCACAAACCTTCAGTTCACAGTCTTGGTTCACAGCCAAGTTTCCAGGCTTCAGATCCTGTAAAAGAGAATGAGCTGAGTGATGGTTACTCATTGCACATGGTTATTAACAGTAAATGGTAGAGTTTGTACTGAGACTTAGTGCTTGTAGTCCCTGTGACCTAACATGGCTCAGCTGTTTCCTTTAAAGTAACTGTGGAGATTTTAAACAGGGATTCAATGATATGACTCAACTATGAGCTGACCAGAAAACACACTGCAGCATTTGCAGAGTAATTCATAAAACACTGTGACATAATGTGTAATAACTGTGGCACTGTTAGTAAACCCTGATAACACCTTTACTGAGTTAGAGGGTAACAGCAGGGTAACTCTTTAACAGAGTTTGCACAACCATGTTATCTACAGTCGAAACACACATGAACACACAGTTAAACACATATTCACAGCTCATCCACCACGCACTAACAGCTTAGTTCATAATTAGCATAAAGCATGAATATGTAATGATTTAAACATGATGAAAAACGTTCCCTGCAAAGAAAACAAGAAAACAGTAGATTTAACAGTAGATCTTTCAGGTTGAAATCCTGCACAAACTGCTACTACATGTCTTTAAACAATGATGACAATAAAAATAAAAGAAATTACTTTATACTTTTGGTACTATGAGTCCATATTAATAATGAAAGGTTGCTGATTGTACAATGCCATTAATATCTGTCTGATATGTACAGTGCTGTATTGGTTTTCCCTGCTCCAGACACACACACTCCCATAAGTCTTGGCACTGGTGTTGACGGGTGTGGTCTAACAGCTCTAGACATGCAGTTGGACATCAGAGGCAAGTGAACTCATCCTACCTGTTGGGGCAGAGTTTGATCTGACTCAGTAACAATGACAAATTCAAACATTGCCATGTCTGTCTGTAGTACGGGAAGAAGTACACGTCTGCCGTCTGAGGCAGAATAACGTGCAGTACAAACCACCGCACACGTTACTGTTTCTTAATACCAGCTTGTAAAGGTACATTTACCGCAGACTAAACAACAGACCCAAAAGAAAGTAGTTTTCCTTTTTTTTTCTTCTTCAATAACATTTGACTTGCACTTACCCTGTGGATGATTCCAGCCTTGTGAATATACTGCAAAAAGGGAGAAACAGAGCTCAGAGCAGATATTTTATTGCAGTCACACCAAAATTTATGTATATCTTAGGATTTTATTTGTGGTATACTGTGTATTTTTAACATGTTTGTTTACATAATGGTTTCACTGTTATACCTGTTAGCAGTCCTAGCTAGAAGACATTCCCAGAACGTTCTGAGAACGTCCCCGCTGGTGTAATCCTTTAAAGAGATTGGGGACGTTATTTGGTGGACTTTCAAAGAACATTCAGAACATTCTGGGAATGTTTAGGGATACCATTCCAGCTAGAATTTTTTTTTTCCCAAAGTGCTCTGAGAACACGAGACATGTTGCCTTGTAGTGCTTCCGGGCAGTCTTGATATGGAGTTCTTTAAAGGGTAGCAGGATGGACTTTCAGGGATTGTTCCAGGAACGTTTCGGAGACCACTTCCCTCTAGGTCTCTACACTGCATTTCATATCAACTGCAGAACCTTTAGTGACATTATAGGAACCTTTAGGGGAGCAACCTATAATGTTCTATAATGTTTGAACGCAGCAAATACAACCTATTAGTTATTATCATTAGTTATTACTAACTAACTTTGTTTCCCTTTTTTTAAATAACCTTTTCTACCTCGTTACTATTCTATAATATATAAAATCCATCTGGAGTTTGTGTTCTAATGACTCATTTAAGGCACGAAAGATTGAGTCTCCAGCACACCCTGCATTATATGTACTGATATACATGTCATCAACGTGCAGACAGTTCTCTGTAATATACATATAATTTTGGAATGACAATTACCTTGGAAACAACTCAGTGAAGTTTAATTACTTCTAATTATACTTCATGTTCTCATGATGCTTTATGATAAATGTTGTATGTGTCTGTAAGGTAGACCTCCCCGGCTCACCCTGAGTCCGCAGAGCATCTGGTAGACAAGAAACTGGACTTTGTCTTCTGAGAGATGACCTCGCACCTTCGACAGGTCAGTAAACATGTAAGGCATCACCAGGTAGCTGAGAGAGAGAGAGAGAGAGAGAGAGAGAGAGAGAGAGAGAGAGAGAGAGAGGAGGAGCAAGCAAGGGAATGAATTAAAAGAGATGGACATCATGATTAGATCTATTGAGCTGTCGGCGTCATATATAGGATTTCAAAATTTGGAAAATAAGAGTTTAATATGTTAACAATCGATAATCAACAAATCATTCATAATTAATTAGATACAAAACATGTCTTTTGTTCTAGTTTTATTTAAACAGTACTAGCAGCACATGAGCAATTATGTGAAACAAAACAATGTGAAAATGAATGCAATCACTGCCATTTCTGTGCCAACAAGGTAGACTGAACCAAAACCTGTGAGCTCTGGAGAAGAGGTACACAAAACATTCAATATGGGTTAAAATATTTTTTCTCAGTTTAATTCCTAAAGGTCATTAATCTATTAATGATTAATCATTGTCATTCGTAGTGTATACAAAGCTTTGTTCATTGATCACAAATGGTATGCGACAAAAAAGCTGTCAGCCATCATTTTCCACACCCTGTTGATGCTGTAATCCATCCCCTTTCTAACTTTCATTAAGGAGCTTAGGCTTCTTGTGTATGTTTATGTAACACTCATGCTTATACAGCTTCAACACATGAATCCTCTTTGCACTACCATCCTAATTTGCTGCTGCACAAGTTTAAGTTTACAGTTCAATGTATTCATCTTACCAGCACACTAAACTTAATTTTCAATTATAAAATTAATACAGTAAAATTCAGTATTTTCATGTATTTTCTTAAAAACTGTCAGTTTGACCTGCTGCTAAGTTGTGTATTTTAGTGTTTGTGGTACTTCATGTTGTGTCAGGAGGCATAAATCTAGATTCAGCCAATCATATTTAGGCTAATCTGGTTCTCTGACACTCTGAGTGCAATAAGGTCACAACAGAGAGCCATCACTTATTTTTGAATCCTCACTGAAAACCACAATGACTATCTGTTCCTTAGCATCAAATGAATCTTCTTTTATTTGAAATCCACATGCCGCTGAAGTAAATATTTACCACAGATAACTTCAGCTCTCTGTCAGGCTGTGTACATTATTAACTGACCTGGTAAGTTTTATGATGGGTTTATTTTTCCATATTAAGAGTTCCTTCATCAAGACCTTCAGTTCTTACTTGATTTGTAGGTTTTGGTCTCTGTATAAAATCTTAATTACTGTGGCACCCACAACAAAAAACATTATAGCATACAGTAAATGGACACCCCTGCTTTGGGCTGTTATTCATCATATGAGATGAATACCAAAAGAGAGACTTTAGTTCCATTCAAACAGTAACTTTGGTATTTTTGGTATTTTTCTCCTGCCGTTGCTATTATTGAGTTTTGTTTGAATGAAAGAGGAAGAGCTTGCTTGTGCTTGTTACAGAGCGCGCCTGGATGACGTATTTCTGCTTTTACATCAATCTCAGTTGAGAACGGGTACTGTGATTGGTTTCCTTCTGTGAGGAACACAGCGTGTGGCCAATTGCATTTTAGGAGAGCAACAGCTGACTTCAAACCTGTGCTTAGCCTAAAAGTAACGAGTAATAACAACCTTCCTAGAAATGTAGTGGAGTCAAAAGTACAATGTTTGTCTTTTAAATGCAGTGGAGTGAAAGTCATATGCTTCCAAAAAATACAAATAATCAAGTGAAGTACAGATACTCAAAAAATGTACTCAAGTACAGTACTCAAATGTACTTTGTTACGGTCCACCATTGTACACTATATGGCCAAAAGTATGTGGACACCTAAATATTATACTAATGTGAGAAGGTTGAATATGGGTATTAAAGGGTAGGTCACACCAAAACTATTGAGATGGATAAATAGCACTACAGACGAGGGCAGAGGGAACATTTGTACTTTTGATTTTAGGGTGAATTGTCTCTTTAATGGTGGCATGATGCACATTAGACCACAACAAACATGTCAAACTCAATAACCTGATGAACTTTAACCTGGAAAGTACAAAACAATCCTCGTCCCTGAGCTTTCTGCAGCCCTATAGACTTTACTTCAGGTGAATACTAAACCTGCAGCTCATCAAAGGTGTGTCTGTCTCTGCCTGAGGGCTTTGCTAATATGCTGAAAAATACTCACAAGTCCTGTATGTCATCAAGGCCTGAGGCAGGAGTAAACACATCAAGGAGTCCTATCACCTGGTTGGAATGAAAGAACGAAGTGATGAATACTAAAAACAAGAACACATGTTAAGAGCACAATCTGATAAAGGAAGCTGGAACTACTCACATTTTCATGCTTCATGTGTTTGAGCAGCCGGAGCTCTCGGTAGGCCCTCTTAGCAAAGATCTCTGACTGGAAGGGCCTGTGGAGCTTCTTGATGGCCACTTTCTCTTTAGTCTTTTCATTTATTGCTGAGCTGTGGTGAATAATGGAACAACAAGTTGTTAGCTCTGCACTATGAGCCTGTGCGTGCCTTCTACTTTCACTATGATTTTCCGCTTTTGAAGTCAGTGCAGACAGAAAATGACATGACGGTCTATTTTGAGGTTTCACTCTCGCTTAGAAAGTCTTGCATGCAGAGGAACAGTTCATGAGACATTCTCTAACTGAGTAGGGGGGCCTGTGGTTTACTTCAGTATCAACATGTAAATGTTTGGCAACTCGTGATGTGCATGTCTGCAGTGATCTGCAGGGCACTAAATCGTGGGAGGAAAGGCTTGTTAGGCTATTTGGAGGCACATCCACCAACACACATTACACACACCACTTGTGTATAGTGCCTTGAACAACATCAGTGCACTAATGCAGGATATTAAAGTCAATTTCACAAACATCTATAATAAATACAGTACATCTCACTAATACAGTAGCTATGGAACAGATGATTATGCTTCTGTTTTATTATTTCCTTCTTTTTCTATCTTTGCAGTTTCCCACAAGACAGTTTATGAGATATGTGCAATTGTAGAAAATTACAGATAATGGTGGTGGCTTGATCCCATTTCATCAGATGGTGCGTCTTTTAAAGGTCAGACATTTTAATCTATAACAGACCACAACTCCCACACTATAAAACGCTTAAAACCATGGTAACCATAATTAGCAGGCTACTATCTGCAGATCTAACAACAGAAGAACCACAGTCTGCTATGATGGATGTTAAACCATTTTGACTTTTTCACTGTATAAAAGCTATTTTTTATTGATGAACATGGGAGAGGTACAACGTGGTCAACTGAACACCACCATATTTTTTACTGTAGAATCACAACCGACAACCAAAATTAAAATAAAAATAACAAAGAAGAAAAAAATGGAAAAAATCAAATGAACAAACATAAAGAAAAAGAAAAGTGGAGGAAAACATTGATATTTAGTGGTTTGCAGATTATAGAGGAACTGTCTTATTCGGGTTTAGCAGGACAGATTACACATATTGTATTGTATGGTAATTTTACTTTTACAGTTTTATTTCCCTTCCCAAGGCTGTAAGAATTTTACCCTCTAAGCCTCATTGGTCAGTGCACAGATCTATAAACACCCTCCATGAGCTAAATAATAAAGTGGAGACTTGCTGTGGCCTAATACTAAAACTGGCAATGATCCAGTGAGTAATTTTCTGAACGCCTGGAATTACAAATAATCCCATCTGTGGTGCTACAATTTATACAATGTGCAATAATGTACGGTATGTGTTACAGAACTAACAGATACTGAAATAATGTCAGAGCATTTCTTTTTACTGCAGTACAAGTGAAAAATTGAGTTCTGATTGTGACTGACTAATGTGCACGTGGTGTAGCGTTGTTATGAGTTGATTACACAAATTGCATTTTTAAGACCAAGTCTGATATCCATCCATCCATTCATGATCTATGACCACTTATCACTGGGAGCGCTGCAGGGAGGAGGGCTGGAGCCGATCTCAGCTGACACTGGGCGAGTGGTGCAGTACACCCTGGACATTTCATCACAGGCCCTGAATCTGATATATTTTAAACCAGTGTTTCCCAAACTTTTTTTTTTCTGGGGACCCATTTTTAAAAATGACAAACCATCACGACCCACGACTCAAGGGAAGAGTTCACTGTCCATATTCAGTGCATTAATGACCTTTGCTGACCATTTTCCTGCCATTTCCGCATTATCCTGCATTATCTCGACACGTTATTGAAAATATATACGTGTTAAAACTTCATAAATGAGAAATAAATGTATTTATTTTGAGTTAACAGACCATCTCATTCTTTTTTATTTCTTCTGATCCAGAAAAGGACATTTTAGCCTAAACAACACAAAATAAGTACTTTTATGCAGAATTAACAGGCTCTTGTTTTGTCCTTCCTTTTTACATTTGCAGAATTTCTTCCATGGTCTTTTATTTATTTTGGGAACCAAATAAAATCTCCTGTGACCCACCTGTGGATCCCAACCCAGTCTTTGCGAATGACTGTTTTAGACGAAATTTTCTTGGAATTGTACTGTTTCTTAGAAAGTTGACAGTATTGACATTACTGAGAATTTTAGTTACATAAATTTGTAGGATTAAAACTATTACATTTCTTTAATACTTTAAAGTCTAGTGTGTAACATTTAGGGGTCTCTATTGGCATAATACAGCAAAAATGAAATGTAATATTCATAAGTATGTTTTCATTAGTCTATAGTCACCTAAAAGAATTGTTGTATTTTAGTTACTTTATGACAGAGATATACTTGCTTTAAACTACACGTTTGCATACGCACCCCTACACACCCCTATGTATCCAAATGCATCATGGCTGCCTCACTAGGGCACGTCCTCAGGCTGCATGATATGGCAAAAAGGTCATGTTGCGATTATTTTGACTGAAATTGTGATTGCAAGGTGTGATATAATTAATGGGAATGATAATTTTTTCATTACTAATTTTCATTTTTAATGAAAAAAATACATTAACATCTTAAAGATGTGATATTTCTTGTACCAAAGAAACATGTTTTGTTTCATCTGATGAAGATTTTTAGGCCACGGCATCTCTGCAGCAGTGCAGTACTTCATTATAATGCTTTTGCTTTTTCAAAAAAACTGTGATTTGATTCTGCTTCTGTGATTTGCATATTGCACTTGGCCACACTGAAATTTTGATAATATTGTGGTTAATTGTGCAGCCCTGCTACACATATGCGAATGCAAATGTGTGGTTAAACAGCTAGTACATCTCCACCCTTAGAATGAGCCGATAATATCTACAGAGGTTCCTGGTTCCCCTGGAGTTTCTACAGGCTTGAAGGGTAAAGGTGAGAGGAGGTGTTTGGAATCTGCAGGCTCACTGCTAGATGCAACTAAATCCCACACACTGGTCCTTTAAGATTGCTTGTGATATATTTCAGATTAAATATCTTAGATTTTTTTTGTTTTGTTTTTTTAGGAAAGATAAATTAAAATAAAGAGAATTTGGTATTGACAGTATTAGTACTGAGTACTATTCTTAGAAAATGTAACAGTTACGCTTACAATTTTTAAAAAATTCTTAGTGTTTGGTTGTTTGCGGGTCAAAAATGTCTTAGGTTAGGTTGGTGAAGTTCTGACTTGTGTTCATCTAATATTTAATAGTGTGATACTAAAATAGATTTTTATACACAGCTTTTTCAGAAAGCTTTATCACCAATAAATAATGACATATCATATATTACATCACAAACATAATGTATCACACATTTATTACCAAACCTGAAGCCTAAGGTGACCTAAAAACTGTCAGCTGTATAAACAACATGGTATCTGTAAATCAATAATGCTGAATGAAGTTGGGTGTACCCAGTGGACATTTACTGTATCTGCTGTGAAAGTCAGCATATTGAAACTTAAAGTTGTGTTTCCCTTATGGCTTCACACTTAACCCCCAGTATGTACGTCTATCCATCAAACTAATGTGATTTCTGTACCATGTATCGTAGTAGGGCTAACTATTTTCATTGCTGATTAATCTGTTGATTATTTTCTCAATGAATCTAATAGTTGTTTGGTCGACAAAATGTCAGAAAATTGTGGAAAATGTTTAACACTGATTCCAAAAGCACAAGATGACGTCCTCAGATTTGCCTGTAATCCAAAGATATTCAGGTTTCTGTCATTAAGCAGTTAAGACAAATGGACATATTCACATTTAA
Organism: Lutjanus erythropterus; assembly: GCF_056507025.1. NCBI lineage: Eukaryota > Metazoa > Chordata > Actinopteri > Lutjaniformes > Lutjanidae > Lutjanus > Lutjanus erythropterus. Next base: position 32,430,377 of record NC_139322.1, read on the forward strand.
AAAGCTGAAGAAGGTGGAATCAGAGAAGTTTTACCAATTAATTGATAATCAACATAGCTTGCCCATAATTTAATAATGGATTCCTAATCGATTAATTGAAGAATCACTGCAGCTGTAGTAGACACATGAGATATGTAAAAAATACAATGTTATATAATTGATATATGTGTATATGTGCATGGGTATGACGTAATTTGGACATGATCTGCTTCTATGGTCTCCACAGGGTTGTATTACTGTACCATGTGTGTAGAAATCAAAGTGGAAAGTGGCCATCTTTAATACTGATTGTGAAACAGCCTCATCTCCTCTGTTATTGTGCAGATAAACACAAGGTACGTGTTATGAGATACAGTAGACAGATAGTGTTCGTGCTAAACCGTGATGTTGAGATGTGTTATAAGCTTGTGTCAGGTGTTATAACTTGTTAACATGAGTTAGCAGCCGTGTCATCAGTGTTGACAGTGTGTTGGTTTACAGTGTACAGTACAGGACATAAGCCAGGCCCACCACAAGCTGCATGCAGCCACTCTAAGCTAACATTAATGACTGCTGCTGGGCTCCTCACACTTAACACTGTTCACACACACTCCAGTCCCAACTGCGACACACACACATACACACTTGATGCGGGCTTCAGTATTAATGACAGGTCACTCACCACACGGAGCCGTACGCCCCGGTGCCTATCTGTTTGAGTCGTGTGTATTTCTCCGGGACTTCCCACACCGTGCTGTTGATTTCTTCACGGTTGAAATCTGGCCGAGCCTCCATGATGAAGAGGAGAGGACGAAGCTAGAAAATAACTTCTCCTCCCGTACTGTATGCCTGCCACTTCTCCAGGAGGTAAGGCAAAACACCGCTGAAGTACGACACAGTACACCGTACCAAGTACTATTTCCGTTAGGGCTTTTTCAAAATAAAGTCCGCGTGGGAGTGAACGCCACATCTATGGTTGACACAGCAGCAAGCTAACACGCACAAGCACAGCACGAAATACGTCTTAAGGAAAAAAGAGAGGAAGAATATTTCGATAAATATATATGTTTAGCATTTTGAGAAGTTGAAATGTTGAGAATTAAGCTGAAATACCATGTCCAGAATAAAGCTGAAATGGTATTTAAACTGTGTTCTTAACATTTTGACTTTATTCTAATAATGCAACATTTTAAAAAAACAAATCAGATTTATTTTTACAGGGTAGACAGGGGACAGTTGCAACAGGGGACGGTTGCACCAAGTCTTATTCTTCCAATCAGAAACATGCTAGAGTGATGATACTTATCTTGCACATGTAGTTAGGCCCGCTCCCCACCAGGAAGACAGAGGACACAGCAACTATCTACTGTTACATTTAGAGAAAAAAACAAACAAATAAAAGAAAACTTGTTTTGGAAGTATAAAAGTATTTTTTCATGAGCTGCATTTTGTCACATATTTCTGACCTTTTTTTCTTTTAATGAATGATTCAAAACTTATTACGTTTTGTTGATTTCAACACACCAAGTTACGCAGCCAAAATCAAAACAGACCACGCAAAGAAATTTTTTAAAATACACAAGTCATAAGTTATTGCCCAAATACAAATGTAACTGTTTAAGAAAGTTTATTGCATTGCAAAGTGCTTCATTCTTCCTGCCTCTTTCTCACTTCTGTCGCTATTAATGCTAACAAAGAGTAACTGTATGTTATAAAAAATGTATTTTAAAGCAAAAGAAAACTACCAGCTAAATGTAATTAGCAAATGTTTTTCTTGGCTTATTAAATTCTCTTTGTGACATTCATTTTAAAAAGTTACAAGGTAATATTCTTAGTATTTGCGAAGCCACATTTTATTTTGAAGGCAGCATCGCCACAATTCCGGTGTAAACCTGACTGTTTCTTGTGGGTTTGACTCGGCACACACACGCTCACTCTTGTACAGTAAATAGCATATTGTAGCCTGGAGGACTTCTTAGCATGTAGGCTCATGTAGTCTTTCCTTTGCAGACAAAGATTTGACTATAAAAAGCCTCATTCACCGTATGGAAACAACGAAATGATGTAAACACCGTACAAATCCTCCTCAGTGTGAAAAATCAGACGCCTTGCCTGTTGCAACATGTCAATATGAGTCGATTTGCTGCCACCCACACATGGTGGGTGTTACTTGTCATGAATAATTACTGTACATTGCCAGAAGTTAATGAATCATGGCAGGCGACTGCAGGACATTCACACTTACAGGCATGGACAAAATCATGTAAACTAAGCCTGAAATTTTGACTGTGTAGGCCTACACAAGTACACTGGAGGTTCATTATCAAATGAATAAATGATCTGTCACTGTGGCCCCTTCTTTTTCAGTCATAACTGCTGAGGGAGTCATGCTGTTTTTAGTGTTATGACATGAACAAACATTTTAAAAAACATGTATTGCCTGGACTGTCATTTTAACATAACATTTGTGGAAAAGAACAGTTCACTCTGAAAACCTGAAAATCCAGAAAATCAACACAGAAATCTAACAGTGTCATCAAGATACATTTCCAGGAGCTGCTCCGTTGGCAGTCTTTTAAAAACTGACCTTGTAAATTCAGTGATGGTGTTTTTCTTTTCATTTGTGACACTGACAGATCTGCAAGTGTCAACTACTTATAATTACATTTTCCACTGAATTAAGACTAGATTAGATTTCTGTGGAGCTGTGGAGATGCATGTTAAAATAGCCTCCATGTTAACCAAGTGTTAGCTGATTTGTAACTATAAGTAAATCTTTGAAGGTCTCTATAAATCCATTTTTAGCTTAAACTTTCCAAATCATATATATATAATATGTATGCAGCTTGGGTAATATGAGGAGGAACCGAATCACATTCCTTCAACACGTCCAAATTAATATTATCAAGCAAAAAAAAGTTTCAAATTAAGATACAAAGATGAAAATGTAGTTGGAATGACAATACACCTCCCACTTGATATAATCTAATGACAAAACAATGAAAATGACCATTCTAGCCTACTAATTTTAAATCATGTTGCATGAGACTTTGATTATTTTTGAGCTGATAACTGTAAGGTTGCTATGGAAATTATGTCTCATGCAATATGCAGCCTGCAACTAGTTGCATGAAAGTTTCACAGTGTAAAGTCAGTCTTCTGTTCCATGTCTTGCATGAATGTATTTATTTAATAGGAGAATGTAAGAAATGCTGCAAAGATGGTACATGTAAAATCTAATTGTATAGACAAAAAATAGAAAAATAGTATTAAATCTCAGATGTGTAATGCTCAGTCAGTATTCATCTGTAATGCCTCTATGGGATTCAAGTCAGTGTCAGCTCTCATATTTTGGGGGCAGCATTTGAAGTAAAAAAAAGGGATGAGGTGACTGTTTTTAAGTGTGCAATAAGTAAGATTTTTACTGCTGGATGGCACAAAATGCTCATAATATATCTGTGGGGGTTGAAAGGGTTATGGATCAATAGCAATGACTCAGCCATTACTTGGCCAGCTGCTGAACCTTCTGGCTTTCAACACTCACTTTCCATCCTGCACTCTGTTGTGGAGAGAAAACATCCACCTACAGGAGTTTCAAGACCTGCTCTAAACAAGTTTCTGTTTAGTCAAGCGATTAGCAAAGTGGAATAGCCTTTAGCAGGTGCAAACTTCAGCATCCACGTGAGAAAGGAGCGTATCCCTCTCACTCATTTTGTAGCAGAGATATGGCCGAGAAGAATAAAGCACATTCACTATGGTAACAACACATGTGCATCTGTAAAAGTCATGTGACATGTGACCGAGGTCAGTAAGATCTGCAGACCTTTCCACCTCCTCACTTTGCCCTGGGACTTGTTGACTTGCTGCAAAACTAAAGAACTAAGGTGGTGAAATCTACTGTGAAAAACCAACATGCTGGACAAGAGATGCCTGTCAACAGACCACCGATCACAGAGGAACACCTGCTGATTGGAGTCCAGCATGAGTGATCGCGCAGGTAAGACAAAATTCATGTGCTCAATTCATCCATTCATCTCCTCAAACTTTTAAAAGATTGAGTGAGGCATGATTAAATGTCCCCGGAAAGGTGTGGAATATAACAATTGTGTAGTGATTTTAAAATGCCATTATTTCATCCTCAATTTATGTGAGTGTGGCATCAAATTTTTTGGAAAACCATGGCAACTGGGCCAATTCTCAAAATGTGACACAGTGATGGACAGTCGAAAAGACTCATATAATGTATGTAGTGAAGACTTTGAACAAATTTAATATGGAACTTACCACTATGTTGACCTATGACTTGTCTGTAAATTTGAAGGAATTTAATCAAAGGTAGTAAGTGTATTTTGTGGTAAAATAGAAGTTATCACTATACATATGAATGTATATCACTAGCATATGAGTTCTGGCAAAAAAATGTTGGTTCATGTTTGAGTCCAAGTGAGCATTTGTGTCAAGTTTGAAGACCTTCCCTCAAAACGTTTTTAAGCTAAAATGTTCACATGAGATGACCTGGGATGAAACATGACGCCTAACATAAAGGCGTAAGATTCATTTTTAAAAAAGGGGTTTTCAAAATTGTAAATCACAGAGGTTCTTCAGCATACAGTCATGAAGGCGCACAAAAAAACAGAGACAAGCTTTAGGTCCAGTGATCGCACACACACCCATTCACACACAGAAGCGATTTCACGATCCCCTCTAGGCTTATGCCTGGTGGTGATATAATAATATTGTTTGTGTAGCGCTATATATTTTTAGATGTGGAAGGGTGTTAAGCAAACATGGCTTTAAAGAACTAATTCCTTGCTCCTCACATTTGGCAGCAGAGACACACCACTGAATGTGAATGTGACTAAGGTATGGAAATCGTTCAAGGTAGCATTACTAATTGCTAATTACTGTATGTTTTTTTTTCACTGAGGTGCAGGCAGAGGTATCTCTGTATGCTGCAAATCTTAATATGTGTTATTTCTATAATTTTAGGGAAGGATTTTTCCTGTGTCCTTGGTATCCCTACCACACCTGTGAGTCAAAGTCAACCAACCAATCATGGCAGGAGGCTCCAGTGCCCTGAACACTGCACAACTGATGGTTGATTTTGACTTTATTCATTACTTTTTACTTTTTACATTAGCTTTTTATATGTCAAAAGTGCTGATGATAGGTTATGTTCCATTCAGGTCAAATAGAGTCAAGGTGTTGTTATTGTCCATATTGGCTCAGTGGAAAGGCTCTGCTACACTAAATGGTATTGGGCCTTAATGAGAATCATTAATTCCTGTGTTTATCCTGCTATTTCATATCAATATTGCTGCACTGAAAAAGGATCATACTTAAAACTTGCTGAAAACCACTGCATCTCTCTGGCTGTCTGTTTGTTGGTCATCCAACAGCTATGAGCACATCGGTGTCCAAGCTGTGTGCTTCTCTGTCTTCTCTCTCCCTGTTTTTATCCCCCCTTGTCGTCTCTTTTCAGCAGTCTTCTCTGCTCCATCAGTCGTCTTGGGACTTCTCCGTCTCTCTCCTGGCTGTCAATGCTTCATTTCGGACGTTTTGGACATTGGATATCGGTCCTCCAGGAGATTCATCCTCACCTCTTGTCTCTCTTTTTCTTGTGTGAACAGTGTCCTTGTCTCCGTCTCCATATGGGTGAGTGATTTCCTCGTCCCTTCTCCCTCTGTATGAATGATGTCCTTGAGTTTTTCCTCTTGTGTGTCTGTGTTCTCTCTGTCCTCTTTCCAGGTCTCCATGGTAGAGAGGATGTCTTGTGGGATGACTTGAGGATTCTGTCTTTTTTTTCCTCACAAGACTTAGACTTTAACTCTGTGTGAAAAAACACAGATTAATTTGAACGAGACACATCCAGCAACACAGTGGAGGTTCATCCAGCGCAGAGGGTTAAGGTAACATCATCTGGCACAGGGCTGTGTTGGCCAATCAAATTAATGCAAGCACACAGTCCTGGTAGATTACTTTGTAGCCTGAGATGTTGTATTGTTGATCATCATGATGAAAGATCAAATAATTGCTTCTGCGATAACTTCCCAAAGTAGTGGAAAGTAAAAACTCTTTTAGGATGTTAAGAGAATATTCCTTCATGATTCTCTGTAGGTCATATGAGAATATTCCCTTTTTTAAAAGGAAAAAGTTCCTGTGATAACTGTCAAACAGAACAGAACAAGCACTTACAAGAGACGTCCATTTGGTTCCCTGATTGTCATAATTGAATATTCTATTAACCTATTTGCCATTTCATTACATTACAGAAACATTACAGAACCAAAGTGTCAATGAAGAAAGATGGAATGAAAATTAGTATTTAAACATTTAAATCCAAACTAAGGTCAGAAATCATGCTTATAAAAAAACTGAGATAAGGTTACTTCTAGCACGCTTTGGCAATATCAAGTCCGGCAGTAGAAACAGGAATGCCATATTCTATAGATGGAAGAGACTCATTATAACAATTTAAAGCTGCTACAAGGAACTTTCATATTGTGTTGATTTTGGAGCCCCCTGTGGACAAAAGCAGTAGTGTTTCCACCATAATAACCACAAAACATTAACCTGACACGCCAGATGTTTTTTTTGTTTTTTTTACACAGAACCATCTGAGAAGTAGTCCTTGCATCATTCTTTGCTCTTTTTTCAATGAAGAAATACTCTCCAGTTTTGATATAACTGATGCAATCAAGATCGAAATCAAGACAAGTCGCTTCCATGGATGAATCGTGACACCTAAATCCACGCCTGTAGCTGCCAGTGGTCCCTCCCTGGATGCTGATTGGCTGCACCACCAGATAACTTGAAGGCTGGCAAAGTGGATTCTTGCGTGATCTCGCGAGCTGCCTCGCAAGGCAAACAAAATATAAAGTAAAAAATAAAATGATCCAAATAAAAATCCCTTCATGCGCCTTTTTAACTGGCGACTCATGTAGCTTTACCTGGGAAAATTTAACACAGGCTCATTTAATCTGATTTCAGGGACAATCTGGCCCAGGGCAGCCATTGTCAGGGATGGTCTAATTTGCTTGTGTAGGTCATAAAATGACATCAATATTAAAATGACACCATTTCATGAACAGTTAAAAACTCCTTGTAGTAGGTTTAACCTGATTTGGTGGAGTAAATGCTGTTCAACATACACTGAATGCATTTTCAGTATGCAGTGTTTATAGAACTGATACTTGGGGCCCTGGTAGCTCATGCAGTGGAGTGTGCCCCTCATGTACTGGGGCAAAGGGGGCGCTTGACCCCCAGATTTAGCTCATTTGATTCGTGTGAACACTGCACACCATGCTTGCGCACAGTTCGTTGATCTGTGCCTGGGTACACTTGAAAAGGTGGTCCAAGTACAGTTCATGTGTGCTTAAGTACAGTCTGCATCAAGTGTGAAAGCTAACTGTACCAAAACAAGGAAGAGGACAGCTATTGGATCATGGCACTGGCAGGCTTTTCTACACCATGGCAACAACATAAACGTTGTGTACATGGTGATGCAAGTGAACTCAGAGACATAATCACTAATTACTTATGTGAACATCCAATGATCAGTATAAACATTCAAAAACTTACCTACACTTTAGTCATCTTTGCTTTTCAAGTAACCAAATTAACCTGCATAAATGTGCCACTATTCTAAATATGCTGAATACATTTTACTGATTATGATCCAACTGACATCAAAACAAACATTAATCAATACTTTTCAGAAATGATAGCTCTCTCCTGCTATAAAGCTGACATCAGTTCCTCCATGCATCTATGTTCATTTAAAAAAAAAAAGGCTCTCCTATGCAGGGCTGTGGAAGCTCGAGCCTATGACAGCACACACACACACACACACACACACACACACACACACACACACACACACACACACACACACTCTCACTCTCAAACAGAAAAGACTCATTTGAGATGTTTACTGCTGTGACCACTTAACCACAGCACAGCTACAGTCATTAAAAAAAAAAATTAAACCTCAGATGCATTTCAGTTCATAAAAGACATAAAATCCCAGTGTCATGATAATAACCTGCATGCATGTGGTTTACAATGGGCTCTCTCTTGTAAAGTAACATTTTAAAGAATAATCCATTAATGGCTGGAGCCACTGAACTTCAAAGGACAATTTAGTACCTGGCACAGGCTTCATTTAATAGTCTAACTGTAAAATGAAGCAAATGAGCTGAAAGTTTCCTTCGCCTTGTCATTCACCTTGACCAAAGGCTAGAAAGTTTTAATATATTTTGGCAGCCACACTGCCCCTCTGCCTCCCTCTGGGCCTCTGTGGAGTTTGGGGGAAAATGCCTTGATTTAATGGATTCACTATAACATAGAAGCCCATGATTAAATCTGCATCCTTTGCATTGTTCTATGTAATTACTTTACATACTACCTGCAGGCTAATATATCTAAAATTGAAAAATCCAATCTGACAGACATCTGTTGTTTTTCCTGTCACCAATATTGATTATAAATCCAGTTACTGCTCACTATTAACTTGCATTTATTCAATCTTCCTGGGTCATTTCCAAAAATAGTTTCCGTCAACTGCTTGAGGAGGGCGTCTGTCGCTCTGTCTGGGTAAATGTCAGCGAAATGCCAAATTTCTGAGACATTTTTAGAGTGTTTGAGACACCAAACACAAAAGATTTTGATTAACTTCTAGTGAAATATTACATCAGCCTCTGGCAGAAAATAGATGGCAGATGTGTCAGTTACAAGTCGGCCAGAGCAGGTTAGGAGGAATGTGTCAACATGATATGGGTGATTTAAAGGTAATCACCCAGCTATCAAAGTTGGGTTCACAAAATTCCTGGGAACATTGATGCTAAAACGTTTTTCTGACATAACAGGATTGTTACATTCCCAGTACGTTCTGGGAACGTTTCCAGGTTTTTCACCATTATTCTTATGTCATTATAACATTCTTGGAAAGTCAGCTGAATGTTCCAGGGAGGTTACTTGAATGTTTCCCCTTAACATACCCTGGAAGTTAAAATTGTAACTTTGCTTTAGGTAAAACCAACATTTTTATAATGTTTCCTGAGTGTTCTGGAATTATTAGCTGAATGTTCAGTTTACATGAACAATCCCTGCTTAATGTTTCCTGGATGTAATATGAGAGTTTTTCTGACGTAAAAGTATCACTGTGGTTACGTTCCCAGAAAGTTCAATGAAGGTTACTCTGATGTTTACCCTTAACGTTAAAACGGCAAGTTTTTCCTGAAAGAAAAAAGGTTTCACAAGACAAGAATGGTTATTGTTCCACTAATAGAACATTCTTGGATAATTGAATGTTCCAGGAAACTTACTCAGGTGCTTCCCCTTAATGTTTCCTGGCAAATCTTTTGGATGTAAAATCAGCGTTGTCGTTGTGCTATTAGAACACTCTTGGAAGTTAAAAGTTACTTGACCATTCCTTAACATTCCCTAGAAGTTAAAGAATGTAAAATTGCTTTATGTAAAATCTTTGTTTTGGTAACATTCCCAGAACACTGTGGAAAGGTTTGCTGAATGTTCCCCTTAATGTTCCTTACATGATATACAGCAAGTTTTTCTACCGTAAAGCTAATGTAAATGTTACAGTTCTAGGCCATTCTGTACATTTGCACAACATTCTTAGAACATTTGCAGGAAGGTTATCTAAAAGCCTACCAGCTGGGAAACTCAGGGGAATGTTATTAAACACAAAAAATTGCCTCATGTAGTTATTATAATGTTCAACTAGTGTTACGCTGAACAAAAATATTTACACCATTGGAGGGTTGCCAAATAGAAACCTGTAAGGAACATTCCTGTAATGTTATAGGAATGTCATGTGGTAGCTTTTTAATCTGTTTCCTGTTAATACTGAATACATTGTTCCTATTTTATATAATTCCTCTGGTTTGTACTGTTTCTATTTCATATATTTTCTCTTGTCTATACGGTTCCTATTTTGTACATTTCATCATGTTTATATTGTTCCTGTTTTATATAGTTTCTCTGGTTTATACTGCTCCCATTTTATATATTTTCTCTTATTTATACTGTTCCAATTTTATATATTTCAACTTGTTTATATTACTCCTATATTTTTTATACTTCCTCTTTTGTGTTTTGTTTATATTGCTTGTTTATTCATTTATTTATTATTTATAGTCTTGTATTCATGCTTCTTTCTCTTTTGCTATCCACTTTGCTGTTGCTTAATTTACCCCACTGTGGGAATAATAACGGATTATCTTACCTTATCTTAATAGTTCAGACTAAAATTCAGTGACATTCATCCCATGTCTACCAATCAAATACAGCGAAATTTATTCAGTAAAATGATGATATGCTAATGCATATTTACATAATATCAACAGTTATAAACTGTTAATATTATAAAGGCTGCAAAAAGCAACTACAGTCATCTCAGTCTATATGGATTTATGTTGTGCTTAAACAACGAAATGATGATCCCATTTTCAAACACAGCATCACATATTCTTTAAGCCTGCTAAGCCAGGACACATTATGCTTTAAGCTTTAAGCTTATTTTGAAATGGTACTTTTACAAGATATGGCAGATTGATGGCACCAGCTGCTCCTGATCCCACTACACACATCGCTCGGTCCAATGTAAGATCATTTTGGCCGTGTGTGAATAAAAGCTATGGATGTGGAAATGTGAACAGACGTCACACCCAGGCTGCAGCTTCATGGTTGCGGCTCAGTGTTTTCTGGAAAAGTTCTCAACACAGCCCACAAGATGGAGCTAACGTCTAGCAGAGGGCTACAGGAGGCGCTAAGTGGTGCATCTGAATGGTGCATTTGGGCCATTTTATCAGATCAGTGACCAGTGCAGTTTTGTTTAGGCATGGCTGTGAGTGCTTTTTAAATCTGTTCATGTGTTAACTGCTTACAAAACAAAATAAACTTGATGTCTGGGTTTTTAATTTTGTAAAGCCCGAGTCAAGGAGTTCCTGGAATTTTATTTTGACGAGATTCTGTAGGTGCTGCTCTTTCCTTTCAGCAGCTGAGCCAATCCCTCCAAGTTTTTTTTGTTTACATAAGATGGACCTGAAATGTAAAATGCATCAGTTCCTGCATGCAGGAGGATTATTCCCAAGAAAGATCCTCCCAGACAGCAGATGTAAAAGCTTTCATGGGTTGAATCATTACTCTGCTTCAATAACTGCCAATGGAAACAAAGAGACTGAATGAGATAGTAGTAGATGACACATTTATTTATGTGAACATGTCACAGAGTATTATCCTAAAAGTTAAAGCCTCTGAGCTCTGCATTGCATCAGCTTCCTTCACACGACGTGGATTGGTAGATAGTAAGATAACATGACATGCCCTCTATTCTTGCTTGTGATGCAGATACGCTGGCATGACTGGTGGCGTGTGTGTGACTCAAGACAAAGCCAGACCCATACGTACACACATAGGGTAGAGTGGGAAGGGTTGCTACAGGGGACGGTTGCAACAAGTCCTATTTGTCCAATCAGAAACATGCAAGAGTGATGATACTCATAGTGCACATGCTCAGTTTAGACCCTTTCCCCACCAGGAAGACAGAAGACACATTCAACATGTGCTGCAGTATTTATTGACAAAAACTTATTTTGGAGGTATTGGAGTATTTTTTCATGAGCTGTGTTTTTGACTTTTAGTATGAATTAATCAAAACTTAATAACTTTATTAAAAGTTTTAAGGCACAACGTTTCATCCATCACGTGACTTATATCTGTAAAACACTTCTTTGACATGACGTACATTAAGTAACATATTTACTGTAACCCCAAACATGATCTTATCCTAAATCGACCCAAATAGTTTTTGTGCCTGAACCTACCCAAACTACAGTGTTAACCACATTTTGTTAAAGCATTCTGGCCGCATCTGATGCGATCACTGACTTGGTAAAAAATGTTTGCATTGCGAATCGCTCCATTCTTTCTGTCTCACACTGAAGTATAAAGAAACTGCATAGCATCTGTAACATCTGCACATTGACTCTAGGCGGGCCTATGTTCTACACCTAAATAAAACTCAATAACTTTTATTTGATAAATAATACTATAATTATTATGCAAAATTTTAGTTAATTAGTCATATGTAATCATCTTTAAGTAGTATGGCTAAAGGAGGGTATGCACTGATGTCTCTTTCTTACTGGAACACACCCCCTCAGTTGGACTGAGTGGCCAAGCAGCCTTTAGGAGGGAAATTGTGAAATCGAGAGTAAAACAATCGATTGTCTGCTTAAATTAAAGGCAGTTAAAGGCAGACATTGATCATTACAATTTACCAAAGGCACAGTGGTCCATGGACATTGACATGTGGCCAGGAATCCTGACATTTAAAAGTACCTGATTTCAACACCAGGTGATAAACAAAGCAAAGCTTGAAGGCATACAAAAATGCTGGCTTGGTTGTAACGTTACTTCAGGGTGGGATTTGCTGGTGAAATGAAAGTGACAAGGGATCCAAAGGATATTCTGGTTGTACATGGACAGGTCTGTACAGATACTTTATGACATAATTGCAGAGAGATATGGCAGTGTTGAGAAATGTAAATGAAATCTGCTCAATTTTTAATTCATAAGTAACATTAATCAATACAGTACATAACTTGAAGTATGATTTTACCCAAAGGTCTAACATACCTGATACAAATAGACAACCTATTCGTGCCTTGATCCCAGTTGTTTCTGTGAATTCATTTACTTCTCTTTTCTTAAACTTTAGGTAGTTTGTAGGATGATCACTCAGATATCTTGCTGAATCTGTTTGTACAGTCAGTCATAGCTCTTCCTCATTCTGGATGTGTTTTTTGTGTGCTCTTGGGACTCAAGCTAAAAGCTAACACTGTCACTCTGTTGTCTTTTTGCTTCTGTGACATCCTACTGTGTTCCTACTGTGACATCACGTGCATATTCTCTCTCTCTATATATATATAAAGATTTGGTTGGTCTTGTCCAAAGAGTCTGAGTAAGTTATAAAAATGCAAAAAGTGTTGTAAATGTCCCCAGTCCTACTTGTACATCACTCTGAACATAAATGCACACACACTGACAGTCCCATAGTCGTGCAGACGCACACTCTGAGCCTGTGTGTGTCTTCTCTTTCCCCCATCATTTTTGCTTCAACCCATCTGCCAAAATCCTCTCAAGCAAAATCTGACTTGACATTTTCCAACACTGAATCAGCAGAGAAAGTAGGCTAGCACGTAGATGGATACTGCTGCTGGAGAGACGCAGGAAGTAAGGCAGAGAAAGAAGGGGGGGGGGCAGCTTGTTTCACAAAAGGCCACGGGTAGAGGAAGACATCCATTTGCCCCCCGTGCCACCGGAGCACACGGTGGCATTAACCTAATGAGTCTTTACATAGTAATTAAAGGTTCCCCACTGAATGATACTCTGTGTCGTTCTGTACCGAAGGAGAATTAATTATTAGTATCAATCAATGATGTTATCTGTGGGTGTTACTTGGTTAAGAAGGGAGACGGGCAGACAGTGGCATTTAGCTGTGATTAATGAAGTGACCTTCCCTACAGCCTTGGCTGAGATCTAGAAAAATCTATTCCATTTCAAAGTGACCTCCAGGGGGGATGGCTGGTTGGAACACCCATACACTCAGCATCCAAATGCAACAAAACACACGCATGCACACACACACACACACACACACACACACACACACACACACACACACACACACACACACACACACACATACACACACGACCTTCACCGTGAAGACCGGGCAGCGGTGCAGATGCAAAACTTCAGAAATGAACGTCCGAAGTTCCTCGCAGTCGGACATATGACCGCAGCTCGTCCTCATTGTAGCCAAGTTTAGTGGACTGATATTACTCCTCAAAGCTTCAGCACACCATCCACTGGCATGCAAATGTGATGGTGGCAGCAGTGGTGATGATAATGATATTAATGGGTGCCCAAAGACTTCTCCTAAGAAATTTCCATATTTTGTCCCATGGGCCTCAGTTGGTAGAGCATGGCATTAACATTTTTATATTGGTACCATTCCCACTAGAACAGGACAAGCCAAGCATGTAGGCTATATTCATTCTTCACACTGGAGAACAGAAGGGAAAAACTGTGTTTTCCACATGGACAGGTTCACAAAGAAGGCACTGAATTTATTTGTAAAAGAAAATACACAAGACAGTGAAATGACTGTAGAGTGTGCTTAGATGTATGTTTATATTATGAACAGGTATTAAACATCTCATTTTAGCCGTAGATTATGTCCGTGCATTTTGTCATTATAAAAGTATCATATTGTAATGATGGTTACTGGGTAAAATAAATTTGATTTTTCCTGATATAAATCAATTTCATGGTGTAGATAAAGCAAGAGCACGGGTACAGCTTCTTCTACACAGCTTGGTCCAGTGTGAAAATATATGGGGGTTTATTGGCAGAATATGTCAAAAATTAAATATATTATTCATAAATATGTTTTCATTAATGTATAATCACCTGAAAATAAAAATTGTTATGTTTTCATAACTTTAAAAATCCATTTACATCTAGGGAGTAGTATTGTCATGACACTGGAATTTCTCATTTCGATGCAATACTTTGAAAAATATCAATATTCAATACCATTTTTAATACTGTGAGGAAAAATTAACTTAATGTTAAGGGCATAAAATTTTTTGATCTTTATTAAAAGATCAATACAACGAGACAGATATTCAGCATTATAATTATTAATAGTGCTGAATATTCATTAATAGATATTCTTGACAACACTACTTGGATGTCCAGGCCCTTTCCCTCCGAGTCCGCCATGTTGTTCAGCCATGTTCGTATAGTAGTTGAGAATGGACTACTAGATGCAGAGGTTTCACAGCCACCGTAGGTTGTCCTACACATCTGGAAGAGCGACACGAGGTGTTTGCAATCTGCAAGCTCACCATTAGATGCCACTGAATCCTACGGTCCACTTTGACAGTAGGACAACTGAACACTGATTACAAACAACAAACATTTCACTCCACCAATCTTAATCACTCACCGGTGCATGTTTTTAATATAGATTAAGGAGCGGAATGCAGTGTAATATACTGTATATCATTAATTAATTATTCAATTTCTCTCAATAGATCTGAGAAAATAAGATCATTACAAAACAAATTTTTCACAAAAATAAATCTCATTTTATAGTCTTACCGCTCTTAAAAAGAAATGTCTTCATTTCAGTGATGAAAAATCTTACATATCTTACATCATGACAGAAATCATATCATATCATATATCATGAAGGTGCTGTAAATGTACATGTACAATGCTCTGGTTAAGTTGTAGCACAAGGCACCAAAATGCAGAGATAATGAGCAACATACAACCACAGTGCATTTTTTTTTTCTTGGGCACAAAATCCTTGAATTATATTGCAGGAGCTGTTTGGAGAAAAAAAAGATGTTTTGTTACTTTATTTGATGCCTTTTGGATTGTACAAAGATACAAAGTAATAAAATAATAATAATAAAAAAATACTTTTAAGAGAAGCTGAGATAGAAATAAACAGGATAAATAGCTGTGTTTAGTGGCCCAGTTGAACTATAGCTCATATGGTCATGGCATGGGTAGATAGAAACAATAACTAAAAACCTGCTGGGTGTTTATTACAGACTGAACATTCATGAGGTGTTTCTGCACATTGCTTTGCATTATTCCATTCTTAAATATTTTGATGTGTCACAGTAGGAAAAGCCCAGGTGTAAATAATAAAATGAACAATGGCTGAATTCCATTTAGCTGCTTTAGTTTCAGTTTCTTACTGTCACACAGCTGACTGGGATGCTTGAACGCAGAGCAACAGAGCCAGCCAGTTTAACAGCAAACTGCATGTTTTCAAATTATAACGCAAAGTCTTGAACTGTACATGTATGAACATCATTTTGGTTTATTATCATTTGCAGTCATATAATTAAAGTTTGAGATATTTGAATACTTCCATCATTTTTTGGGCCATTTAGAGGCAGTGAAACAAGCTGAGAACACAAAGTGGGGGTGCAGAGTTGTGTTTTTTATTGTCTGTTGGTTGGTTGTTACAAGAGATTTGTATTACCTGTTGTCATTTGATCCATTTTTAATACAACAATATTGATTAGTGCTTCTTTAAGTTTTTTACTTGTTACGATCCTGCTCTGAGGCCATGACAAAAGGAGACCTGCACTGGAAAACAAACAATTCTATATTTACAGAAATGGTCATCTCTATATATATATCTGCATATGAATGTGGAAGCTGTAGGTAAGGGACAAGATTCTGGTTGTGGGAGCATTTTGGTTTCCGTTTGTAGTCTGTTACTGATCAATGACGTTTCAGCAAGCTTTGATTGCATGCAGGTAAACAGTCCATGTGGAGGGAAAAAGAGACTGAACCATATTTGTGCAATCTTGGAACCCATCAGCTATCATCTGACAAAGATTTAGGTGTTTATTAGCTTTTTAAAAAATTATCTGCAGCTGTATGCAAATATCTATTTACAGAGATTATCCAAACTCAGCTACATTTCTCACATTGCTAATTTAAGTTGCTAATCGTATCAACTGTAAACATGGAAATCTTGGGTCAGATACCTGTTATCCAGATATCCAGACAGCCCTGAAATGTCGACCATTTCTCCAAGAAACTAAATCATAGTAACACGATAGCCGTCAGGTTGCAGATATGGGAACAGAACACATTCACTAAATATCTGAAAAGGACAATCAGTGGACCAGTAGTGCTACTGAGTGGATGTGTAAAAGTGTAGTGTTGTATGGAAATGAAATATGTGTAACTAACCCACACCAAACAGCATGCATCCTGGATGGACTGCCCAGGTGCACCCAGATGCACTAACTCACAATGATGTGAAGGGAGGAAACACAAGCAGCAGCCCAGGGGCCGACCAGAGGGCTGTCACATGCTTTGTATGATTTAAGACATTTTATTTACTTTGAACTGACCTGCAGGGAGCATAGTAATGTGGCACTGTTGAGCTTGGACTTGGCCACGCAGACAGGTGTCATGGAGGATCAATCATCTCTGATGATCAGATCATGAGCATTTTAC
Organism: Lutjanus erythropterus; assembly: GCF_056507025.1. Lineage (NCBI taxonomy): Eukaryota > Metazoa > Chordata > Actinopteri > Lutjaniformes > Lutjanidae > Lutjanus > Lutjanus erythropterus. The sequence continues at coordinate 32,447,441 of NC_139322.1, forward strand.
AATCCCAAATGTGCCCGTTCCTTTCAGACGGCCACCTGGCTGTCCTTCCGTCTGACCCAGCATCAGGTCAGCACAGATTCCCTCCTAATGAGGACGAAGAGAAAAATACATTAGTTAAAATAACTCTCCAAGGCTTGCAGATGTTGCATTTGTTGTTGTCACAGATTGACATTTGGTAACAGATGGGTAATACGCGCACATGCTCACAAACAATGCCAGTGATAGCTAACACACTAGCGCTCATCTAAACAGCGATTACTATCTCGTATGAGGCTGGTGCTCTGCCCAGACGATGACAGCTCCTCATACAGTACTTTACCGAGCCTCAGAGGCATGCATGTCACTGTGCCATGTTTCATCTCAGAGACTCATTAATGACGCTCACTGGCCAGCACATGACAGACCTCAGCTTTACCACTGTTTGTCTGCTGGCTGCCTCTGCAGCAAAACCGGCCAATCCTAATAGTATACATGGCATGTAATTGCTGCATTTCTGGAGCGCAGGGCAATAATGGACTATAGGAGGCTGTTACTGGGGTGACCCTCAGCATAATGACCCACTCAGTCCTTATAAAGTATTCAGGACATTGACTTTTCATTCATGAGTGTGAGACTGAGGCAAAAGGAGACAATAATGAGCATTAGCCAGGCTAGTGTATTCATTTGTGAGAATGATGACCCAAATAGTGTCAGAGGTTACAGAGCTGTGAGTGAGAGGATATAATCAGACAGTTGTTCACGTCTGCAAAATGTGTCTCTGTCTATATATTCAACCCGGCTTAAATGGTGATTTTATTGCAGCAACAGTGCAACAATGTGGTGTTATTAGACCACTCTAAGGAGAAAAGTGCAGCTAGCGCTGATCAATAAAATTTTACAATCAACCCTAAATTGCCCTGGTAGCCAATGAAGTGAAGTTAAAATGGAGTATTAGATTGTCTTCTCCACTTAGCTCACATCAGGAAAACAGCTGCAGGATTCTGGTCAAACTGTAATCTGGATATAATCTGCTGCTGGGTTCGACAGCTTCACAGGGAGGAGTAATGAAGGGGAACCATGGGTTGCAGTTTTAGCGGTGAGTCAAAGACAGAAAACCTCTAGTGTGGCCAACACAACAACACACAACAACACACCAGTCTGAACATGTTTTATCTGAAATTATAGCATTTTATTTGGAAGTAAGACTGAAAATGAAAGCATGCAAGAAGTCTGTGATAATCATCACCATCACTGTACAGGAAACTGTATATGTAGAACTATGGCAAGTACAGTAGGTCAAAGTTGAAACGTACAACAGATTCTTTAAATACATTTAACAACCTAGGAATTCATTGAAAAACTATCTGCCGTGTTCCCAAGTCTCCAAATAGACCAAGAATAGAAATTATGGCCAGTGTTGATGGTAACTGTAGTCAGCTGAAGCAAATAAATTCCTCAGTGTGGACTATATTAAACAAGAAAACTGAGTTTTCCTGCTCAAGGAGTGCCTACACCCAGTGCCTATATGTACCAGGATGCATTGCAGGCAAGCTTGACTCCCAGGCCAACAATGCTGCGTTATCAGCACTCTAGCCTATAGCTGTTAGTTGGCTGGCAAAAGCATAGCGTTAGATGACAAACACTAATCTAGCACACACTGGCTACCCGGAGGAGGAGACTAGAAATCCAGGCTGAAATAGTCTGTACTACTCTGTAGTTCGTCCTGTATCCAGTGAAAAAAATATTTCTCGGTCAATATTGTATGAGCTGACTACATTTACCATCAACACTGACTGGACATCCACATGAAAACTGACAAATTTTCCTTTTCTCTCCCAGGTGTAACACACTGTCCAATGGACCCATCAGCTTAATATTTTTTGTGCACATTTATGACTGTATACTCAAGGGCCTCTCATGGTTGCAGTGATTCACAAGTTTTGAAAAACCTTGAAAAAGTCATTTTATTGACTTATCTATTTAATACCACCTGCTGATAGGGGCCACAAGTCATCAACAACTTCTAGGCTAAAAACAAGGCTTACCCAGTCTAATAAGACTAATAAATGTCTTTGGACTGACCTTTTTTTTATGTATTTGGTGTAGTCTGAAGTTATATTGAACAGTAATATTACAGTATCTTGGCTCAACTGTTGAGTGTCTGTGGGATCTAATAATCCCACAGGCATCTGGCAATTGAGCGTAACCAAACTTTTTCCAGGATTTGTCCGCAGGCGGCCCATGGTTTCAGGCTTTGAAAACCCCTGTTCCATAGAGAAAATAAATAATATTTAAACTGATAAGTCTGGATTTATTGTCTCATTTATTCTTTACCATTTATACTGTTAAATAAAACCTGAATGCTCGGTTACAATATCATTTCAGTATTCTTCACATTTTAAAGAAAACTATACAGGACTTTGACAAAACACTATTGAAAAAAACTTTGCATAAATCTAGGAAAAAATATCAATCACTGTTCTATACAAAAAACAAACAAACAAACAAACAAACAAACAAAAAACCCCACTTAATTCAAAACTTTACAAATGTCTGCTGGTTGTATGAATGTTGTAGTTGCGGTAGCATTTTAGTTGGTGCCTCACCATCTGTCTTAACAGAGATCTGCCTCAACTGAGTGAACCCTTCTGGTTATGTTATTAATTTTCATAGTAAAGCCCGCTAGTAGATTTGTGCATGCTGAGTGACGTTGACTCTCCTGTCCGGTGTGCTGGGAACAAGCAGGATTTCCTGTTGCTTATTTTGTCTTGTTTCTACGATGGCATTTCCTTGTCACAAGAGACACCATCAGTGACAGAACAGGATGGTATCTGCCATGTTGTGTGGTGTTGCTGTCAACAGTCTTGTTCTTGCTATGCTATGTTCTTGTTTCCACAACTTTTTTTCTGCAGTTAGAAAAGACCAGACAGCAGGGCTGCAGCAACACACAACCTAATAAACATAAATTCAGATTCATCCATAATCACATAAAAGAAATATTTTTACTATACAGTAAAATGTCAGGTAAATTAACTAAAGCCTACACACAGTCTCTCATGGGTTTAGAGTCAGGTATCATCAGTAAATCAGTGACAATACCCAATTATTAAAGAATAATGTATATACATAAAAAGACCCTGAATGGACTTAAAGGGAACACCACATTTGTCACAATAAGTACAGATAAAGTTACTGCAGAACAGAGGAACTGTTGTTTATGCAGGTATAACAGTACAAAAAGAAAACTGAGTTTGAGACTGTCAAAATCTGTGCTTTCATTTGTTTCATGGGTCTCATCCTGTCACATAAGAGACTGTAAATGTTAAATGTAATTAAACAAATGAACACCAAAATTATAGTTATGAGACGGTAACAGCTGTACAGCTGTAAACTAATCTAGTCTTCTCACAAACAAAAGCCTCATTATTTTGAAAAGTCTGTATTCAACATCAGTGCAGGACTTTTCTACAAGCAGCTGAGATACACAGCAGCAAAAACTGTGTGTGCGTTTGTGCGTTTTAAATCCACATGTGTATATGGATGAACTTTGCAACATTCTCCATCCTATATCCTGTAGATCCTTATGTATTGTGCCACATTGCACACAACAGGATATCCCACATGTATGCATGGGTCAGTGTTTTCACTTCAATTGATTTTACCCAAGTTTCTACACATCTTTGCACTTTGCACTGAAGCCAAATATTCAATAAATAGTGCAACATGCAATTTTGACCAAATTTGATCTAGGGAAGACAAATATAATTTCTAGAAGGAGCAGCTGGAGGAGCTTGTAGAAACATCTTGCTCACAGTGACTTGCATGATTCTACAAAATATAATGATGATATCCTATAAACAGTACGAGTGTCAAACTTAAGTCATATTACTGAAATTCAGATATCAGCTTATCACTGTAAGTACAGAAGCTCTGAGAGGCAAATGAGAAAATAAATTCTGGTGTTTCATTTTTCTAAGTCTGATATAAATTGTTTTCTCTTCTGTGTTTATTTCGTATTTTATGACAAAAATATTTTGCAGGATCATTTTTCTGGCTGTGTGAAAAAAAAAAATTGGTAGATAATTTTTTTCATCACGATCATTTTGGGGTTATAATTTCTCCATGGCAATGACAGTAATGTTACATAACTTGTTAACATGCAATATATGTGTATCTTGTGTTTAGAGTGCATGGAGAAATTAAAACTCACCAGCAAGAAAAAAAAAAATACTTTTAGTCCTATTTAGAACATGGGGTAGAGGTGCACTTCGTCCTGTTGTGGCCAAAATGTAGATTACAACAACAAACACACTAAAAAAAAGTTTTTTTCCAACTGCTTTCGCAAAGTTATTTTGAAAGATTATACTGGTGAAACCTTTTTTTTTCTTAAACCTGATCTTAAAGGGATGGTTCACCCAAAAATGAAAATTCAGTCATTATCTGCTCACCCTCATGCCGATTGAAGGGTGGGTTTGTTTTTTTAGTCTACAAAACACTGCTGGAGCTTCACAGGAAGACAGTGTTGCAGAATCCCCCAAACAATTTAAAGTGAAAATACCCATAAAATGCCACCAGTGCTTGTCTGGTGTAATCCAAGTCTCCTGAAGGCCCAACATGCTAACCCGACTTCAAAGATGTCAATTATATGTTTTTAGCCTGTGGATCATTACCTTGAAGCCACGTTCATGTGCACATGCACACTGTTGAACTGAGGGTGTGTGTTGTGACAGTGCGTGCGTGTGAGTGAACGCCATGTCAAGGCTTTAGGAGACTTGAATCACACCAGACGTTAAGTATGTAAGTAAGTATTTTTTTTGCAACTTTGCACTAATAGACATTACCCAGAGGAATAAATGTTGCAGCATTAGTTGCCAGTCCAAAGTTTGGGTGAGCCACATGTGTGAACAGAGCAGCTTAGTTTCCAGAGTGAGTGAACATGTAGCTGCTCTCTGTCTTTTCTGCTTGCCTTTATATCACTTTCACCTCCTTCATTGATCATTTTGCTTTCATACTGACCGATCTGCCGATCGATATCAGCCTACATGAGTCTTTTTTTTTTTTTTTAGCTCATGCTTTAATGCTTTTCTTCGTCATCTGGGATGTGCAAACGTCAGATTACAGTCAGACAAAGTAAAAGTGTGCGTTCTGCATATCCCAGCACACCATGAAGTGTCTCTCCTGCTGGGTAGACAGACTGGAGTCACGCTGCTCTCCAGTTCTATCAGCCCTCTCTGCTCCCATCACAGTTCATTCTGAGACTCTGTGTGTATTCATATCAACGCAAAAACAGTCATCATTACAAATGACTTCTCCTCCTGCATGCTCTGCAGGCGCCACCCCTCACCTGAACAGTACCGAGTATTTCTAACATGTGAGAACATGACTGATGCGGACAATCTCCCGCTATGTGTACACATGTGAAAGAACACATTGGAACAGTGTCCCACATTGATTCTCAGGACATTGTTCACAGTCTGTATGTGAAAATGGCTTTAGAAAATGGATCAGCAGATTTTTTCTCTCACTTGCTTCTAAGGGTTTCCATAGTCAGTCACCTCACATATGACAGATACACTCTATTTGACAATCCAAGATTTTATTGAAGAATTGATGGATTCTTTTAAATACTGTTTGAACACGATGCCAATGCAAGACAACATATTATTCCACTGGGAGTCATAACCTTTTTAAAGTAAAGTTTAAAACTAGAAGAGTGCACTGAGTAAAGTGCAGATGTCCACTGGGCAAAAGATGGTGAAGCACCTACTACAATATCACCAGAAATGCCTGATGCAAGATTTCAAACTGAAGCAGTTATTGATTACTTGTAGCCCTTACTGGACAGTTAAATAAAGAAGAGTGAGAAGTCACCTGTCACTGGTCATATAAAACCGTCAATGAGTCAGTTTTGTAGTTTACATCTGTGTCTGTCCAGACTCATAATGTCTGTAGTGAAGACTTTGAAGGAACTTAGCATTATATTTACTTGTAACTTCGAAGGAAGTTAATAAAAGGTATGAGGTGTATTTCTTGGCAGAATGAAAGGCGATAGAGAGCTTAACGTTATGATGTCACAGTGAAGTTGACCTTTGACCTTTTGGATATAAAGAGTCATCACCTCATCATTTATCCTATTAGATAGTTGTGAGTAAGTCCAAGTGAAGATTTATGTCACTGTTGAAGAAAGTAATAAAAAAAAAAGGGTTTTCAACAATTGTGAACCACAGATGTCCTTTAGTATACAGTCATGAACGTGCACAAGGAAAACAAGGCTGAACTTGGTGATTCATGTGTGTATGAAATGATTCATTTATATTTCTCATCTTATTTATTGATTATCGTTTGGCTAGTCTATTACTTTGTGTGGGTAATCATTGTTCTATATATTGTGTTGTGACCTGTGATGAGTTAATTTACCTTCAGCTTGACATTACACTCTGTTGTCATGACTATCATATGTTAGCCAAGGCTTATAAGGCTCATATTGCCTTGTGGCATTTCATTTCATCATAGAACATACACTTACTGTTTGTAATTTGCTACAAGTAAAGGAGCAGATTTTTTCACACTAGTAACTAGAATAGAGTTTCAGTAATTAATATTTTTATACACATCAGTTCATATCTAGTCACATTTCAAATGGGCCACATTCCCATAATGTAATGTCTGTCCAAATTAACTTTGGTTGGAGCAGGACACAAAAGCATGCATTGCACCTTTAATTTAATATTTTGCACCTAAATTGAAATTTGAATAATAAATGCCAAGTGCCTCACAGAGTTTCTCACTTCGCACATGGTCACATGGTTTAGTTATCAATGTTACACACCGGAACGTTCACCCAAAGTAACAGATTAAGTATCCAAACCTTAATATCTGAATATAAATGAATCATCACATACACACATGAATCACACTCTTCACACCTATTTACATTTTATTCACAATCAGCTGTGGGAAAGTGGCAAAAATACGACTGTATGTTATGAATTATGTTTGTTATTTACAGTATTTGTTTATTTATTTAGTTTAGCTCTCCTTAAATTCACTGCTGCAGCCAACACTCTTCAAACCCTCAGCTTTTACTTTGAAGGTCAGCTGCCTCAGTTTTTAGCTCTCAGTTTACTTTTTCAATTTTCATGACACAAGTTCGATAATGGAACAAGCTGATTGCAGTCACATTTCTGTTTGGGACAGAAGAATGAAGGATAAAACGATCATTTGTATTTCTTAAGATGAATAGGAAAAACAAAGCATTGCAGTCGCTTTTGTGTTTACTGGTTTATGAAAGAAAATCTTTTTAATTGAAGTGAGTGGCATTTTTCATTAAGTGAACAACTGTGGATGAAATATATTTCGTACAGGGACCTAAAACTGAGTGTTTGAAAACCTGAAATCTAATGAAAGGTTTTGTGAGATTGAAATTACGTTTTGAAGGCTTGTATAATATTTTTCTGTGCTTAAAAAAATCTAATCTCAGTCCCTTCGGTTCAGTTGTTTTTCTTACACTTCAACAGAACCAAATAACACGAGACATTAAACTGTAAAAACGTACTGCAAGAGATTTTTGAAGCCCAACCCAAATTCTTAAGTTTTGAAAACATTTTATCAACTTCTAATCTTTTGAAATGATTTACTTCACTTCTTTAGATAAACAACAATCTTTGAGTTTTAGGAACCTGAAAAAAAAAGACAAAATGTATTTAAAAAAGAGTAAATTTTTGTGAAAGTGAAAGTGAATAATGGTTAAAATTTTAATATTTTCAGTTAAAACCATTTAATTTCCAAGCACCAAAATAATGAAAAACAAGGTTCACAGCTCAGTTTTAACAACGACAAAGTCTGCTTTTTGCAGACAGGGCAAAGGCTTTATACATGTGGGTGCAATGCGCCCAAATAACATCTGGGAAAGCTACAAAAGAAAAAGGGTTGAGCCTCCATTTGTCATCTCTAACATAAACAGTCAAAAACATTTCATACAGTTGTAACATGAAGGTTTCATGCTGTGGTTGAACTGCTCTAATTAAGAGGAAACAGCAGGATGATGACTGACCTTTTTCACACTTTACTGTTCAGCAGCTATATAACACTTCCTGGTGACATTTCCTCATTATGACTCACATGTAGCTGAACTAACCAATCAGAGGCTAGAGGGACATAGGCAGACTGAAGTGAAAGTGTGAACATTAATTTGTACACCACTGTGGATCCCAGAGGTCACATTTACTGGGGGCCCAAAGTTCAAGGGTCTGAATGCCCGTGTGGCAATTCCTACTTTCATTCAAGGAGGCAGTTCATACGTGTGTGTGCACCCAGATTTTTGAAAACTGTTTAAACACAGTTCATTGACGTTTGTGGCTATATTTCAAATTGTTTTTGGAAATCATGGATGGCGTGCTCTCTGGGTTAAAGAGGAGAGGGACCATTCGAATTGTTATCAGCTCAAAGTTCCAAAACTAGCATCTGTGATGGTATGGCGGTGTGTGAGTGCTCACACCCACACCCACACCTCTGCACAATGTCAGATTTTGTGTAAATACAGCCATAGCGGTCCTCTGCCTGTGTGTATGTGTGTGTTGCTGTCTCTGCAGCTGTCACATGCAGAGAGCAGAGGAAAGAGATGGAGAATGTGTGTAAACGTTGGTCACTACATTCTGTATCCTATACCTTTAAGGATCACAATTTATTTTACAGTACACCAATAACATGTAGCAAGCTGTACTATGTATTAAATTTTTAAAATTTAATCAGTTCATCTTGGAGAAATTCCTTCAAGGTGTTCACTGCATTCACAAGCACGGGATGAGCTGAAAACATAACACCTCCGCCCGTAATAACATACAATCATAAAAGTAGTTTTTTCAAAAGAAGTTTCAAGGTTTTTCATAAATTATGGATCACAGAGGTCCTTCAGTGTACAGTCATGAATGTGCATCATAAAAATTAGGCTGATCGGTCCAGTTGTATTTGAGATTAGCTGCGGACAAACTGTGGCTCAGCCATCACGCACGCACTCGCTCAACAAGAAATAACTGGTGCACAGGTGAATGGAGCACTTAAACAGCTTCTGTGAGTAGCATAAAGGGGACTGTTATACAACCATGTGTAGTGAAATGATAAATAAATGAACCTTGAACCCGCAGTTCACACTTGTAGCTACTAACAATGGTCCTTTAATATTTTTTTAATGTATTGTGGCTATTCAATGATTGATGAATAAATAATTATAGAGACAAATTATATTGTTTGTAAGGAAAATGAAAAGCCTGCATTTACTGTTACAGTGAAAGTTAATTTGTCCTGTTAACAGTTATTCTGGGAAATGTGGGAGAAGCAGAATAATAAATAGGACAATGCAGGTCAAGGAAAGTGGACATGAAACAAAAAGAATTACCACAATGACTAACAGAATTACTCCCAGCACATTTTAAACATATAGTATAGTAACTGTTGAATTTTCCATCCCTTTAGTCTGCATTTGCATGACGATAGAGGCCATTAGCTCTCATTCTGCATGTTGATTAAGTTTACCAACAATAAAGCATGAAGGATTTTTCTTTCCTAAATTGAAACTTGATTAAGAGAAACCAATGACTTGTGACATCTTTCTACAGCAAATACTTCATTTGTCATCTCAGTAAGTGGTGGTACAAATACATTAGAGGCATCGTATGACTTCTACAGAAAAAACACCAAAACATTTTTAGTACGAGAGAGAGAGGCATCATTCACCATCGCTGGCAATCCACCGAAAACATGTAGTGCCTATAATTAGTGTAGGAACTGTAAGTGGTGAGTGGGCAGCCTGTGTGTTGGAGAGCATATGTCACAGTGCGTTAGCGTCCAGGCTAAAACGTGTTACTTACGCCTGTCATGGCCGCCCTGACTGCCTGTCAGATCAGCCGTGAGGTGACAGTGATGCGTCTTGTCTGTCTAGTTCACTGGCCCAGAAGACCTGTCACCTGTCAACACACACACACGCCCTTTTCTCTGACAAATACAGCAGGACACAGTATTGCAGCATGAGCTACTAAAATTCTAGGGTGTTAGCATGGAGCCGCCTGTAACCTGACAAAATGTATGTTACAGTTACAGTGTTTGACTCCTTCTGGCTGCACTCCTTACAAAAATTCATGAAATGGCAGCAGATATAATGACAGTTTCCTGTCCTTAAAATGACCAGTCCGAATGCTGGAGTCTGACATAACAAGACATCTGTGCTGATTTCTGCTAAAACAAATGGCAGTATTCTGTGTGACCTGAATAAAAGATTGCAGGCCAGGTCATTTCAGGCCTTTTCATGAAAATAGCCATGACAAAGACATTGTGCTAACCTTTCCCAAAAGAATCTAAACTTAATCACAACAACTTAAGGAGCAATATGTAAGAATTTTAGTTTAAACCATTGAAAACATGTAATATTGTCAACTGAATGTAAAGAAATAACGGTTTTGATATTATGTCAAAGATGCTTATCTATTATGTTGCTATGTATTGAAGTTAGCATGCTAACCAGCTAGCTCTGGCCCATCTTCTCATACCACTCAATACCTCAGGATGGGATAGTGAGTCACAGTAACCAGCAACTGTACCTGTCAGGCAAATGTGGAGCAAAAAGCTGAGTAGATAATGAGTAGTAATATAATATTAATGAAATTTGAAATTCAACTTAAATGCAGTAGTTGAGTAAATGTACTTAGTTACATCCCCACACTGGGTATGACAGGAGCTGAGTGTGAGGTGACGGTCTTTTACAAATGTTTAAATAGTGCTCCGTTGTGCAGAAAAATGGGCAACACAACTGAAAGAAAGTACTTTATATAAACTTGTCAAAAACATTTAACCACAGAGTCACTGAGAAATGTGCATCTATCAAAGAAAATTAAAATACACATTGAAATACTTAAAATACAAAAAAGTCCATTCCTGGAATCAGAGGCCAGGTTGGAGCCACTGTAAATCACCTTGGTACACTATTCCCTGTCATCAAACTGGCCTCCTTCGGTCTCAGGGGCTGCATTCATTCCCAGTCCTACCATGTTTACTGGGAGGCTGTTAACAGCAGATACAGAAGCAGCAAAAGTTAGAGGCAATTAATTCAACAAGCAGCCAATTCTTACATATTGCACCTTTAAAGCTGCAATATTTTTTGTATTGCTTTTTTGTAGTGAATCAAGTGATCATGTATAAGGTGAAAGGCTTGTAATGACTAACCCACAAAAAAAAGGTTTCAGTGATATCAGTGGCAGATTTAACATTAAAATTTGCGGTAATTTTTGGTCTTCTACTGAGAAGAAAACAAAAGTGAGAGAAAATATTTGAGAATATGATGAAATAAGCCATGAGCTTGGCAAATGCAGTGGTATCTAATGTTGTAATGCTAAGTATGAACGGAGGAAGTTCTGTAGGTAGCAAGTTAACTGGACACGCTAATGTTTGCAATCAATTTCTCACACGTTTGCTCTTTTGGTTTAGGTTTTTGAAAGACCTTTTTACAGTTTGTAAACAATGAGAAAGCTGCGCACAATCTTGATGTACAGTGGACCATAACAGCTTGTCAATGGGCTGCCGCAAATACAAGCACTTTTGATCGCATCCTCAGTCCAGTCAACATATTTAATAGTTTGGAGCCGTAGATGCCACTGGTTGCTCTGAAACTATCATATGGTCATAATCCTGTTGGACGTTTGAGCAACTTATATCGACCACTGGAATATCAATTCTGAAGGATCATATACTCAACAAACAGACGTTTTGGTGATTTTGGTGCTGGTAAAATGTTTAATTCAACTTTTGCAGCTTGATAATTCCTCTAGATGACTGGGGGAGAACGCTACTTCTGTTCCCGAAATGCGCGCGCAGCTTTTTGATGACGTCGGCTGTAAAAAGGTTTCTAAAAATGCCAACATCCTACAAACTCTCAACACACAGAGTATAAATCGTCTTAGATCCCCGAGCACACCACTTGAACATGTAGAGAAATGCAAAGCTTGACAGGCCTGCAGCACCTTGCTACAGTTGCTAAGCTATGATTGGACAGTTTTTGAAGGAAAGGTTAGAGAGAGGTCAATTGTCACCAACTCTACTGTCCCTCTTAAGCTCTAAGGTCTATTTTTGTCCACAGTTTTTGGGTTTTCAGCCTTAGACTCTGCTCTCATCAACTTTATTTCCAGCAGCAGCAGCAGCAGCAGCAGGCGGCTGTTTACAGTAAAAAAAAAAAAAAAATCTCTGACAACTCTCCTGTACACCAGCACCAAACAGCAGACAGACAAAGTTAGTAACAAGCTGGAAAGCACTGTGCAGCATTTAGCTACTAAAGAGCCAGATGTTTCCCTCAGGAGTTAGTGGAGACCAAAACAGAGCTGACAGGAGACTGAATATTGGATTTACATTCGTCAGGTGGAAAGAAACACGACTCCAAATGAATGCTAATGTGGCTCTGTGTCTGCTGCATGTGTAAATAAGAAACTGTTTGCTACACTGTAACAGTTTGCTAATGGCTTTGCTAACAGTCTCAACAATACATGTTCCACTTCCCCCCTGCTGCAAGAAGAGCAAATGAATGCAGCTTTGATCAAATTTCATTAACATTGTTAAATTAATGCAAGTTTGTAGTAATGTTATGGAAAAAATAGGTCTCTTTTTGTAGGGCATGGCATTATGACATTTTATTATCATTATTATTATTATCATTAGTAGTAGTAGCAGCAGTAGTAATATTATGTGCTTTTCATATAATAACGTACAGAATATGAACCAGCATTAATAGCCATGAGAATTAAATGCAGTCTCTTTTTGTCTACCATTTTAATTGACCCCCACCTGAGGCCCCACCCCCCAACTAATTAGCTAGCCAGTGATTTATGCAGATTAGCTTGCTAATAAGCTATTGTTTTTCTACAGCGCAAAAATGCTAGCTAGCTAGTTAGGAGAAAGAAAGTTACTACATGAAACAGCTCACAACAAGACTTGTGCATTATCTTAAGTAACCAGATCATGATTTTTGGAAAGAGATATTGTTGTTGAGTTTTTGAAATCTATTTTTTTGGTGCTTTGAACATGCTTTGCTTTTGACATCTCAAAAGATAAATAGCACTTACAGCCCGGGTAAAAATATGTATTTTTTAATTTTGGGGTGAACTGTCCCCTTAAACAGTATGTGAGATTTTTTTTTTCCCAGTATGGCCGAAACCATTAGTATGCAACATGCATATTGTTTCTGGGGAAATACAGTACGTAAGCACTGGACAGTACTCCCGCATAAATATCCCACAATGCAATGCAATAGTGATGACAACAGCAACAAACATAACAAAGGCTAACAGCAGTAGCTCTTGTGTAACATCAAGAACATTTCAATTTAAATATAAGCAAGGTTTCACATTGCTAGATGTGATATATATTTTTTAAATTGGTTCATCATTAGTGCCATGATTGGCACGGGTCACCAGGGTCACACGTCTCCAACCAGCAAGGAGGCTCACAGAAAGTGACGTGATACATGCTGAACAGTGAGTCAGAAAATGTACATATTACTGTTTATTCACACAAAAGTATGTTGGGTATGTAGTGCATATAGTATCTGATTTTGGACTCAGTGTACATCTCCAAGCAGATCAATTTAGGCACGTTATGCTAGCATTTGATTGCCTGAAAGGGATGAGTCACTTTGAATATCAAGTGCCAGACACAGAGGAGGTGAGAGCTAATCAGCATCTTTCTGTTCATACCTCAAACATAAGCAAAAATTTAGTCTTTCAGATGACTTACCCCCTTGTCCTTTATTGCCTGCAGTGCACAGTGCACATAAAATACTTTTGCCATCTCCCTTTGCTGTTTTTGACAGGGAATCGTTCATAAATTCAAAAAATATTTAGCGCTCTGCTGGTGCGTCGCTCTATATGTGGGTGCTCTGATTAATAAATGCATTCTTTGATTTTGAAACTGTACCCTTAGGGCTCGTGTCCATATAGCGTTTTTCTCTCTAACTGTACAAGTGTTTCATCCTGGCACTCTGCAGCGCCCTGCCAGCTCTTTGCCAGAGAAATGATATATGAACACACATCCATATGTGGTTGTTATTTAGCCTTTCTGAGGCTATTTCATGGTTAATGCAATTAATTTTGTGGTTGTTCTTTTAGTGCTTGCTTGTACTGCTTTTCTGCATAAATTCGCAAATGCTTTATGTTTACATCCCTTATTTTACCCTCTTCTTAGCGTCACTATATGTATTTGCACCGACCTTGTGTTCAAATGGAAATCGTTGAGGTTTCATCTTATCTTATCACTCCCAGCCTTCCTTCTTCATCTGAGCCTTCTTCTCCTCTGTCCTTGTGGATGGCCCTGCTCCAAACCTCTGCCTTCCACCCCGCAGCACATCAGCCCAGCTACACTCGCTCTTGCTCTCTAACAGCTCCCTCCTCCTCCTCTTCCACCCTCTCTCTCCTGTCCAGTGGCCCTTGTCTAAGTGTGTATTTGTGTCTCTCTCTGAGGCCCAGTGTGTTAGTGCCAGATGACCTGAAGCCACCCATGACCAGTGGTCCACGGCTAAAACGATAAGGCAGGGGACTCCTCTCCTTGCCGTACTGTCTTTACTCTCCTCTCATCACCTTTGATTTTGTTGTTTTTCTTTTCTTTTCCATGCTCATGTCTATTGGATATTTCAAACCAAATGTGGTATTAAAACTGGCCTTTTGTAACCCACTGTGCACTAGAAAGGGATGGTTCGGATAATTTAAAGTGGGATTTTATAAGGTAATTATCAACAGTAAGTGCATTACCTACAGTAGATGGTGGTTGGCACGTCCCCAGCTTGGATAGGAGGGAAACCATCATGAAAGCTATGCAATGTACTGCTGTGGACAAGGACAACAACAAAACATATTTTAGTCTCTTAAAAAGGGACCACCTGAAAAAAAGAAATCAATATCAGTTTAAGTGTACCCTATATTTAGACTATGTTCACCACTTGATTTTGCAATCAGACAGCCTTTTTTTTTTAAAGGGGAAACCACTGTTATATATACCAAAATTTGTTCTCCACACCAACCAAACTCCATCGGGGAAATCAGTAATTTTACCTTGCAGTACATGGGAATTGCTGGTCTGTTGCTGTCAGTTTGTTGACTTGTTGACTGACTTCTGTGTTTTAAAAGGTTAGTTTGGTTTCACTGAAGTCACACAATCACACAAACAGATCGAAGCAGCAATAAACCAACAACTGTGCTCTGCAAGGTAAAAATGACTGATTTTACCCACGGAGCTTGGTTTGTTTGGAGAGAATGATATCTTGCTTATATAATGGTAGTTTCCCATTGGAAATGGCTGTCTGATGTGAAGGTAAAGTGGTAAAACAAACAAATAAACAAAAAAAAATCCTGTCTCATATAACCCTGATGAACATATACAAAAAAGACCAAAATAAATAAATAAATATGATATAGATAATCATAGGTGGAGAAGTGTGTCATTACCATTTGCAGCTCCGAACACTTTTCTCAGCCCAGCACTGAGTCAAATGATGATAAAAAAAATCATTCAAATTCAAATGAACATTTCTTTCCTTTTTGCGGGAATGTATTGAATTATTAAGCATTACATTAACATTATAAATATATCTGTAATTAGCCTTTTTGTTCACATTCAAACTCCCCATCCTTTTAAACATGGTGAACTGTAAGTCACAAGGATTTTCTCAAGCCTTTTTGACTGATCTGAATCCATAAATTCCTTCAATCCAACTTGAAAAAAACTCTCCAGCTTTGATCTAGTTTTGGAGTGACGGTCAACAGCTTGGTATTTTCCCTGCTAATACCCATGTGAGTCAATGGGAAATCTATTTATTTAGTCTTAGAACCGAATCCTACGATATCTTACGCAACCTGCTGGAACAGTTTGCAAATGATTTTGGGAGAAATGGCCCGTGTCCCCATTGACTTTGACTGCAGCTTTTGCAGCCCTGTGTTGGCTCCCAGAAACCCCAGAGAGTTTTGATTAACCACATCTGGCCCCACTCTTTATTGGGATTCATCACTGCAAACTCTTTGGTAATTAGAAAGACCGTCCTTCATGTCAAATCAAAAACATGACTGATGGCTATTTATAATCTTCTGAGTGAATGTGTGTGTGTTGCTAGTATGCAATAGAAAAATCTGATTAATGATGCTCATCTCGGCCTCCCTTGGCTGTCCAAATGTAAACAGAGGACTCAACTGTTTGCTTGCAGTGTAATTAGTCAGCGGTGACAGGTCTTTTCTCCCTCTCTTTTCTCCCTCTCTGCCTGCTCGTCTTGTCAACAGGACAGATACGCACCATGCTGTCAACAAGCCTGATAGCCAGCACTGGTGGAAAGGTCAGGATTTACATAAAATATAGCTATCTGCTTACACACACTCCACATCAGACAGATTTCCCATTATTGTGTTTTTTCTTCAGATTCTTTTCTCTCTGCACTCTGCAGCTCTATTATTCCTAATGCAGGCCGCCGCTCTGATTGACTCGCATACAGAGGCAAGAATGCACGCATGATTGAGTACACCCATACGCACAAATAGTCATAAACATTCCTCTTTGTTGAGCAGGTAGACAAACAGAATAACGGTCATCTGTCACAGTGAAGGTAACGTGGTTCCAGTACATGCTGTCCTACATAACACCGTATACAATATATATGTCCCTTATTGTTTTATTGTGCTGTCATTAAGTTATTGTCGTCAACAACCTGAAAGAAAGCGCTCAGTGAAAGACAGCTATGGAGTGAGCAATAGAGAGGTTCATTTTCGGAAGAATCCAAGGTGCTATGGAGAAGATGCAGTTATTATGAGTTATATATAGTTAGTATCCACAGAATATGTCCCGGTTAATCAAGGAAAGCAATAAACCCATAAGAAAATGTGCAAAAACCTGAAAAAAAAGGAAGCGAGAGAGAAAAATATTTATAGATTAGAATGGATCCTGGTTGGCAACAGAGTGAAAGGTTACGTTTTCTTGTTAGGGGATGAAAAGTGAGGAAAAAACATTTGTAAATGTGAATGGACGAACCAAGGACACAAACCTCATGACAACTTCAGCAGGGGTCAGTCGTGAAATTCCACCCTGCAAACTTATCTGTTTAACCGCTGTCTCTATTTAGATTGCAGTTTATGTCCATAATGTGACATTTAACTATGAGCTGACAGAAGTAGAAAACAGGTTGGCTTTAGCCCCACATTCTGTGTTACTTTATGCTGTGTAAGGATTACTATTAGAGGGTGGGTCAGCTGAATTAATGTGAATTGTAACATTAAAATACTCCCTGCTCCTGGAGGTCTTTCAAGTGGTCAGACTGTTAAACTAATCTCCATTCTAAAAGCAGGTGTTTTCATCTCACGAGAGGAAAATGACATATGTGTCTGATTCTAAAAAAATATACATTTTTCAATTGCATAATTTATTGAGAAATAGTTTATTTGGGATCATGACCTCATCCCCTCTGTCCTCCCTGGGATCTGCGCCCATATCTGATTCTGGTAAAAAAACACAAAGTGGTGTGTTTGGGGGTTGACTGGTCGACTTGTGCCACTAAAATATCAACAGAATATTTCCTTGTTAATGGATTAAAACAATAAAAACATCTTAAAAATGGACAAAATATGAAAAATGTTGAAGGAGTGCGAGAGAAAAATATTCATGAATGTGAATGGACCCTGACTCTTTGAAAAAGTGTGTTTGGCTGGTCATGTTGTGTCACTAAAATATCCACAGAATAGTTATGAGTTAGTGGATTAAAAAAAAAAAAAGACAAAAAAATACTAAAAGACTATTTGACAAAAAATATTTAGAAATATGAATGGACTCTGGTTCAGATAAAGAGTGAAATGGGTGTGTTTGTGGTTGACGGTTCACCTTGTGTCACTAAAATGTCAATTTCTCCTTGCACACACACACACACACACACACACACACACACACACACACACACACACACACACACACACACACACACAGGCAGTTCATTTTCACATAAAGGCAAACTTGCCCTTGACATTTTGCGATATGCCGAGTATCCCCTTTAATAGGTGCACCTCATCATTTAGAGAGAACGCCCTGCTCCGGACAGTGATATGAATAAAGCATGAGTGTGCAGCGTGCAGGTGGGGTTGAGAGTTTAGAACTTTTAAGATATTTTCACATTAGCATCACTGGATCCTCTGTATCCTTTAATTGGGAGCTTCCGTTGGTCCAGTCCAGTTCTTCCAGAAGCATCAGAACGGCTTCGTCTACATCGGTTATTTGCTTTTCATTGAGTCTGACTCATTGCGTCCTCTTTCATACAGTTTTATTGATCTTCAAGCTTGTATCCCTACTCTGGTTTTCATATGTTGCTGTTGGTGTTCCAATGCTTTTCCATCTTTTTTCTAAAGCACTTACAACACTCAGAGGCGCAAAGTAATTAACTGCATTTACTCAAGTACTACGTCTGTTCGGTCAGGGACGCTAAAGTCAAGAAATTGACTTCTAAGAGCAAACAGTCATATACTTAGATTTCACAGCAAAGACTGCTGGTTCTTGAGAGATCTCTCAAAGCATCAGACCAATATTGAGTATTTATAGAATATGTTTCATAACACTTGCTTTCACTCGCTTTCACTGTATTACAGGAACAAATGATGTACTTTTTACTTCATTACATTTATTTGCTATATATGTATATATATATATATATATATATATATATATATATATATATATATATATACATATAAATATATATATATCCTGGATCACAGGATGAAGGATTCGAGCTGCTCCAGGACTCCCAACAGGCAGGTTTAACTTGTGCTCACTGCTGTTTGTGAGGGAACATGGACTGTTTGTAATATCTAAATCACTAAAAATTAACTAAAAACTTTTTCCCTTCAAGAGCCAAAACTGAAACTTACTCTTGAGCCATGAGACAAATGCACACACCCGATGTGTTGTACAGATACAAAATGATGCTAAGATCCCAAGTTAACTTCCTGTACAAAGAGTCGCTCTACCCGTCTGCTCAGATTATGAAAATTAATTAATAATAAAGGATCCTATTTAAAGAGTTTTTTTTAATTATTATTTTGAGGGCTTTTGCCTCTATTGAACAAGACAGGTGAAGGTAGACTGGAAAGTTGAGAGAGACAAAGGAGACGACAGACAAAAATAAAACAGCATAAATAACTATTTATATATTCATTCTTAATTAAAGCTAGAAACATCTGGTGGGCCAAATCAAACATTATGGTTAGCTTGAGCTGTCGTTAATATGATTAAGATCATCTGTGCCTGTTCTACCATGACAAGTCAAATGTCTGCTGTTACTGTTAAAAGGCCTGTTAGCAACAATACTTAAATAAAGGATCAAAAATAACATTTTTGGCAAATCAATGACCCCCGCTGTTGATAAAATTGTTATTGTTTAGAATCGGTATCATCTTCATAAATCTCACCTTTATGTCATGGTTTTTTTATAATCAAGACCTTTTTCACAGCAGCCATACGGATATTTACTAGTAGGGTAAACGCAGGTGTTACCAATGATACTAATTAACATCCCAGTAGATTTAGTGCAGCAGTCTTTCCAGTGAGCCAACATGCAGAACAGCAGCACTGAGTCTGACCAGTGGAACAGCACTTTAATTAGTATAATTGGTAACACCTGTGTTTACAATACAATCTCATGTCAAAATGGCTGCTATGAAAGTTTTTTTTTTTTTTTTTAAATCTTTGTATTATTATTATTGTTATAGATGCATTTTAATTTTGTGGCTGGTTGAGGTGGACTTAATTTTAAATACTTTGTACAGTAGAGTGCATAAGAAAGTATTGTATTCAATAAACTCATCATTTGTTTATGTGAATTCAAAATAACTATGATTGTCATACAAATTAAGTCCAGCAAAACAAGCAGTGTTTGTCTTTAAATACAACTATAA
Source organism: Lutjanus erythropterus (assembly GCF_056507025.1). Classification (NCBI taxonomy): domain Eukaryota; kingdom Metazoa; phylum Chordata; class Actinopteri; order Lutjaniformes; family Lutjanidae; genus Lutjanus; species Lutjanus erythropterus. The sequence goes on from NC_139322.1 coordinate 32,467,366, forward strand.
CGTGGAATTGGAAAAATTGTAATTAAACATCATATGTGAGAATATGTAGGGAAGACTGGGGATGGTTGCAACCTTTTTACATTTCTCATTTACTCAGAGACTATTTTGACCAAACCAAACAGATTTTTATTTATGAAACTAAGCTAATGTCTGCTAATTACCCCTACCCATTTAAATATTATTACATACGACATATTGTGCACAATATTTTTTATAAAGGAAGAAGTCGCATGTTGCAATAGATCCCAATCCTGTGGACAGTTGCAACTTGATCAGCAACATGATTGCAATATACCAAAACTACATTAAATGTCATTAACTTTTGCTCTTTGTGCATCAGCGCAGAATTCTGAAAACATGCATTGGTTTCCAATAACATATAATATTATTTATTTAGTAATATTAATCAATTGTTTTTGAGTTTTGCCTAGAACATATTCCCATGTTGTGTTAATGGGCTGTATCATTGTAATTCAATCTCTATAATTCAGAGTGTGGCAGGAAGAATGGAACAATTTGCAGTGCAACAAACTTTTATTAAATATGTATGTATTGTACAAAACTGCATCTGTTTCATTTTCACACTCCAGAGTGTGAACTCTTTTTATACAACTTGATTTTCCTCACAATAACTGATGTGTACATTGAAAAAAGCAATATACATTTGTATTAAGGTGAACTATTGTTTGGATACGGCTTCTTAGAGAGGGGATCGTTGCAGTGCATTATTGTTACAACATCATATGCTAGCTAGACACACTGACCTTGAAAAATGCTAAACATGTCACTTAGAAGTTAACAAAACAATGTTAAGTAAGTTTTGATTAATTCATAAAAAAGGTCAGCACAGTGTGACAAAAAAAGTTTTGTATTTTTTATATTTTCAAAACAAGTTTTAAATAAATACAGCAGCAGATGCTGAATGCGTTGTCAGTTTTCCTGATGGGGAGAGGGTCTAACTGAACATGCGCAGTATGAGTATCATCAATTTAGCATGTTTCTGACTGGAGGAATAGGACTTGTTGCAACCATCCCCTGTTGCAACCATCCCCTGTCTACCCTTCTTAGTTACATTCCACCACTGTGCATCCCAGTAAAATTGATAGTAAACTTAGTCACAAGTTACATGTTGCAACTTGAACTCATCACAGACAGATTTAACTTTCATCTTCATTTTTAAGGCCTCCATCCTGAGACCCTCTCACCTCCTACCATGTACCCATGCCCACTGCCTCCTTAAAAGAAAAAAAAACCCAGACACCCTGCTGGCTCTGAAGCAGGGCAGAAAGAGAGAGCAGCGAGCTGGCATTAGTCAACATTCTCGCTGAGATTTCTCCCCACTGATGCGCCACCCACTCCCATGAATGCCAAACAGTTCCTTTATTATCTCTGCATTTACATGATTTTCAGGAGCAGCTTAAGCTTTATTCCTCCAGCCTTCTCTCTCCTCCGCCTCCCTTCTCTCCTCCCTTTCCCTTTCCCTCCTCTTTCTGGCTTCCCCCTTCTGCTCTATCAAAGTGCTGTATCATTACACTCGGGATAATCCTGATCCCCTCGCCACTCCCTCCTCCTTCAAGTCTTGAGCCTCACCCTTCAAATTCTTCTGTTTTACAGGGTGTTCAGAGTGAGGGGGGAAGAGGTGGTTGGAGGGGCTGGGATGTCTTTTTCTTGTGCTACTGCAAAATGATGATGAAACCATATGGAGGCTGGTGGTGGTGGGGTTTGCAGGGAGGGAAATAGGGAGATGGGGGGAGAGGACGGGGACGGGAGGGGGGAGCTACACGGCGGCGTAAATGACTTCTTAGCAGTGCAGCGAGATGTGAAGGACAGACTGACGTGAGACGGTGTGGTGAGCAAACTAATGAGCTACACATTTCACGCCGTGAAAGAAAAGGAAAGAAGAGAGAGGGAGGGTGAGGGCAATGGGAGGGAGGAGAGACGGAGCAGGAGGGGCGAGATGATGACAGAGATAGAGAGATGAGAGGAGGAGGAAGATGGGAGGAGGCAGGGGAGAGGAGGAGGAAGAATGATGGAGGGAACACAAGAGATGGTGAATTTAGGAAAAGAAAGAGGGAGAAGGGAAGAGTGGGGAGACAGAGAAGAAAGAAAAGAAGAAGGGGGGTGAAGAGTGACATGAAAAATGACCTTTCTTTCTTTTCTCATTTATCCTTGCCATGACAATGAACAATAAAGTTGGCTTCGATGAGATATTGCATGGGTACACAGTCTCACAGGCTGCTCAACCTTTTTTTTATTATGACTTTCAAAGATTTCTTTTCATTTGACGACAAAGGAAATACGTGTTTGATGCAAAAACGTTCCAAAGGGATGAACAGTATTAGTGTGGAGCTGATCTATGCCCCCCAAATGAACTTTGAGAATGAAACCTCAGATCTCTGGCAGCCAGTGCCTTCCAAATCTGATATAATAAGGTTTGTTTGATTACATATTCATCATGGGATTAATCAATACAACACTTGTTGCCTGTGTGAAGCCTTGAATCTACTGCGACAGAAGCTTTTCTACTCTGAAAGGAATAAACATCAGTGAATATTGCTTTTTTACTGTAAAAATCATGCAAGAATGCAGTGGAATCAACAAACCTTTTCTCATTAACTTAAAGGCACAATATGCAATATTTTTCTTGAAACAATATATAGATTCATGTAAACACAATTCCTTTTAATCATCACTTATGGCCCACTAGAAGTGTGTGATGGTGTGTGTATCTGCACAGGCTATACCCTCTGCCTGTATTTCTTCATTTTCTCCTTATTTTGCTGCGCTCGGGATGCTTTACCAACCCAAATCGTTGGTATTTGACGTCCTACAAATGAGACTCAACATTCGATCTTTCTGGTGTGTTTATGAACATCTTGGACATAACCTACTGCTTCTAGTTTAAATATTTATTTTACAAGTTTCATTTATTCAGGTTCAGGTTATAAACATGAGCTCTTTAAACTAAAAATGGTTTGACTTAAAAATGATGAGCTGAATGAATGTACTCTTATTTTTTTCTTTTTTTAAATAAAAAATATGTGATGAAAACTTGCTATGTGACATTTTAAGACAAGCTGTGGTTGCTTGTTTTCACAGTAATAAAAAACACTGTGAACCATGATAGTTAGTATTGAATTCAGTCCCCCCTGCCCCTCCTCCCCAGACTCGAGGAAAGGTTGCAGTAATACTGCACAACATTGTAATTTGTAATAGTAACAAACCCAAAAACAAAATCCCACTGCTCTGAAAATACACACTCTGAAGTTGGAGTTCAGTGACTGCCAGCCAGACTCCATTAACATATTGCTCAATTTAACCGTCATCTACTCCCTCTAAAAGATTATCAATGATCTCTTACGTGTCATAAGACACTAACTAATTCAGCAAACATTTGGCATTAATTTGGAATCTAATTAACATGAAATGGACAAACAAAACCAAACGTTACGGGCCCAAACATAATTTTGAAAGGACACTTAAAAGTTGCAAGTTAGTTTGTTTCCTTAATTTATGATGACATATCATGGTCATCTTAATTTTTAAGACAGTAATGCTAACACTGTTACACTTCTACACTGCTCTTTTTTTCAGTTAGAACAAATTTATTATTATTATTTTTGCAGTGTATGAAGATGTGTGGATTAACAAATTATAATCTTGCAGGCCAAATCCCAAAATATTTAATAAGACTCTCAGCTGAATGAGCTGAGTCTCTGTTATAAACACGCTAGACAATAATGTGCTTTTCAACTATACTGTATTGTTTTGTAAAATTCAATTATATTTACTGATGAGAAAACAGCATATGGTGACCACATGCTGTACCAGTAGGTGTACATTCCAATAATTAATACCACCACCGATTTTTTAATAAACACTCACAACCCCCATCAGCTTTCACAGCTTTGAAAGAAACATGAGCAGCAGAATGCTGCAGTAGTAAGTTTTTGTTATTTTTGGCCTCACACCCAGGACAAAACTTCCTGCTCTCATCCCTCCTTTTTGGCTTCATGCGGTTTGAGTCTTTCAGTACCTGGTGTGATGGGCGTTAGAAGAGGCCCGTAGTCCTCTGTTGCTGAATGCAGGCTGCCATCCAGCTCGTCTGAGTCACATCCAGTGTTTGTTCTGGTCCAGCCCGCCCACCACTCCACAGACCCTCAATGCATCAAATTTTAAAGCACAAGGCACTGATAAAGTGTGGTTAAAGAAAATAAAGGGCTTTACCACAGACAGTCAAGCCTTTGCTTGGTGTGAGCTAGCAAAAGGTCATAACTTTGTCCTGAAAAACATGACTAAAGTGTATGTCTGAGACCAAGACGTGTCTGAATCCCATGTAATCATCTAATATTGAGTTGGAGGGAACACCACTGAATGTTTAACTCATGAATTGCTTTATTCTGCTCATGTGGACAGGGACAGTCCATCTTCTGTCTTATTTTTAGCCATGCTAGTGGCATAGCTGTACAGATGTTAATGTAAGTTGGTTAGTCAGTCCACCACTTTGGTCCAGACCAAAATTTCTCAACAACAATTAAACATTATACCTGTTAAACACAAACATCATCATTGTTAGCATATTAGCGTGCTGATGTTAGGATTTGGCTCAAAGTACAGCTGTACAGTCTCATAGAATTATGGCTTCAGGCAATCATAGACATGAACAAAATTATTACTGAAACTGTTCCAAATATCACAGTTTACAGGCCACCTTTCTGTCTCACCTCTGACCTACTGCACATACTTGCCAACCTTGATAAATCAAAAATAAAAGAAGGATTTCTAAACCAAAAGAAAAAATTGAGTCTCAGGGTCTTTGTTTTCTGGACTACAAAAATAACTGTACAGAGTTCACAGCAACAGCATTTTTAATGTTAAATACTTTTAATTTTTCTTTTGATTTTCAGGAAAGATACAGAATAATTTACCCCTCCTCCTACAAGAAAATTGACATGTAAGATTTTACAAACTGTATGCCCTTTTCCTTGAAACCTTTACATAAGACACAGAAATTCTTCTTTTCATGATGTCTTGTTTGGTGGAGCTGTATTGGTGTCTAGGTGGAAACAGTAGACTTTTAGGGTTACAGGGCTCATACATGCTGTACAGTGTCAGAAACAGATTGTGATGATGAAAATGAAAAAAAAAAGGCATGGAAAAAAGTAACAGAGAGGGTGCAGGGCAGAGCGGTTGTTTAGTCTGCCTGACTCATTGATCCTTTACCTGACTGAGGTTTGAGACAGTCAGAATCTATGGCCCCGACCACGGCTCTGAAATATCAGTAATATGTGTAACTGTGCTGTGTATTAATAAATCTATGGTGCTGTCCATGGTGCTGAAATAGCAGATGGATTTATAAATGTGCCTTTTTCTCTCAGCTCCTTCTGTCAGTGTCATTATGGGTCTATAACATTCTCTAAACACTCATTATATAGAGTATAAAGTAGTGTCACCTTCATTATCAAAATGACAAATAGCAATGTGTAGTCGTGGAACAGCATGAGGATCAAACAGACACACTGCTTCCTGTAGTATCCCTATAATATTCTTATATTTCTGATTATTCAGTAGCTCTTGTGCTGCTGAAAATGCTGCTGTAACAAACTATCTTAGTGGAAACACAACAACAGAGTTTTTACTGCAGTGTTAGGAGTTAAGTTTAGGCCCATCCTCCCTTTTGAAAGATAACAAATCACTGATTAATATATTATTTATTATAGCCAACATTTCAGGCTTATTTTCTCAGTTTTACCTCCAAAGAAAATGGTTCTTTCTAAAGTAGTCTAGATGGTCTGGCTAAACAGTTTCTCTCCACTTGTCTCGTGTTTCTCACCCTGTTGGATTTCGTTGTTACTAATGTTAGTCTAGATCTCAGCAATTAGTGTAACTTGGTGAATATAACTTCTACCAATAGGAATGATCTGTGAAACTATTAAGACATGCATTGTTATAAAGTGGGATCTTCTCTCCAAGTATAAATGTATTGCATTTAAATGTAACAGTGGAAGCATTAATAATACATTGAGAAAGGTGACAGAGCACCCAGGGGTGTCTTCAAGGTAGACTAGTACATTTTCTGATTCAGCATCATTATCATCATTATCATCAGTGGAGCAGCTCCTGATTTTTAATAGTCATGACGTCACAGGTGGATACAGCCTCTCTGATTTGTAGTTTGGTGATGTTTCTCATATAATGTTTAAAGAGTTTATAACATCTTTGACTTCTTCAGTTTATAGCTTTTAATTGTCATTATAATAATGAAATGTAATTTAGATGTATTTGAATTCCCATGTTTCTGCAGGGCCGTGTTAGCATAGGTGCTTCAGCACTGTAATTGGTTCATCCTAACCAGAGGTTAAAAAGGGCTAAAGTGTGAATAATCAGCTTTTCCTCTCTCTCTGTCTCTATTTATCTCTCTCCCCTCCTCTGCGCTATGCTGATATATTATGCTATTTAAGTCTCCCTCTTTTCCTCTTTTAGTTGAGATAAGAGTTCATTTCCACTGCCTCTTCTGCTTCTCTCATTATTGTAAAAGTCCTTCTTTTCATGCCAAGGAGCCTGGCAAAGAAGCAAATTGCTTGTCCTGCTAATACTTTATTAGAGGCTACTGGTGCACACGTACTCCTTCAAACTCAGTCGGACTCACTCATTCTCTCAATCAATCACACGCGCTCCCCTCAGCTCGCCCTATCTGGTGACCACTTGTGCTAAAACTGGACTGTGCGCACACGCACACACACGCGCACACACACACACACACACACACACACACACACACACACACACACACACACACACACACACATTCAAGACATTCCTTCAAGAGTGAAAACATGCTGCAAAAATACCCATCTTCGCATGCAGTTAAGTCTTACTTGTTCTTGAGAATTGGAACAAAACCGTATTTTGAGGGAGTTTAGATTTTTACTCTTCAGTTACACTGGGAAAATATATTTTAAAAGATCAAACTCTTGGTTATTAAACTAAGAGTTTGGGCCAACCTCCTAGTGATTGAATTCTTTATTAAATGAAGGAGTTATATTTGTATAGAGTCGATAAAATGTTAATTTTTTTCATTTTACAGCCATTTAATTTTTTAAAGTTGCCAAGAGTCCTTTTAATGCTAATCAAAATACACATTTTGAAACCATAATTCATATTTAGCTTTGATTTAGAAGGTCTGCAGAGTTGACATGTTATGGTTTAGACACATCTGATAACAATATTATTTAATGACTTGGTCAAAAAAACAGAAAGCTTACCAATACTTAAATAGTACTCCTGCCTTTTTTTCAAACCAGAAAGTGAGACAGGGGTCCTTGGGGTATAGCCAACTCTTTTTATACCTGATTAAGTCATGTTTTTGCAAAAATCATCATGAGGGAAATCTGGGACATAACTTTATAGTGCCAACTTTTTCATTAAAAAATTGATTTAAAACAAAGATGATTACAATAGCACATTTTTATACTTATACTATCAGTAGGTGTCCAAAAGAAGTCACTACCTGGATATCACTAAGCAAATAGGTAAGAGCTTTAATTAGATAATTACTGCAGTAACTAATATGTTTCAGCTGACAACAAGTTATTTAATCCTAACTGAGGCAGTGAGCAGCTTCTCATTTCTTAAAGAACCATGTCAGAAGACATATCCTGTGATCGAGGAAAAGATGTTACTCTGTTTCAGAAGGGTCAAATTATTGACCTGCATCAAACAAAGAAGACAACTGAGGAGATTGATGAAACTACTAAAATTGGGTTAAGAACTATCCAATGTATTATTAAAACCTGGCAGGACAGTGATGAATCATCATCTTTGAGGAAGAAATGTGTTCGGAAAAAAATCTTGGATGATCGTGATTGGAGATCACTTAAATTTTTGGTGAAATCAAATTGCAAAAAATCCACCATAGAAGTCATGACTGTGAGTCACTTTAAGAGTGAAAATAAGAGCATTTCCACACACACAATGTGAAGGGAACCCAAGGGATTGGGACTAAACAGCTGTGTAGCCTTAAAAAAAAGCACTTATCAGTGAGTCTTATTAGAAAAAAGGCTTCAGTTTGCTAGGGAGCATAAAGATTGGATTCTGGAGCAATGCAAATGAAAAAAAAAGGTCATGTGGTCTGATGAGTCCAGATTTACCCTGTTCCAGAGTGATGGGAGCATCAGGGTAAGAAGAGAGGCAGATGAAGTGATGCTCCCATCATGCCTAGTGCCTACTGTACAAGCCTGTGGGGGCAGTGTTATGATCTGGGGTTGCTTCAGTTGCTCAGGTCGAGGTTTAGCAACGTTATGCGTCCAAAAACTGAGGTCAGCTCACTACCTGAATATACTGCATGAGCAGGTTTTAACATCAATTGATTTTTTTCTTCCCTGATGGCACGGGCATATTCCAAGATGACGATGCCAGGATTCATTGGTGAAAGAGTGGTTCAGGGAGCATGAGACATCATTTTCACACATGGATTGTCCACCACAGAGTCCAGACCTTAACCCCACTGAGAATCTTTGGGATGTGCTGGAGAAGACTTTACGCAGTGGTCCAACTCTCCCATCATCAATACAAGATCCTGGAGAAAAATTAATGCGTCTCTGGACAGAAATAAATGTTGTGACACTGCATAAGCTCATCAAAATGATGCCATGCCGAATGCATGCTATAATCAAAGCTAAAGGCAGTCCAAAGAAATATTAGTGTGTGACTTTTTTTTTGGTCCAGGATATAAACCTTCTGGCTGTGAGTGTGTGAACCTACAATCAGATCCACTCCACTGCATGGCAGTTAGGCACAGAAACATTGCATTGCATATTAACTGTTACCATCTGCATCACCTCATCACTCAGGCTCGCTCAGGTACGTCCTTCCCAAGCAGCTCCCAGAGGTTTCTGAGGCACAGTTTCTGCTGAATTCTGGCAGCTGCATTCAGGGGGCCGTGACCTTCGCGTCTTGTTGAGCCAGAGAGAGATGGGTCACTTTGCGAGCTGTGTTTACAAGCTACACACTGTGGAAATCCACTCAGTATGCATTTAAAACAAGTGAAACATGCCAATAAGGGAAGAGTAGTCCAGCTGTGTTAAATGCAGAGACAAAGGTGTTTATCTTGAAAAAAAAAACAGCAAAATAAAAGCAGAATAAAGTTGAAGCACTGACTTATAATGAGGCTTTCAGGGACATTTTCGAATCTGTGAATGTGCATGAAATTACCTGATCACAGCGGCAGATTTTGACTCAATACCAAACATAGTAAATTAGGATGGATTTTTAAGAATTTGTTGAAAAAAATCAAAGACATCACTGTTGGGAAAGAACACATTATCAAGTGTTATATAATACAATAGCAGTAGTAACAGTATCCTACTGTTTTTAGAGGTGTAATATGTTCAATATTAATTTAAAACATTTAAAATTAACGAACATTATCAGCAGAATGTGAAGAAATAACAGTTCTGACATCTTTTCAAAGACACCTATGGTGTTGCAGAGATATCTACTGAAGTTAGCATGCAAACCAGTTATTCCCCACCTCTCCTGTCTCGTAATACCACCTTCTACCTCAGGTGGTGATAATCCGATAGTACAGCTCAGACCTCCCACTGATAGTTTCAGCTTGGAGATGTGTGTGAAAACAAGTTTGCTGCATCACACAGGCTCTCTTAGCTTTTTTCAGTCAAATGAATGAATAAAATAAAATCACAAAATATCAAGAAATAAAATATTCATACACCTATGTTCCTTAGTAACCAGAAAAAAACAATACATCTCCTGAATTTAAGATTGTCTTATTTACTGAACTAAAACAAGTTTAATTGCCTTGTTGACTCATTGTAAAACACTTAATTCAAACTTGACAGAAACAATAAAATTCCCCAAAACCATCTTTGTTACTCTTTCTGCTGTTCTAACAATCACCATCTCTGATTTGGTTGAAATAAACCGTTAATTCACCAAGTTAGATGTGAAAATATTCTGGCTCCTGAACCCACCATGTCTTCACCAGCCCATCCCACTGGGTCCCCCTCGCACCAGACATGAAAGCCTGCTTCTCTTGGCGGTCCAAAGCAAACATTCCACCAGTGTGTCGAGCGTCAAGTCTGACCATTGACATAGATAAAAACGTCTCCACTTCCACCCACTGTACAAAAATGAAGCCAACATATCCCGGATACGAGAGCTGCCACCTTGCACAGGTGATATCATTTGAAGCCACAGTTTACAAAGTAATGGTTCAACAGAAGCCGTCTTTTGGAAAGATGTATGAAATGAAAATTAATCCCTAATAAGACTCTTTCTCAGGAGTCAGCTTGTCAGAAAGAAAACTCCTTTTAGTCAATCTGAAGTTGTCTTACATTTTGTGGGAAGTTAGGGAAACTGCTGTGCACCGTGCGGCAGGGAAGTGCTTTTGCCAAATCAACTTATTAGTCCTTGTCCTTGAAGTCTTTTCTAGGAAAACAGGAACTACAACTACACTTCTCACCACCTGTCACGTACCGGTGGGTGTTTTCCACCCTCAAGCCTCAGAGAACAATAATAAAACACCATAATGAGAAGCAGTCAGGTAGAAGAGTAGAGGAAGAGGAACCAACTAAAGGAAAAGTTCTGCACTTTTCAATCGGATGTCCAGTCAGTGTTGATGGTAAATGTAGTTAATTGAAGTAATATACTCCTCAGTGTGTGCTACACTGACCAAGTTATTCTTCTGCTCAATCTGCTGTTACAGGCTATTTCAGTATGGATTTCTAGTCTTGCCTTCTGGGTAGCTGAGATGATGTTAGAATATTTTTCTCACCTAAGCCAACAAAATAATAGCTATAGGCTAAGGTGATGATAAGACAGTAACATGAGCTTGGGAACTGTTGCACGGCTTTGTGAGCAGGAAAACCATCAACACTGATTAGATATCCATGTGTTTTTTTGTTTTGTTTTTTTTTTAGTGTAAGTTGTTTTTTAGATATCAGTCATAGAGATGTCTGCCTTGTCTACAATACAATGGGGAAAAAGACAAAACAAACAAAAAAACATTTCAAATATTCAAAATCAGTGTCTATTTCAAAAAATCATCCATGCTGGAACTACTTTCTTTTTGCAGTAGAATACCAGAACTATCTTAGAATCTAAGAAATACCTTCTATCTATGAGGAAGAAAGAAGTTCCTACATGAACCAGGTCATGATATTTGGAAAGAGACAATGGTATTGAATTTTTCAAATGATTTTTTGTTGTGCTTTGAGCACCACAAGCCGAGTCCCATTCAGTCCCATTACAGCTAAATTCTACCAGGCGCGGCTGCGTCATGTTGCCGCTGCACCATGTCAGCTGGAGCTGCTTCTGATTCCACAAGCAGCACCTCTGTGCGTCCCAGAAGCAGTTTTCTGCACCGCTTCAAATACACGCCAAGTCTGTTTTTGACGGATGCCGCGTCAGTTAGCACAGAGCAGGTCGAACGGGCAGGAAGTCAGGAACTGAAAAGACAGGGAGGATCTGGTTAATTTTCAAAATAAAAGACCCCCTGCAGACTCATGATCATAAAGACAGACCGAAAAAAAAACAATTTAACCATGTAGGCTGCTTATCCATGGTAGAAGCACGAAGAGCAGGGAAAGAGGACCTAATTAACAAAATCTGAGCAAGTAAACATAATCAGGCAGGCAAAACGTTCTGCTGCTGAAATGCTTCTGAAACGATGCTGATGGGTGGTGCAGCCGTGCAGATGTGCCATCTTGGTGGAATCAACAGGTTACATTAGAGAGAAGGCAGATATCTCTATGGCTGTTATCTCCAAAACTTTGCAACTCAAAAAGTTGGATATGTAGCACTACATGCCAGAGGAAAAATATGTTTTTTTGATTTGGGGCTGAACTTTCCATTTAAATAATGTGTAAAGTAAGATGATTACATTTTCCATGACTACTAAGTAATGAGTATTTGAGAATTTTTTTTAAGTAACTTTCCTATCACTGATAGTCAAACAGCACACAGACTTTTCTTTGAACTCACACTTGAGCACCTTGAATCACACACACTCTCACACACACATCACACAAGCTCGTGTAGACACAAACACGGAGCAATGGGAGGCTTGTCTGAGTCTAAAGGAAGAGGAAGACCTGCCATGACTGCTGGGGGCTTTAATCAGCGTCTGACAGGAGGAGGTGAAGCAGCTCCTCTAATTGACTATAGACAGCGTCTCTGCATTCAGGGCTGCTGCTGTGGCCTCCAACACGCTGCATTGATCTGATGGAGAACATTGTCTGCCTCTTACTCACCCTCTTTCTTCATCCATCTGTCCTCTATTCCTCTTCCTTCCCTTTCTCTCCCTCTTTCATCCACTGCCACTCCTCCTTTTCCTCCTTTCACTCTGCTAATCTCTCCATCCTTCCATTTCCTTCGCTGCTGTTCTTTCTTTCTCCCTCCCTCATCAACATATTCCACACTATGAGGGATCTGAGCCAAGCCTTTAAGACAGATGGATGATGATGAATGGTGAGGCAAACCAGATCGCTCTCCCTCTCTGTCTTTTTCTTTCTTTCTCTCACATGGTCTTGACTTTGTTTTCTTTGATGCACTTTTGAAGCTAATGAGAACGCGCCTTTGGGAGGGAGATGATGTGCTTTCAAATGATTAGGGCCAAAAGCTACTTCCGTGGCCATCGAACATCAATAGAACAAAGCCAGTTGGACACAAACAGAGATGAGATTGAAAAAAAAGGAGAGAAAAAAATGTTCTGCTCAGAAGTCGGTTAAGAACCCCCGTGTGGAAAACCAATGAGGGGCAGTCGCCAACTTGTTAGAGCTTCCACCCCTCCAGTCTTCTTTACTTCCCTATGATAATGATGTGAATCTGCTTGTATCTCTATTGGATTCAAGGGTTGAGGAGAATAAAGATCTGTGAGCAGAGTGACATGTAGCTTTTGCCTTTGAAGAAACACAGATGAGGCCTTTTGGGAAATCCCCTCAGGACCCAAGATGGACTCCCCTTGGTCTCAATTATACCAGCCTCTGCTTGGTACTACAGCGTTCCCCTTGCTGCACTCTCTATCTCGCTCTGCGTGACATCCCTGGGTCTCTTGTAGCACCGCAGGACAGTTCTGTCCTTCACCTTTTGATCCAGTCCAGATCAAACACCAGCTGCTCTTTGATGATACCAGAGATGGTGGTAGTGCTAAGGATCGCGGGGCAGCGGATCCCCCTTGGTTTATCACTGGAAAACCCTAACAACCTGTAGCAGCAGGCCTGCAGTTATGCTGTTGACAGCTCTTAGCGGGAGGCACCATAAATAATAGCCATCTAGCTGTGGTGATGCAAGATGTGGGTGTGCATTTTGCTGGCTGTTACACCTCCAGGGGTGTTTGAGGAGCGGCTCTGCTGGGGTACGCTGTGATGGAGGTTGCAGAGTCATGCAGTTTACGATTCCAAATGAATGACAGAGGCAGCTGACCCGCGAAAGCTGGGAAGCATGGGGCGTCAAACATAGGGCCCGGGGACCAGGACTGGCCGGCTAAAGAGTCCAGTCTGGCCCACTGGATGACTGTGTAAATTGTAAAAAAAAATTGCAGAGCAGTGATTAATTCTAGAAGACCTACAATCCTCAACAATGAATACTTATTGTGATCATACTTAAAGATATTGCACATAAGAAAATATTGTCAATCATCAGCTGAAGTAGAAAATAATCTATTTTAGACTTCTGTCTTCAAATAATATTGGTGGAACCCTATTGCTAAAGCTGGAGTTGGACTATATGACTTGAGCCCGTTTCTGAACAGATTTTTGAGACACACAACTAATTTTATAGGCAGACCAAATTTCAGTTTTATCAGGCGAGGACCAGGGGGAGCGAGGACCAATCAACTGGTCCTGAATGGCCTTTCGCAATTTTGGTCGGCAGTTGTCAGGCTCGCCAGAGGCATGATTTGATCCACCAAGGTAAGTGACTTTTTTTTGTCACTGCTCCCGTGTGAAGTGGCAAACAGAGCGTCAGAAATCGTCATGGTGACACAACATGTCATGTGTATGGAAATTATGGACAGAAAAATGTAGCTAGCTTACCTCCAATGCTCTCTGCAAAATGGATGAGCCATCCTTTTTTTTTTTTCTTCATGTTTTGGCTCACTGGATGGCACAGATGATTGTGGCATGCTTTCAAATGAATCTTTATTGACAATTGTCAATAGCCTGAATGGTGTGCGATTGTATAATCGTACAATGTAGGCTACGCCCAGCTTAAGGTACTACCAAAAGGTTTGATTTGTAAATCATTATGTAAGTTGTTGTTCAGTTCCAAAATAAATGTTTCGTGCCTTTGTAGATCCACTGTGATCTATATATTGTAATGCACATGTCAGGACAGTATACTGACCAAATGTGGAAACAGTGCTGAAATGAGAGTTGTCGCAATACCAGAATTTTAAACTTTAGTATAATACTAGAGGAAGAAAAAAAATACTCAACACCTCTTTCATTAGCAAAAAGAAAATAAGTCATCGGGGCACACGAAATAGTTTTTTTTTTTTTTCCTTTTTTTTAAAAATCTACACACAGTGCTGGTACAGAAAATGTTACTGAACACTTTCTAGTTTTGCTGCAAACAAAGGAACATTATATTATTATTTGATGAGAAAGGTGAGTAGGAGACAGGAGAGTGGACCAAAAAGTTTCAAAAGAACTCCTGCACAGTCTAACTTGGAATTTAACACTGATTTACTTCATCAGGCAAAAATTTTGCCTAATGAAAGTCTAGAACCAAAATGTTTTCTTTTGTTGTTGTTGTTGTTTTGTTTTTTTTTCAACTTTTTGGTTGAATTGAACCGAGGTCTTTAATCATCACTTATATCAATTTTTAAAATAGATTTCGACGGTACACGTTATTGAAAAAGTATTAAAGTATCAATACTTTTGAAAAAGAGACATGAAATTGCACTTATTTTTATTAACCCACCTGAGGCTGGTCATGATCTGTTTTGTAAATGGAGGGCTCATTAATAGTGAAAGTTTTCAGAATGTATTTGTTCTTCTATACACTAAAAAAGGGAAGAATTTGGAGGTGTTGTTATTCATTGGTTATTATGCAATAGTTTTACTTGTCCAGCCTACATGAGATCAAATCGGGCTGTATGTGACCCCTGCACTAAAATGAGTTTGACACCCCTGCTCTGGACGATGAGACTCTTAGCAGGTTGTATAATCTCCTTTGGCTCAAATCTTCCTACACGTTGAGCCTTAGCCATACCAGAATTATATTAAATCTTGGAGCATAACTAGAAGTGATATTTTATACACCTATATCACCTTTAATGCTGCTGAAAACTAACCATTAATCATCCAAATTACAATATATAATACCTACTGACAAATTGAGGAAAAGATTAGAATGAGCAGTTGGGCTTTCTAACACAACACATTGGGAGATTTATGACTATTATCATCATCTCTTCAGACCTTTTCATCACCTCGGGTGCTTACCTTCTCAGACCTCGACTAATACAGCGCCGGACGGTGATATAAAACGATTACGGCTGATATGGACATTTACGGTGCCCACATTCATACACTGAAGAGACACAGATACCTGAAGGTCAAGTGGAAGAGGGGGGGTGCAGTCAATTTCAAAGGACCTTTTGTCAAGTCCTTATTGAAATTCATCAATAAAAATGGGCCGCCCTAAGCCTTTTCAGAAATAAAATTGTCATGCTAATTCATTTTGATTGCCACATTGGAGTGGCTAAACAAAATGAATGGCGGGGGCCAGATGCGCCCACCGAAGCGTAACTCTGGATATTTCATAGTGAATTACCCTTGATCGACTTGCCCATTGGATCTTGGTGCAAATTCCGATCAAATGCCCACATGTGTGGAATTCCAATCACCACTTTGCTAACTCATTGATTTGCATGCCAAAGAAGTACACATTAAAAACCCACATTGAAAAGCAGCACTGCTGACTGGGACTTCTTCTTCTTCTTCTTCTTCTTCTTTTTTTTACAAATCACAGAACGAAGAGAATTTAAATTTTCATCCCGAGCGTGCACATCCTAGATAGTCAATGAAAAAATTATTCATCCATTTGTGAACCAAACGAGGAATATTTCCCCTTATCATCTGCACAGGCTTGCAAACACTTGCAGAGAGTAATATGTTTCATTAAGTTTTTATTAGGGCTGACATTTGTGCTCAAACGTATAATTCCACATATCAACACACAAAAGTTCCTGTGTTGCTGCTCTGGTTTGGAGCAGCGGGGAGTTAATAAGGAAAACAGCAACTGACCCAAAGTTCACGTGCATCAAATACATGACGGGTCGTGTGGATTAAAGACCGCAGACTGTAGTACGGAGGAACACTGAGGAATAACAAGCCCTCTGTGTTGCATGAGAGACAGGACGTGTGGATGAGGGGGGAGGATACTTTCCAATGAGCCATCTGGACATGGGCCCCCAGGGGACACAGAGCAAAACATGCTTGATCTGTCTGCCTTTCTCCCTCTCCTACTCTATCTATCTATCTATCTATCTATCTATCTATCTATCTATCTATCTATCTGCTGAGTCTTTTGTAGATACATGCAGTGAGGAAACACTAACAGTATGCTGGAAGATTCTCATTTCACACAACAAGCTTTCTACTTTTTGTACAGCTTGGAAAATTGCAATTTTTATCCCAAACCAATATGAAATGGATAACCTGTCATTGTACTTTTACACATTTTACAGGGTCTAGTAGCTACAATAGCATGTAAGGGACTCAAGTTTACATTAATTTTAAGTTTAGTGTGCATAACTTTATTATCATAGCACATTTTGGTTGCTGTAAGGATGTTTATATATTAACTGAATGAAAGTGGACACATTTTACAGTAAAACAGCAATCTCAAATATTGCTAAACTTATATTGCTCGGGTCCAGACCTTTGAATCTGCCCACTCCACTGAGACGACTGATTCTTTCTCTTCTCTCAGAGTGTAAGGAGTTTACAGTTCTGTCTGATATCAGGAAAATATATTTATGCACAATGTTCATGACCACAGTCACTTATCCTAATGCAGGCTGAGCTATGCTGCTGTGTGTGCCACATTTTTAAAGATCAAATAACAAATTTTTGATTGACGTATCAATTTAAGTAAGTTGATATGACAAACATGTTAGCCAACACATTCAGCATATATGCAGCCATATTAGCATTTATTTTAAGGGAATATCTGTCTCTTAAGAAGCTAAATTTGTTATTAGCTAGTCACTTACTGTGTCTGCTTTTTTGTGATGTATGTATACGGTCTGTTTTTAGCTAAATAAGAAAAAAATCTGCTGAGTTAACTCTCTTTATTCTCCAAAACAGAGACTTTTGTGTTCAATTTACAGAATTCTCATAACTGTATTCTTCTATACTTATACTTTAGACACTGCAGTACTTTGAACTAAATGCTAATGTCAGGATGCTAACATGCTCACAATGATAATGCTAGCATTCTAATGTTAAGCCGATACAACGTTTACCACATACACCATTTTAGTTCAGTGTATTAACATGCTAAAATGCTAACACTAAAGCTGACATTAGCCAGGTTCCCATCCAGTTAACACAGGCTGGTTTGTGCAGTGTGTGTTAACACACAAACACACAAACAGCAAAGTGTACAGACAATATTACAAACAGTGTGTGCTTGTATGACAGCTCAAACAAACCCCAGTTCTTTCCATTATTTTCCTCTCCTTCTTTCTTATTGTCTCATGAATTGGAATCATGCAGCCTCAGGAAAGCAAAATGAAAAAAAATGTCACAGTGAAACATTTTGAACTTGCACAGGTGCATCTTCGTACAAATTTGCATTTGTTCATGTCCACTTGTGTGAATCCAATTTCCTTCAATAAAATGCAGCATAATTAAAATGCATTGTTGAAGTTTCAAAGAAGGATTCGTACGCTAGCGAAAATGAGAAAGTGGAGGCAGGCATCGAGAGACAGAGACGTACATCAGAACAGTGAGGGGAGATCAAGACGTGCTACAGTAGCTCTGGTGCTCCTCTCTCCTGACAGCACTGTTAGCGGCATAGCCAGAGGGAAGGCCCAGCACCCTGCAAAAATACCACAACCAGCAAAGGAGCTTCGTTCAGTATGAGCAGGAGGATGGTATGAGCAGGACTCCTCTCGCAGGCATTTTCTGTGGTCCCTGTCTGCCGTGCTTGTTTGCTGAGATGTGAGCTGTTTCTCTCTTATCATGCCAGTGTCATTTTTCTGTCAGTTGTAAGAGTTTTCCAAAGTTGACTGCTGCTTATTTCTGCATCTGTCTGCACTTGTGCTCCATCCACCAGTCCTACCAGAGTGCTGAAGATCATCATTATGCCTATGATCAGTGTTGTGCTGAGATAAAAAAAAAAAAAAAGGCTCACAATGAGCATTTTAATACAAATTGTACATGGGTTGATCTGATCTGATTATAAGGTAAACTAGGCATTTGAGTGTTTCTTCATCTATGGGTGTTTTTGACTCGGTAAAATTAGTACAAATCTCTATGAATTTTAATTCATGTATATAAATAGGTACCCAAAATTGTCTGTAGTCAGATCTGGAACATGTTTGTTATTTCATGGTTTTCACCATTTGTTCATATAAGTTCTTATACTTTTGTATAAATTACGTCTGTTCATTCAATTAATACTTTTTTTTTTCAATTAAATAAATCTTAAGGCATTTAAATGTATTTTCATCAAGCTTTGTGCATTATTGTAAATATTGAAATAATAAAAAAATATGGCATTTCATTTTTTTCAGTGTCATGGTAAGGACACAAAAGTGGGTGCATTTAGGTTAAAAAAAAAATCATATAGATGATCAGTGTAGAAAAAATAGAAAGGACAGTGGTTGCAATTCAGGAGAGGATGGAAGCTTGAAAGGCTTATTTAGAGCCTTCCCCTAAAAAATAACATGATTGCTCAGCAAAAATGAACAGCACAAGCAAAAAGAACAAAAAGGAAAGAAAGAACAAAGTAAAAATGACGTAGAATAAATAGGAAATGTACAGTCCAGAGAAGCATCTTGAGAAATGTCTTTGACTGTGACCTAAAGGCCTGATTTCAGTGACACATTCAATGAATTTCGTAGCTGTGGACATCTAAATCTGATTTAAAAAAAAGTGATGTTTTGATGTGCAACAATATGGTAAGTGGAAATCATCTTTTCGCCTAGTTGAATAAAAGTGAAGGCTTGAAGATAACACAAAAAATAATGCAGTGTAGCTGGGAGATATTTCCTGCACTCCAGGTATTTAACACAAACAAATGTGTGAAAATCATTACCCTTATCTACGGATAGTAATGACTGTTTCTTAAAGAGAGGGGCAGATGGATCGTGTCTGTTAGAGTGTGAAATGATTCTCAAAAACTGTTCTGAATTACTAATGTTTTGTTGAGATATGATGGATGTGTTCAAGCCCATAAGATATATGGGAAAATAAGACCATAATAAAGAGTGAAATAACAAGAATGATGGATCAAATAACACATTTTTCTCAATATTATCAATATGCTTTTTTGCCAATAATCCCTAAGAATTTAGTATGAGAGCTTCATCCTTAGAGCAGGATTTGTTTCTATTGCAAAAGATCATGAACTTATATCTATTGATATTGTAAATTGAAACAATAAAAAAACAGATGTTTCCTCATTCACACACTGTCTTTGAGTTTTGAAGTCATTATGTGAGGCCATCATCATAATCATGATCAACAATAAGTAAGAGCCGAGGATAGAAAACTGGGGTTTGTAACACGAGTCACCTGTCACTGGAGGAGACTGTGAGGGTGACTTTTTTCATTTTAGACAGAGGACAGACACAGCGATGGTCTCCGCAGACACTGAAATCACAGAGTATCTCAAATCGGCTCTCCAGATGGATGTTATGAACAACTACCCCACGCTAATACTCCAGCACCGTCCAGGCTAGTGCACCAGTGCAGATGATTTTTACCTTTGGAATCTTCACCAGAGGAAAAATTCCTCCTGCGTTATGAAAGAAGAAATGACAGAGAACATTTGTTGCCTGATTACTTTTATAGCTTGTTTGTAGGCGTGTGTTTTGAGGAGCTAAGGTTCATTAGTTGTATGTTGAAACGTGATGTGGGGCCTGGATTCTCAAACTGGTAGTACTCAAGCTCCCTCTTGTGGTACACTGAAGAATCTCCCGAAAATGAATAAAAAAAAAATCCCCAAAAATATGTACTACTAATACTACAAATTTTCAAATTAAAATATTTTAACTATCAGATTGTGGAAAGGTAATTCAAAATAAATGTCCTTCCTTATTTTTAAAATTTCCATATCAACCTGCTACATAGTCACGTTCATGCACACAGCGTACGCTTACGCCATCCATAATTAGCTACGAGCTAACAGTGTGAAGGCTGTGGCTGATAACGGTTGATATTAAATAATCATATTAGGAATAAACCAGTCTCCTGTATGAATTGACTGCAGCTTACTTAGGTATTGCCTGTGCTACTGTTTTTTAATTTTAGTGGTCGTACCTGGAGATCCTACTACTTGGTGGTATGTGGTATTAAAAGTTTGAGGGGGGTCTGCAACCTTTACTCTCAGAAGAGCCATTTTTGGCCAAAAGAAGAAGCTATTAATTTCTCTAGTTTCCTCTGAGGCTTTCCTTTTTGGATTTAGCATCCACTGCCAGCCCAGGGAGAGTTAAATGGACAGACAAATCAAAAATACATGTTTTCCCTCTGGCTTGTAGTGCTATTTATTCATCTATTTTGTTTTGGTGAGAGTTGCAGAGTTTTGAAGATATGAGCTATAGAGATTTTTGCCTTCTCTCAAATACAGTGGAACTAAATGACACAAGTTCTGTGTTACTCCAAGCACCAAAAATAACAACAACAACAAAAAACATTTGAAAAATCCTAAAACAGTGTCTTTACCAAAAGTAACGTTCCCAAACACTGGTCAGGCTGGAAATTAACAATGTGGTTGCATTTTTTTTTTTTTTTTTTGTCATTAAGCCTCAGACTGCGCGAGTCAGATGTGAGGACAAACTGTAAGTGAGACAAGCAGACACTTAAGCTGCAACGTGAACGCAGCGTTGGACCCACTCCTCTTATCCATCACTTTCCATGTCATTTCTCCATCACACTCCCTTTGTCTCCCACTCTCACCCTTTCTCAGTCACCCTCTGGTGTCTGTCTCTCTCTGTGTCGTTCACTTGCAGGGATTGGAGGCCCTCGGGATATTGATTGGGCTCGGCTTAATGCTGTCAGACTGATGGGAGACATGTGATTCACAGACGAGATCTTGGCCCCGGTACACTCAGCCTCCAACCATACACACACACACACACATACATGATAGCATAGCAAGTGCATGCACACACACTTACAGTATATGGGCAGCAAGCATATACACACAAATGGACCCACATTACATCATGCACTGATGCACAAAGGCAAATGCGTATGCACACACTTAAACGAGTACCACACACATGCACGAGCGCGCACACCCCTGCACAAACACACGCCCACACACACCCTTGGGAGTCCCTCCTGACACCCTCAATCTGTCACAGCGAAAACCCAGAGGACCTCGTCTTGGAGTCAGGAGGGCTGGGACAGTACACTGAGCTCAGCAGAGTTTGAGCTAATCAAGACTGGCAATGACAGACTGCCTGCAATGACAGACATTTTTTTTTTTCACTTTTACATATTTCACAGTTGAGGATATCTTGTTTCTTTGGTTGGAGGCATGAAAAGGGGAGTTTGTCCTGGTGGGCAAATATGGATCGTGCTTAATCACCCATCATGGGACTGAGGCGCAAGTCTGAATGGATAGACAGCTCCGGGTTATTCAGACATATTTACTGACGATAATTACATGACCATTAAAGATTTTTTTTATTATTAATTGCATTCATTCTGCTTCACAGAAAATGCAGAAAACATATTTTATTATCACAGCAGATCGATGCTTTGAACTATTTGTAGTTATTTACTGCTTAAAAAAAAGAAAATACTTTAACTATGACATTGAATAAATAATTAATCACTGATAATCATAGGGCTAAGGAGCAGCTGAATGGAGGCTAATCATAGCACATTCAGAAAAGCATAGAGACATGAGAAATGGCCTGTGGTGCTCAAACACACACACACACACACACACACGCACACACACACACACAATACATTTGAAAAAATTGAAAGCAGTGTCTCTTTCCAAAAATCTTGACTTTGTATTCAAGACAATCCACAGAACTTGTTGTGAGCTGTTTCATGTAGATATTAATTCCAGTAAAGTAGTTCCAGTAGATTCTACTACAGAAAGAAAGTAGTTCCTACACGATGAATAAAATGTGTTTTTTGGTGCTTTGAGCACCATGAGCTGAGTGCCATTAAGCCCCATTATCCTGGAGAAAGGCAGACACCTCTACAGCTGATATCTCCAAAACTCTGCAACTCACACCAAAAATCTCTAGATGGAGAAATAACACTACAGGTCAGGGTTAAAATATGTATTTTTGATTTTGAGGTGAACTGTCTCTTAAAAGGAGTAATGTGTAAAAATGACCCTGATATGTCATCAGAGATAGAGAGAGATTCAGAAAACATGCTGAGTTGAAGTACTGGTTTCTCCTACTGCTTTCTCCAACACCACCATTAAAGCCAGCATCTTCTTCTTTGAAATATGTATTCTGATGCAGAACGCCTGATTTCGTTTGACCACACTGCCCATTTCTCATTAATTCACTTCGCATAGAGCTGAAATTAATACAGAAAGTTCATTGAATGAGTTGTGTCTGTTCATGAATTGTGAAAAATCACTGATAATCTTTTAGAAGGAGCTGATGTTCATAAGAGTAAAAAATGTTTAACTCTAGTGTGTATTTTCGGAGCAGTGGCTTTTGTTTTCTGGGATAATCATCTTAGCTTTACAACAACAGACAGTCATAGAAAAATGATCAACTCACAGTACAGTACAGTTTAGGACTCGTCACTTGTCGTTGTCAAGTTCACTTGGAGGTTAACGTCCCTGCAGCCTGCAGGCGACCTGCCTGAGTTTTGAATCTGGGGAGAATGAAGCAATATTTCACATATTTAATTAATAATTAATTATGATACAATAATTATAGAATTTGTTCAGTAATTGAGTATTTTGAATTTGGACTGTAGCACCCATTTCTGGACACTATGGTGTTACATACTTCATCTTTATGATATGTTTCTATATATAACCGAGTTCAGAAGTGCGGTGCTTCTGATCATACATAGATTAGATTAGATTAGATTAGATTCGTTTCGATTCGATTAGATTCGATTAGATTAGACATGCTTAATTATCCACTAAGGGAAATTCATTTTGGTCTGATCAGTACCATAAAAACAGGCAAAACAATAAATAATTACAATCAGCTCTACAGTTCAAAACAGGATTCTAAAAGACAAGCTTTTTAAAGAAGAGCAATGATGGCTTTCCAGGATAAATATAAATATGTATGAAATGTGCGATTATTGACCTACCTGTGGCACTCAACTTAAAGCCATATTGTTCTTATTATATTGAAGACATGAACTTATTAAAGAACATGCACACAAATATATGATTAAATTTGCACAAATAAAACAGCCTACATAGTTTCTCAGAACACTAGGTACATTACTCAAACAGGAGTAAATAGTGTATTTGTTGAGGACTAGTTTCAGCTGCAGATTAATAGACTTAGTGTTTTAGTGAGCATTTAGCAGGAAGTTGGTGTACGTTAGTTTGAGTCAGAATAAACTGCAGTTCATCGTAATGGAGGAACATGTCACCCAGTGCTACAGAGTAGGCTCATTGATGTGTCTTCACTGGCTATTGTCAGGCTTTGACAACACATACAACACTTGTTCATGTGGTTTGAGTATCGTATTGAGTATCTCCAGCCTTAACCTCAGTGGTTGTTGTACCCCCCACTCCTCCAATGAATAATGCAATTACCTAATCAATGTGCTGCGGCTCCAGTGTTGTTTATTTCCATTTCATCATACACCTATTGTGTTTCATTTCATTGAAAGAAATAGATTTGATTGAAAGTCGTTTATGAGTAGTACACACTGTGCTTCTGTTGTTGTTCAATGAGGCTTTGCTCTTGACTTTGAGCCTGTTATGTGTCGCTGTTGTCGGCCTAATAAAATGTACATTTGTCCTTTTCCTTATACATGAGTACCCAGCGTCCTCTGTGACAGCTGGATGCAAAGGCAATAAGAATTGAAGTAAAAACTCAGTCCTCAGCAATAGTCCTGTTAATTTTCTGCGCGCGGGGCTGGGGATCAGTGAGACAGATGTGACAGGAAGCAATCATGTGATGATTTGACCCCGGTGTTAAATGGTGCCACTCAACCTTTTAAAATTCAATAAACAAGTCAGTAGGCCTGTGTGGAGATCCATACCCTCATCACAATGAATTTCCTGCTTCGTAAATGGGTCAATGGCAAAATGTGACTCTTGACTTCATTTATTCAGGACAATTTATGAGGCGGTGTGACACCTATAGGGAGAATTAACCATTTTCTTTGAGCAGCAGCACTAATACCAAATCTTTTCCAGTTACAAAATTATCACTGTTAAAAGTAAATCATAATCCTATTATGTTAAATAATACTTATGCTAGTCAATATTCTTTAACACTCATAGTTTAAATGGAGAACTTGACTTTTCTGTTGAAGTTATTTTCATTAAAACAAGAAAAGCTACAGTCATGCTAGCAGTTTTGTTAGGCTGTACTTGGACACAGCAGTGATTTTTTTAAAAAAAATTATAAGGGGTCTCTCAGTCAAAACGATAACAAAAGATAGACTTTAATTATGTCATCAAGTAATGTGGCATCATGGGAACTGCTGTCTTGATGTTAAACAATTTCCACTGCAGATGAAAATCTCTCTGATGTGACTTCACTGGCATGGTTCATAGAAAAGGCTCTTACGGGTTTTATTTACTTACGTTTAGTCACAACTTCCTTCCTCAGTATTCTGGGATTCCCGTGTTTTCCCAGTTCTTGCAAATAGCAAGCAATTTTACAATTTAAACATATTACATTTTTACATATTATGATGTACCTTTAAGCATTTACAATGTTCGTCATTTTAGTTCAGCATGTTAGAATGCTATCATTTGCTAATTAGCTAAACTAAACACAGAGTGCAGCTGATACAGATGAGAAAATTCAGCATGTCCAATCCAGCAGAAGTCAGCAATGACCATAGCAGAATAAGCAATGTTTTCTAGTTTTCAAGTTTTAAATTTGTACTGAACAGTAGATACCAGGCATTTACCAACAACCCCAGATGTGGGGACACAAGTCAAGCAGGGGGTGTAGAGATACTCCCTCCTGAGATTTTAAGTGTCACAAATTTTATTTTTTATTTTGCATTCTGGTGAATTTTTGTGCACCAATTTGTGCTTTTTATACATCAATTTCAAAGAGGTCAGCAAGTTCTAATCTTAACATGAATGTAAAGGAAATAAAGAGTCAATAAGAGTAAAGCACAGTTGCACCAGTTATATGAAGGATTCAAACGTCAGACATTGGGCAAAATGTTGTGTCTGTTGGGTCTGAGCCTCTGTTCTTGTACTTGCTCTGGGTCAGACAGACCACCGTCGGCGACGGTAAATACTCTATGGCAAAGTGCACAGTGTGCCTTGTATTTATTCCCACTGACAGGACTGATCTACTCGTGGTCTGTCTGCCATTTAGATCTGAATTCTGACAGCTTATCTCTTTTTACAGGTGGACTTGAGCTAAAAGTATTAATTGGCATTTAAAAAAAAAGTGTGTCTGAGTCTCCGTAACCAGGGCAACAATAACACTGAGTGATAGACAGCTTGTCTGTTACTCTGATTTCTCCACCGTGCCTAAAGAAGCTCATTTGATTTCATTATTTCTCATGTCATTCCAAGTATGTGAAAATGTAGTGTTGAAGTGGGGTGTGCATGAAAATAAGAGACAAACTGCGTTCCTGTAAAGGATAATGCATTTTGTTTTTTCAGCAAGGGACAATCCTGTATTTTACAGGACAACAAAAAAATCTAATTGGATAACTGTTACTGCTATCAGGACAGTCACCCAAAAGAAGATTGGGCATCTTCATGAAAAGTTGTGAACTTTCCTCTTTAGGATTCATCCTCTGGACACCATAGATGTTGTTTGTGGATTTCATGGCAATCAATCTAATATTAGATATTTTAGTCTGGACCAAATAGCTGACTGACATCTAACAAGCCATGTGGCTAAAAACAACAAGAACGCTGGATATCAGGGCAAATGACTGGATTATACAGATAAAGTAATAATATAACAGATTCAGCCTAATTCTGATACACTATAAAATGATTGAATGCTTGGGTGAAGTATTGACATTACTGTTGAGATGTTACTCCTTCTGAGTAATGAGTGCTATTATCTAGTATGCACAATCTGGGACTCCAACATGCATCTTCAGAAAACGTGTGTGGCACCCATTACCTTTCCAAAAACCTTCAATATTTCACCTAACTGTGTCCTATTAGTGTAAGAAAATGATGACTCCATTGGTTAAATTTGGCTCCGGCCCCTCTCTCCTTGACTCACTAAATGAGCCGAGTGAAGGATGTTGTGCTCTTCTGCATAAACGCTCGCAGCAAAATAGAGTTTATTAAGACCCATAAAAAACAACATTAAAATTCACAACCAAGGGAGCGTCGCCTGACCCCTGGAGAATGATAAATTAGCTTGTGTTGCTCTAGCAAAACGACCATTTTATACCTTCATCTTCCCCCCCGGAGCTGACTCCCCTTCAGTGTGGAAGCACCGCAGAGGGGCCCTGGACTGAGAGGCTTTGGCAGCGAGGAAACATTCTCAGATGAGGCTGATATCACTCTGTCTGCTTGCCTCCTCATAGGAAATCACTCAGTGGTGTGAATGACATTTAATTCAGCTGCATGTCTCCTTTTCACATTCATCTGTGTCAAGTGGGTATGGCGCAGTGCCGCGCGGCACGTACCTTCACCTAAGCAGGTCTGAATTTGACATTGAAGTGTCTGTTGTAATAATACAGAGCAAGGGCCAAGAAAATAGAATTCTGAGACGTCTCCAGGAATCTCTTGGTCGATATTAACAGCTTAGGGCTGCATCCACTGATACCTTTGATTTTATTCTACTTTTCACTTACCTTATGGAGGGTTTTCTGCAGTCAGTGCTGCTCTGCTTATCTGGGACAGGTTGTAATTGTTGAGTGCAGCCACCTCCTCATTGTTCGTTTGAGGGATGGTAAAACAGATTTTATGTGACAGCAGCTCTTCTATTTCCCACAAGCCAAACATGCAGGTGTCTGGGCAGCATTTGAGAGGAGATGAAAGATTAAAGAAAGCAAAAAAAGAATTGGCCATAATTTAAAAAAGATGTGTCAATGTTAAGTTCCAGTATTCAACAGCCTGGATCTGTACCCTTTACATGTATGGAGCTGCTGCCCTGTAAATGTCTGTCTTTAATGACGATTCGCCTGCTAACCAAAGTCCCTTGCGAGTCATCACCGGCAACTCATTAGCACTATGCTAAGCTAATGGATCAGTAAATGGATTTTTATGTGGGCATAAATGCTAATTCGCTACACTGCGGCGGTGTTCAACAACGCTGTGTTTAGCGAGTCAGTCGAGCCTCAGGGGTGTGTTTGTGTCTCATTAGGCTCGGCCAGGGATCTATTGTGGATGTGGAGGACTCAGTGGCAAAACAGAAATACAGTGATGAAGGCCTACAGTGCTGAAACACTTGTCCATCGTGCACCCAAAGGTTTTACTGACGAGCGGAGAGACGTCCCACAAGTGCAGACACAATTACTTTTTTGAAAATACAGAAACAGACTGCGAGGCCAGAGCCGATCGAGTGTCAGGTGTTATTATGTTGCATGATGGTTGTTACTGTCTGACACTGACACAAGCTGAAGCTACTTCAAAACACTTGAGAAGGTGTACAATAAAGCTCTCGCACAGACGTGGTGACATCTTCTGTTCCCACACCGTCATTTACTGTCTGTTCATCCACAACTGAAATACACATCCACACACCGTTTTATTCAATATAGTTGGACACATTCCCAATTGTGAGAGCTAATTGGAACATAATCACAACTGAAGGGACAACAGTTGAAAATTTGCCTTTTGGCTAACACTGGCACATTTACAGGGATGCTGATCAATGTACACTGTCCCTGGCAATAAATGCAAATTTTCCCCACTAGTCCACTGATCATAATCTGTGTAGGGAGGTCATTTTCTACAAAACCCATAACTACAATATCTGATACATACACACACACGAGGAACGTACCAGACTCAGAATTCTGCCAGTTGATTGGGATTCGGCTGTTCAATACTAATATTTGACTTTTTCAATGCTTGTTGAACTCCCAGATTTTTTTAAACAGGATTTAGCAAGACGTTCTGGGTGAAAGCAGCATTTACATAATTAATAATATAATAATTACATAATATAAGTAAACGAGCCAAGTTAGTCCTCTATGCTAACATGTTTATGCTAAAGATGGATTGGAAGTGTGCAGCAAAGCTTTTTTCTGACATTAGATATCAGACAAAAGCCACGGACTATGACTTATTAAGGTGATCTGGATTGCTAATTCACCACTTGTACATAGAAGGCACAAGATAACATGTTAAGCCTTAAGCTAATTATAGTTTCCGTGGCTGCGAGGGTCCGATAGGGCCCGTGTGATGTAAATTTCAGGTTTGGTGCTGACATCTGTATAACTCTGATTTGTTGTCGGTGCACTAGAGTTGGGCAATGTTTACAAAAATTGCACATGACAATGTCCACAGTGAAACATCATGATGGACGATGATATGTTGCTGGATAGGAGAAGGGCCTTTGTCTCAGCACCACATGTCCATAACATGAAATAGACATGGACCAGCTGCAAGAGCCTATGTGTCAATCCAACAACTCTATGTCAAACTCTGAGGGGACACTAAAATGCAGAATGCTTATAAATCATCATCAGTGATGACGATGATGATGATGATGATGATGGCTCACTGGTCGATGACTGTCAAGCATCATGACAGACCAACTCTAGTGGGCAGACTCCATGTGGCTACTAGGCTATAACAAGCTACAGAACACATCCTCCAAATGGACTCCAGAAAGTTGTAATAACAGAACTACATCTGTGTTTTCTGCTGCTATCTGTGTATGTGTCTGTTTGGGAGTATATTCAGGCTTTTCTCTTCCCCCGGCCAGCTGCCCCGTCTTAGTACTACGCATCCTTGGTGTTAGTGACTGTACATGTGCACATCTGTTTTATGGTTTAATCCAGGCTTCACTCAGACTCACCCTCGGTCCAGGTCGGCATCTGCATGTGTCTGTATCTTCATCCACCAATTGGAGTGATTTTATCCTGAAGAGCGGCATGACAGCGAAGTGCGCTCATGCTGCAGCTATTTCTGGGGACCAAAAATGTCCACAGAAGTACTTTGCACACTGACTGACAAACAAAAACTGCCTGACTTGAAGAATCTCAGTCAACTGAAGGGTCTTCAACTGAAGACTTTCAGGGAGCAGTCCTAATATACACTAATACATTATAACATGAAATACAGCAAGTTTTTCTATAAGCCTTTATAATGTATAATGTTTTCCACCAAAGGTCATAAGAATGATGATAATAATTAGATTAAGCATCAACTGCTCTGCTTAATCATGCTATTTGCATCAGAAATGAGGTCTGATGAACATTATTACACATTAACATTATTCTTCCTGCAATTAGAATACACAGAGTGTGGTTATAGCTTGCCATAACAACGTCACGACAGCTCATTGTCTGCTTCTGGTAAGTGCTTTCTGCAGTGAACATTATGTACCGTACCACAGAAGACAGGGGGCAGGAGACCACCTTCGTACCATTTGTTGATCCTGACAGCAGCCCACGTTCAAAGCCCTGAGACAGCAAGACAGACATTCAAAATGGAAGGAAGCAGCAGCAGGGCCTCATTGAAAGAACATCTCTAGCTGAGTGGGAGTTGAGTGGGAATACTGGCTCAGTAGCAAATACAGAAGCCACACGTCTCAGATTTTCTACAGCCAACTGGAACATAATATTCTTGATGTTACTGTATGGTGAGGTATTACATTTCTACCTTTCTTAAAGCAAATAATACCTATTTCTCTCATGTTGTAAAGAAATTGTGTTGGACATAAAAACACTCTCAATCATCAGTGGTTATAGAAAGCATGATGGGTCTGTTGTTTCCTAATGATTTCTTTCAGGTTTCCAGGAGAGAACTAGAGTAATTTGGCACTAAATACAAGGAGAATAGAGACAAAGCTCTGAGACAATTGTTAAAGTCTAGTTAGTTGTGTTGATTATATCAGCAGTTGTTGGTTTCAAAACAGATTTGATTAAAAGAGCTGATAAATTGAGACCAAAGTAAAAATGTATTCAGAATTTCTTCATTATTGTTAACTATACACTTCATCTATACTGAAATGCATGCTTACATATAGCGATCCTGCACATTTTTGTGTGTTCATCTGCAATTATTTAGGATTATCTGATTAAAAGTGTTCCAGTTCTCTATAATTTTCAGTGACGTTTTCCAAAAATACTCCTGAGGAAATTAATTACAACCTGTAAAATAAAGCATTACAGAAAGTGTCATGATGTTCACAACTTTTAAAGCAAGTTAGGTTGCGCAATTATGAGCGTGTACTTTGTCCAAATCAAAATCATTATGACACTTGTATTAGACAGCTATGGACAACATTCAGTTGTAATTGGCTTGAATGTGTGCATTATTTTAATATAACCTTGCAGGACTGATGTAGCACTGTAAACACTAGCAATGGTTACTATACACTGGCTTCTCCTTCTCCAACCAAGGTTAATCAATATGTGGAAGATGCAAGTTTTCCAGTAAAAGAGCATGATTTTCCCTAGAATAAAGTAAAAAAAAGTGTATATTGTAATTTATGGAAAATACAGCCATGGTAATAAAAAGTCAAGCCCATCCTCACCAGAAGAACAAGCATATATTCTGCGTAAGCTGCTTGTTACAACCCCAGTGGCTGTTGTAATTATAACAGTATTAACACAACTACAATAACTTAAATTCAACTGGGCTACTTACTAGCTACTTCAGTCTCAAATGAAAACAATGGGGATCTTCAGAGGAGAGCAGGCTTAGCAGATAACTGCAGTCTATTCCCTGACATGGCGTCACCTGACATTGAGGCCACACAGTTCAGGCGGTGTGAGCTTCTTTTTCATCACAGTTTAATATACACTGTTTTTTGTATAATTATTTATTAACTACTGTAATAATTCTTGGTTAAGATATCCAGCTTCCTGTGGCTTTACTTGTACAATACTTTTATAATTCAGTAATCAGTAAAATTAAAGTTAAATTGCTTCTGAAAAAAGTGACAAGTAATTGAAACTAATTACTAAATTTCAGTAACTTGCCCAAAACTATGTACCATAATGTATCACATTACATAAAGTAACATAACATAATGTAACATAACATACTTATTTTAATGTAAACAATATGTTTAATATTATTTAATATGTTTAATATCACGTAACTTATGTCGAGTGACTTGCGTGATACATTTAAGGTCATATATGTTGTTTTGGAAGTCAGTGACAAATGACTTATTCTGTGTGTGGTATCAGTGTTGAAAAATACATGATGCACTGTACAGTTATGAAAAATAATACACTCCACACTGTGCATTATACAGTACCTGCACTTTATATGTTTTTGTTTAATACCTGCACACTACATTATGAATTATCCTTCACATGAAGGCCCGTGGCAACTTTTGTAGTGTAATATGCTGTTGTTATAATGCATTATGCAGTATTCTTCATTATTATACATCATATACAGGAGGTTCAGAGAAAGTGCTACCCAGTTTTATTTTAGTGTTCACTAGGAAACTTTTTGGCTCTTTTCATATTGTTCCAGTTTGTCTCAGATACAGTTGCTGTGTCATGTTTTGGAAATAATTGGCCTGTAGTGTTTTTTAGTTTTCAACCAAAGCCTCTTTCAAAATAGGGACAGTGTGAAATATAAGTATAAAATATTTATATATAGACATTTGAGGACCACAAAAGGCATTTATAGCCCTGACAATTTAAGGACACTCCTTCAGCTTGTGGCCACAGATAGCCCCTCCAGAGCTTGAGTCGGTGGCTCAGTGTTCAAACTTGCAGAATTTAGTCTGAGTATATGTGCTGGTATAAATGGCTGCCTACAGCGAGATATTTTTAATCCACTTTATACATCGAGAAGGAGGTCCAATATTTGTTTATCTGCTCTTATTTATATTTTACTCAAATCCAAATCTAATCTGCCACTGCCCTGCTGAGTTTGACTGCATAAGTTCCTGCTTTGACAGTGACTCAAATCAAAGGGACAATTTATTTACGGTGAGTGCAAAACCAAAGAAGCGGTAAATAAAGGCAGCATGAAATCAAAGGTATGGGATCAGGTGGAAATAGGTATTTTCTTACTACACAGACCACTGTTGACCTGGAAAACACTCACACACACGCACCAAATACACACTCCACAGCTCCCGGGAGCGGACGCTCTCTTTATATCCTCAAATGCATACATTAAGATGGAGATGTACAGTTTTTTTAGTACAAAGAAATGAAAAAAACAGTGTGTAGACACATTAACAGGAACACCTGTATAATATAATGCCATCTATTGCAATCAGTCTCCAAAAAAGACTACCTCTGTGAAGATGATTTGGTAACCCTTTATTTGAAGGGATGTGCAAGACTGCAAGACTGGCATGACACATGTCATGAATATTAAAGGAGCAGTCTCCAAAATCAAAAATAGATATTTTTCCGCAGACCTTGTGAGCAGTTTCAAGTTGGAACTACTTTCTTTCTGTGGTAAGATATACCAGTTCCTACATGAAACTGTTCACAACAAGGTTTGAGGGTTATCTTGAGTAACCAAGTCATGATTTCTGGATGGAGACATTGCTGTTCAGATTTTCAAATGCCTTTTTTATACCATCTATTTCTTATCACCAGTATTCGGCAACTCGCACCAAAACTATGTAGATGGATAAATAGCACTACATGTAAGAGGAAGAATATGTATTTTTAATTTTGGGGTGAACTGTCCCTTTAAGCAGTCTTAATGAATGTTTATGATGGTTGTCACTAAGTGTCACTTTGTCAATAGTGTCCCTTCTATTGCAAAGTTGACATAATTTGAGCTGTATTTGTTATGTCCAAAATATATAACTTTAGTTAAGATCAAGGGAATCATTTATGACACCGTTTTACAATTGTAATGGTCTCATGACAGCCAATGTCAAAATCAACCATATATGACAGTATAATATAATGCCAACACATGGAGCTAAATAGTTTCTATGGTTGTGAATTAGGCCTGCTATGGCATGGTAATGGCAGGTTATGCTCTTTTGGTTGATCTCAAGTTGTCATAACAAGGACATCTCAATCAATGTCAACTTCACACATACCTGACCGAATAACACTTAATGACAACAGTCATAAACAATCATAGTTTATGATAGTTGTCATAACATGGTTATGATGGTGTTATGTCAGTCTTATGCACACCCTTTCAAATAAAGTGTTGCTGATGATTTTTATGAGATGTTATATGTTAATCTTGCAGCAGCATATTGTGTTGTGGTATCTGGACTGTGTTTTTGTTATGTTCTGCATTATATCTTACTGGTGTTCGTGTTATTGTGTCCACCTCAGAAGAATGCCTCTTGTGCTCCTCCTGTTCTTTATGTCCTCTTCGAATGAGACCCACAGAACATAAAATACATTAATTGAATATACAGTATATATATATACATAATTTCAAATATATCAAGCATCTGAAATCAGCAAATAGCACTTCCAGCTGGCCAAAACATTTCATATCAAAATATAGTCAATTTAGACAAGTATTCTGAATACATTTAATCACACATGAATTGATTTTAATTACAGAATTTAACTTATGTGACATACGGTAGATCTGTCCCCAGTTTCAATAATATTTCCCCCCCAATATAAATATCTCTATGTACTAAAGGAAAGACATTAAAGAAAAGAAAAAAAAAAAAACAGGATTCATTTGTAAAGATTCAAATGAGATCCAACATCTGTAAAATCACAAATGCTTCTTTTGCCAGATGGTGAGCTCTGGTCTGGGCGTGTCCCAAAAATATACAAGAGTATGAATAATGCATTGGATATGACTTATTTCACAGTGTATCTCTGGATGTGAACACACACACACACACAAATACTCGCGCACACACACACACTCTCACACACACATCAGTTCAGACATGGACAGATGCAGACATGCACACACACACACACAAAGTATAGACCATTAAAATGAGCCAGGGGTCCACATCTGCTAAATGCTCCCGGTGGTGTGTACAAGATGTGTGAGGTTCATTGACAAAAACTACTCTTCTAGTCTATGTTGGCACCACATAAAAAAACATAAGTTATAAGCTAAGTTGTCCAAAACGTCCACATTTCACATTTGACCTTCATTATCTGAGGAAAGACAGTCAACTCGTCTCTGTCGTCACATTCCAATAGACTTTTTTTTTTTCACAATGTCCGTCCTGTGTACAGTTTGTATGCAGAGATTTCAGAGGCTGCGGTCTCGTAAAGTTTCGCCCTGCCAAATGAGAGAAAGGTGTTAAAGGCTTGAATCCAATGGACGGTGTGGCCTGGCTCAACCTCTGTAAAGTCACG
Organism: Lutjanus erythropterus; assembly: GCF_056507025.1. NCBI lineage: Eukaryota > Metazoa > Chordata > Actinopteri > Lutjaniformes > Lutjanidae > Lutjanus > Lutjanus erythropterus. Next base: position 32,502,156 of record NC_139322.1, read on the forward strand.
ACTCTTCAGCAGCGAGCTGTCATTAAAGAAACTTGGCCGGAATATAACCCTGGACGGCTTCATAGCGAGGATAGTAAAGAAGATGAAGGGGCTGACTTTTGAAAGACCTTCTGGAAAGTCTAAATCAAGCCACAAAAGGTTTGAAAAATCTTCAAGGAGCTGTCCCTCTGCAGACCTGGTGTCAGATAAGAAAGACAAAAAAAAATGTAATGTACTTCAATGAATATTCCACTGCCCTGTTGATAACTGGTCCTCACAGGGGTTTTGATCTGTGATCTGTCCGTGAATCTGGCTGCGGTGGAGGTTTAATGCCGATGGTGTACCATGCTGCTCACTTGAGACTTCTCAGAGTTCTCACAAGTGTCTGCTGAGAGTCTTTCATAGTAGTGATTGGAGAAACTCTGGGGTGTTTTTTTTTTTTTTTTGTTGTTTTCTTTTCTTCTATATTTTCTTTTTTACTGAAGGTCAAGCCTGGTGTAAAGTCTGGGAGCCTCGTTGGTGGATGGACACAATGTTCTGATGTAGTGATTAGCCTCAGTCCCTTTTGTAACATGGATGTCAATGAACCTGCAGAGGAAATATACAAGAAAAAGATAAAAAAAAAAAAAATCACAACAAACAGTTGCTTCATGAGCCACTTTCAGATACGCACCTTGTTACATAAATGTGCTGACAAAGATGTCGGTCTTGTAATGGAATTAAGTGCCACTTTAAGTACCACTTTAATTTAAAAGTCATGGCAATTATAGGTCAAACGTAGGTGACGTTTCTTTTACACTTTCTGTATCACCACTCTGATACCGCCACAATAAGGGATATAGGTTAAGGTTTAGAGTTAAAAATGCAGAAAGCTGCAAAAGATTAAATGCACATGTTCTACCTTCATGAGACAAATGTAATACATTTATTAAATCACTTAATTATCATTGCTTATTAGAGTTGTATTAGAGTTGGGACAATCTCACTGAATATTGGTATCAGACTGAAAGTTATAAATGGATATCCAGTACCCATATTTTTTGTCTCCTAGAATTCTATGAGTTAAATGTTAAAGGTGGAACTTGACCATAACCCTCAGTAATGTAACACGAGACAAATGCAAGTCAGTACAGGCATCTGTAATTTTAGTATCAGATGACTAAGCAAGACATGCTGTTAAGTGTTAATGTATACTGAGAATTTGCTGGTATGCTGCAAGGTTATGTATTCGTCAAAATTGGATTGGTCATGACTCTCCTGATGTTTCATTTCGGTTTGAAAAATCCTTGAATTTATTTCCATTCGAAAGATTCTCATACATAAATAAGAACAGATCAGTCCAATTCTTGCATACCTGGCAGCCAGTCTTAGTTAATGTAGAAGATGAATCACAATTTGGGCTTCAGACGTTTGTGGCTGCATCAATATTGACTTGTAACTACTTTAAATATATGTATTTTTGTATGTATGTATGTAAATGTATGATTTATATTTTAGAGCTGTGACTTTTACCAGTTCCAAGATATGTATTAAATCACTGCTCACTGTGAGTCACTGTAAGTGTGATTGCATGTTTGTATGTGTGTACAGTGACAGTGTGGGCTCATGTGGACATCCTGCATACCTGATGCACTCTCTATTTTTGTGTTGGTTAGGTGTCATACATATTGCATACATGTCTGTTTCCCTCAGGTTGGAGGCGACTGGGTGAGAGGTAGGATGCTGTATATGATCATAGCAGCATTAGAGGAAGAATGGTGTAAATTTATGTATTCTGTGTTCACATTTACTTTTTGAATTTGTAAAATGTACACTTCACTTTGCAATACTACTAATAAAAGTTGTGAATCAAACCTGAAATTAAGTGGATTGGTGCATCTCTCGCGCTATAATAAAGGCTTTTTAATTTTTCTACTTTAACGCAGCAGCATGCCTTGGCTTTTTTTGGGAATTCGTTCCCCTTTTTTGGCAGACACTGATTGCCTACCTGTGCAATAGGAGCACCTGTTTTGTGTCTCATCACTGTCAGATCCAAGCAGCACTTCCTCATTATTTTCTATCAAAAATAAAATCAGTTTAATAAACCACAAATCACTGACTGAGCCAACTGTAATCTGTGGAGGATATTATCATTATTTTTTTACCTTCATAGTGCAGGACAAAAAAAAAACCAAAAAAAAAAAAAAAAAACCACAGTAATAATCAGACCAGCACCCCCTCCCTGTATTTTCAATTTTCATCTGTGCCAACTTCAGCAAAACACTTAACATACGGCATGTGAGCTAATTAAGAATCAAATGAGAGCCCCAAATTAACGTTTTGTCATTCTGCTTGTGCACTCTTAGGTATTATAAAACAGGCAACAGAGTTTCTGCACATCTCTTCACTTTTATTGTTAACTTTATCTATTAAATGATGGAATGAGATGAGAAATACTAAGAGGGGCTCCACTGTGAGAAGGTGGTGGGCCTCCCTAATGCTCAGGATGGTCATTAATTAAGGCTTCAACCAAGGCCAGGCTGAAAAATTAATCACGATAAAATATTTAATTTTGGTCGATAATGATTATTGATCATTTTAAATGACCTGTTTTTTCTATCACATTAAAACAATAACAAAAGGGATCATGGGGGTTCTTGTCTTTACTTTTAAACCACTACTATAACTGATGAAAATCTATCTGACATGGCATGGTTATATTAAAGTTATGGTTACGATCAGTCATCTGCATGACTTCCCTCTTCACTCTCTGGCATATCTTTTCCCGGAAGTTATAGCAACTAGCAACTAGCTAGCAACGGCTAGCAGGAAACACACAATTGCCACGAACAAATCACAGATTTCTCTGGGTTTGAACATTGTTGGAATCATTTGGGTGCAGAACTCAACAAAATGGCATTTTTAGACATTTTAATGCAGAAATGTTATTGCATTTTATAGGTTTAACCACTTATGTTGAATTTGACCACTTTATTTATTAAGGCGCACAGGTAACAGATAGAGCTTAAAAAAATCTTCCATACTGGCGAGCTGACCTATCGTTTCTTATTGTACGAAATTAAGTATCTGCCTTTACATATCACTACTGTTTTATTGCCCAGGCCTAGCTTCAACACCAAAATAGGTTTTAAAACTCATCAGTGATGAGAACAAAAACTGTGTCTCTTTTCCATAACAGTCTAAATAAACATTTAAATAACAGACTCATGCCAAATTGACAAAAAGCCATTACTTAGATATATAAAACAATTAATTTTACATATTTCGTGTCTTATAAGGGGCTTTATTTGAGGCCAGTTCCTGGAGCTCCACTTAGGCAAAATTTCCTGTCTTTAACAAAGAAAATTTAATGAATGACTCTGTAAAGGGACGGGCCAATGAGTGTACGTGCTTTTCCACGTGGAATACATTTCACCTCCTGTGAAATTCCACAGTTAATGACTTAATTTAGCCAATCATTCGATCATGAAACCTATTTGAATGATAATGCAACTATGCCATGAATATGTTATATGGATAAATCCATAAATGTTAATACATAAATGATCCAGGGTGACAGTGGACAAATGTGACACCCAGGACTGCCCATATAAATCATTCAGACACTTAAATATGAGTTGGCAAATCCACACAGAATTGCACAAATTCCCAGAGCTGGCAAATAAATATTTATGACGCCCCCAATTCCCCCTTTCTCCCTGTCCTTGGTAATTGCGCGTGATTCATTTTGTTTTCTCGGTGGAAGAGGGAAAATCAATCTTAGAATATTGGCTAGGAGACATAAAGCATGCAGATTCCAAATGCCTGTGGTTCCGCAGAATATAAAAGCTTCATGGACACTCAGTCAATGTTCTCGAGAGTGGAATCCAGTTTAATCTTGAATAGATTTCCTTGTTTTTTGGAGAAAAGAAAAATGTTTGTGGAAGTGGAGTTAACCTGCGAGCAGAGTGGGGCTAACCTGCTCCTGGCTCCAGTTTACCTGCTGACTTTTTTAATAAATGGATATCGACTTGGAGGAATGTAATGCAGGCATCTTAGATATTTGGCGTTTAGAGCGTGATTTAAAAAGAAAAACATAGCTTTTTCTTCCAGTTACTGCTATTGTCAAGAACATCCTCCCTTTCCTATCTGTTTTCTACCTCTGTCCTACAAGAAAGCCCGGGCACTTAAAGTAGCCGTCTCTCTTTGATGTAACAACAGTGGAGCTTTTCAGTTTCCATCCTTATGCATTTCAAAACTTCCAATAACACCCTTTGATTTCCCCTTTTTCTTTTTCTTTTTTGCATAGATACATCAAAGTGGCTGCACCCAAAGAAATGGAGGATTCTATTGTGTCTTCTCCAAGTCCTGGATGATCTTTATTTAAGCTCAGTGGTGAGAGCAGCACCGGATAAAATACATGATGAATAGACTCTAATGGCTCATTCATTGCAGGTCTGAGCTGCACTGAACCTTGATACATCTTAGAATTGAAGCATGACTTCTGCTGTTCATCAGGTTCCCCTTAAAAGTTCTTATTTATGCCTGGTGCAATCAGAATGTCTTTGGTTGCTTTTATGTCAGAGTGAACTTAGGCAGGGTTACACACAAATTAGAATAAAATATCTAATACTCACATACTTGCTGTTTTCCTGTGCATCCTACGACGGCTCCTTGGGCAAAGGCTGGAAAAGAAAAAGTAGAAGGTCAGCACTGAGGGAACAGAGGGCCAGCCTTCACTAACATTTTATTCAACCCTCCCTCAGCATATTGGCCTTGGACGCAGAGCAGCATATGTCCATTTAAAAGCACAGATGGCCTGTCTTCCAATTATATCTAAGGCGAGACGACGCGAGCTGAAGGTTATTTTGTTCTCTCCCTGTTTTTATGACCTCTGAGGACGCCGCTTCTCTCCTCGACCAGAAAATACGAGCGAGTAATGGGCACCTCATCATCCGCGTTAACGAGTGAGAGACCTTTTCTTTCTTCCATCAATGGCATCACACAGATAGAAAATTTTATCGTATTAGCTGTGGGGCGCGGTGATAAACAGTGTTCCACTTTGTTTCTCTGTGAACAACAACTTCTTGCCTCCTACATCCATCTTGAGGAGAACACATGAAAACACGCTGTTTTCCCCTTGACCGGAGGAAGAAAACAGCTCCCTTGCCTTCTTAATATTGGTGAATGAGCCACTTTTGTGTAGATAATGACTCGGCTAATCATAATCAGGAAGCTAATGGTCTGTTTAGCCAATCAGAGGAGCCAAGGCGAGACGGCTGTCTGGGCAGCGCATTGGCATTCCCAGCAGCCTCCGCTCTCCCCTCTCGGCTGTGCCAGGCTATCTGCAGCAGCGAGGCCGACTTGGTATTCCACTGCCCGCCCAGCCTGTCGTCCTGCGCTCTGTCGCTCTGTCTGTCCGACCGGCCGGCTGACTGGCCCCGGTGCTGTCGAAGAAATTCAGTCCTCTGAAGAGGCGCTGATCCATCACACCTCTCCAGCAGCATGTCATCTAAATGCTAAGTACTTCCACTGCATCTTTAAATCAAAACAAGAAAAGAAATGAGCACGGGGGGCAGGCGGTTGGAAGGGATAAAAGCTTATAAGGGCACAATAGAATCTGCAGAGCAAACCCTTAGCTTTTTGATTACATTCATTTTCGAGGGAGAGGAAATGTGGGAGAGGAGAGGAATGAGCATGAGAAACCCTGAGACCTTGTTATCCCTTCAAATGCATGAGGAAAAATGAGAAAGAACAGTTATTGATACACCCGACCCAAAGTTTCCTTCAAAGAAAATAGCATGTTCTTTGATTTCTCTCCAAAAAACATCATGAATGTAGCTTAGCTGCTCCCACAATGGGCTCCCCCCCTCCTCTCCCTCGACTCCCCGTCTCAGTCGGACTCTTTGCCGTATCGATTGGAGGGATTCTTCAAGTCGGGGCAGAGTGCTGAGGCGGCAGAAGCGGCCGGCACTATTAACTGCTCTTACTAATTAAAAGGGTAACAAGGTGAGTTCGGCCCCACGGGACGAGGCTGTGCAGGAGACGGAGCCGGCTGTTTGCCTGCCATGCACACCGGTAAACAGTGCTCACCGCCTATGGTGTTTACAAGACAGGAATCCAAGGACATCGAAGACATATTCATCTCCCGCTGGCACAAGGGATGAGCCAGATTCACAGATAACGAGTGAGAAAGAGGGCACACTAATAAGCGCTTTGCTAATTGCCTATGTTGCGGTGAAATTGAAACATTTGGACCTTGTCTCTGAGCTCGGGGTGCCCTTGTTTCATCATCACTTGTAAACACTGAGTACTGTGCATAAATGATAAAGTTTCCCAGTTCAAACGAGGTGCACTGCCTGGATCTTTGAGAGGGTGCCAGTGGAGACTGGCAAAAAATATTAAGGGATTCAATTAACTTCCTTCCTTATCATCAGCGCAACATATTTTAGGATCAAAGTATTTTTAAGATACAGTATGGCTCACATTACGCAAATAAAAACCCTCAGCCCAGGTTGCATTACAACTCCCAGAAATCTCTGTAGCTGAGAGGGGGGGGGGAAGCCACTGCAGGTACAGCAGACAGCTTGTTTGCTCAGTGCTCAGGGGGAAACAAAGCAGAGGCTGCATATTTGGTGGCACTTCAAGCCACAAAATTCTCACCAGCAGCAGCCCACCCAGCCATTATGGAGTGAGGCGCTGTGCCATCACTGCAGTAAGTAAAAACCTGTCCCCGGGGCCTCTCCTAACAAGTGGACTCCTGCACAGGACTTAGCTGGTTTCATCAGCTGGAGACTGAGGTGCCCATCATTACCCGCCACTAGAACTGCTGGTGTTATTAGGCTAACAAGCACGACTAAAGCCTACTGAAGACCCTGAGTGGATGCTTCACGGCCAGAGCATGAGCCTGATGTGCACAAACATCAGAGCATCCGAGGCAGAGCTGTCTCAGAGGAACAAAACCAACATTAGTTGCAAAGCATCTGGTTGCATTTTCTGCTTTACTTCTGGGGAGGCACCTGGAGAAATCAGGACTGATAAATTATTGGGAAATTTATATAATTAATTAATGAAATTAGAGCTATAATAATATTTGATTTTACAGATTATGTCGAAGAATTTATTTGAATTATTTTGCAAAAATGCTCTATGACAGCCAAAGTATATTTGTGGGGGGTTTTTTTGTTATGCAGTAGAAAAAATAAATAAATGAACATTTGAAGAGTCTGAACAGTTCTTTGTTTTTCTTGTAATAGTGATGTCAGATGTGGTTCAGTCATGTCACAGTCTGTCTAGTCACTTTTTGTTTTATGTTGGTAAAATCTTCCCTTATGTGTCTTTGTTGTCTTTACTTTCTGTCTTTGTCTGTTTTCCTGTCCTTTTGATTTCTGATTGTTTCCACCTGCCCCTGCTCAGCCTCCGAGTGTATGTAGCCTTGTGTCTGTTCCCTCCTTTGATGCCAGTTCGTCCTTGTCTGTATGTCTGACCTCCTGGTGTTCCTTGTGGACTTTTGCGTGGTGTATTTTTGTTTCCATCCATCCATGTTTGTTTTTGTTTTTAATTCCAATTTCTGGACTTTGAATACATGTAAGCCTTTTGCATTGTATTTTGAGTTTAATAACTATAACTGAACTGCACCAGTCTGCCTCAGTTGTCTGCATTTGAGTCCAAACCTTAATTTCACAAACAGGTCAGAGCCATGGAATATAAATAAATCCATCTTTGCTAACTAGATCTTAAATTTCCTTTTATCATTTACTGTCAGCTTAAACGCCAATTAAAAGCCAATCTATGTTTCAAAATTGAGATTGTTTACTGAAGTCAAAGTATCAAAATCATAATGTAAGAACAGTCTATTACAAGAAAATAAAAAAATCCTGCATGAAAAGCTATACCTTGCAGTGTGTTTCATAATTTTCACTGCATCCATTGAATTAATTTTTTACACTTCAGGGTGGAGGAATAAGCTGTAAACACAACACTGACATATTTTTACACATTCAGTAGACATGGAACAACATTAGCATGAATTTGTGTTTGTGGTATGGACGTCAGTTTCAATTAATTTTGCTTTCGATAGCCCAACAATCATGAACTGAGAACTAACTAGTACATTTTTGAACACGTAATGTGTCAATTCTATTTTGCTAGGGGCCTCTCTCGCATTAAAACTATAACAAAAGACGTAGTTTGATGATGTGAAGTGGCGTGGGACCGTGGGAGTTGTTATCTTAACTGTTAAACAACCACCATAACTGATGAAAATCCATCTGATATGACTCAGGCAAAAATCATGTTCATGCACAAGGTAATATTAAGGTTTTGTCATGTTACGTCTATGTGCACCGTCCACAGTTATCCATGTACGCATATGTCTGGGAATATATTCAGGCCGTGACAGAGACAGTGGATGGAGAGGCTTTGAGTGAGGAGAACACTGGACCGTATCTTCTTCTCCTCATGTGATTCTCAATGTGTTTTCTCACAGAAGTTCTGAATCATTTATTATTGCTTGTGCTACTACTAAACTGAAGTACACAGTTTACATTTCACTTAATTGCCTTTTTAGTTATTTTTATTTGCTGTGGTTAACAAATAAGTTAACTGTTGACCCTGAGGGAAATATCTGGCTCTTTAGCTGCTAAATGCTGCATTTCTTACAATGTAGTTGCTAACTTTTGGTGTCTGCTGTTGCTGGGCAAGTAGTGCTCAGTGAGTTTAACAGCTGCCTGCTGCTGGAAATGAGAGTAATGAAAGAAGAATTTATGGGCTTGACAACCAAAACAGTGAGCTAAAGAAGTCTGAAACGAAGCTAAAAAACTGATTGCTGAGGGGAGCTGCAAAATTCTGTGATATAAATCCCTATACTCTAAGTCACTACATTTGATCCACTGCTAGTAGAACAACTGTGATGTAGTGTAGCTGTAGCTATATACCATATATGCTTTACATTTTTGCTTAGCATTTTGGGGTATTTATATACTATGCTGACATTTCTATACTGTATAAATATCACTTAAGCTTCCATATTGATTTTCAGACCAATACTAGTGAATGGAAAGGCAAGGCTGCCTAGAATGAAAGGAAAAACATTCAAATTTGTAAAACACAGCAGCATGGTTTGCAAAAAGGTTAGCCATGATTTAAGCGTATGTGACTTGTAGTAAATCACGTAAAATATACTACACCACTGGTATTAGGTAAAAAGGGGGTCTTTCCTACATTCCCAGGGCCCTACGTTTCCAAGATCCTATGTGTCCAGGGTCCTGTGTTCCCCTGTTCTATAATGCACATAATGGGTCATTACATAGGACCCTGGGGACACAGGACTTTGCATAAGACATTGGGAACCTAGGACCCTGGGAACATCAGACCGCGGGGACGTAGAACCCTGAGAACATAGAACCCTGGGAACACAGATATGCTCACAGTAAAAGTATTAATGGCAAAATGTACTTAATTATCCAGAGCACAAATATATAGAGAATGTAACATTATTATAAATATTATATTTTTGATTTATATTATTAATATGTTAACATTGATCAGCATTTTAATATTCTTGTTGGAAAAAAATAAAGTTATAATGTTATTTTTAAGTATTTACATACTGCTTGATGTTTAATCTAAAACAATGCAACATATTATAGATTGTGATCATGTGTTTTATTCATAAAATCTTAACCTACACAGTAACAGGTAACTATAACTCTAATCATCGCTTTATACCACTGGAAACAGGCCCAGGGTTATTTTTAAGGGTGACAACAGAATTTTAAATGAGACAAAAATTATTTTGACTGGCTGCATCATTGGTAGCAGCACTAAATAATTTATAAAAAAAACCCACGAACAGAAGATCCAAAGGGCACACAGAGCATCAGAGCTTTGAAATAGGATGTTGCTAAGCACGCTTGAATGTGTCCTGTCCATAGACAGGCTTTCTGCATTACTTATTACGAAAACCCTGTGTTGAAATGTGGCCTATGGCTCTGACAATTTCACACCAGACGAAGCTGTGGAGACAAGCATTGTGCAGGGTAAAACACAAATGGCAGTTCAAAGCCTGGCAATGACAGAACTTCAAATAGGGGAGCAGGGTAAAGTACGCTGAAAGTGACAGCAGAAGGGACCACATTCACTCCGGGTCTCAGACAGAGAGGAGAGGAGGGCAACATGCGCCCGGCAAAGGCAAGCTGAAAAAAGAGCTCTTTTAATAGATGATGGCAGTACCAGAGGAAACAAAAACAAAGAAACAATGTAGTTGCCTTTTTTGGTAACGCCCTGTGAATGTACACCAAACGAAATATTAGATACTGTAAATGCAACCATGAAGCCTCCTGCGGTATGTTCCATAACGTGACACCTGTGATAACGCATATGGAAAATGGGTAACGGAGGGGTGGGCTCGGTTTAGCCGTTTCTCTCTTTTCTGAACATCTCTATCAATCTAACCTATTTCAATATATTTTCTGCATCAGTCCACACGCTATCTCCTCAAAGACTGATGATCATGTCACAGCATCTGACAAACAGATGAGTTGAAACCAAAGGAGTGCATTTTTCTTTTACGCTTGATAAATAGAACATCTGTAAATGAAACTGAAATGAAGAGTATATCCGCTTATTGAGCGTAACCTCTGTGTACTCTGTGTATGTTTGGCAGGGGCATGCGTGTTGTTTGAACGTCAGTCATTTTATAAATGTGCATCCCAGAGGCGAGGCGGCCTGGCTGCAGTATATTATCCCTGAGGATCCAGAGAGAGGCTGTCAGATACAATATGACAGGAGTACTTTAAGTTGGAGGTGGGCCAGATAAACATAAAAACATGCTTTTTTGTCTGATGTTCGTATTAAAGAAAGGATGGTGGTGCATTCAAGTCATTATATTAACCACAAATAAAAAATAATAGTCATTAACACTATATTTTAAGGGGTGTGCATAAGACTGTCATTACACTGTTATAACCATGTCATAACACCTATCATAAACGTGAAGCAGTCTTTATGAACATTTTTGACTACTGTTATTAAGTGTGATTTGGTCAACTATTACATTTTTAATGCAAAGTTGATATTGTGTGATGTGTCTTTGTTATGACAACTTGACATTAACCAAGACAACATCTACATTTTGGACTTTTCATAAAGATGTTTTTCATTAAGTTTTATTACACTGTCAAATGCATTTGTAATGGTGTCATGAATAATTTGCAGAACTTTCAATAAAGTGGTACATTTCAGACTTGTCACAAAGATGCCATTAAGTCATGTCCATTATGTCATGGGGCTAAGTCAGCTAGCTCCATGGCTAAACGAGCTAACTTGCTAACACCAGCTACAGATAACAGCCTACTGTAGTACAAGTAAAGTAGCTGTCTGACAATCAGCTAACTGTGTAAGCTAAATTACTCTGGAACTGTACTCTGTTGTCAAAATAGCCTTATAACATTTAATGGCACCTTTATGGTAAGTCCAAATGGTACTACTTTAGTTGAAGTCCAGGAAATTATTCATGACACGGTGACAAAAACATCTGGCAATGTAATAATCCTTAATGACATCTTTATGACAAGTCCAAACTGTACCCCTTTACTTGAGGTAAAGGAAAATATTCATGACACACTTATAATGGTCTCATGACAGCCTGCACCAAAACCAACCAGATATGACAGTTTAATGTAATGTTATAACATAAAGCTAAACAGTTTCTTTATGTTTAATAATGTCAATTTGTCATGACAAATATATTTACAGGTTAAGTTTGCATTAAAAATGACTTAATTTACTGAATGACACTTAACGACAATGGTCATATACATTCATAAAGGCCCCCTCATGTTCAACACAGCTGTCATGACATGGTTATGGCAATGCATGACAGTCTTACGCACACCCTTTCAAATAAAGTGTTACCTAATAGTCTAAGTTTACTGCACATTTTCATCTCTCCTGCCAGACGCTGCTCCAGTAAACTTTTACTCCAGTAAAAGTAAAACTCTGCTTCTTTCAACACAACACTGCAGAAATAGATTTTATTATTAGTTGTGCACGATCGTTGGAATTTACTTGCTGGTGCACAGAATTTAATAATTTCAACTGCAAATGAGACTGAAAGTCAGCAGAGCATTGAAAGACACGGTGCACAGCATGCATATCTAATATTTGAGAATGCTCTGGCCAGGTTTTTCAATGCATTCTGAAGATGCAAACATTTCTCTAATGACCTCCAGTCCTGATTTACTGGCTAATATTTTTTCACTGTATTCGAAATAAGACCATTTATAACACATCCTTTTAGTCACTGCCCATTTTTATTGCATGTAGAGCCTTGAGTACAAGGAGTTACTATTCAAGAAACAACCTACTTTACTTCTCTCATTATGCATTTTATTTAGGCTAAATGAATGCTGCTGGTCATAGCTACAGCATCTAATGAAAGTGATTTCACTGTCACAGACCACCTTTATCTAAAGATGGCATCACGCTGAGAATACAAATCTGTTTGCCAGAGGTTCAGGAGGCAGCTCTGTGACAAATACAAGAGGCAAAACAGAACAAAAAAGCAACAATTTACATAACTTCAAAAAAATACACTCAAATCATAGAAAAGATAAGTGCAGAGTCACATACTGTACACGCTAATGCAACTGCAAATTAGGCTGAAAGCCAAAAGAGCACTGAAGGACATCTTGAAAAATAGATTTTATTCTCAGCAGGATGAGCAGTTTAGATAAGGATTTGGTTGAACCAAAAGGGAACTGTGTCTATAAAAATGAAATCACATTCAAAGATGAAAGATTTGATGTGGATGTGGCCTGTCACCACCAGCAGAATGCAGCCTTTTCACCTGAATTTGCTCATCTTTTCAATACATTTTCCTAAGTACCGACTGCAGGATTATCATTTTTCATTTGTACAGAGCCAGCAGTGGTCACAGGTTGTTTCCAGTGCTGCTGTGATACATCAGTCTGTGCAAAATGCTATGTTTTGGTACACACATGAAGCATACGTGAATCATACATGCAGATTAGTGGTTTAAATATAAAAACCTTTTTTTTCAGACTCATAATACAATAAATCATAAAGGCACCTCTGTTTTTTGGGTTGACTTATGTTGTATTTGGATTAGCGGTTGTGTCGCTTAAAAGCAGAATTCAAGAATGTACCCCCAATATAAGCCTACTAAAAATTATGTTGTTTTATGTGTAGAGTTTGTTTTCTTGTTTTCCTCTGTAACAGATATGATATTTTTCTAAAACAGGCTTAACTATATATTATATTGATTATTTTTCTTAAAGGTTAAGTCTTATTCTGTAGTTTTTCCTCTAAAAAAAACCAACCTCATTTAAAGACCTAAACCATCAGTGTGGTACAGCTTGATTCCACGGCTGTCTTGCGTTACGGCTGCACCACGTCTGTCAGCGCAGATTGTGGCTATTCTACACAACGCTGCAGCTCTCCGCTCTGCTCAAATACACCCCAAGTCAAGTTTTTACAGACTCTGAATGAGCGGGCAGGAAGTCAGACACAGAAACCGCACAGAGAATCTAGCCAGTTTTGAAAAATGAAAACCCCCGTGCTGACTTGTGATCATAAAAAAAGAAAAAAGAGAAACTATTTAATTATGTCTATCCATGGTAGTAGCACAAAAGTCAAGGAAAGTGGACCAAATTAACAAAATCTGAGCAAGTTCACATAATCAGGCGGCAAAATGCCCCGCTGCTGTAACGCTTTCTCAACCGTGGCGCAGATGTGCCATGCCCAGTGGACTCAACGGTTTAGTCGGTCTCTCAATACTTTCTGACTTCCTTACCCTGTTTTTGGCCTCAGACACAAGCCCTCTGGTTCCTACTAATGATGTAAAGGCTCAGTAATACTCTGAAACAGCTGGGCACTATACATTTTAGCAAACATTATTCAAACAAAAGTAAATGCATACAATATTTTAAGCGGTGGATTAATTTTTAATTTGCTGTGGCTGCAGGACGTTATATGTAGGATTAACTTACAATGAACTACAGTGTGTGTGTTCATGGTAATGAAGGAAAATGTTAATAGTTTTTTGACAATAATGGGGGTCAAAATATCAAAATTTTGCTTCACAGGCAATACTCATTAGTAGGATGAAGTCATTTCTGGTAATCTTTTCATAGAGACAGTGTGCAATTAAATCCCGTCGACACCGGAGGGGAAAACAATTCATTGTAATCTGTTGAATTTTATTATTGCATGAACTTACAGATGCTAAAAAAAAAAAAAAAAAAAAAAAGTCTAAAAGCTGTATGTGGTGGAATGCACCGCCAGTAGGGTCGGCCTGTTCTTGATGCAAACATGTCAAATATGGCAGCTTGGTCAGTGCCCCTATGCTTTAAACTTTAAGCTTTTGATGTGCCATTAAAGTCAGGTGATGTAGTATAAAGAGTGAAGTCCAAGTCAAACAAACTCAGGACTTTCACCCTGGGCTTTGTGTGCAGCGTGAAACCAATAGTCAGCATTTACTCCTTTTTAACTCATGTAACGTACAACTTTACATTAAGCATGTTAACTTAGGTAACCAACATACTTATTTTAAACCAAACTGGAAGTGAGAACCTGAACTTTGCATATCAGCTGATACTGAGCACCTATCCGATATCAGCGCATTAAAAATATATTTTTTTTTTTGATAGAACATGACTTTACCGTGTGTGTGTTTGTGTGTGTGTATATGTGTGTGTGTTGGGGTGGGAGGTGGGTCCCATTTCTAGGTAAGTTAAATATGTTTTATTGCATTGGTGCACAGATTTGTGTACTTGCCCACATGATACCACCGTTTTAAGCAGTATCTGGCATTGTTTCGATATCGATACTGGTATCAGAGCAGCCCTAGTTTTTACAAGCTACTGAGCCCGACATCAGCCATCAGCAAGAAGAACAGGAACGCTGTGGGATCCTGACAGCCTAAGTGGGTGTTAAATTTGCTAATTTGGCCAGACAAAATGTAGAGTTTGAAGCTAACTAAGCTATTAAAGGCCTGGTTTTGGTCTTTGTTGGGTTAAATGGTGATCTTAACTTTTGATTCGATCAAATAGTTGTGAATATCAAAGTATTTCGCTGCTGGCCATTCAGTGGGTCATTTCTCAAAGAAAATAAAGATAAGGAGAAAAGGCACTGATACCGTTTTACACCAAATTTAACATTTTTTTTAAAATGATTAAAGCCTTTCTGTCTTTGTTTCTGATTCGTCCACAAAAGCTGAGACTCAACTCATGTCTGTGCAGGAGAGCAGAGAGAAAAAGGGTTTTAAAAGTCTGTGTGTTCAGCTCACAGTACTTTTGTAGCTTCTAACTTAATCTTTGTGGTTTGAAGTTTAGCTTCTCTCTTGTGTCTCTGTTTGCATTTTCAGGCATCTGCTTCATTTCACTGTTGCATGCTCACTTTCAACTGTACGAGGCTTACTAAGTTACTTATTGCTGACGAAAACCAAACACTGCCTAATAATAAAAGCTTTTTGATGTGAAAATAATGGGACTTTTATTGTGATGAACCCATGTCACCTTTAAGTGGGTGCAAACACCACGCTGGGCTGAATCAAACCATGTCAAGCCATGCAAACTTGTGCGAATAGAAAAGGAGCAAAAGCCACAGAAGCTACCGACAGAGGCAACAAGCCTTCATTGCCTCCACTGAAAAAGGTGAAAGTTAGCGTGTCCACCTGGGTGTCATGCTTATATCACGGCAAACTGGAACTGGAGCCAATAAATACCTGTGACCACCAGAGTCTTTTGACCCAGGAAGTGATGACAATTGTACCCATTTCGTATTTCGTATGTAACAGTGAGTTGAGATTGACCACATTACTGAGTTTGTCAATATGCCTCTTTGTCTTTGGTAGACATAGGGTGCTGAAATGCTCCTTTCAGCTGCAAGCATTTTGTTAGCATTTCAGCCCTGTGTTGCATATCATGACACTGATTGTTTTCCCTCTGGTGGGTGTGGTTTTCAGACTATGACATGTTGTGCTTTGTCTCTATTGGATTTTTCCAATTACCAAACATAAAGCTTTGCCAATAGGGCTGTGATAATTCCAACTGCTTTTTGTACAGTTTGAAATAACTCACTTCCAACAAGTCCAACAACTCTAACAAATCACAGTTGGAGGAAAAGTGAAATGATTTCACAATATTAGATTTCACCAGTTGTTTTGGCAGCACACCTGAGACTCAATTTTAAATCTCATTGCTTCCTTTTTATTCTTACTTGGACGCCACATCCTTTACACTAAAGACACAAAGCCAACCAGAAATCTGTTATCCCCGACACGACTTTCCAGCCTCACCAACTAATCAACAATTCATTCCAACAAACTGCACACCAACAGTTGTGTTGCTGACAGAGCCAGGGAGTGTGTTGCGTTGTCTTTGAGCAGCGAGCTCATTAGAAGTCTGTCTCTGGTCAGATGGGTTGCCAGCACAGCAGTGACCATGGCGACACATGACTTGGCTGCCTGGTCGTTTGTCGTACACATTGAAGCCTTTATAACTGAGGTGCTAGCAAGTGTTATATAACTGCACTGTGAAATAATCATCTGTCCATGTAATTTTCTCACCGCTTTCATAAGAGGTGAGAATTTCATAACTCCTTCAGAACCAGACAGGAACACTTGTATTGATGTGGTGCAATAAATCCAGTTTTTCTGTTTATTTTGCTCGTCTGTGTCACATTTTTACATTTTCTCTTCAAACACCTGTTTGCCTTTTCTCTATTTCTCATGCAGGTACGCCCTTTACCTTCTTTTTTCCTGCGCAAATCAAGATTGTGTGTCATATGGCATCCTTTCAAAAAGCCTGCAGAGCTAAGTGGTTATGATGTCTTCATGTTTACAGCAGCACTGGCAGGAATACACACACTCCACTAGCTCTTCGCCCTGGCTGATGCTGGAACAAAGAGCACATAGCTGGAGGAGGGCCACCAGAGCAGAAAAAAAAGAAAAGAAAATGCTAAAAAACATGATGCAAGCCACTCTGACCTACTGGGTTGCATTCTGTGTGCATGTCTATGTGTATGCTGTTCATTTCGCAACTCTCCTTCGTTTGGCAAAAACGCCCGACTGCAACTGTTCTGTTTCTCTTCAGGCCACACACTAGCTGAGCAGTGGCATTTGTTGTGTGGGTGTAGGAAGGTTTTTTTTTTCCCAGCTACTGTCGAGTATTGTCTGAGGGAGGCAGTACACATGAAACCGCAGTCTGAATATGATCAAATCAGGGTTTCAAGTACTCGTATTTCATAATTTAAGCTCCCTCAAGCCTGCGCAGTAACATTTGAAGCCTAGAACATAATATTTGGGAAAATAGTTTGCAACTGAAGAAGCAACTAAGTGCAGTTTCAATTTGAGCCCATCACTTGATTAGCAAAGGCTGATAATGGAGCTCAGTAGTGCTCTCGACAGAGCTCTCACCAAGCAGGGAGCAAGTGATGCAATCTCACAGCCCTCATGCTCGCCTGAAAGGAGGAAAATCATTTTACCGTCCTGAAGTCAGTCTGTCTCTCTTGTCAATTTTCCACCTGATAGCCATTTCCACCCCTCCATACATTCGCACGCATCCAACACACACAACCGTGCTCTTGTGTAACCTAACCACCACCACCCCGCCCCGCTGTCAAGTGCATGAAACGGACCTCATAACACCCCGCCCCACCCCTCCACAATCGTGCTTTCCACCTCGGAGAATATCATATGTAGACCTTTCAGCAGCTCACTAGTGAAGACAAATTGCTAGCTTGTTTGGTGGGGGGGCCTCCAGAGAGTGATTCATATTAATGGCTAGCTGGCAGTGGAGAGCGGGCTGCATATGCAAACTCCATTAGCAGGTTAGGCTGGAGTGTGTGACCTGGCAATGCCACCGTGAGCTGCACACACAGGAGGGCAGGCTGAGGAGGGGAGGGCTGCGTTTAGAGAGAGCTGCAGGTGCCTGCAGTATGTGTGTGTGGTGCAGTTAGACTGGTATGTCAAGTTAAACCGATGATCCCTTTCCTCTGGCCTGTAGTCAGCAGGCGCTCTGTTCATTTTTAAAGGAGCAATATATAGCAAATGCTTGTGCAAAAGTTAGTACGTCAGTGATGACAAGTCTGACATTCTAAGTTGATCAGCTGTTTATAAGTATCAAATGTCTGTCAATGTAAAGCTAAGCCTGTTATCCTGAAAACAAAAGTCTAGTTCAGCCTACCAGACTCCCTTAATATATTGCTCAATTTGACCATTATAAACATCTACTCCCTCACAAAATGATTAATGATTTCTTACAGCTCGTGAACGAACTTTGGTCCTTTTGCTATTAAGGGGGGATGGCACCCCCCATCCTCCCCTCAAATCACAGACTGCCTGCAGTGATTTTTATTCACCTATACTGTTTTGGCGTGAGTTGCCATGTTTTGGAGATATTAGCCATCGAGATGTCTGCCCTCTCTTAATGAAAAGAGATCGGTTTGTGGGCCTCAAAGCGGCAAAAAAGCAGTTTACTTAAGTAGTTCCTATGTGAAACTGCTCAAAACAAGGTCAGAAAGCAGACATCTCCACGGGCAATCTCTACAAAACTCTGTAACTCATGGCCAAACTACCTAGATGGATAAATAGCACTACTTGATTATTATATTATTCTGCTATAATATTTATAGTAGAATAGGTTGGTGTCACATATGCAAAGCCCTTAACTTGACCTGGCTGATAACATTTTGCTACTCTAGTTTGTATTAAAGCTACTACAAAGAATTTGCAATCACAAAATATAATGTAAAAAATAAAATTACACACATTACAACAGATTAAAACAATGGGCTTTTTAAAATCATTAAGTTTTTGAGAATTTATTCATTGTTTGACTGTCAAGAGTGTTTTGATAGGACACCATTTTCCAAAGGTTTCAGTTGTACACTCTGATAATTTTAACAACAATGAGTAAAAAGATGAAAGCCCAGTCTACTGACATATTCATTCTTGGTTCATATTCATGTAGTGTTTCATTGTATTACCACTCTGTGAACGACATTCATTATGCTAATGTTCAGTTGGTGGTTAAAGATTAAAAATAAAAAAAAATACTCATCTGCAAATAGCTGCTAGTTTGTGAATGGACAGATGAGGGAAGGCAATGGTTTAGTTAAAATCAGAGTTTTTTTTTCTGATCATAGAAATCTCCCTACTTGATTGCAAGATTCCAGCACCGCAAAGTTTAGGAATAAATGGTGCAAGTGGAAACTAAAATCAGGGAATCACATCAGGATTCATCCAAGCTAAATGGAAATGTTGAGATGTCTTTCTCTGGACAAAAATGTTGAGCATTCACAGGACTCCACCATGTCCAGGGCAAAATTATTAGCGGGTCTGCTTTTACTTTTAAGCTCAACAGCATTCAGTATTAAAACGTAAACTGTAAATGCTGGTGCCAAAAGATTCACGAAACAAAAGCTTGCTACATCAGACAAACAACAGATGACAACAGAGATGCTTCCCTGGAGGAACATACATATATATGTTTTGTAGTTACACAACACAGCTGCTCAATTAATGAATGTTGTTGCACGAGCAAATGTTTTCATCCCATCTTAAATAACAGCTTGCACAAAGTTAATATTGAATAAATATTTTCAGATATAATCTTGTTAACTGCTGTTCATGGCTTGCTGTCTATTCTGTCATTTACCCATCTAAAGGAACAACTTCATAGTTCTAAATTAACTTGTAAAAAAGAAGGTGTGAACATCAGTAGGTAATCAAATGTTTTTCAGCGTGTGAGATTCATTTAGTCAACATTTCATATGTTCTTCTGTTCATCTCCATCTCATTGTCAGGTTGTAGGTGCAGTACAGGATGTGAGCATCAGTTAAGCTTTTTTAAGTCAAGATGAAATGAAAAATGCTTTTAGATCACCTGCCCAGTCATATTGTGTCATATTTATAATAGGTGATATCCTCTGGCTGCTCAGCTTCAACTCTGGGTCAGAGTTTCTGCTAACTTAGCTGCAACAGAACCGGGCTCAGCAGCTAAGTTAGCCAACTCAGTCCCAGGGTGCCAGGAGTCAAACCAAACAAGCAAAACACCCTTATACTGTATTCACGGATGTCAAACCACTGAAGGACTCAGAGGCTGTGGTTGGTCCCAGTCTTCACCCAGAGCTCCCACTACAGGAAGAGTCAGCCAGGTTAATGGACCACTGTCTGTCCCTTTCTGGCTGCGTGGGTGTTACATTAACACTCATTCAGCACTATTGGCTACTACGTCAAGCCCGTCCCTAACTGGGTTGTGTGTCAAAGGAAACCCGAGATTTCCAGAACTCTTGCAAATCCCACCCTACTGTGCTGTGATTGGCTACTAGTACGGTGCTGTGATTCACTAGTTCTCGTTGCCTCCATGATGCGTCCTTGTGATTGCCAGAAAGACTTTCTAAAGTTATGAAACAGTCTATTTTAAACAAAAACCCTGATCTTTTCCGAGCCTTCCCACATAGTTTTTGTTTCTAAATTTACCCAAATAGTTTGTTGGCCTAAACCTAACCAAACTGCGACTGAAAACTA
Source organism: Lutjanus erythropterus (assembly GCF_056507025.1). NCBI lineage: Eukaryota > Metazoa > Chordata > Actinopteri > Lutjaniformes > Lutjanidae > Lutjanus > Lutjanus erythropterus. The sequence goes on from NC_139322.1 coordinate 32,522,667, forward strand.
AAAATAATCTTAACAAAACTGAAATTAAGTCAACTAAGTCTAAAAAAAAGTGGCATTGAATGCTACTGTGTGGATGAGAAAAGTGCCCTTTGAATATCTTTTCTATCAACAATGAAGTGTAAATATTGAAGTTAACAGTGTGTGGGTGTGTGTGTCTCGCACTTGGCTGAGGCGCACACTAATGTCTCCACAATCACAAAACACCTTTCATTTAAGTTAAAACAGCATGCACAAGTGTGTGTCTCTAAAATTAATCTCACTAATAAGGAATAAGGAATTATTATTATCATTATAAAGCCTAATAAATCTAAATAGACCTGCAAAGTGCACAAGGGACAGGATCACAGCTGTCAGATCAGCTTTTACAGATCAGTCAGCATGACAGCTGGAGCAACTGTAGTGTTTGTGTCTGTGTATTTATTGGGATCCAGAAAAACAAGGATTAAACAATTTTGATTGATAACATACAAAATGAAACAGACATTATGTCTGAGCATGAGACAGCCCTGCCCTGGTGAGAGAAACGTATGTGTGCTTCTGTCAGAGCCTGATGCTGGATGGATATCTGCTGGATAACCTGGGCATAATTTTGCACACAGGCTATCAAACTTCAGAAATACTTTCTGGTTCTGTTTGCTCCACCTATGGTAGTGTTAGTGGGACAAATGAGCAAGGATGGGAGGAGGATATGAGGATGAGGAAGAAGAGGAGAGGGAGATGGAAAACATCTCATGGCCAAACTACTTCAGCTCACACCGTCTCTCTTCCCCATTCCTCAGCCAGTGGAGCTGCATAATATTGATGATGATAATAATAAATTATAAAATACAACATAATTTCAAGGTGCTTCATTGTAAAATATAACCAGATACATGTCTGCAAGACATTAACAGTTCATTTATTGTATTACAAATTGCAGGTGTTAATGTAAATTAAACAATTTATACATGAAGCTGCTTTGGAGACGTCTCTATATATAGTGCACTCTTGCACATTCACTTCTCAAACCAGGAAATCTGTCTCCTCCTCGTAAATCTGCTGTCATGCTGCCACTGCTTGTGCTCCTCTCGCACCTGCTTCTTAAAGGTGATGAGAGCTTTCTGATTGGTTTATTACATGCTTGGCCTAAACTCGCCCATGAATTAATCAAGGTATTTGGGCACAGCTGATAAGTGTATCTCACTGTGCGCTGCTGGCGCAAGGGCAGGATACCCCTACACCCATGGCGCAAGACGGCAGCCGAGAAAAACTGCAAACACAGCAAAATATGAGAAAATCAGAAAATACAGGAAGAGGGCAGGGTGTGTGCAAATACAGCCACCACCACACACTTCTGGCGGGTCATAAGAGTATTGAGGTACTACATTGGTAGCAGTTCCAAATTGGTCAGTACCAAAAAACTGATAAGCTTCTGGACAAACAATTTGATATTTATGCAGCATTAATTGCCCCTAAAGGCCAAATTCAGACAAAATCAGGTTTTGCTTTGGTTAGCTGCAGCATTGTGTGGCAGCGTGAGGGTTGTGCAGGGATGTTCATTTGTGCTTAGAACGTAGCTAGTGTGAAACATCCAGGAAATAATGTTTCATTTTTCCTTATTTACCAGCATTCCTGCAATCAGTGGTCTCTCTCCCCATTCAGTCTCTATCATGCACAACCACGGCTGAATGCTCTCTCTCTCTCAGACAAAAGGACAAAAACCAAAGGAAGCTTCTTTGATTCATTATTTTGCAGCGAAAACCCAAAGGTCAGAACTGGGTACGTGAAAGAAACCAAGTGAGGACAAAACTAGTAATCATCATTTGGTACATGAACTCCATCCACGTAGCACCCAGTTTCACATATATTTCAGGGAGTGTAAAAGCACTCAGATCGCTAGCTTACATAAATGGCCACTGCAGCTTGACACCACGTTGACTCTGTTTCAACTTTTCCACTACTCCTCCTTGCTTGTTTTTCCAGCATCCCTTCCCCTGCTAACGTAGCTGTTAGCAAGTGTGCAGGTGAGAGAGATAGAGCGTGTGTTGTAACGTTAAAGCTGTGAACGTAGCAGTGTGTGTACAATTTAGGTTATTTGTCTGCAAATAAATGCTAGAACTCCTCACGACAAAGGTCGAGGTCTTGAATGCTGCTGAAAGGGGTTAGCTCTGAAGAAGCAAAAGCTTCACCCAGGGTCACTTAAGCTGGACTGACCTTTAAGGTGGACCAGGCCTGCTATCCTCATTTTAGTGACAAGCTGCTGTTCCTTTGCTCAGGTGATGACCACAGCCCTTAACTCCAGTTACTTCAATCGCTGAATCTTTTCAGATGTTTATGTTTGCATCAAACTACTGAAAGTAATATTGATCAATTGATAAGACTATCAGTATCAGTAAGCACTATTGGCATCGATAAAATCCTAGCTTTGTCCTCCCTACTCATAAGTGATGATTTAAAGGAATTCTGTTTTTAGGAAAATCCTGCACCATATAGTTTTAACTTAAAAATATTTGATAAGAATGTTCAACACTGGGTTTGGATTTGATGAAATGATATCAAACCTCAACCCCATGTTTAAATATTAGCAGTATAATGTTTTATTGGATTCATGATCTACCATCATCAGGTACATTTTGTCACTTTATTTCAGTGGCTAACTCCACCTACATCAATCCTACACACCACAGCATGAATAATGAGCGAAGCCATTATCAGCTTTCACAAGCCCACATTGTCACACTGAATGCTCCTATGTAATGCGATTATGCACACATGAAGACAGTCACAATATAACTCCCTTTCGACACTCTCTTTCCCACAGATACTTGCACACAGATGTGGACAGGGGGAGACTGGCCAGTGTCCGAGCTGCAGCCCGGCCCTCTGTCCCGTTCCCACTCTCCTCCCCTCCATCCTCCTCGCCACAATCCAGCCTGATCAATCCTCTTTATAGATTTCTCATTTTCATTTATCTTCCAGAATGTGCTTTCCTCCCATTTCAGGTCTTACAACAAATACCTCTGGATACCTTCTCTCTTCTGCTGCCAAATCCTCCCTATCCCTGCCCCCTCAAAAAAAAAAAAAAAGGAAAGAAAAAACAGCATCACTTGTGATTAACTTCTGCAATGAAACTCTCCTCAGCAGCAGCTAATTGAGAATATTCAGTGGAACACGCAATCTGCATTTTTTTTTTTGTAAATGTATGTACCAAAAGCAAAACACTAACCTAAGTGTGCTGTCAGGGTAGATTACAGTACGATGGGAATGCGTGCGTGAAATCTGACGCAGCTGCCCAGGGCTGCTGGACGGGAGGAGGAGGAGGAGGAGGAGGAGGAGAAGGAGGAGGAGGAGGCAGACGAGCCAGAGAGATAAAGAGGAAGCAAGTGAGAGAGAGATAAAAGAGAGAGACAGAGACTGAAAATCAACAGAGCCAGTCACAGGTTGACCTTTGGCCTTGTGTACCTGACGATGATCAGCAGTCTCTCCTGTTCGGTCCGTCCTGTCATCTCTTGCTGACATCAACATGCTGTATTGTGCTGTTTCTCCCACTCTGTCTCTGTAAGTTACATCGCTCTGCTTCTTCCTCCTGTAGTCTCTGTCTCTCTTTATCCTGACATCCTCACACCCGAGGCAGCAGAAATCTGTGTGTTTGCTGCTGTTTGAAAAGATGTATTTACTTTATTGACAATACAGTTGAAAATTACTTTTGAAATAGTCCTTTAGTCTATAAATAGCTGATATTAGCAAAGGAAGATAAGACATGTTTGCCAAATTTATGTCTGAGGCTGTAGAGAACAGTGTTGCCAACCCCAGACTTGCAAAAGATCTTGGAAGAATGATTATTTTAACCCAAGCTATGACCTTTCCCTAACCCTAACCAGGGGTGTTTTGTCCCTAAGTCAGGGATACTCAACTTGCCATGCCTGGGTGCCACTTCTGCAGAATGACAAGAGACGAGGGGCCAGTTAACCTTCAGGGGTCTCAGTCCTAACTGAGAAACTGCAGTGATTGCCATGCTCGGAAATTGTTTTTCATTTCAGCAACATCAGACACAGTGATTCCAGAGTGTTTCATATTTTTGTTTACAGCACAAACTCAGTTACATAATATGGAAGAAGTATGTATGCCAGATTTGGATTTTTTTTTCTTAAATCAACACAACACATAGACGTTGTGAACAGCAGTTCTGAATATGTGCGCAAATAACTGTGAAAAACACGTACTAAGAAATTGTGACAAGTTGTTCTGGTCATTCACTCAGTATGAGTGGTTGCACAGGGTCTTTGCTATGTAAAGATGACAAAATGACTCATTCAACTCATTCAAATGGACAAAGAAGTGGCTATAAAGTTATTCGTGCCACCAGTGATTGTTAGCAAAAGATAAATGGGGAGGGGCAATGTGTGAATGAGTGTCAATGGATCTGGGGGCTGCAGAGCTTTAGTTCCTGAACATAAAAATGTGAAAACATCTATGTTTTATCTAATTCACGTAATTTTAAAAATCTCATGGTAACTCATTGGAAAGTGTAAGGGCTTTGTCAATATTTTATGCTTGTATGATAAAAAATCATCAAGACATTAATGAAAAAACACACCCTATTTCATAAATACAACATCTACATTACCGGCAATGTACAGGACCCCAAAGAATTAATAAATAGACACCAATAAAAACATTATTCATCATATGAAGTGATACATTTTTCTTGCAGTGCTACCAGGCTGGAACACACTGACACTAGCACATTTTGTTTTGTGATGGTGCCTGATAATAGCACCTGTGCACACAGTTATTATCATTTGGCAAATTAGTGGTTTAGGATTGGTATGACATGGCTAATTCAACTTTCAAGTTCTCACTGAATTGCCTGTTTTCACTCATCTTTGCCAAGCAGCAAATCTGACCGTAGCAGATCAGCTGCACGCAGAAATCTCGCGTCTCTGTAGACAAAGTTACAGCGGCTGGACCCACTTTACTGGAGAAAACAGTGCCAATCGATTTATTCTTGTCTGAATTAGAAAATGGACAAACAGTACCCTGTCTGGGACCAGATTTGAGAGTATCACTGCCCTAAACCTACCTAGATCTAAATCACATTATAAAACACAGTAACTTTGTACAAAATGTACAATGAAGAAACACATAAATCTCACAAGAATTTCACATAACTTTGGTTCCCTTCTACACACAACCCCAGTATTGACCAATGCAGAGTCTACATATGCATGTCTATGATAGTAACCCCATCAACCTGAGAACTAACAGACCTGTCAGTACAGTGTGAGACACAAGTATTTCCTCATATTGATCTTGACTCTGTCACTGAAGATACAAAATTGCAACACTGCTGTCATCTTTAGCGACAAAACGCTCAATTAGAGTAGGGTTGTTATAGTGAAAGGAGAACCATTCAGGGAGAAATAAAAGATCTTAGATCTCCCATAGCCCTGAAGCTGATTATTATACCCCGCTGCCCTCCATAGTTTTCATATTTTATATTTTTTTAACCCTATTGTCAATTTTCTTTTTCTGCCTTTTGACTTGCAGTACATCTCTTTTTATCTATTTATTTATATTTGTTATTATGTTTATTGTTATGCACCAAAATGCCAAGACAAAGTTCTTGTATGTGAAAACCAACTTTGCAATAAATCTGATTCTGATTTTGAGACAGCCTTGTGGCCAAATCGACCTTGAAGGTCTGACTTGAGAGACGTCATTTTACTATGTTTTTAGCCTAAATCATCACTGTAGATGCTTGCGTGCGCGCATACACCATCTGTACCAGGGGTGTGGGGCGTGACGATGTACACACGAACAGCATGTCGGGGCTTTAGCAGACTTGGATTACACCTGACAAGTAGTATGGAGGTGTTCTGTGTTTGTTGTTTTTTCCCCTTTGAAAACTAGTCACCATTCACTTTAACTGTTTGGGAGATTCTGTTTTCCTGTGAAACTGCAGCAGTGTTTTGTGGACTGAAAAACTAAATCCGACCTTCAGTCAGTATGATTTTTGGCTGACTTAGTCCTTAAAACACTGAACACCATAGATAGCTGATAGAGAATCGGTGTGAAAAGAAAGAGAGTTGTGAATGAATGGGGCATAAAGATGGTCTTCCCGATTGAGTTTAATTGACCTTCATTTGTCTTCATATTTTCTTAAGTGGTAGCAGCAGCTGGTGTGCAGTAAAACTTATATTTTGAGCCACTCTAGCCTCTAGCAAATGCTGTGACGAAGTCATGACGCCAGCACTAAAAGGGTCTATCGAACACAAACATAAATACAAACACTACAGAACCAGGGTTAAGAGAAATGCAGATGGAACAGAGGGTGTTCCTCTGTGTCGATAAACACCACATCACCAACGATAACCGCTCACCTAAAATGTCACCTTGTGAGAAATACAGCCCACGTGGCATAAAAATAACAGAGAACTCGATTTCCATTGATCATAAAGTTGCATAGTGTGAAATTACCAAGTGGTATAGTGTGAACCACACAGTGACAGTGAGACCTGTATCCATGGCGACTCGCCTGCTGACCAGGCAGGGAGCAGCACTTTGACTCACGGCATTCAAATGCATCCATAATGCAACCTTCTGATGAATATTATACTATTATAATAAAAGCTAAAAAGATCAAGTTAACCCTCAGTTCGTCTGATAAGGTACAGTGGCTCTCTGCTACCCGTCTGCTGTTTCTCTGCTGAATCAAATTAATCACAGAGCAGAGCCTCAGTCAGCACTGCAGCACTGGCAGCTCTGAGGCATTGGATGCATGTTGCACTGGGAGAGGAGCCTACAGAGGACCAGATGACACCATATTGAAGCTTTTAAAAATTTAACATGTTTTGTATTCATTTACATCTCTCACAAAGTCAAAGAGAGGTCACAGGCTGTGGTTGACAGCGATTATTATTTTTCCCAGCACGACGCTGATGTCTAAAATGTCTGATCTCTTGTTTGAGCAAATTATTGAATCAACTGCTCATTTTCATATATTTGAATCCACATTTTATCAGCATTAGTCAGATGTTTTACAGCACATGTTCAGAGTAAAACCTCTGATAATTGCCTACACAGCTTTGTTTGATTGTCAGGTAAATCAATATTGAATCAAATGGGACAAAAAAAAAAAAACCTGCTGCTGAACCACTGAATTGATTAATATTTTCAAGCATGTTGCACTTGTTGCCGCACCCTAATAGGTGGTGTCAGATCAGATGTTTTCTTTACTGTTGTTTACTGTTTATTGTTTATATGATCTCCATTAGCATTAATTTAATCTTCACAGAGTACACGTGTGAGGGATTATGTACACTGAGCAGATCATTATTTCTAAATGCAACAGGGTGGTGCAGGGGTTTATTATGCAATACTGACCCACAATTTACTTAAAAAGAATCTATAATTTGACAAAAAATATTAATTTTAAATGATCTTATTCATATACAAATGATTTTATAGAGTCTGTGATATAAACCTTGGCCATAGCAACAGTCTGTTTTTCATAGGAAAAGGTCTGCTATTCAGAAATCCCCATTCACACCAATCAGAATGGAGTATTTAACAAAGCCAGGTAATAAGTTTAATATGAAATACAGAAAAAAGTAAAATAAAAGAAGAATGATCCTAACACAAATTATTTTAGGATTTAAGAGTGGAGTGATACATAAAAGCTAAAGCTATATATTACATATTACCTAAAACACAGGATATTTTACACACAATTTGAAGCTTTTTGTATCAGGAATGTAACTGATATGAGTTGGTAACAGGCTCTAAATCTGTGCAGAACAGTTTAAATGATTTATTTTAGGTTTGGGAGGAGATACTTTATTAGAGCCTACTTAGTATTCCCAGTAAGACGCTGATGTTTCTGGATGATTTATTTAAGAAGAATTCATTCATTCATTTTGCTGATAAAAAAGCAGAATTTTAAGACGAGGTCTGGTTTTGGATGGTTTGGTGTGCATTTAGGAGCTTTAGGAAAATTAGATGTGGGTTAGAGCCAGGCTTGTTCCAACACCGATAGCAGTGTCAGGAAGTGCCTCTGATAGTGCCTTCGATGCTGCTATCAGTATGGAAGTATATATTATATATAATACCCTGTAATTTATAAACCCTGTTCACCATGGCATTCATTCTCTGTATGTATTTGTACAAGGCTTTAACCTGAGCCAGGCCATACAACAACATAGCAATCATGTCACATCCACACAGAGATAGTAGTATACAGCTGTATATTGGTATTGGAACATTAAATCATTCAATGAATCATTAAAAAAAATGCGTTTTAAAAAATTAAACCACTAAACAGCAGCAGTGACATCAGTGATCAGTGTGAGGCCGGAATCAGAGAGTGTTTTTAAGTTTCAACCCACAGAGAGCCTTAGTTCAGCGGTTGTTTTCTCTCCTTTGTACCCTTTGAAACCTGCTGTTTAACTGAAGTGTGCTTCCTCTCGCCCTGGGCTCTGACTTCACGTAACACCATCAGCTGCCCGGGGGGGGGGGGGATTTACCCGTGCTGAAAAATCAGGCGTGATGCTGTTGAGTGCATATGGCGTATATTAATGTCATGTCTTGTAAATTACCGTGACGGTCTTGATGCGACCGCTGCCCCTGGTGCAGGTCCAGCCGGATCGGTTGAACAGGAGGCTGCAGACCTCCCCCTCCAGGCAGGGAGCCATCTCACACCACTGACGGCTGCGCACGATTCGTGCTGGGAGGGTGAAAGACAAGAGGGCAAAGAGGCAAATTAGACAGACAGAGAGAGAGAGAGAGACTTCAAAATGTCAACTTTTTCTGGAACAAACAACTAAACTGTGCTTTTTATGCTCAGTAAACAGGAAAGCGTCTTCATATGTTGATGTGTCGACAAGCCTGTAGTATTTTAATGAGGTTCTTGTTGAACCACCGTGTCTGAATTGCCTGTGGTAGTAACCTTTACAGACCAGCTGGCGGTCCATAAATTACTCTCTAATGCTAGCTTTCACTGCAGCCACACAGAAAGATTGCTTATTCTTTTTGACATTTTGTTATACTTAATATTCCTCCTGAAAGGGTTTTTAGGTAATTCAAGGTAAAAGCTTCTGGATAAAAAGTCATTTGTACCATTTTACAACATAATATTGTTGGATTTCATGTCTTGAAGCTATATTATACAGTTTTTTGGTCTCTTTGTATTTCACAGTTCCAACACAGTTAAGACATTATAAGCTGTAATTAAACCGAAACTAGGTTCATTATTAGACAGTATGATACCTTTTATTAGACTTTATTAGCAAGTACTTGGTGGCATATTACAACAGAACTGTACTGTATACTAAAGTGTGCATTGGTCTTGGCTAATTAGCCAATTGTATTGGACCAGCCAAGAAAGTGTCTCAGGTAGCAGATATGTGATTTCAATTGTAATGTGTCCCTAATTACCCTTTGATACAGTCTAACACGTCTCTAACAGTGGGAAGTAATACCTTCAATTCATAGTTCAGTTGTAATTGCACCCTAATTGCCTGCTAATAAAGCCTAATAAGTGTAAAATGTCTACTACTAATTAAAAGTATAGTATTTCTAGTTTTGGTCTAATTTCACACAAAGTACAGCATCTTATTCATCTTATTATTGTACTGTAAAATAAGTATGATCATTTTTTTTCTCAAACATGCACTCAATGGACAATAGTCACCCAATTTTATTAACATATCCCAAAGTAACACATCACAATTTCCCTCAGGAGGCTGTTCAGTCTGCACCACACCCTCTGCCCTTAGGATCTTGACTCAGATAAGGAAAAATTCTCACAAAAAAAAAAAAATATATCGACAGAGAAAAAAAAAACAATACACCACACGGTTCCCCTGTGACATCTTGAAGTGGTTTGATTCTGTCTTTCTTTTCACCATCAAGGCCAGACATAGTGTACAGTGTACTCAGTACTGTATATCACAAGGATTTTGTGCATGTCTTCAGGCACAGAAGTGAATAAACCTGCAGCGTACAGCAGGAAGAGCAGGAGAGCAGGTTCACTGTTAGTTCACAAAAGTGGCTGAAAAAGCCCCAGCCGCCTTATCCACCAAGTTCAGCAAAACTTCTCAACAAAAACTCTGCAAGTAAACAAGGAAAATGACAAACATTTGCAAAAGAACAGCAGTGCTGTTACCGGGACTGCACTGAGTTTGTGGAGCTTTAACGATGCCAGAAACGGTCCGTTTTTGGCTGAAATCAGAAACGATCATGTTTTGTATTTTCACGCCTGTATGCATTTTAAAATACAAAAAGTCACTGTATCTTGTTACACAACATAATACAGTGTGATTAATTAGAGGCTGCCTTTTTGAGACTTTAAATCTCTGCAGGGAGTCAGTGCCTTATTTTTATTTATTTACCTATTTTTGGGGCACTTTTTGTACCTTTTTTTTTTTTTAATTAAATAGCATCACTGGAGAGATGACAGGAAATGACAGGGAAGAGAGGGAGAGAAACGGGGAACAAAATGCAACAACGGTCCCTGACTGGATGCAAAACGGGGGCATTTCTGTTTATGCCACATTGATGTTAAAAAATATCTCTATTTCAGGTTTATATGTGAACCTGTGAAGAACAGGACAGGTGTCATGGGGGAGAATACTAATTTATGCATGCATGTCTGCTGGGATTGGCACCAGCCCTCCCACCCACACCTAGGACTCTCAAGGATAAACTGGTATAGTTAATGCATGGACGGATTTTTCAGCAATGCTGTCCAGTTTTGGCTGCTATGCACATACACCACAAAGTAGTATAAAGGGATAGTTCAGATTGTAGGCTGTAGGGTTACTTATCAGTAGTGAGTGTTGGAGAAGCAGAGAGGAGTACCAGCATGGAAGCTAAGAAATGTATTGCTCTGGACAGGGTCAACAATAAAACATATATACCATTTTCCAAGGGGAAACTACCATTATATAATCCAAATATTGTGCTTTCTAACTCAACCAGACTTCATTGGGCAAAATTAATTACTTTGTCTTGCATAACGTAGGAGCAGCTGCTTTATTGTTGCCTCAATGTATTTGTTTTTTGTGTTATTGTGTGACTTTTTAAAAGGACAGTTAAGAGTTGCTGAAGTCACACAATAATTCAAACAAACAAACATATCATGGCAGCAGTAGACCAGCAACTCCTGTGCTATGCAAGGTAAAATGACTAATTTCACGAATGCAGGTTGGTGTGGAGAGAGTGATATTTGCCTTACAAAACGGGGGTTTTCCGTCAGAAAAGGCTGTCTGGCGAAAAAGTAAAGCTGTGAAAAATTGTAAATTTTTTTAGGTGGCCCTTTTCGAAGTGACTAAAATGCTTTTTGTTGCTGATCCTCACCAGTAGTACATTGCTTAGCTTCGGTGCTGGTGCCCTTCTCCACTTTGAGCATGCCGACCGTCATCTACTGTAGGTGATACACTGATGATGGATGAGTACCCTACATCAAATAATCAAAACTATTCCTTTAATGCAGGTCAAAATAAACTTTTGTCAGGCAGTGGACTAAATGCGATTTGAGAAATGCATTTTGTTTTGACACTGGATGGAGATACTGCAGGCGTTTGATGCCAACCTTATACATCCATATTTGGACTTTTTTAAAAATAAATCAATGCTATTGGTCATCCTTTATGTCTGTTTGTGGGTTTTATATAAATATTAAATATTTAACCACTGACTAAGCAGCATTCATTTAGTTTAAAAACAGTTTTTTTCCCCCATTTCCTGAAAAGCGAAAAACTGAAAACAGTTTTGGACATACAAGGTATCTGCCTGACAGCGACAATATGATATCCTGTAAACATGTTGAATATATTACTATTTAATCTCATGTTCCTCTAATTCATGTGCACAAAGCCTTAATACAATATCAGGAATCAGTACTATTTCAATACATCGATTAGAGAGAGAGAATTACAGAATAGAAAGGCAATAAAAAGCCAACAGGCTTCAGTCGTCTTCAAGTTATTTGTCTGCTGTCAGAGTAAAAGTCAGTGATGCTCTCATTCTCCTTCTGCAGTCTGTCTGCATGACATTGAATTAGCATTCGCCTGTAGTCGACGCTGATAAGCACTGATTGTTCTTTACACAGCGTGCTAAAGCAACACTGAAAGGTTATCAGCCCTCTGCGGACCTGACCGGGGCCGCTGCTCCTGCCTACCCACGATCCCCCCGGGGCAGCACATTGTGGAACGAGGTAACATGGTCGGCAAATTGAAAGAGAGGAACTACAATTCGTTGAATGTCCACAGGAGAGCTGAGGGCGGAACAGAGAGAGTGGGAGAGTAAGGAGGTGTGGAAAAGGGAGGCCTTGTGACATTTTGCTGTGAGGTATTCCTCGTCCAGGCCTTGTTAACAGTCTGAAATTGGTCTTTGGAGTGTCAGACCCCGACTGCTGCTCTGCAATAAAGATCTGTCATCTACTGGTGTTTATCAAGGCGGCTGAACGGCACCCTTATGTATGTAACCACACACACGTAGAAAATTACCTCTCTCTAGATATAAAGCCATTCTCCCTCAGCAAATAATAGATATTGTTGACACATGGGAGGAAGAGATGGGTTTTTTTAGCCTGCCCTCACAGCTGGGAGACGCAGCAGTGGAACAAAACAATCCAGAAACCTGTCATCTCATTGAACCGAACAAGCTTAAGAAAATATTAAAGCCTCGCGACTCCAATCTGAGACAAAATGGTCATTGCGGTTTCACCCTGAGCAGAGATTCCTCAGCGAGCAGGGGAAAATCTAAAGTGACCTTCCTCCTGACACAGCAACATGCCGTGGTGAATTTTCATTTTCACAGCCATCCGTCAGGCGCAACAAAGCGTAGATTTATCAGTCAGTTGCAGATGTAGTTTTGAGTACATTACAGGGCCAGCAAAACTCAATTTCCAGGGCACAGAATAAAAGCTGAGCTGGCAAAGCGGCGGGAGTGCTGACTAACCGTGGAGTGCATCAGCCCAGCCAGCCCGGAGTCGCGGAGGTTGGCTAAAATAAATGCATTTTTCAGCTGCTGCCACACTATCCAGCCACTCGATAGCTTGCCCTTGTTACTTTTTCAATGCCATCCATGACAGTGTGACTTGATCTATGATGACTTGATGAATTTCCTGGTGCCGTAAGCCGTGGAGCGGGTCGCACAGGGTTGGTCGGGATTAGAGCGGCACTGTGATAACTTCATCAACGGCGGCAACATGAATAACACAAGCTGCGACAAAATGGCACCGCTGCACTTCGACTGCAGCCGGTCTCTATCCATCAAACCTATCTGTCCAATACGCAGACATGTAGACATTAAAAAGCTTACATGGCACAACCACCCACACATGCATCAACAGTATCCTGAGCAGACTTTAAAGGGATAGTCTGGATTATTTGAAGTGGAGTTATATGAGGCTGTTATTGATAGCCAGAGTATTAACTACAGAAGATGGCGGTTGAATTTAAATGTAGAAAAGTCATAACCCATCAGCCATCCCTACCCCACTCTTGGTTGCACCTCCCCCCTAAAACAGCCACCATGTCCAGCAATGACTCCACAGTAGTATTTGAACAAAAAAAACAGCCACAATGTCCTTGTCGTTTTCTACAGTGTTGTTGTGCATAATGTTTTTAGCAGCTTACATGACAAAAATCGATACATTTATATGACGTAAAATCGCAGTCCGATCAGTCGATCACTCTTCCCCTGACCGCCATCTACTGCTGGTATTACACTGACTATGGATAACAACCTCATACAACCCCACTTCACTAATTCTCAACTATGCCTTTAAGCTACTGAGCTGAAGCTGTCTGAAAATATCTGTCTGCTGTTATATAAGTATCTTTTACATGCTGCTCTATAACAAACCTGGTTTGTTGTTGGATCTCTCAGCTGGTGCAAATGATTGAGGATTATTGTATCTCTCCTGGCATTATGGTTTTATTATGATAAGAATCTGTTCAATGTTGTGTTTGAACATGTTTGCCTCTTTTTGATGGTGGCAGCGTACAGCAGCCGCAGCAGCAGAGGTGAAACAGCTGGCTGCGGTGGTTAAAAGAGAGGGAGAGGGAATCTGTCTGTCTGGGTGGCCCGTCCCATTGCCGTCACTGTCTGAGTCCCACCCAGGGGACGTCGGGCCTGGCTTGTCAGCTGCCAGGGTCCCTGCTGGGGTACGGCTCTGGACCTCCAACTAGATCACATGTAAGACCATCTGTCCCCCCCGCGCACAGTGCCAAGCCCTGCCCTGCCCAGCACAACACGGCACTGCCAGACGAGACTCAGAGCAAGGCAGGAGGCACAAGAGTCCCCTGAACTAGGCGCACTGTTATGTTCTGATGAAATTCTGCCTCTGCAGACGTAAAAAATAACATCAAATTTTTACTAAAGCCACAGGCAACTCATTTAACATGTATTTAGATGAGGTACAAGAGACAAAAAGACAATTTTAGTGACAGTTTCTCAAATGCTAAAAGGAAAAACATCAAGAGTGTCTTCACTGCACTGAAAATGAGACATAAAGAGAAGAATAAATCAACAAAACAATAAATTCTGTGTCTCTTCTGCTAATTTAATAATAATAATAATAAAAAAGATTAGCTAACTAGCTTAGCTGGGCACCAGAAACACTGTAACAGGTTTTTACAGGCTTTCTGGCTGATGTTAATTAAGCTTCAATCATGGATCAATTTGTAGTGGCCAGATTTCCAGCCCTCTGTCCTCTACGCAGCGCAACCTGCTACCAGAGGCCTGATGGTCTTTCAGTTCTAATTATGACAACAGAAAAATCCACATTTCCAGCGCAGCCAAGCCACAAACGACTCCATACTTCATCATAAACTGTGTGTTTTGTTCAGCAAGCTGTTGCCGTAAATGACTGAGATTTTTCTGCTGCATTTTTTTGGACTTGTTTTCAAAATGGCTTCACTTTCAGCCTGTATTTCTGGCTGGTAATGTTTGACTTAGGAAGTCAGACCACAAATGATCACAGGGAATCAGTAAGGTGGCATCAAACCAGGATGTTATCACTTGGCAGCATTTTGATATTACTGCAACAATCTAAACTGATTCTTTAATGTTACATCTGTGTATGTCATTCAGTCACACTGTAATAAGGTTTGCTGGTGATGATGAACTTCGAACAAGATATTTCATGTTCAATTTCTTGCTGGGTTACGAATGTTGCTTTGGGGAAAACACTGCACTGCTGTCACAAACACATTCACTGACAGATATTGATTTTTCTTACATTTCAAATTAATTTGTCTCTTTGCAACATTTCTGAGGCTAGAAAACTGTCCTGTTGTCAGTGTGGATGGAAAAGACTCCTCTGACCAGAAGAGGTCATTCTGGTGTGTTGGGCAGGTGATCCATTTGAGATGTAAAAGGAGCAATCTGTAAAGCCAGTATTCAAATTAAAGTTCATCACTAATTGAAGAGTTAGCTTGCAAAAAAAAAAAAAAAATCATTTTCCTAAATTCAGTTTCTTTTTTAAATCAAACAGGTGTTGGTTGCATTGAAAGGATTTCTTAATTTATTTTATTTTCATATGTCATGTCTTTTTCTAAATTGTGCACTCATGGAAATATCAATCAAATTAGTGTTGGTTTATTAATTTTTAATAATGGTGCATATCTGTTTTTTGCAAATGCACTCCACAACTATTTCCAATAGCTTTTCCATTTCACTTTGTTGTTATTGCTGTTAAACTACTGTCAGTGAAGTTCTACTCTGTATATTTTTAGAAGCATTGCAGATAACTTGTGGCTGAAAACAGTATTTCTGCAAGTGAAGGGAAACTAACAAATTAGTGAATATAACATGTCCATGTTGTGCAGATTCATTAAAAAAAAGTCTATTATACAGAAAATTCAAATGTGTGCAGATCAGAAAAATGGGAAATGTGAAAAAAGTACTTAAGTAAGTCTGGCTCTACTCAATGAAACTTTTACACAACTTTAGTTGGTTGAAACTTTGTTGGTTGTATGATATAAGGCCCTCTGCAACACACACTTGAAACTTGCCTGAAACAGCTGCAAAACTCTCAACTTTGTCAGGCTAGTTTCAACAGCCAATCAAAACACTTCTAAGATTAGAAATCAAACTATGATTCCAACTGATTTTAACTGATTTCATCTCAACAATGACTTATGATGAAAATGAACATATTAATAAAATAAGAAATAGTTTTTTTGGACGTTTCAGAAGGAAATTACCCTCATGGGCTTCATGCAAGGTTGGTAACGCTGTCAACAAACAAACGCAAGTGAGGCAAAATTTGTTTACACTGCAGTTTGCAGGTGCATAACATTACTGCTACGACTCTGCTTTAATATAAAGTTTGATGAGAATCAGAACTCTTATGTAAAATATAATCATTAAGCTACAATAGCATAGTGATGTCCCAAGGTGGCAACAAAGAGCTATTTATTTATTTATTTATTTTCCTTGAATGAAGGGAACGCACTCACTGGAGGCTCATTGCGTCAAACTCTTTGAATAGAGTGTGAAATGATGCAGTAGGTCGTGTTTTTTCCTCCAGCATATCAATAAGCATTAATAATCAATAATAATAAAAGAGAAATGGTGGTAATGAGATGGAAATATCCATTTAATTTAAATATATATCAATGGCTTTTGGCAAATTTAATTGTCAAGAGGAAGAATAGGGGGCATGAAGGCCACAGTCGCTATCTCCCCCGTCAGTGTACAGCTACAGTGTATAGAGTCCGAATATGACCATCGTCACATCATGTGTATGAGATATGTGAGTGTGAGTGTGCTCTTCCTGTTCTCCAGGTCAGCCACTATGAAATAAAGTAGCCAGCCAGTGCCAGAAGAAAAAGTCCAAATTGATATTATCTTGTGAGAAAACGGTACAAAAATAAGATACAATGATGCAAATGTGATGCAAACTTGATATAATCTAGCAAGAAAACAATAAGATAGATGGAAAATTACCATTTTAGCTAGCTAATTTTAGTGAAATTAACTATTAACTAAAGTGGCATGAGACTGATTATTTTGTAATTGCTTTGTGTAACTGTCAAGTTGTATGGGAATTATGTTTCATGCAATACGCAACCTGCAGCTAGTTGTTTGAAAGCTTCACTGTGTAAAGCCAACGTAATATAGGCTTGTTTCAAATAAAGGCCTGGTTCCCTCTGCAGCACAGGTAAACAAGGAGTACAACAAATCTTCTCGACTGTGCGTCTGCTTGTAAACCTGAATAAGCTTTTCTTTTGCCTAATCTCCTTTCGACATCTCTTTTTTGCTCATTTAGTGTCAATAATCATTTCACCAAGTGTGAAAGCAGGAGCTTGCAGCCGGCATATAAACAGTCTGCCTGCAGCCTGCAGACTCTTATCATGGTGGCCATCAAGCTTCATACGATTACAGTGTGATGTGGTGGCATGGCAACAACGGGCCAAGCAGAGAAAGGGAGCGGGAGGGAGTCGGGGAGCAGATTAGAGTGAGAGCAGGGAGACAAGCAAGGAAAAGCACATAATCCTCCTGTGTACAGTGTGCAGACTAAACCTTCACAACAGTGACACACAGCAGCACAAAAAGAGGACAAAAAAGCTTGAAATATGTCCTGAAAAAGACCAACAAAGGAAGTTATTCTGTGGAAAAAAAAAACACACCGCACTTGTCGCATAGCGAGAAATTGCTCAGTGAATAAGGAAAAACAGAGCAAACATGTCACACTGCATGTCACACTGTATGAACGATGCCGCCGCCATCTGAGCCAATCAGCTGATAAATTCCTAGGTAGCTCACATATAACA
Organism: Lutjanus erythropterus; assembly: GCF_056507025.1. NCBI lineage: Eukaryota > Metazoa > Chordata > Actinopteri > Lutjaniformes > Lutjanidae > Lutjanus > Lutjanus erythropterus. The sequence goes on from NC_139322.1 coordinate 32,540,435, forward strand.
AACTTTATTCACTGCGGGGCTTAGGTAAGCTTGTTGGTGTGTCATTATGGGATGCAGGATGGCAAGGGAGATAAAAAAATATTTGCCCAATTGTCTTCTTTAAGCTTCCAGCTGCAGACTGTAGTAAATTTGAAAATGTCCCAAAGGCTACATCAAACCTAAGCCTTGGATTTTAGTTTCTATTCATTACAGGAAACTGCAAAGAGAACTCAAATCCATGAGCTTTTGCTGGTGATTATAACTGCACAGATGAGTTTTCCTGGTCGTAACTCACTGCAAAGTTGCTGGGATACACTCAACTGCAACCATGGTCAAACATCAAACAGTGTTAAGTCCTCGATCAGTGTGAAAAGTAGCATTAGCACCGTTCTGTTCACAGAAAACGAAGCAGATGATCGTGTACACTAGTCTCTGATCCTCGCTACTGGGCCGGGATTCAAAATGGTGGAAAATCTAGCAACACAAGAGTCACGGTGCGCGCTATATTCCACATCAGTCAAACTGCAGGGTATGAGAGGATGTTTATTAAAGTTTCAGTTCTGATTTGTAATCCCCCCACCACCTTTGCCAGCATGCCAATCACTATAACTGGCAGAGGGAAAGCTTGAGCACCGTGGTAAGATGTGTCATTTCTGTGAGTTTCATTAAAAATCCAGGCAGCGGCACCTGAGATATTGCATGTGACGGATGAACAAACAGGCACATGAACGGGCAGATCCATTACTTTAATTTAGTATTCAGAAAGGTCAGGCAGGGATATTAGCTAACGCCAAAATAAATTCTGTGTTCCAAATCACATTACTAAATTATAAAGTACTATATTAAATACCAACTTTATTATAGTACACAGTTTATTTTAATTAGTTAGTTTAATGTACTGCGCTTAAAGGGACAGTACATCTCAAAATCGAAAATTCATATTTTTCCTCTGGCCTATAGTGCTATTGATCCATCAAGATTGTTTTGGTACGAACTGTAGAGTTTGGGAGATATTGATGTCTGCCTTCTTTTGGATATAATGGAACTATATGGCACTCAGCTTCTGGTGCTCAAAGCATCAAAAATTGAAGAATTCCCCAGCAATGTTTCTCTCTTTTACCTGGTTACTCAAGATAATCAACGGACCTTGTTGTGAGCAATTTCATGTAGAAACTCTAGCAGAAAAAAAATAGTTCCAATAGATTCTACTGTAGAAAGACATACAAATGCTAAATAACACTACAGGCCAGAGGAAAAATAGGTAGAAATGTTTTTAACCATAAATTATATGAGACGTGATGCAGACAAGCTATCAAATAAAGAAACATATCACTGTAGCTGACGTGACTGATTTAATTTGCTGATTTCCCTACTCATGGCACTGTTAGACTACATTATAGTGGAACAGTTGAAGTTTAATTTACTTGTAGCTGCTGATCAACACAGTTTGGTTGACTTGCTTTAAAGTTACTGTATACCAACAGTAAATGTTTGTTCTGAGTTTGTTAAATTAGGTCTCAAAATCATGAGAAAATGATCATTTCTCTCTGCTCTGAAACACTGGGGGTATGTCCACTCTGCTGTCTCAGTGTCAGACACCACAACCACCTGAGCGCGACCTTAAACACAAAAGCTCCATCTTTATTGGACATATCCAGACATGTTTGAGCCACCAGAAACCACGGACAGACACAGGATGATATCTTTTTTCTTTTGCCTTCTGTGTCAAGTTTTTGGATCAGAGTAATTTAAAGTTTGCAGACTGCAATCACCTCATCCCTCCCTTTCATTCCAAGCATGCAGGAGAGCTTACAGCCTGTGTTTGGTCTTTCTGTTCTGTGCTACTGTAGAAACACGGCAGAGTGACTCAGTGACCTCCGTGAAAGTGAAACTGTGTCCTGTCCTGTAGACATAACTCAGACTCAGACTCATTCTAAGGTGACAAAAACACAATGACTTTTATCTTCTGGTAATTATACACTGATGAAAACATACTTTTGAATGTTATATTCCACTTCTGACATATTCTGCCAATTAATTGTACCATGTAAATCTAACACACTGGACCTTCACATGTTATTTTTTTCATTTTTCCCTCTGTACATACATTGTGAGACATGGTCTGTCACATTGACTTGAAAATCAAGCAATTTTAATATGCATATAGACTCCTTTAAATATTTAATTGTGTCACTTTTGCAGTGTGAACACACTACATACAGTACTTAAACCCCTTCAGAATTATGCAGTAAGTACAGTGTGTACTGTAGTATGAAACTAGGACACATCTTAAGTCTTTCCAAGAAAATGAACTCACTCAATAAATCTGTCTTGACCGCTGTCCATGGTGCTGATTCTGCAGCTGTCCTGGGTGTTCTTCAACATGTGTGCTGGCAGGCTGCAACCCCTCTACTGGGGAGCGATCGCCAATAGTTGCCTTGACTGATCAGCATCATCATATTGCATCACTTCTTAAGCCTACTGTATATATATATAAATATATATTATTGATCCAGATCCTGGTTGCTCTCATTTTGGACGGCGAAGTAGAAGTTTGGTTGCTTAATATTTGCAGCAAATTCAGTTTTGTGTTTTTTTTTATGCCCACTCCAGCAGAATCTACTTCTCTGCTCTTAGGTCCTAATTAGCACTGCTACAGTTACAGTATCTCCCACTGACTTCACATCCAAAAAAAGATCTGATGTCATTATCAGCCTTTATCGCGCTACTGCAAACAAAGATGGACTGTGCAGAACAGATTGTGAATGTTTTATTGTCTCTGGCACCATTTCACCTGTGAATCACAACTATAGAAAAGCACTCGATTATTGCCAAAAAGCAAAAACATTTCTTTCCGAGATTAGTTTTTACTGGTTTTTTTTTTTTTTTCATGCAAATACAGACTCCTAAAAACTTAATGTCTGTGTAGAGGGAATTCAGAGTTTTTCTTCCAAACATATTAAACATGTTAGAAAATTGTTGCTGAAAACATGTGATAAGACTGAGAACTGTGTGAAACTGAACTGTGGAGTAAGACTGTTTAGCTATTATTCACTATTTCTGTGTTCAGGACTTTTGTGGAGGACCTAAAAAAATAGCTTAATAATGCACCGGAGTCGTGGTCCCCCAACATTAATAAAAGCACCACGAACCAACACATGATCTATCAGTAACATGATCTATCAGTAACAAACGTACCTTCAGCGACTCTCTCAGTCCAAATTCATCCAGCAGTTCACTTAAGCTCACTTCAGTTCCAACAACCCGACAAAGAAGTAAAAGAAAAAATAATACCATCCTGTCACTGTCC